>NC_060139.1:441286753-441911753 GCF_021461385.2 Schistocerca piceifrons | reverse complement strand
TCATGACTGCTGCCACCCTGTCCCAGGTAATGGTAACAAACGCTCACTTTGGGCACTGCGCCAACTCCCACAGCTGCTGCCACTGTGCCCCAGATCCTGGCAATTGACTCTCACATCTGCCACCACGCCACCTCCCCACACCTCGTTTCACCCAGGCCCAGGTTCTGGCAATAAACACTCACATCAGCCACTGCGCCACCTCCTCCTGCCTGCTGCCACCAGGGCCCAGATCCAGTTAATAGGCACTCATCTCGTCTTTCACACAACCTCCTCACAGTTGCTGTCACCCTCCACTAGGTCCTGTCTATAAGTGTAGTAGGTCTGTGAAACAGGGTTTGTCAGCTATGAGGGGACATGAGGGAGGGTTGGAGGTTGATGTAGAAGTGGTGGACCGTGGTACTCCGAGGAGGGAATAGGAAGTGAGCGGGGTGGAGAGCTTTTTGAGGTGGAGTTGTGCATGTTGCTCGTGTTCCTTCCTATCACGACTCCGCATCTCCTCTATATGGTGAGTAGTAACTTTCCATCTCTAATATTGTTACATTCCATTGTGGATTTTCCATTGTTTAATCTGTCAATTTGCTTTTTAGAACTGTTCGTTTCACCTGTGAAAGTTTGTATTGTACTTTTTGCTGTGAAGTATGCTGATTGACTGTTGTGCCATACTTTTATTTATGTTGCGTGTCACAACAGTGTAGCAAGTAGATAAAACATAGAGAAGGGCAATTAAAATTGGTTTTAATGTATAAAAATGAATACATGACAAAAAGTTCTAAATTGAGTATGGAAGTTGAAAGTTTAGGCTACTATAAATAGAGCCTGGGATGATGGCAAAGTGTGAGTGTGATGATGAGCAAGTTCCCATTTCAGGTAAAGAGGTGGTGAAACAGTCACAACTGTACACTTTGCTTACATACTGCCTGTACTGAATAACGGAAGCATGTGATTCTTCTTAAACCAAAGTAATTTTTATGGAACAAGTAAAATAATTATAAGACTTTCAATTTTTGCAGGTAACAGAAATTTAACAAACAGTAAATAAAGGAAAACAATGTCAGTCCAACCACTTGCACTTGCATGCATTTATATGGCAGGAGTTATGCATGTGGAAAACGAATTATTCTGTGAAATGAAACATTTTTTATTTACAGTAAAAGCAATCATGATTACAGTATTAAGCTAAACAGACACATCTGGATATTGCCTTGTGCAAGATAAAAACAGTTGTACAAACATCTAAGTGTATGAAATCTACTTCTACAATAAATTTATTTGAAAACCATCCTCAGAATGCTGCAGAATTTTTTTTTAGGT
Source organism: Schistocerca piceifrons (assembly GCF_021461385.2). NCBI lineage: Eukaryota > Metazoa > Arthropoda > Insecta > Orthoptera > Acrididae > Schistocerca > Schistocerca piceifrons. Next base: position 441,910,442 of record NC_060139.1, on the reverse strand, counting down.
TCTTTCACAGAGTTGTGTTTGTGATACTGTGTAAATGCCACACAAATCTACAGTGTATGTTTATAATTAGTTTCTATAAAATAATCACTTCTATAAAATTCATTCTTATATTTATGTTAAAAGCAAAACTGCCAACATACTTTTTGTTGGTTGGTTTGTTTTAAAAGAGGGGGGCGGGACCAAACTGCTAGATCATCAGTCCCCATTCTTTTTCTCCCTCATCTAATGTATAACATATTTACTGCAAGGATTCCACCCAACGTGTAAGTTTAAAATCATATAATACATAGTACAGTGACAAGCAGGGAAAGAAAGCGGGCAATTAAAACATGTCTTGTAAAAGATGCTTTATTTCTATTTTTTTTTAATGATTATGATGAAATAATTAATCTGTAAGAGAGGCATGTTATAAAATATGTGTATAATATAAAAGTGTTGAGAATGAATATTGGTTGTAATTCAGAAGCAGTGTATACAAGAAATGTTAAAAAAATCTGTAAACTTCATTCAATTTTTTTTAAAACAAAATATTCAGAAGCAGTGCCATTTTCTTCTAATAATTCACTTCATATATTGCTTATGAACCTAGAGGAAGAATGTGTGATTGGGTTCTGTAATTTATGTCAATGAATAATAATTGCCATATTGACAATAAGTTAGTCTTCATTCATTGTAGAATCCTTTTAGTAATGATGTATTAATTTTATTTAAGAGTTTTACATTGTCTCAAGAATTGTGCACACATTATTTGTAGGTAGAATGACCGATAGCTTTTTGCTCAATTTATTAGGTCTACAACTTTGCCGTTTTGCAATAGACGGCAGTAGCGCCAAGTGGGATTCAGGTAGTTGGTCATAGGTGTAATACAATACGCTTAGGCATCTGCAAACATAATGCCATAAAAATATTAGTCAATTTGTGATTGCATCATAAGGTTATTCTTGATTAAGTACATCAACTTACATGCCCATTTCTCGCCATTTGCGGGAAGTTTTAATTTTCTGCTTTAACATGAAGAAATGTCTGGCTGTGGTTCTTAAAATTCTGGGTAAGACCAATGGTGAGGGAACTATTAGTGGAAGAACACACAGAGAATGTTTTCAACACCTTAAGAATGGTGATTTTGATGTCGAAGACTGGCATGACGGGGGAAGACAGAACGTTTTCGTAACTACTGAAATGGACGAAGACAGTCACAGGACGTCATTATCAAAAGCAATTGATGCATTCAAACTCAGCACTCAAACACAAACAGCCACAATACAGTGACAGACACGTAAAGGTAATTTTGCAGCTGGTCAGTGCGCAACCCCATGTTGCAAAACCCATCAAAATATATGTGGAAACATTGAAATGAGAAGTCCTATCCCTCCTGCTGTATTCTCCATACATTGCTCTCTCAGACTACTACCTTTTTCGATCAGTGGCATATAATCTGGCTGACCAGCACTTCCGATCAAAACCCATCAAAATATATGTGGAAACATTGAAATGAGAAGTCCTATCCCTCCTGCTGTATTCTCCATACATTGCTCTCTCAGACTACTACCTTTTTCGATCAGTGGCATATAATCTGGCTGACCAGCACTTCCGATCATATGAATAAGTGCAAAATTGAATTGATTCATGGATCCCCACAATCCTGCCACAGGATTTGTTTGCTATCCTAAAGGTGATAGAATGTAGTGACCAGTGATGGGCAATACTATGAATCATAATTTTTGGTAAGTTTTTCACAACAAAGCTCCGAACTTTGAGAAAAAATGGCAGAAGCAAAGTTGTAGACCTAGTAACTTTTTTCCTCACTTTATTTTCTACCAGTGAGAAGGATATTTTACACTGCCATTACATAAGAAGAATGGTAGACATGTTCAAATAACTTACGGGTTTGCTGCCGGGTGACGTCATCGACAACATCACCCGGCAGTAAACCCATAAGTTATTTGAACATTCAATTCGCTGGGAAAAGTTAAGGTCTCACAATGATAGACATTTATGAGTATTGTCTTGTCGCATATAGATCTGTCTGCACGAAGAGAGGATCTCGTAAGTTAGTAACTGACCCAAGTTGTTAGGACAGAGATTTGACGCTAAATGTAAGTTTAAAAGTGAAATGTGAAATTGTATTTTTCATGGATGTTTATTTATTTATTGTATTTTTTTGCATGGAGACACCAACTGGTGTCTTTTGCAAATGTTATAGCATTTTTTTACAAGTTTAGTACAGTCATGTATACCTATGTGATTTCATATACGTGATACAAATGTACCGTTGTACCTAATAAAGCACAATATTGGGTGTTACATCATACCTATTACAAATATTCAGATTTTACACAACTATTGTTGTTGTTGTGGTCTTCAGTCCTGAGACTGGTTTGATGCAGCTCTCCATTCTACTCTATCCTGTGCAAGCTTTTTCATCTCCCAGTACCTACTGCAACCTACATCCTTCTGAATCTGCTTAGTGTATTCATCTCTTGGTCTCCCTCTACGATTTTTACCCTCCACACTGCCCTCCAATACTAAATTGGTGATCCCTTGATGCCTCAAAACATGTCCTAACAACCGATCCCTTCTTCTGGTCAAGTTGTGCCACAAACTTCTCTTCTCCCCAATCCTATTCAATACTTCCTCATTAGTTATGTGATCCACCCATCTAATCTTCAGCATTCTTCTGTAGCACCACATTTCGAAAGCTTCTATTCTCTTCTTGTCCAAACTATTCATCGTCCATGCTTCACTTCCATACATGGCTACACTCCATACGAATACTTTCAGAAATGACTTCCTGACACTTAAATCAATACTGGATGTTAACAAATTTCTCTTCTTCAGAAACGATTTCCTTGCCATTGCCAGCCTACATTTTATATCCTCTCTACTTCGACCATCATCAGTTATTTTGCTCCCCAAATAGCAAAACTCCTTTACTACTTTAAGTGCCTCATTTCCTAATCTAATTCCTCAGCATCAACCGACTTAATTAGACTACATTCCATTACCCTTGTTTTGCTTTTGTTGATGTTCATCTTATATCCTCCTTTCAAGACACTGTCCATTCCATTCAACTGCTCTTCCAAGTCCTTTGCTGTCTCTGACAGAATTACAATGTCATCGGCGAACCTCAAAGTTTTTATTTCTTCTCCATGAATTTTAATACCTACTCCGAATTTTTCTTTTGTTTCCTTTACTGCTTGCTCAATATACAGATTGAACAACATCGGGGAGAGGCTACAAACCTGTCTTACTCCCTTCCCAACCACTGCTTCCCTTTCATGTCCCTCGACTCTTATAACTGCCATCTGGTTTCTGTACAAATTGTAAATAGCCTTTCGCTCCCTGTATCTTACCCCTGCCACCTTTAGAATTTGAAACAGAGTATTCCAGTCAACATTGTCAAAAGCTTTCTCTAAGTCTACAAATGCTAGAAATGTAGGTTTGCCTTTCCTTAATCTTTCTTCTAAGATAAGTCGTAAGGTCAGTATTGCCTCACGTGTTCCAGTGTTTCTACGGAATCCAAACTGATCTTCCCCGAGGTTGGCTTCTACTAGTTTTTCCATTTGTCTGTAAAGAATTCATGTTAGTATTTTGCAGCTGTGACTTATTAAACTGATAGTTCGGTAATTTTCACATCTGTCAACACCTGCTTTCTAAACAACTATATATATGCAATAATTTATTTTAGTTTAATATTAATATTCACTTAAAGAATATAAACGCTTGTCAATCAAGAAATATTTCAGTTTCACTTTGAATAAGTTCCCTTTGTGGCACCTTATAGAGCTCGGTACCATATTTGACCACAAATGCATGGACTATGGTCTGTTGTTTTTAATTTTGTTCTTTGTCTGTAGTAGCAGTCTTTATTTCTTGTATTATAGGCATGCATATCAGAGCACTTCGTTGCTTTGTTTTGATGTGTCACAAAAAATATAAATAATTTGTAAAGATACAGTGAGTAGACTGTGAGGTATTTATGATGAACAAAGATTTCCCTGCATGAATCTCTATACCCTAATCCATGGATAATTCTGATTGCTCTTTTCTGTAGGATTAATATTCTGTTTATATGTATGTCAGCAGCACAACCCCATATCTCTATCCCATAATTAATCCATGCAAAAATGGTTCCATTATAAATTGTTTTTTATGTCTGATGTGGGACTACTTTTGATAACTGGCTGATTAGACGTAATGAACTGCTGATTTTATTGCATAAAAATTTGATATGGTTTACCCATCTTAGATTTTCATCCAGGTGAATACCTAGAAATCTGTAGCCTTCTGTGTCCACTGCTTCAAGTCCACCTATGTTACTGATAGAGGTTTGGTGTGAGTTTGTAAGTTTAAATGGCAATAACTGAGATTTACTGATATTAACTTTCAAACCTTGATCTTGGAAATAAGTAGTTATTTGACGTAGTCCCTCAGTTGCTACCAACGTTACCTCATCATTTTCTTTACCGAGAAATAACAGTGAGGTATCGTCTGCATAGGTTACCAATTGGGAGTTGAAAGGTTGCTCTATATCATTTATGTATGTGTATGGTTTATGTGTATGGTTTCAGCTAATCAAATAGACATCTGACTTCAGTTGGTTATTGGTACAATATTTAATACATCATTAGTGTAACACACACAACAGTGGTGTAATATTCTACAATATTTATTATTTGTTACACAAACCGATTTTCAGTCTATACACCATCACCATGACGGCATAACAGCCAAAAACTGGTTCATGATGGCATAACAGCCAAAAAACATTTCGTGTAGCAAATAATAAATATTGTAGAATATTACACCAGTGTTGTGTGTGTTTCATTCATCACAAACATTTTGCAAATGTTCTCATACTTCCACACAACTAACACTAGACAAATGGACGGGGTACACAAGTTCTGTCATATGGGGGACTAACATTGGTAATCCAAATGAACATGTCAACCCCATGAAGGCAAGAGATATATACCAAGAAAAAAAGCAGAAAGAATAAATAGAGCAAATTAAGAATTTAGAAAAACTGGAAATACTCCTTAGTTTGTGGCCTTTTGACAATATAAATTAAACAGCATCGTGTCAAAGCACAATGAGCCACTGAATTGTAACAAGATTCACCTTAAATTCATTTTGCATATGCTCCATTCTAGGAGCTAGATTATGCTGCTGGAGTAAACTTGAGCCCTAGAAATTGAACTTTTGGCATGGATTCTGAAGTCGTCAGACACTTTTAAAGGAGCAAAAATGACTTTCCCATAATGTTTCTATGAGTGATATTGAAGGAAAAAGATTTTTTTCATAACACAATGTTTGGCAGCCTTTGCATAAAATATGATAGATGAACCAGCTCTCAGCAGTGGTATACCTTGTCCTTTCCCAGTTGCCTGGGACAAAGACATGGAGTCCACATGTATGCTGCAGATCACATTCACACAAAGCAAAATGCTTTTCTACAGTTAGTCTGCTTCATTTTTGGTATTTGCGTCCTGTATTTGTTTCTGAAAGCTCCTAGTACTCTGTAAATGTGAAAATTTTTAGAAATAGTTGTAAGCTCATGGACCTACAAATCATGTTTGGAAAGTTCATTCTTTTTTTTCCAAATTAATTGCATGAAACATTGAGGGAATTCATTTTTGCATTTATGTGTGTTTATCAACATTTCAACATTGTTTATCATACATCATGATGATCAAATTGTGTGCAACCTGCACTTTCGATAATGAATGCTGAGTACGCAGTGACTGACATAGACCCTTGTTTACTGAATGCTAATAAAGGACTGACTTTAAGCAATTGATCATATGTAATACAAACTGAAACAGAACTTGATCTGATGAATACTGGACACCAGTAGACTTTAAAATAATACTGACTGACCTGAAGCAATACCTAATGTTTGTGCTGATGACTTGATACAGTTATCGAATAGGAAAATAAGGTGACAATACTTTTCTCACTGTATGTATCACTTATAAAATGCATAATTGTGACTAATTTACCAGGAACAAAGTAAAGGTGATCTTGATACAAAAAGATCTCCATCATCATCCACACACAGTTGAATAAATGTGTGGAATAACTACCATGTGTGGATAGAGACCAATACTGAAATCAAATTTCTTGGTATTATTATTCAAAACCATTTGAAATCACATTCATAAATTCAGAATTATCAAAACTTGGTTGCCCCAGAAAGCTTTGTATGACTTTACAAATGTCGTAACTGTCAGCACTGCGCACGTCTCTCACATACAGTCTGTACTTAGTTATATGTCTTATTATTGGGAAATTTTCCTCAGGGCAAGGTAATTTCCAAGGGAGAAAAAAAATTATTTCTACAACCATCATGCAAAACAATTTAAAAAGTAAAAATAAAACCAAAACATTAAATACAAGAAGTATTTATACATACCAAAAATTAAATCATTTGAAAAGAAAATTTATTATTGAAAATGAAAGTCTGCGTGGTTAAAGTACAAGGGTAAATGGTGACATTTCAATACAAATATGTACAAAAAAGCATTCTGTGCATACGTTCATAGTGTTTTTGTTTTGCACGTTAGTAATTCAGTTGCTATGAGTTTATTTACCAGCCATTATTTTTTCTTTCTTGTTCACTGTTGCTGTTTGAGTTTACATATTGTCAATTTGTCATTTTGAGATAGTGAGTGGAGCTGTACACACTAGAAAATGAAATGCCAAATGGAGAAATCAGAACATTTCCAACATATGCTTCTGTTCAAGATCAGTAAAACGGTGACAGCAAAGGAACCAGAAACATTTGCGCCATGTATGTGGATAATGCCATTGGACAGACCATGGTAAGAAAATAGTTTTCTCATTTTAAGAAGGATCATTGATACATTAGATTGAATACAGTCCAGAGACAGGTAGTGCTATTTTCATTGATTTCTACAAGAAGTATCTAGTAACCACAGTTTAGTCAACTATCAGCCGCTTTTAGTGAATTAGCAGTCTAGTTAAAAGTTAATTAACTCTCTACAGTAAATTGATTTCTTAGGATGGATAGGATGTGTGACTGCTGTGTACAGATGCAGGAGGAGCTGGCCACTGTTCACGAACAGCTGAACATGTTGATGGCCGTGGTCAGCCGTCTTCAGGCTGCTGCCTCGGAGTGTAGCGGCACACGGGGGGAGGGGTTTATTAGTTATTGGGAGCTCCAATGTTAGGCGGGTGATGGAGCCCCTTAGGGAAATAGTGGAAAGGTCGGGGAAGAAGGCCAGTGTTCACTCTGTCTGCTTGCCGGGGGTCTCATCCGAGATGTGGAGAAGGCCCTGCCGGCGGTGATAGAGAGCACTGGGTGCACCCGACTGCAAATTGTTGCTCATGTCAGCACCAATGACTCCTGCCGTCTGGGTTCAGAGGTCATCCTCAGTTCATACAGGTGGTTGGCGGAGTTGGTGAAGGCGGAAAGCCTCGCTCACGGGGTGGAATCTGAGCTAACTATTTGTAGTATCATTCCCAGAACCGATCGCAGTCCTCTGGCTTGGAGCCAAGTGGAAGGCTTAAACCAGAGGCTCAGACGATTCTGTGGAGATCTGGGGTGCTAATTTCTTGACCTCTGTTATCGGGTGGAGTAATGTAGGGTCCCCCTGAATAGGTCAGGCGTGCACTACATGCAAGAAGTGGCTACAAGGGTAGCGGAGTATGTGTGGAGTGCACATGTGGGTTTTTTAGGTTAGACAATTCCCTCCCTAGGCCCGACAAGATGCCTCCTGAGATGCAGCAAGGTAGGAGTAGGCAAAATGCAACAGGGAATAACAATATTAATCTGCTAATAGTAAACTGCAGGAGCATCTATAGAAAGGTCCCAGAACTGCTCTCATTAATAAATGGTTACAATGCCCACATAGTACTAGAGACAGAAAGTTGGCTGAAACCAGATGTAAACAGTACTGAAATCCTAAACTCAGATTGGAATGTATACTACAGAGACGGCTGGACAGTGAAGGGGGAGGCGTGTTTATAGTGATAAAAAGTGCAATAGTATCGAAGGAAATTGATGGAGATCTGAAATGTGAAATAATTTGGGTGAAGGTCATGGTTAAAGCAGGCTCAGACATGGTAATTGGATGTCTCTATAGGCCCCCTGGCTCAGCAGCTGTTGTGACCAAGCACTTGAAGGATAATTTGGAAAATATTTCGAGTAGATTTCCCCACCATGTTATAGTTCTGGGTGGAGATTTTAATTTGGCGGATATAGACTGGGAGACTTAAACGTTCATAATGGGTGGCAGGGACAAAGAATCCAGTGAAATTTTCTTAAGTGCTTTATCTGAAAACTACCTTGAGCAGTTAAACAGAGAACTGACTCGTGGCGATAACATATTAGACCTTCTGGTGACAAACAGACCCGAACTGTTTGAAACAGTTAATACAGAACAGGGAATCAGTGATCATAAAATGGTTACTGCATCGATGATTGCGCCGTAAATAGAAATATTAAAAAAGGATTTTTCTGTTTAGCAAAAGTGACAAAAAGCAGATTTCAGAGTACCTGATGGCTCAACACAAAAGTTTTGTCTCAAGTACAGATAGTGTTGAGGATCAGTGAACAAAGTTCAAAACCATCGTACAATATGTGTTAGATGAGTATGTGCCAAGCAAGATCGTAAGAGCTGGAAAAGAGCCACCGTGGTACAACAACCAAGTTAGAAAACTGCTGTGGAAGCAAAGGGAACTTCACACCAAACATAAACATAGCCAAAGCCTTGCAGACAAACAAAAATTACGCGAAGCGAAATGTAGTGTGAGGAGGGCTATGCGAGAGGCGTTGAATGAATTCGAAAGTAAAGTTCTATGTACTGACTTGGCAGAAAATCCTAAGAAATTTTGGTCTTATGTCAAAGCGGTAGGTGGATCAAAACAAAATGTCCAGACACTCTGTGGCCAAAATGATACTGAAACAGAGGATGACACACTAAAGGCTGAAATACTAAATGTCTTTTCCAAAGCAGTTTCACAGAGGAAGACTGCACTGTAGTTCCTTCTCTAGATTGTTGCACATATGACAAAATGGTAGATATCGAAATAGACAACAGAGGGATAGAGAAACAATTAAAATCACTAAAAAGAGGAAAGGTCATTGGACCTGATGGGATACCAGTTCGATTTTACACAGAGTATACGAAGTAACTTGCCCCCCTTCTTGCAGTGGTGTACCGTATGTATCTAGAAGAATGTAGCATTCTAAAGGATTGGAAAAGGGCACAGGTCATCCCCGTTTTCAAGAAGGGACGTCGAACAGATGTGCAGAACTATAGACCTATATCTCTAATGTCAATCAGTTGTAGAATTTTGGAACACGTATTATGTTTGAGTATAATGACTTTTCTGGAGACTAGAAATCTACTCTGTAGGAATCAGCATGGGTTTTGAAAAAGACGATCATGTGAAATCCAGCTCGCGCTATTCATCCATTAGGCTCAGAGGGCCATAGACACGGGTTCCCAGGTAGATGCCGTGTTTCTTGACTTCTGCAAGGCATTCAATACAGTTCCCCACAGTCATTTAATGAACAAAGTAAGAGCATATGGACTATCAGACCAACTGTGTGATTGGATTGAAGAGTTCCTAGATAACAGAACGCAGCATGTCATTCTCAATGGAGAGAAGTCTTCCGAAGTAAGAGTGATTTCAGTTGTGTCGCAGGGGAGTGTCGTAGGACCGTTGCTATTCACAATATACATAAATGACCTTGTGGATGACATCGGAAGTTCACTGAGGCTTTTTGCGGATGATGCTGTGGTACATCGAGAGGTTGTAACAATGGAAAATTGTACTGAAGTGCAGGAGGATTTGCAGTGAATTTCGCAAGGTGCAGGGAATGGCAACTGAATCTCAATGTAGACAAGTGTAATGTGCTGTGAATACATAGAAAGAAAGATCCTTCATCGTTTAGCTACAATATAGCAGGTAAGCAACTGGAAGCAGTTAATTTCATAAATTATCTGGGAGTATGCATTAGGAGTGATTTAAAATGGAATGATCATATAAAGTTGATCAGCGGTAAAGCAGATGCCAGACTGAGATTCATTGGAAGAATCCTAAAGAAATGCGGTCCGAAAACAAAGGAGGTAGGTTACATGACACTTGTTCACCCTCTGCTTGAATGTTGCTCACCAGTATGGGATCTGTACCAGATAGGGTTGATAGAAGAGATAGAGAAGATCCAACAGAGAGCAGCGCGCTTCATTACAGGATCATTTAGTAATCGCAAAAGCATTACGGAGATGATAGATAAATTCCAGTGGATGTTTTGTTGAAGTTTTGAGAACATACCTTCACCGAGGAGTCAAGCAGTATATTGCTTCCTCCTACGTATATCTAGTGAAGAGACCATGAGGATAAAATCAGAGAGATTAGAGCCCACACAGAGGCGAACGATACGAGACTGGAACATATGGGAGAACCGGTAGAGGTACTCAAGGTACCCTCCGCCACACACCGTCAGGTGGCTTGTGGAGTATGGATGTAGATGTAGATGTAAATGTAGATGTAGACTCTGCGCATTCAAGAAGACCTTTAGGATTTGCTGAAGATCATTTAAATGCATTAATCCACAATGACCCACATCAGTGTACTCAAGAAATGGCAAATGTGAATAACTGATCATTCCATCATTGTGCGACACTTGCATGCGGTGGGAAAGTTTCAAAAATCTCCTGTATAGGTACCACATGCTCTAATCCAAAGTCACAAAAACCAGCAGCTGGCCATATGTGCATCTCTGCCTCTTCATCACAATTGGCTCATGAACAACACTGACTATTCCTGTCATTTATCATTTCTGTGATGAGAAATGTGTCTTTATGCTAACATAAGGAAAAGAAAGGAAGGGAAACGTGGAGCCCCAATGAAGCAAGAACTCCCTGTACAAAGACCTGTGCATGTCTACAATAGATAAAGTGGAACAGAAATGGTGTGGTGTACTATGAATTGCTTCCCCGAGGTGTAACCTTTACTACTAATGTTTATTGTCAACAACTTCAATGTCTTGCAGATATAGTCCAAGAACGACAACCATGAAGACTGCGTGAAGTGATGTTACTCCACTATGATGCCTGCTTGCATTCTGTTAGACTGGCAGCAAATACTATTCAAGAGTTGGGTTGGTAAGTCATTTTGCAGCCATCTTATTCACCCACTCTTGCGCCCTCACCCTTCTTGCTCTCTATCAAACAACCTTCAAGCAATTTCCTTTCCAGATGCAAATGTGCTCCAAACATGATTTGATGTGTTCTTTGCCTCAATACCATATGATTTCTGAAGTTGTGGAAGCAGAAATGTACCCTAGCATTGGCAGATTGTTGTAAATAGTGTAGGAGGATATATTATTGATGACAAGTCTCTGTTACAAGCATCTGTTGTGTTTAGTAAACTTATGAAAAAATGCTGTGAACTTATACACTGTCCTAATGTTATCACTTGGGATACAACTATTCAATAGATTATCTATCTATGTAAAACCTACTACTCAAACAAATTTACTTTACAAAAATCATCATACATGAGTTACTGCCTGACCTGCCTTGGCAATCTAGAGATCTGATGACAATTGAATTAGCAAATGTGATTTTTTTTAATTTTTCATTGGAGCCAGGTAAATCCCAATAACAAAAAGAAAGTCAGCTCAGTATGTGGCCTCTAAAGAGATAAGTTAAACGTCTGTGTATCATTCAAATATGGCACTGCATGTTAGCAGCTGCATGTAATGGGATAACATGTGGCCTAGGAGTTATCCTTTTGACGTAGGTAATGTACTCATCACCAGACTCTTTTGTAGGAGGGAAAAGGACTTTCCCATCACATTTATAAGAGTCATATCTGATGGAAAAGATCTTTTGGAATCCACAACGTTCAATGCCCTTTGCAGAGAACACACTGGAGCAGTCAGCTCTCACCAATGGTATACCTCGATCCATCGCCAGTTGCCTGGAACAAAAATAGGTAAACAACAAATAAGCTGCAGGTCACATTTTTACAGAGAGTATGTTTTGTGATCAACATTACAAAAAAAGTCAGTGCCCTGCAAGTGAAATGAGCATTGGGGTAGGATCTGCAGACATCAGCGATCTATATGTTTTTTCTCACAATGGAAATAAATTATTAATATACTACAATTCTGACATATCATGGTTTTAGAAGCAGCAACTATTGTAGCCAACGAATTTCTTTATTGAGCATATAACATTTTAGCTGAAGTATGCAGGCAGACAGCATATTTCTCAATATCACAGACTGTTAACACTAACTGATGTCTTCAAACTTTAACTTGAATGTTCAACTAAAGTTCTTTAACAACTATTTAACTGATTTATAGCCAATTTTCAGGCAAGTCCATGTGATAATACAATCTGGCTCAAAAATGCTCAGTGAAAAGGTTTAACTTTTAGAAAATGCAAAGTAAAATTTGCTCAGATGATTCAAGAGGAAACAGAGTTAAGAACATCTAGGAGATCTGCAAAACCAATAGACTCTTAGCGAAAGGGGGTTCAACTTACAAACACTCATGCAATGCATATGTCTATGCAGTCTATGCAAGTTGAAATAGCACTGAAATTTGAATTAAACACCTAAAAATATTCACCTCTGAATTCTAGTGATACTTCTTTAAGAAACATATTAAGGGAAATGACCTGAAAATAGAGCTGCTGTGAGAACTGCATTCATCAAGAAACTATGATGTAAATACTTGTTGAAAAGCTGAAGTATTATGTAAAATACAAGGATAATATGCTTTGCTATGACAACATGAGTGCATCATTTGTTTAAAGCAAAGCTGATATACAGGACAAGGATTTGTGATATGATGAGTGCAGGACATCGGTGTTCATAGCCACAAGGTTCCTAGTGCTAACAAAGAAAATCTCAACATAACAGGAAGACAAACACAGATTATTTTTTTAGAGGTCACCTAATGTACATGAATTTAAGTGCAGAATAGGCAGCTGTGTGTAGGCATCTCCAAACAATGTCAGGCATTACATAAAGGGTCAAAATATACCACATTTTTACTATATTCACAAAATTACTAAAGCAATTTGTTCTTGTGTTGTTGAGAGAGAGGGGGCTGAACAGCATGAATGCTCATGGATGTGTAAAGTACAAGTAGATATTGCTAGCCACATAGACATTCAATTCTGAACTGATCACAAAGAAAAGCTAAGTTCCATTTCAATTGGAAAAAGCAACAAGTACAAGAATTTACCTAACCAAACCATGTCTTTGGATAACAAACACACCTTATGGGAATGTAGTAGAACACTTGTGTAAAGTGTTGCTTAAGCCAAGAGCACATAGTGATCTCACCCAACGAATATGAAATGCATGATGAAAATAGCAACAAGTTTCTATGTCCAAACAGAGTAAGATTCACCTCAGAGTGCCTTCCAAATGAAATCATTCTGCAAGTCAACTGAAAATCCTGAGCTACACACCTGATTGGCTCGCACTAATCAGACTGCCTGGTGCATGCACGATACATCATACGTGTATCATGCAGAGATGCAAGACGCTCCTAGTAAAGAGTAATACTTCTATATTTGAATGCCTCTTTGGAAAAACAACACAATGATAAGACACATACTTATGAAATGATTCTATCAAAATAGCAGATGTGTTTAGGTGTTAGACTAATTTAACAGTGAACTACTACTAAATAAATTGAAGACAACTAATATGAAGGAGGTTTATGTGCAGTTTTGATTTTAATTTTGAATGAACCACAACACTGCATAGGCTGTATATGTTACTTTTACAGCAAGATCACAAATTGCTAGTCTACCAATGGCATAATAATAAAGTGTCTATTCCTCAGCATTTACTTCTCAGTCTTTTTTTGTCTTCCTGGTGTAGAGAACATTTATCAACCTGTCTAAAACTTGTTTTATTTTCACAAGATTTTAGTGCAGTTTTGACAACCATTGGTGTCTCATACTTACCTAGTGTAAGATAATGGGGTGTGTGAGGTTTCCAGGCTAGAAGAGAGCAATAATCAGTGATATCACTGTTAATACTGAGAAACTGTATGAAACTATAAAATTATCCCATTTATGTGGTTCAACAGACAATGCTCAAACACTCCTGAAGCAGATGCTGCATGTGCCCATAGAATGACAAGACTGTCTTAGCTCAGTTAGTACTATCACTCTTAAGAACGTGTCTGGAACATTTTTAAGCAAGATTGAATCCTGTGCACATACTTGTTAATTTCTTACCACAATAGAATATTGTCACAGAAGAAACTGAGAAGCACCATGGTGTAGTGGTTATGATGCTAAACTGTTGCACAGAGGGTTGTGCATTCAAAACTCACCTGTACTGTACAATTTTAATTTCTCTATTCAGTTTGAGTACATTCCAGAAGTATACGCAAATGTCAAGCATCATTGTACTGGAATGTTCTGTACCTATAAATATGCTGTATGTGGTGTGGCTGGAGGCAGATCACTCTGTGCTCTTGTATATGGAAGTGCTGAATAAATCTTCATTATGTGAAGTTAATGTTCATCATTCATCTAATTACACTATCTTCTATGTGACAATGTGACACATGCTCCTTGGATTTACCACAAGACAGGGTTTGTGGATGTACTTCGCTCCTTGAGTCACATTACAACAACTTATTCACTCCATCAAAATGTATTGCAACAGTTATTAATTGCCTTCTTACTGCTTTATGGGGCAGCTGAACAAAATACTTTAGAAGTGCAATGTCTGTATCATGAATGGTATCAGTAGAGATAATAACTAAGTGCTGTCATGCTTGGGAGTGCATAGTAAGATTTGAGTCAAAGTACGTCAATGTGGATAATATGGAGTTCTGCAAAAGATCCTATGACCAAAGAGAATGTTCAGTGGCTTGTCCTGAGAAGTTTGAGGTCCTTTTGTCTGAGCCAAGCAGAAGGCTTCCAGGAAAGACATCCAAGATTCTGTGGATAACTGTTCTGTGACTTCCTGGATGACTTCGTGGACTTGGCTATGGAGTTGAGAATTGTAGAGTCTGCCCAAATGGGTCAGGGGTGCAGTACACATCAGAGGCTGCTCTGCTACCCAGGTAGCTAACTGCATGTGGGGTTGCACACAAGGTTTGTTTTTATATATATATATATATATATATATATATATATATATATATATATATATATGAATATAAAACTCTTTGCCTTTACAAATGTCTGCTTGTGTCTGTGTATGTGTGGATGGATATGTGTGTGTGTGCGAGTGTATACCTGTCCTTTTTTCCCCCTAAGGTAAGTCTTTCCGCTCCCGGGATTGGAATGACTCCTTACCCTCTCCCTTAAAACCCATATCCTTTTGTCTTTACTTCTCCTTCCCTCTTTCCTGACGAGGCAACCATTGGTTGCGAAAGCTAGAATTTTGTGTGTATGTTTGTGTTTGTTTGTGTGTCTATCGACCTGCCAGCGCTTTTGTTTGGTAAGTTTCATCATCTTTCTTTTTAGATATATATATATATATATATATATATATATATATATATATATATATATATATATATATATATATATATATATTATTATTTTTTTTTTATTTTTATTCAGCATCTCTCTAGCCATGCCAAATAATGAGAGATGTAGGGCACACCAAGTATTAGTGTAAGATTTGGAGACATGATCCCCACAGATGAAAGGACTAAAATTCTGTTGCTCAACTAATGTAGGATTCCTAGAAAAATACCAGAGTTTGAAGTACTACCAAAAGCCAGTACATCTTATGTAATACTAGTTAAAAAATGATATGTAAAATCTGAAATAAACTGATTGTATAGCAAAAGGATAGGTTAATGGTAAAATAAGATGATATACTAGTTGCAGTAGATAAGAAACTAATACTCGCAAGGTAGAAATTGAAACTGTATGCAAGGTAGTTTAGACAAGATTGTCAAGGATAATTGTAAAACTGCGATTGTATCTTTCTATCAGCCATCAGATCCACCCCCAAAAGTTACTGCAAAATTTAGAGAAACCCTCAGTTTGCTAGTATAAATATTTAATAATCATATTGTGGATGTTGGAGGAGATTGATTGGAAGGCAACTCATGATGGAAATATGCTACACCTAACAGCAACAAACAGACCTAACATCTTTGTGGAAGCTCATATTTAAACCAGTAGCTTTGACAATAAGGTATCTGTAAAAACAATAATTACTACAGGATTAAGAGCAGCTAAAAAAATAAGAAGATTTGTGCATTTAATAAGTTAAACAAAGAAGAAGTCATATCACTTCTCAAGAAAGATGTCAAAACATTTACCTATCATAGTAAAAATGTAGAACTGTGGCTCAGATTTAAAAGAATAGCTGAACACGCACTGGATGGCTATTTACCTACTCAACAGTTCATGATGGGAGGGACCCTCCATGGCATTCTGTCTAAACAAACAGTGACTAATGCATAACAGGTGTATAATGAAGCATAGGGGTATAAATGGAAAGATGCTGAATGTAACACATTTAGTTGTCGTGAGGGAAAAATGTGAAACCTTCATTGGCTAACATAATAGAACATTATTGGATAAGCTCTCACAAAACCCAAAGAAATACCTCTTATATATAAAGGCTGTTAGTGGTACCAAAGTTGGCGTCCAGGCACACAAGTCATAGCAGCTGAGAAAGAGAGTAGCAAGAGTAATAGCAGAAATACTGAACTTCATTTTCAAATGTTCCTTTATTGAAGGAGAGTCTGTTTACTTCTTGCACCACAGAAAAGATGTGATATAGATAATATTGGCAAAACAGCTATAATCACTAAAATTAATTCCAGTGATATTCTATAGCAAATTTGTAATCGATTTAGATCCTTTTTACCATAATATACTGTAGATCCCTTGAAAAAATTTGGTCTTAAAAAGTACAGGACCCATCTACCAGAAGGATAACAGAAGTGATCCGTGAAACTACTGCCAAGTCTCCCTGACACCCACATGTTGTGGAACCCAAGAACATGTTCTGTGTTCAAACACAATGCAGTATCTCTAAACAGAATGGTCTCATTCATGTCACTCCATGTCAACCAGCAGGGATTAAAAAAATGTGTCATGTATAACCCAACTCACAATAGTAGTAGTAGTATTAGTAGTAGTAGTAGTAGTAGTAGTAGACAATGTACATTGTATCGATTTTGTGAAAGAACATAGTAAGATAAGGGTGTACAGTTTCCTACATAATACAATCGTTCATTGTACCCATTTCAATAGTTTTGGGCAATGCAACTTTGTCTACTGTAATAATATAAAAGTATGAGAAGGATGTTTTACATGAAACACATTACAAGTAAATAATTGATATAACACTTTCGTTTGGGGCCTTTTACATGAAATACATGACAAGCAAACAATTAATTTAACTCTTTTGTTCAGAAAAATTAACATTGAGGCTGTGGCAAGCATTTAATTTGTGGTACTATTAACATATAGCAAATTAATGTAGTTATTTGCTACAAGGTTACTGCAGATATTCATTTACACTATAATAGCAATCGTCGTTAAGAATTTAAATATTGCTTCCTTGAATGTAGCTAATGTTTTTATTTCTTTTAGGTGAGTTGGAAGTTTGTTGTACAAAATAGTACCCTGAATGTTGGTTTGTTTTGTGTTAAAGCCTTGTTTACTCTTTTTATGTGGATGTCATTGCACCTTTTTGTATTGTACAAGTGAAGATCTGAGTTGGTTTTGTAATTATCAATGTGCATTTTTATATCAACAACACTTTTTTTATATAGAGGCATGGTAAGGGTACAATAATTAGGTGTTTGAAAACTGTTTGGAAGGTGTTAGCCTTTTACTGTTTGAAATTATTCTAACAGCTCGTTTTTGTAAGGTGAAGATGGTTTTCATGTTTGCCTTATTAGGACCACAGAGGGTTAAGCCATAGTTGATAGCAGAATGGATGTAAGCAAAGTAGACAGTTCTGCTACACTCTCTGCTACACACAGTACTAATTATGCATAATGCAAAACAAGCAGAACTAAACTTGTTAGTGAGGTAGAGAATGTAGGCTTTCCAGTCTGAATTTTCATCAATTTGGTACACACCTAAGAAATTTGTGGCAGCTACTCTTTCAATTTGTTTATTTTGAATTTTGAGATTCTCATCATAATGAGATTTTCTTTTCCTGTAATGTATTTAATTAGTTTTTGAAATATTTAAGGTTAGCCTCTTCTGTTCAAACCAGTTTTGTATGTATTCCAAAACCATGGTTGCAGATGTTGGCAATACTCTATGTCTGTTACAACAATATTTGTGTCATCAGTGAACAAAGTTATGTGTGTATCACTGATTGGGATCCTGATATCATTAAAAGAAATAAGAGAGGTCCTAGAACGCTGCCCTGAGGTGCTACAATTGGTACAGTCTGCATGTCCAATTTGTACACAATGCTTTCGTTTTTATTGTTTGTTGAGGTAATTTCTACTCCCTGTTTTCTATTGTGGAGATGTGACTGAAACCATTTCAATGCAACTCCTCATATACCTATAGCTTCTAGTTTGTCTAGCAAGATATCATGATCAACAGTACCAAATGCCTTCGATAAGTGCAAGTTTATTCCTACTGTACTGTTATTTCTGTCAAGTCCTATTACAATGTTTTTGATGAACTGGGTAATTGCTGTTTCTCTACTCATGCCTTTGCGAAAACCATGTTGGTTTACAGACAAAAGACTGAATTTTTTGAGGTAATTTGTAATTATATTTTTCATGACAATCTCTACTATTTTTGAAAATACAAATAACAAAGCTACTGGTCTATAGTTTCCTACTTCATATATACCGGGTGATCAAAAAGTCAGTATAAATTTGAAAACTTAATCAACCATGGAATAATGTAGTTAGAGAGGTAAAAATTGACACCCATGCTTGGAATGACATGGGGTTTTATTAGAACCACCCCATATTGATAGACGCATGAAAGATCTCTTATGTGCATCGTTCGGTGATGATCATGTGCCCAGCCGCCAGTTTTATCATGCTTGGCTTCCCAGGTCTCCAGACCTCAGTCCGTGCGATTATTGGCTTTGGGGTTACCTGAAGTCGCAAGTGTATCGTGATCGACCGACATATCTAGGGATGATGAAAGACAACATCCAACGCCAATGCCTCACCATAACTCCGGACATGCTTTACAGTGCTATTCACAACATTATTCCTTGACTACAGCTATTGTTGAGGAATGATGGTGGACATATTGAGCATTTCCTGTAAAGAACATCATCTTTGCTTTTGTCTTACTTTGTTATACTAATTATTGCTATTCTGATCAGATGAAGTGCCATCTGTTGTACATTTTTGAACTTTTGTATTTTTTTGGTTCTAATAAAACCTCACGTCATTCCAAGCATGTGTGTCAATTTGTGCCTCTCTATCTACATTATTCCATGATTTATTCAGTTTTCAAATTTATACTGACTTTTTGATCACCCAGTATTACCCTTTTTATACAGTGGTTTTATTTTTGAAATTCTTAATCTCTGTGGGAATTCCCCTTCTGTTAATGATATGTGCTCTCTTTGAACTGTGCTACTACTATTACTAGCAAAATTTTTACTCAGATTGACTGGAGTGTTTATGAAAAAGTCGTTTATGTAATTTGCTAGAGTACCATTACTGAGTAACACACCACAATCATCTTTTAATATGTCATCTTGCTTTTTAACACTTTTGTTTTGTTTCCTTTTTTACTATATTCCATATTGGTTTTGACTTGTTTGCTGCCCCTATGATTACTTTGTCATTGTGCATTGCCTTGGCTGTTTTAATTATTTTCTTAACATATTCTGCAAATATGGTTGTCTTTTCCCAGTTGATTGAGAAGTTTTATCTTTTGACTGGATACACTGATAGCAAGTGTTATCCACTGGCTACTGTTTCTTGGCATGACACTAATTGTTGTCGGTTTTTTTGGGAAACACATATCAAATATGTACATTAAAGTATTATAAAATGCACACGCATACTAAATACCACAGATCAAAAGAATCATGTGTGTGAAGTCTTTTCTGATTTGGTCCTACACCAGCTTTCATTAATAAAATTGCAATTACACAGGGTATCAAACAACATTTGTGACTAGTTTGTAAAGGGCCACTGTCTGCTTCTGTTTCCGCATCCTTTGGAACATGACATTCATCTGCCAATAGTGCCACCATCCACAAAAGAGACCACTGTCAACTTGGGACTACATTGCTTCCCCCTAGTACTGGTGGAGGTAAAATCCTTCCACTGACAGACAGAGGAGATGAGGCACTGTAGACATTCATCCAGTTCCAGTTGTGCAATCAGACATTACATGTCAGTGCCTGCGGCTCGCAAAGTATTGTTCCTTCACCACAATACAGAGCACAGTGCCACCAGTTCCATCCAGTAGATAACCATTACAACTTAACAGTTGCTCTTTATGGAGAACTAGATAAAGTAAAACAAATATCTGCATCATTACTTTCAGTCACAATGACAATATCAGAGACTGCCAAAGAGACAAGTCATTTAAACATAACTGTATAAGGTATATAACATCAGGTGTCATGCATCAAACTGTTAATAAAACTTAAGTAAAGTTTCTAACAATTAAAGTTCCTAACAAAACTCCTAATACAAGTTATCTGTTATTTCTTATACTGTTAACACATTTATTTTCTGCTGCCACCCTGTCAAACAAATGTTTAATTGGTAATACTAGTGTGCAAACTGCCATCCATTTTAAATAACTGTAGTAGAAACACATGTTATACTGCTGTGGATGTTTGAGCTGAATTGATAATAACATTCAATTACTACATCCCAATTTTGGATGGGCTCAGCAATTCACAACCAAAATACTAGATGTAGAAATAATTTCCATATAAACTATGCATCCCAATCTGGGGTTCAGAGAAGGGTTTTTGATTATGAATAAAATTGTGTTAATGGTTACTAGCTGACAGCTCACAGGAAACTGAAAATTCCTGAATATTCAGAGTAAAAGGCTGCGTATTTTACTACCCATTCCTGCAGTTTTTCAGAATACTGAAATCCGCGATGTTAATTCTGCACATTTTACTGAAATTACTATTGATTGAGTATGTGAAAGCTTTTTATAAAGTATAAAGAGGAAAGCTAAGGGAGATCATGAGCAAAATAGGTATCCCTCTGAAAATAATAATGACAGCAGAAAGCATACACCAAGTATCAGAAATCACCAATGCAAATATTCGAAAATATAAGACAGGAAGGTAAGTAAATTAAGTTTTATACTTTTGCCTTCAAAGAAGGTAATTATTCTGACAGACTCCTGTTGATCAAATTATGATTGCTGACAGCATGAACACACTCCAGACAGATGCTCATATTTTGTCCAGAACAGCTAATTTATATAATCCATTAATGTCCTCAGAGACAGACAGAAATGGACATACAAAAGACAGAAACAAACTATAATAACTAACTTAACAATCTATAGAACCATCAGAACTAAAGTATGAAAGGAAAAACTAATGAAGAGTGTAATGGAACTAGTTAGTGCTCCTATCTCTCTCACATATAGCCCTGAATTATTCTTATTAATAAATAGAGCTAATGAATAAAAATAATACAATATTTATTTCCAAGTTAATTTGAAATTGTAACTATAATTTAAAATTATTGTTATTATTCATAATTTTATGATTTATTTGGAAAAAAATTGTGAAAGAAGTATTTAGTTATGAAAGAAACACTTTTGATGTAAAAGATAAAGTACTCTATGATCTCTGAACTGTGACCTATTTTATCTTTGCAGTTGTTGATTTTTGTGTATTAGTGAGTCACAGAGTAGCAGTACTATTAGCATAGTTATGGTGCAAATAGTTGGAAGATGTCTGTCGACAGAAGCGTTATGAAGTTATTGATGATGACATGTGTTTTATCTGAGATGATTTAGTTTGTGACAAAACATTGAGAGAGTAAAAGCTTATATTTTTCAAAGAGCAAACACATGTAATTGGTCAGTTTGTAGTGAATATTTATTTATTTATTTAGCATCCGTATTATCACATTCATGATATTGGACTTGTCAGAGTACAGAACAGTATAAAATATTACATATTTACATCATGTACAAAATCTTATCATTGGTATCAACAAATCTTTATGACAAAAACATTATTCTGCTTAATTGGATTATAAAATTACACACATACATACAGATATAATGAAAGCTAGCGAAACCCCTTGGTTGCTATTAAATACCAGTACCTGACTTAACTGGGCATAGTAACATACAGCACCAAAGCTAGGTGCATAATTAGATACATACATGGATGAAAGAAGTTTAGTTTTGTTTAGGAATGGTTTATAGTTACGAATTTTTGTTTAGAGAGTTATGAAGAAGACCAACAAATTTGAGCAAAATTCCAAATTGCCTTTGCATTTGCCTTTACAAATGTCTGCTTGTGTCTGTGTATGTGCGGATGGATATGTGTGTGTGTGTGTGTGTGCAAGTGTATACCCCTTCTTTCCCCCTAAGGTAAGTCTTTCCGCTCCCGGGACTGGAATGACTCCTTACCCTCTCCCTTAAAACCCACATCCTTTCGTCTTTCCCTCTCCTTCCCTCTTTCCTGATGAGGCAACAGTTTGTTGCAAAAGCTTGAATTTCATGTGTATGTTTGTGTTTGTTTGTGTGTCTATCGACCTGCCAGCACTTTCATTCGGTAAGTCACATCATCTGTGTTTTTAGATATATTTTTCCCACGTGGAATGTTTCCCTCTATTTTTATATATATATATATATATATATATATATATATATATATATATATATATATATATATATAAAAACAAAGATGATGTGACTTACCATACGAAAGCGCTGGCAGGTTGATAGAAACACAAACAGACACATACATACACACAAAATTCAAGCTTTCGCAACAAACTGTTGCCTCATCAGGAAAGAGGGAAGGAGAGGGACAGACTAAAGGAAGTGGGTTTTAAGGGAGAGGGTAAGGAGTCATTCCAATCCTGGGAGCGGAAAGACTTACCTTAGGGGGAAAAAAGGATGGGTATACACTCGCACACACACACATATCCATCCACACATATACAGACACAAGCAGACATATTTAAAGACAAAGAGTTTGGGCAGAGATGTCAGTCGAGGCGGAAGTGCAGAGGCAAAGATGATGTTGAATGACAGGTGAGGTATGAGTGGCGGCAACTTGAAATTAGCCGAGATTGAGGCCTGGTGGGTAACGGGAAGAGAGAATATATTGAAGAGCAAGTTCCCATCTCCGGAGTTCGGATAGGTTGGTGTTGGTGGGAAGTATCCAGATAACCCGGACGGTGTAACACTGTGCCAAGATGTGCTGGCCGTGCACCAAGGCATGTTTAGCCACAGGGTGATCCTCATTACCAACAAACACTGTCTGCCTGTGTCCATTCATGTGAATGAACAGTTTGTTGCTGGTCATTCCCACATAGAATGCATCACAGTGTAGGCAGGTCAGTTGGTAAATCACGTGGGTGCTTTCACATGTGGCTCTGCCTTTGATCGTGTACACCTTCCGGGTTACAGGACTGGAGTAGGTGGTGGTGGGAGGGTGCATGGGACAGGTTTTACACGGGGGGCGGTTACAAGGATAGGAGCCAGAGGGTAGGGAAGGTGGTTTGGGGATTTCATAGGGATGAACTAACAGGTTACGAAGGTTAGGTGGACGGCGGAAAGACACTCTTAGTGGAGTGGGGAGGATTTCATGAAGGATGGATCTCATTTCAGGGCAGGATTTGAGGGAGTCGTATCCCTGCTGGAGAGCCACATTCAGAGTCTGGTCCAGTCCCGGAAAGTATCCTGTCACAAGTGGGGCACTTTTGTGGTTATTCTGTCGGGGATTCTGGGTTTGAGGGGATGAGGAAGTGGCTCTGGTTATTTGCTTCTGTACCAGGTCGGGAGGGTAGTTGCGGGATGCGAAAGCTGTTGTCAGGTTGTTGGTGTGATGGTTCAGGGATTCCGGACTGGAGCAGATTCGTTTGCCATGAAGACCTAGGCTGTAGGGAAGGGACTGTTTGATGTGGAATGGGTGACAGCTGTCATAATGGAGGTACTGTTGCTTGTTGGTGGGTTTGATGTGGACAGACGTGTGAAGCTGGCCATTGGACAGGTGGACATTTGGCATCACCCCCAAAGGCCTCACACTTAAAGTTCCCATCTCTGGCTGCAACCCTTCTTTCCATCAGTCCCTATACCAGTTCCAAACCAAACAATCCATTGCCCTCACCCACCTAATCCTTCACCTACACATCCACTCAGCCAATCAACACGCCCATCAACTCCTATCCTTTATAAAAATCCTCAATCTTTCCTCTCCCACATCCACACCTGTTGTTCAGAGCATCCTGCTACAGGCCAATCGCAAATTAGAGCAGCATGCCACCCTCCACCTTAAAAAACTATCCAATCTCCTGGTTTCCCACCTCCAGAAAGGCAACTCACTCACCCTTCACAACCTTTCCAGGAAACCTCAACCTCCTCTCATTGCACACAAACCCAGTCTCTCCCATCTACTCAATCTCCCACTTCCAGCTCCACTCCCTCCAAAACCTCAAAATTCCAATCAACGCAATCTGGAACCACAACACCCCAATTCAGTTGTTAACCTTTCCTCCAAACCTCTCTCCCAATCCGAAACCTCTGTCCTATCCAAAGGCCTCACCTTCAGCCCCACTCCCAGATTTAACCAAACAGCCCTTGTCAAAGATTTACTGTCCTACACCCGTACTCTCTGCTGGAAATATCACTTTGCCACGAAGAAAAATGATCCTAATCCTACTCCTAATGATCCAACTCCCCCAAGACACTATCCAAATTGAACCATGCCTGGAACAGTTCCGTCCTCCGTCACAGCGGGACCCACCTCCTCTTCCTCAAAATCACCCTCTCCTAACCTTCCAGGAATTTCTGACTTCCAGCCTTGCCTCTCAATCCTTCTTAAAAAACCTTAATCCTACTCCCAACATCACCACTGCTGAAGCCCAGGCTATCTGCGATCTGAAGGCTGACCGATCCATCGTCATTCTTCCGGCGGACAAGGGTTCCACAACTGTGGTACTTGATCGTCGGGAGTATGTGGCTGAGGGACTGCGTCAGCTTTCAGACAACACTACTTACAAAGTTTACCAAGGCAATCCCATTCCTGATGTCCAGGCGGAGCTTCAAGGAATCCTCAGAACCTTAGGCCCCCTACAAAACCTTTCACCCGACTCCATCAACCTCCTGACCCCACCAACACCCCGCACCCCTACCTTCTACCTTCTTCCCAAAATTCACAAACCCAATCATCCCGGCCGTCCCATTGTAGCTGGTTACCAAGCCCCCACCGAACGCATCTCTGCCTACGTAGATCAACACCTTCAACCCATTACATGCAGTCTCCCATCCTTCATCAAAGACACCAACCACTTTCTCAAACGCCTGGAATCCCTACCCAGTCTGTTACCCCCGGAAACCATCCTTGTAACCATTGATGCCACTTCCTTATACACAAATATTCCGCATGTCCAGGGCCTCGCTGCGATGGAGCACTTCCTTTCACGCCGATCACCTGCCGCCCTACCTAAAACCTCTTTCCTCATTACCTTAGCCAGCTTCATCCTGACCCACAACTTCTTCACTTTTGAAGGCCAGACATACCAACAATTAAAGGGAACAGCCATGGGTACCAGGATGGCCCCCTCATATGCCAACCTATTCATGGGTCGCTTAGAGGAAGCCTTCCTGGTTACCCAGGCCTGCCAACCTGAAGTTTGGTACAGATTTATTGATGACATTTTCGTGATCTGGACTCACAGTGAAGAAGAACTCCAGAATTTCCTCTCCAACCTCAACTCCTTTGGTTCCATCAGATTCACCTGGTCCTACTCCAAATCCCATGCCACTTTCCTTGACGTTGACCTCCACCTGTCCAATGGCCAGCTTCACACGTCCGTCCACATTAAACCCACCAACAAGCAACAGTACCTCCATTATGACAGCTGCCACCCATTCCACATCAAACGGTCCCTTCCCTACAGCCTAGGTCTTCGTGGCAAACGAATCTGCTCCAGTCCGGAATCCTTGAACCATTACACCAACAACCTAAAAACAGCTTTTGCATCCCGTAACTACCCTCCCGACCTGGTACAGAAGCAAATAACCAGAGCCACATCCTCATCTCCTCAAACCCGGAACCTTCCACAGAAGAACCCCAAAAGTGCCCCACTTGTGACAGGATACTTTCCGGGACTGGATCAGATTCTGAATGTGGCTCTCCAGCAGGGATACGACTTCCTCAAATCCTGCCCTGAAATGAGATCCATCCTTCATGAAATCTTCCCCACTCCACCAAGAGTGTCTTTCCGCCGTCCACCTAACCTTCGCAACCTCTTAGTTCATCCCTATGAAATCCCCAAACCACCTTCCCTACCCTCTGGCTCCTACCCCTGTAACCGCCCCCAGTGTAAAACCTGTCCCATGCACCCTCCCACCACCACCTATTCCAGTCCGGTAACCCGGAAGGTGTACACGATCAAAGGCAGAGCCACGTGTGAAAGCACCCACGTGATTTACCAACTGACCTGCCTACACTGTGAAGCGTTCTATGTGGGAATGACCAGCAACAAACTGTCCATTCGCATGAATGGACACAGGCAGACAGTGTTTGTTGGTAATGAGGATCACCCTGTGGCTAAACATGCCTTGGTGCACGGCCAGCACATCTTGGCACAGTGTTACACCGTCCGGGTTATCTGGATACTTCCCACTAACACCAACCTGTCAGAACTCCGGAGATGGGAACTTGCCCTTCAGCATATCCTTTCTTCTCGCTATCCGCCAGGCCTCAATCTCCGCTAATTTCTAATTTCAATTTGCCGCCGCTCATACCTCACCTGTCTTTCAACTTCATCTTTGCCTCTGTACATCCGCCCCGACTGACATCTCTGCCCAAACTCTTTGCCTTTACAAATGTCTGCTTGTGTCTGTGTATGTGTGGATGGATATGTGTGTGTGTGCGAGTGTATACCTGTCCTTTTTTCACCCTAAGGTAAGTCTTTCCGCTCCCGGGATTGGAATGACTCCTTACCCTCTCCCTTAAAACCCATATCCTTTTGTCTTTCCTTCTCCTTCCCTCTTTCCTGACGAGGCAACCATTGGTTGCGAAAGCTAGAATTTTGTGTGTATGTTTGTGTTTGTTTGTGTGTCTATCGACCTGCCAGCGCTTTTGTTTGGTAAGTTTCATCATCTTTCTTTTTAGATATATATATATATATATATATATATATATATGTAATGGAAGGAAACATTCCACGTGGGAAAAATTATATATAAAAAATTATATATAAAAACAAAGATGAGGTGACTTACCGAACAAAAGCGCTGGCAGGTCGATAGACACACAAACAAACACAAACATACACACAAAATTCAAGCTTTCGCAACAAACTGTTGCCTCATCAGGAAAGAGGGAAGGAGAGGGGAAGACGAAAGGAAGTGGGTTTTAAGGGAGAGGGTAAGGAGTAATTCCAATCCCGGGAGCGGAAAGACTTACCTTAGGGGGAAAAAAGGACAGGTATACACTCGCACACACGCACATATCCATCCACACATACAGACACAAGCAGACATATTTAAATACAAAGAGTTTGGGCAGAGATGTCAGTCGAGGCAGAAGTGTAGAGGCAAAGAAGTTGTTGAAAGACAGGTGAGGTATGAGTGGCGGCAACATGAAATTAGCGGAGATTGAGGCCTGGCGGATGACGAGAAGAGAGGATATACTGAAGGGCAAGTTCCCATCTCCGGAGTTCGGATAGGTTGGTGTTGGTGGGAAGTATCCAGATAACCCGGACGGTGTAACACTGTGCCAAGATGTGCTGGCTGTGCACCAAGGCATGTTTAGCCACAGGGTGATCCTCATTACCAACAAACACTGTCTGCCTGTGTCCATTCATGTGAATGGACAGTTTATATATATATATATGTGGTAAGGTCATGATTTTTAATTCCTTAAAGACACCTCTATATGGTGCTCTGTAAGCAACTACACTTATTACTCTTACAGCTTTCTTTTGGAGCTTAAAAGACTGAAATAGTGCTGCAGGGAATTTCCACCATGAATCTTGCAGGGCTGTCCATAAATCTGTAAGAGTATGATTGTGGATCTCTTCTGAACAGCGTGTTGCAAGGCATCCCAGACATGCTCAGTAATGTTCATGTTTGGGCAGTTTGGTGGCTAGGGGAAGTGTTTAAAATCAGAAGAGTGTTCCTGGAGCCACTCTGTAGCAATTCCAGATATGTGAGGTGTACCACTGTCCTGCTGGAGTTACCCAAGTCTGTCAGAATGCACAATGGATATGAATGGATGCAGGTGATCAGACAGGATGCTTACATACATTTCACCTTTCAGAGCCATATCTAGATGGATGAGGGGTCCCATATCACACCAGCTGGCTGGGGTGGCCGAGCGGTTCTAGGGGCTACAGTCTGGAACCGCGCGACGGCTACGGTCGCAGGTTCGAATCCTGCCTCGGGCATGGATGTGTGTGATGTCCTTAGGTTAGTTAGATTTAAGTAGTTCTAAGTTCTAGGAGACTGATGACCTCAGCAGTTAAGTCCCATAGTGCTCAGAGCCATTTGAACCATTTGATCCATATCACACCAACTGCACATGCCTCACACCATTACAGAGCCTCCCCCAGCTTGACATGCATGTTTGTGTCATGCAATCATCAAGGGTACACGAGTGAGCCTTCAGCTCTGAAAGCCCATATTGATGATGTTTCATTGAATGGTTCACATGCTGACATTTGTTGATGGCCCAGCATTGAAATCTGCAGCAATTTGCTGGAGGCTTGTACTTCTGTCATGCTGAACAATTCTCTTCAGTCATCTTTGGTCTCGTTCTTGCAGGATCTTTTTCCAGCAACAGCGAAGTTGGAGATTTGATGTTTTACTGAATTCCTGATATTCATGCTACACTTGTGAAATGGTCATACAGGAAAATTCCCACTTCATCGCTATCTCAGAGATGCTGTGTCTCATCACTCATGAGCCGACAATAACACCATGTTCAAACTCACTTAAATCTTGATAACCTGCCATTGTAGTAGCAGTAACTGATCTAACAACTGTGCCAGACACTTTTTGTCTTATATAGAGATTGCCAACTGCAGTGCCATATTCTGACTGTTTACTTATCTCTGTATTTGAATATGCATGTCTATACCAGTTTCTTTGGTGCTTCTGTGTATAAGAAATGGTATTACTTATGCAAGAATTTTGAGCCTGTGACTTCTTCTTCTGGCAGAAGGGATGAAGGGGAAGGAAGAGAGGTGAAGGAAGAGGACTGGAGAGGTTCAGGAAAATGGGTACAGTTTGTAAAAGTTGCCCAGAATGCTGTGTCAGGTGAGACTTACTGGACAGGATAATGTGGAAAGACTGAAGTCGGGGATTGCAACGGA
Organism: Schistocerca piceifrons; assembly: GCF_021461385.2. Taxonomy (NCBI): domain Eukaryota; kingdom Metazoa; phylum Arthropoda; class Insecta; order Orthoptera; family Acrididae; genus Schistocerca; species Schistocerca piceifrons. The sequence goes on along the minus strand of NC_060139.1, from coordinate 441,880,957 downwards.
CGAGATTTGAAAACCTGAGAGCTTAAAGGTGGATTATAGGGTAATATGCAAGACAGATTACTCCTAAAACATTAGGCATGAGTTAATAAAACTGAAAAACTAAGTGGATTGTATGCGATAGAGGTGGGAAAAAATAGATAGGTCAGAAAATGAAAGATGGAGAAACGTTAAATGGAATGGAGAAAATATATTTACTGTGAAGAAGTATAAAGTTGAAAGAAATTAAATTAAATTAAAGCCAGGTGGGTGGTGAGACCCAAGAACATGTTGTAGCATTGGTTCCCATCTGCAGAGTTCTGAGAAACTGCTGCCTGGGGGGAAGTACCCAAATGGCATGTGTGGAGAAACAGGCACCGAGATCACAACTGTCATGTTGTAGGGCATACTCTACAAACTGAACTCTGCCTGAACCCACCGTGAAGGCTCAATGGTACTGATGGTCCCTGTCTCATCCTCAGCCTACAGGCGTCACTCGATGCGGATATATAGGAGCATGTGGTCAGCACACCGCTCTTCTGGCCATATGTCAGTTTATGAGACCTGAGCCACTGTGTCACAATCACTTAGCTCCTTAGTTTGCCTCACAAGGACAGAGTGCCATACTTGCCAACAGTGCTTGTCAAACAGGGCAGTCTCCAAGTGCCGGGCCAGCCTGGCAGTGCTTAACTTCAGTGATACGATGGAAACTGGTGTTGCCACTGCAGCGAGGCCATTGGTTAGAATGTGCTGTGCAACAGCATATAGTGTGTTGCAACTACACACCCTCTGCCTAAGCCCATCAATCCTTACTGATAATTTGGTGGTAGCCATGCTGATGTAAAAGGCCAAACAGTGTTTTTGTAACACGTGGTATATGACATGTCATTTCTCAAGTGACTTTCCCTTTGATAGTATATATTCTGCCAGTTGTGGAGCTGTTGTGGGTGGTAGTAGGTGGGTGCATAGGGTAAGTCTTGCAGTGCAGACAGTCACATGAGTAGAATCTATAGGGTTGGGAGATGGGTGCAGAAGGAGCATAGCATCTGAGAAGGATATTGTGGAGATTGGGAGGATGATGGAAAGTCATTACAGGTGTCATGGACAAAATCTCAGACAGAATGGAGCTCATTTCAGGACATGATTTTAGGAAGTCATGTCCTTGTTGAATTTGCTGATTATAAAGGCCCTACGCTCCTTCTGCACCGATCTCCCTAGCATGTGGCTCCTACCTCTGTGACTGCCCCCACTGCAAGACTTCCCCTATGAACCCTCCTACCACCATCTAAATCAGCCCTGCAACTGGCAAAACGTATACTATGAAAGGAAGAGCCACTTGTGAAATGACAAATGTCATATACTAGCTGTTATATAAACACTGTCTGGCCTTTTAAATTCGCATGACTACCACCAAATTATAAGGTAGGCAGAGGGTGTATTCTGACAACGTGCAATATCCTGTCACATAGCGTGCTCTACAACATGAAATCTGTTTCACCACACGCACCATCTGGATTCTTCTCCCAGACACCACCTTCTCAGAACTCCGCAGGTGGAAGCTGGTGCTACAACATGTCCTTGGGTCTCACCACCCACCTGGCTTTAATTTACATTAATTTCTTTCATCTCAGCATCTCTTCATAGCAAACATTTTTTCCTCACTCTGTTTTATTTTTCTACATCTTTCATTTTCTGACCTGTCTATTTTTTCCCACCTCTATCACATATAATGCACTTAGCTTTTCACTGTTATTAACTCACGTATGATGTTTTAGGAGTAATCTCAGTCTTGCATAATACCCTATCTTCCACCTTTAAGCTCTCAGGTTTTCAAATTTCATCCAGTGCAGTTCCCAAAAATCAGTCTTTCCTTCTCATCCTATTCGGTGAGTCTCACCTGACCTGGGGTTCTGGGTGACTTTTCTGAACTCTATCCCTTTTCCTAAACCTTTCCAGTCCTTTTCTTTTACCCCTCCTCCTCCCTCTTCAACCCTGCTGCATGAAAGAAGGAGCATACGTAACATCTTTTTTTTATGTGTTTTCTACTGCCACCACTTGGTGAGCAGATTTTTTGGTCTATTTTATTACATTTAATTACAATGTTTGCAATAATAATGATCTTTTCTGATGGCTTATAGTTTTTTGATTGGAGGTTAGAAGTTGTACAAAAAATGTCAGTATGAGTGTGAGTCATGGACTGGAACAAAAAGAAATTAACAAAGATTACAAGCATCAGAGATCCTATGCCTAAGAAGAGGAGACGGATGCATACTATCCAACAGGAAGGAGGAATGCTGGCATTGGAAAAGTACTGGCAAATTAAAGCATAAATAAGCAGTTTAAGAAATACAGCAACAACTAGAAGAACAATGTCATAAAAATGGAAGACTGCAGAATACATGAAGTAATTGTGAATTATTACCCCCTGTACCGAAGATCTTCACAAAGACCAAGGGAAAGGCGTAAAGACCAAAAATTTCACTCAAGAAGGCACAGCAGACCAATCCCTTATATATGCAGAAAGAAGAAGGAGAATAATTTGCACACAACTTTGTATTAAACAGCTCTTGGGTTTGCCAATCTGACAACTAAAAGATGTTTGTGCAGAATATTGAACATGATCATTTGGAGTAGAAGGGCAGAACCACTGGCCTGTATCAGTGAAGCTGTTTTTCTTCTGATATGCTTAAATATACTTAAATGTACAAAACTTCCTAACAGGTCAAAACTGTGTGATGTGCAGAACATTGCTTTGCTAAGAATGCACTAATTCCCAAATTCTACTGCATACAAGAGGTGCTAGCAGAAGTAAAGCTAAGAGGGTATGTTGTGACTTATGCTGGGTAGTTCATCCGGTACAGCTTTGCTTTTCTGCATTTGAGTCCTGGTCCAGCACAAAGCCCTTATAGGTAACTAGAACAAAAAAAATCATTTTCTAATGGCTTAAAAGATGCTTTGAACCTTCTAAAATAAGAGGCAAAAACTCTAATCCCTGAAAAAAAATTTGTTCTATGAAATTCTGAACTACCACTTTAGTGCCTTCGATGACCTGAAATGGCATACCTGTGCCAACTCAATACCCCCTGTAGTGTTTGGGTATAGTTAGATGCATTTCACAGTAAACAGTATATTAGCTTGGCATCAGCAAACGTCAGTATGTGCACAAAGAAGACAATTCTTTTGCTTTGAATCTCGATATTTGTTTGCAGTGTGACTTTTGATAGTTTATTTGTGAGCTTATAATACACAGCTTTGTCTTTTATGTAAGAATGAGTGATATGAAAGTGTAATCAGGTAAGAAGGGTATAAAAATATCATATCTGATGTGGTGTCAAAGGTGACCAAAGAACAGATATGAGGCTGAAAGCAGTTCAAAGGAGTCACTGACTTTGCAGAGAAACTGAATAACAGTGGCCAGGATTTTGATGTGAAATATGGATCGAGCTGTAGGATTATAAATTTTCCTGCCATTTTCTCTGTTATTTCTCAACACATGAAATGTGAAACATGCAATGTAGACATCACATTGCAAGAACAAAGTCCTGGAGACTTAGGCTTCACAATAATAATTTCTTTTTCAAACTGTACAGCAGTTGTTATACTAAGTAGTAAGTTTATATGGAATGCATATTAAATCAGTCATTGAATCATCCTAATAATGTGCCTGTTTGGAGTCAGGCTAAACAGGACTGTAAAGTTTTGTGCATTCATAGAATCGCCACAACCAATATTTCAATCATTGTATGATAAATGAGTGGATATGATTTCAATCACAATTACAAAACTATGACAGACCACTCCTGGGATAGCAGATTAATGCTAAGGGTTTTCTAAAAATAGAATTTTCTCCTTTTGTTCATGTCTATAATACATCTCAAAACTTCAAATGCATTTTACTCAGAATACAATTTTTCAAAATGGCACACAGCATAACTCCAACAATTTTCAGTCTTTACCCTCTAATCTGCTAGTAAATTTCAGCACATGATGTTGATGGAGATGTTAGATACTGACTTGGTGTGCTCGATGAGGGCAATGCCAATTCCACAATTCCTGGCAGCTGGGTCGACAGACCCAGCTACAATCTCCAACCGGTGAAGGTGTACATCAGGGAACAGGGCACGCAATTTCTCAGACACCTGCAAAACACATTACATCTATACCAGACTCCACAGGTAACTAATACACACTGCCTGCCAAGAAGGTGAAGTGCACAAAAGCCGAGGAGGAAATGTAATGGAAGTTCATGGATTGAGAGGGTCCAGCTGTTAATGGTGAGTGACATTTTCTTAACAGTTAGTAGCTAGCTTGAACCCCTCACCATGATTATTCTGATAACCTCCATGTAGAAGAGGCATATGGTCCTGGCTTGTACTGAGGCCAGCTCGTATGGGCTTGTAAAGCTTCACCTAGCTTAGCCTAATGGAGTTACATCAACCTCCACTTCTGCTGTGTACAAGGAATGGAAGTAAACAGAGTGCCTGGACTTCCACTCTCCAGTTTCTGTCTCTGTATCTATTATGTTCTGATCCACCATTAAGTAATGTTTACAGATGAGATTTTCACTCTGCAGCGGAGTGTGTGCTGATATGAAACTTCCTGGCAGATTAAAACTGTGTGCCGGACCGAGACTCGAACTCGGGACCTTTGCCTTTTGCAGGCAAGTGCTCTAGCAACTGAGCTACCCAAGCACGACTCACACCCCATCCTCACAGCATTACTTCTGTCAGTATCTCATCTCCTACCTTCCAAACTTTACAGAAGCTCTCCTGCAAACCCTGCAGAACTAGCACTCCTGAAAGAAAGGATATTGCAGAGACATGGCTTAGCCACAGCCTGGGGGATGTTTGCAGAATGAGATTTTCACTCTGCAGCGGAGTGTGCGCTGATATGAAACTTCCTGGCAGATTAAAACTGTGTGCCGGACTGAGACTCGAACTCGGGACCTTTGCCTTTCGTGGGCAAGTGCTCTAGCAACTGAGCTACCCAAGCACTCAGTGAAAATCTCATTCTGGAAACATCCCCCAGGCTGTGGCTAAGCCATGTCTCTGCAATATCCTTTCTTTCAGGAGTGCTAGTTCTGCAGGGTTCGCAGGAGAGCTTCTGTAAAGTTTGGAAGGTAGGAGATGAGATACTGGCAGAAGTAAAACTGTGAGGACGGGGTGTGAGTCATGCTTGGGTAGCTCAGTTGCTAGAGTACTTGCCCACGAAAGGCAAAGGTCCCGAGTTTGAGTCTCGGTCTGGCACACAGTTTTAATCTGCCAGGAAGTTTCAAGTAATGTTTAATCTCAATGTTTTGGTAGTGTCAAAGAAACAGTTTTGTTTCTGATGTCCGATATTCTGCCACTGTAATAAAGATATGCTAAGTTTGTTTATGTCTCAGTAGAGTACACTAGAATACAGTTAACGCAAGTGTCACCACCTAGTGAAAGCCTAATGAATGGCCAGATAAAATGATTGTGCAAAACATGTGTCAGTTATTTCAGTTTGTGGAGCAAAAGTCCAGACTCATTGTCAAACAGTGACTGCTATGCTTTGGTCTGCCTATGCAACAAGAGCCCATAAACTGCTTTCACAGGCAACCTCAAAATAGTTGTAAAGAGTTACCTGTAGTCTATTTTCTGCTTGCTGTCATTCCAATAACCCTTAGGTGAAAAACCTCTTGAGTAATAAAGTGTCCAGCAGAAACATATGCAGAATTCACCAGTGATATGAGGAGATAAGACTCTCTGATCATCACAGGAGGGCTGTGAGTGGAATATCTTGAGAGGAAAGCAGTGTACTCTGAGCTTAGTGCATGTACAGCCATGCATCAGTTTGCACCACTGTAAGTAGTAAAGAGGATTTTATATGCAAGTGTGCCATTATTAGGCACTTGTTTTGTGCTTTCCTGGGGAAAATACACATATACCATCACAGTTACAAGAAATTATTCCATGTATTCATAGTTCCTTTTGTTTGCACATGCGAAACAATAAAATCCCATACAACTTGTATTATTTCCTCAGCACTATAGTTTCTGCCTACATTATACATTGGCCAGTTTAGTCAGTGATAGTTTTGCTCACCTGGAAGTGGAAAGTCCTATTCTCTGCTTGCCAATGATTGTCGATATGCATGGCACACAAAAACTCATGAAACCAAAATGGATGAGGCACATAATGCCATTTAGTCTTTCACAGTTTCATAAAATTCACACAAAAATTCAAATTTATGAAATGAGGTTCAAATAGACCATAGCCTCACTTGCCAAAGGTTAAAGATTTTGCTGCTTACAGCCACCTGAGGATCACACTTACGGCAATGACTTGCAGCTTCCATTACGAAGTGAACGCATCAAGTGACTCATGCAGACTGATTCAGGCAGATATAATAGTGTTGCTTTTATTCTTTTGGTGCGGATGGCAAAGGGAACATTCAATTTATGATGGTCACAAAATCAGTAGGATCTGAAGAATTTTACCCCAATAGTGGCAGAGTCACAGACCTCCACAATATAGAAACCACAAACAATGACTGATTCAGAGTACAGGAAATATTGATACCAGCAGGATTGCATGATTGAAGAATGAGTTGTAGGAGTAACTCCCATTTCCTCTAAATGTTTAAGGCAGTAAGCTGAACAGTTCAATACAGAAGCCACAGATGTGAAATTTTGTGTATAGAAGAAGTATTAAAAGTATTGATAAGAGGGGCTCATTTCAAGAACATTATTGTTTAAAGGTTTTCAATAAGAAACACAATTACAGTGTTCCATAACCCTAACGGATAAAGTGTTACATTAATATTTGACTAAATGTTAAAAAACTACTAGATTAAAAAAATATTCAAGATTAAGTAGGAGAAATAAAAAGTTATACATTTTTGAAATACGTGCATTGAAAATATTTATTTTTTGTTTCTTGGTATATCTGATGTAGGAGTAAAAAGAAACATAAAAATAAAATTATAAAAATAAACTGAAAGATAAAAAATAAAATAAAAACAAAAATTAAAAATAAATAATAAAAGTAAAAAACAAAAACTGAAATAAAAAAGATGCAATGTTCTTGACTAGTAACCAGAACATCTTGGCTATCGGGTTTGGTGCCAGTCAGTGCTAAAATTCTGAAAATAAAGTCATCAGCAATGGAACCCAAATGCTCCTGGCATAGAGAGTCAACCTCGCTGTGCCATTGGTTTAACATACAGAACTAGCCATGACACACTGGTGTCATGGTGCACTAAAAGAGAACAGGTGTGCATCCCATGAAAAAGAAGTTGGAAGAAGTTGAAATGAAGAAGACAGTAAAGAATCAAAGGAATTGGCAGACTGATTTGAATAACAAGAATGGGAAAAGTGCATGTGGGTGCTTTACTGAGCAGCTAGAGGGGAGAAAAAGAAAATCTGAAGAATGCATAAAACACTAGAGTAATCAGAGGTATTAGATGTTCCCAACATTTTTGATTATGTGGATGATGACGACTACAATAACCAATTTACTGGATCTTGGAACTCCTTATCCAAATGTGGTAACTAATGAATGAGTTATTTTGCAGCTGTGGAGAACTTGGTACAGGCTGTGTGTGCTCTGCTTGGAATTGTGCCACATTTACTGGAAAAGGAACACCCCAAGACTGTGTGTATGATGACTACTTGCACAAGAAATGGATATTCTAAAATGTTTTGAAATATAAAAATGAAAGTACTTAAACATTCCATGTTAGTGTTTAAATACATTTCAGTACTCTGATTTCTTAACATAAATTAGCAGATAAATTAAGTGGAAATTATTTTCACTCATGTATGTGTAATATAAGCTTCCTTCTCAATAGCATAATTCCCCAACCTTGCAGAAAATTACCACTTGGTGTGGGGAACGGTTTATAATCACATATTTGTGACCGAGCAAGGTGGCACAATGGTTAGACACTGGACTCACATCCGGGAGGACGACGGTTCAATCCCACGTCCGGCCATCCTGATTTAGGTTTTCCGTGATTTCTCTAAATCACTCCAGGCAAATGCCAGGATGGTTCCTCTGAAAGGGCACGGCCAACTTCCTTCCCCATCCTTCCCTAATCCGATGAGACCAATGAGCACGCTGTCTGGTCTCCTTCCCCAAACCAACCAACCAACCACATATTTGTGTTATTTACAGTTAACTTGATTTAGTGTACTGAAAGTAGAGAAATTATAGTAATCTTACATGCAGTTGGTTTTAGATTACCTACAAAAAATACGCCAAAATAATAACTTTTGCTTAAGTGTGCACAGTTCCCCCACTTTTCCTTACTACTATTTACATGTTCTTTCTCAGTGAGTCTGCAGACAGAGAGAGAGAGAGAGAGAGAGAGAGAGAGAGAGAGAGAGAGAGAGAGAGAGAGCAAGAGAGGATTGTATTTGTTCCTCACCTATACTGTTATATAAAGATAGCTCATCATTAATGTTGTTCCAAAAAATCTCAAAACATTCTTGACCACTTTACTTCAAATTTTTACACAAAGCTCTCATCTAGAAAAGTTCTTAACCAATTTAATTAGAATTTTCACATGGTACTTTAATAAATGTTTGGATGGACATAGACGTAGACTGGATATATTTTTTAGTATCTGTAATACATATAAATACACAAGTAATATGCAAAGTAAAACATTATCACCATATATCCTGAAAATCTCTTGACTGATGTACTTAAAATTCAGACGGACATAGGCTACATTTTTTTAGACAATAATATACAGGTTTTCTGTTAAAACTTGACTACAATAAAGTAAATATCTATGTTGTGCTGTGAAAATCTGTGGTTTCATTTTCTTTCTCAGTCAGTTTTAACTATGATAGAAAGACATTTAAGCCATTAGATAAATTGATTCTCCCATATATATTATTTCTCCTTTACACAAACATTTTGTACAAAGTTCTGTTTTGTTTTCTTCCTCACAGTCAGTTTTAACAGAAAATGGGAGAGTTGTATTTATGGCCAACTTTGTAATCCAATCATAAGCAGATTAAAATTAGCCACTAACCTCACAGATCTAGCAGCTGGAGAGGTCTCTCACAAACCCCATTTTCCAATGATCCTAACTGATTTACCCGTTCATTTGAAGTGACTTCAACTCCCAATCAAGATTTGTTTGTAATAACAATAAACAAGGCTCAATGTCAGAGAGAGGAGGGAAGAGGAAATGGATGGAGAGGGGGGAGGGGGGAAGGAAATGGAAGGAGGAGATGAATGGGAAGAGGGGGATTGAGAGAGAGAGAGAGAGAGAGAGAGTGAATGACGTGAGAGAGGAGAGAGAGAGAGAGAGAGAGAGAGAGAGAGAGAGAGAGAGAGAGAGAGAGAGAGGGAAAGAGAGAGAGAGAGCAAGAGAGAGAGAGAGAGAGAGAGTGGGGCAGGGTAGGGGGAGATGGACTGGAAGGGGTGGGAGGAGGTGATGAACAGAGATGAGGGGAGGAGGATAAGATGGATAAAGATAGGGGGAAGAAGAGATGGACAGAAAGATAGAGGAAAAGGAGATTAGGACATATATCCAATGCCCATGAAAATTAGCATCTGTGAATCATTGCTTTGTTCACTAGTACATTATATGAGAACATTTATAAATGGTAGGTTCACCTGGAGATCAACAGAGGTGATGAACCGCAGGATCTCACGGAAGGCTGGATCTGGACAGGTCTCAACCTCTCTGGCAGCCTCCCCTTCATGTCCAGGTTGGTGCAAGTGGTTTATGAAGACTCCCATAATCTTGCCACTCATGGTATCGACTGCTTGCAAAGAAACACCTGTCAACATAAGTTGTTTTCTGAGTCTGTAAGTTATGTTCTTCAGAGTCTAAAAAGATGAACCTCAGTTTAAATCCTAGCCAAGCTATCTTGATTTTATTCTCTGCATCTTTATCAGATTAATTCTAAACTAGCCTGTTATAGTCTTTCCAGTGAGGCCTCAATGCTAATGCCCCCCTGTACTTCTCTCCTCACTTAACATACAAAAGGACTACACAAACAGGTGAACGCAATGCCCAATTGTAAAGTGATGCGCAAAAAGGTCATATCCTTTGACCTTTGTGAGAAATCATAAAATACAACAAAGATTGTACCTTACTTTAGTTACTGGGTCACACCAAAAATAGTCCTGCACCATCTCTGCATCTACATGGTTATTCTGCAAGCCACACTAAAGTATTTGGCAGAAGGTTCATAGAATCACTTTCAGATTATTTTTCAGTCACTCCACTCTTGACTAGCAAATGGGAAATATGAACACCTAAATGTTCCCATACAAGATCTGATTTCTTTTATTTTGTAGGTATAAAATACATAATTTTAGCACAGACCTGTTGTGTATCATGGAACATCAGATAATAAAAATAAAAATTTAAAAAAAAATGGAGATTTGTGGTAAAGACTATGGGACCAAACTGCTGAGGTCATCGGTACTTAGGCTTACATAAGACTTAATCTAACTATAACTTATGCTTAGAACAACACACACATCCATGCTCGAGTGAGGACTCGAACCTCTGATGGGGGGAGCCACATGAACTGTTACAAGATGCCTTAGACCCCAGGGCTATGTTGCACAGCTAAAAATTAAAACCAAACTCTGTCCAAACAGGCCTCTGAAGCCAGAATGAGATTTTCAGTCCGCAGCAGTGTGCGCACTGATATGAAACTTCCTGGCAGATTGAAACTGTGTGCTGGACCAAGACACGAGGCAAAGGTCCCGAGTTCGAGTCTCGGTCTGACACACAGTTTTAATCTGCCAGGAAGTTTCAGGCCTCCAAAGGCTTAACGGTACTGACCAACCACCGTATATCCTCAACTGATAGACATCTGTGGATGTGGATATGGAGCGGCATGTCGCCAGCTCACTGCTCTCCCCGCCATTGCCAGTTTGTAGGACCTTAATTGCTACTCCTCACAAGGGGATGCCACAATGTTGGGATCATAGATTTACTTCAAACTTCGTACACATTCAGTAGGCCATCAAAACAACGTAATGTGTAAGTAATAAGGTGCAGTTCTGCAACAGAAGTTTTACATGTCTATTGTGTAACACATGTATTTGAGTGAAGGTGCCAAGCCTAAGGCATTGCGGTCAAGTAGTTGCCAGCACAGTAGCTCAAAGTGTTAGGTCAGATGGTTAGCTGCCTTCTATAATTGAAAAACTGAGTTAATGGATCAACAATGTTCTTGAACAGGTGTCATGATGGATCACCCAACCTGATCAAATGCAATGAACAATTATGAACAAAATGAGATTAAAAAAAGTCATTAGCTTTAGCACACTGCATGAGGGTCATCGATGAGGAGACAGTTCGAATCCTGGTAACACTTACTTGTTAACCTACATTTTTTCTTTACTGGTCACATTATTTAATTTATTTTACATTTGAGAGGTAATACAATGAAAAAACCTCATGGGCATTTTCATGAAGTTGTAGTGAATCCCATATTATTTGACTCCTTACTACTTGTAATTAAATTTTCAAGGATGAGGAACAGACTTGGAAAGCCCAAATCAAACCTTGATAAATAATGATGCAAATGATGTTATTATCAATCATTAATATAGTAAGTCATGATGTGCTAGAGCACAAGAGTAATGAACAACTACTTGTCAGATGTGCTCTTGACATCACATGTTGCGGGATAATATTTGTGATACAGGCATAGAAAACATAAGTTGAAAGTTCATGCAAATACACATGTTCTTTTCATAATATTATCCCTCAAATGTCACATAAATTAAAAAATATGACCAGTGATGAAAAAATAGATTAATAATAAAGTTCAAGTGGGAGTCAAACCGTCGTGTCATACACTCTCATCTTATGAAGCTCAAACACTAATCACCTCACCACCACAGATTCTAACACCCAGCACCTACGCACAGATTAATAAGCACATAATAGACGTGTAAAACTTCTCTTGTGATTTTCTCAGATTTGCCAGAGTAGTGCACCGAACAACTTTCACATTATGTTTTTTTAATGGCCTACTAAAGCTTGAAGTAGGTCTGTGATCCCAACATCCCAACAAGGGGAGGCCCCCTTGTGAGTCAAATTGCCTGCTTGCCAACAGCACTTGGCAGACTGGGGGGGGGGGGGGGTCACCCCTCCAAGTGCTAGCCAAGCCCAACAGCACTTAACTTTGGTGATCTAATGGGAACAGGTGTTATCACTTCAGCAAGGCCAGCCACAGTGGCCGAGTGGCTCTAGGCACTTCAGTCCGGAACCGCGTGATTACTATGGTTGCAGGTTCGAATCCTGCCTCAGGCATGGATGTGTGTGATGTTCTTCGACTAGTTAGGTTTAAGTAGCTAAGTTCTAGGAGACAGATGACCTCAGATGTTAAGTCCCACGGTGCTCAGTGCCATTAGAACCATTTTTGAACTGCAGCAAGGCTGTTGGCTAGAACATGCAAATAACTACACTAAAATTGTCTGTCAAGTTGAGGTACATCATCTGACTAAAAAAGTGGAGCACTCAGATGGGGGAGGGGGAGGTGGAGGAGGAAGGAAGGCAAAGGAATGAAACTTCATGGGTTGGGAGGGTATATGATGTCATTTAAATGATTATAAAATTGAGTCAAATTTACTAAGAACTTGGCAGTATGAAACAACTTGTCAGTATCCTGTCACACCCCCTCTAGCCTTGATGCATGCACTGATCTGGTTGGGAAGGGTGCCATAAAGCTGTTGTGTCCGGAGAGAAGTTGGCTCACAATTGATGTAACTGGTCCTCGATATCCTCAATACTGGATCTGGGATGGAGTTAATGTCCAAGCTGGTCTCACACGTGTTCTATCAGGGACAGACCTAGCAATCTAGCTGGCCACAAGAGTATCTCAACATCATGTAGGCAGTTCAGAGAGAAACGTGCCATGCATGGATGAGCATCATGCTAGCAAAAAATGGCACCACAATAGTGTTGCATGTGATGTAACACATGAGAATGCAGGATGTCTGTGACATACAGTTGTGGCATCAGAATCCCCTCATTCACTACCAGCCATTTCATGAAGTCATAGCTGGTGACTCCACACACAGTAACACCAGTGCCACTATAAAACATTGCCAGAATGGGACCTCTCCACATGCCACTATCACACTCGCTGAGAATGGTTGCATGGGGTTGTACCCTGTTCCAGTTGTGAATGGAGTGCACTTTGGAGAAAAGAGAACCACTTGTATGAATATCAGGAGCTCAGATGGAAACCCAGTTCTAAGCAAAGAAGGGAAAGCAGAAAAGTGGAAGGAGTATATAGAGGGTCTACACAAGGGCGACGTACTTGAGGACAATATTCTGGAAATGGAAGAGAATGTAGATGAAGATGAAATGGGAGATACGATACTGCGTGAAGAGTTTGATAGAGCACTGAAAGACCTGAGTTGAAACAAGGCCCCGGGAGTAGACAACATTCCGGTAGAACTACTGACGGCCTTGGGAGAGCCAGTCCTGACAAAACTCTTCCATCTGGTGAGCAAGATGTATGAGACAGGCGAAATACCCTCAGACTTCAAGAAGAATATATTAATTCCAATCACAAAGAAAGCGGGTGTTGACAGATGTGAAAATTACCGAACAATCAGTTTAATAAGCCACAGCTGCAAAATACTAACGCAAATTCTTTACAGACGAATGGAAAAAGTAGTAGAAGCCAACCTTGGGGAAGATCAGTTTGGATTCCGTAGAAATATTGGAACACATGAGGCAATACTGACCTTACGACTTATCTTAGAAAAAAGATTAAGGAAAGGCAAACCTATGTTTCTAGTATTTGTAAACTTAGAGAAAGCTTTTGACAATGTTGACTGGAGTACTCTCTTTCAAATTATAAAGGTGGCACGGGTAAAATACAGGGAGCGAAAGGCTATTTACAATTTGTACAGAAACCAGATGGCAGTTATAAGAGTCGAGGGACATGAAAGGGAAGCAGCGGTTGGGAAGGGAGTGAGATAGGGTTGTAGCCTCTCCCTGATGTTATTCAATCTGTATATTGAGCAAGCAGTAAAGGAAACAAAAGGAAAATTCGGAGTAGGTATTAAAATCCAGGGAGAAGAAATAAAAACTTTGAGGTTCGCCGATGACATTGTAATTCTGTCAGACACAGCAAAGGACTTGGAAGAGCAGTTGAATGGAATGCACAGTGTCTTGAAAGGAGGATATAAGATGAACATCAACAAAAGCAAAATGAGGATAATCAAATGTAGTCAGATTAAGTCGGGTGATGCTGAGGGAATTAGATTAGGAAATGAGACACTTAAAGTAGTAAAGGAGTTTTGCTATTTGGGGAGTAAAATAACTGGTGATGGTCGAAGTAGAGAGGATATAAAATGTAGACTGGCAATGGCAAGGAAAGCGTTTCTGAAGAAGAGAAATTTGTTAACATCGAGTATAGATTTAAGTGTCAGGAAGTCATTTCTGAAAGTATTTGTATGAAGTGTATCCATGTATGGAAGTGAAACATGGACGATAAATAGTTTGGACAAGAAGAGAATAGAAGCTTTTGAAATGTGGTGCTACAGAAGAATGCTGAAGATTAGATGGGTAGATCACATAACTAATGAGGAGGTATTGAATAGAATTGTGGAGAAGAGATGTTTGTGGCACAACTTGATAAGAAGAAGGGATCGGTTGGTGGGACATGTTCTGAGGCATCAAGGGTTCACAAATTTAGCATTGGAGGGCAGTGTGGAGGGTGAAAATCATAGAGGGAGACCAAGAGATGAATACATGAAGCAGATTCAGAAGGATGTAGATTGCAGTAGGTACTGGGAGATGAAGAAGCTTGCACAGGATAGAGTAGCATGGAGAGCTGCATCAAACCAGTCTCAGGACTGAAGACCACAACAACAACAACAACAATGGAGTGTGGGAAGAATGATCATTCGTAAGCCTCTGTATTGGCTCTAATTTCTCGAATTATCTGTTCATGGTCATTACAGGAGATGTATGTGGGAGGAAGTAGTATGTTGTCTGACTCATCCTGGAAACTACTCTCAAAATTTCTGTAGTAATGTTAATGCGTCAGGATTGGCCAGGAGGGGAAAACTGTAGGCACCCGCGAAGAATTACACATTTTTTATATGCAGGAATGTCTAATGCCATAAACAGGCAGGCCTAGAGAAGCCATGGGAACTGAATGGGCTACCGACAAAGAGAGCAGGAGAGGTGGGAGTCTGATCAGTTTGGAGCCCGCGGGCAGAAGAGGGCAAACAGCGTGTCCGCTCCCAGCAGCTGGCCGTGTTTCCACCCCCACTTGACCACCTCCAAGCCTCCCTAATGGTCGGCCAGATCATAAGACGGACAGTTCGATAGCATTACCTCATCAGCAACACGTGAATTTAGCTGGCGATGGTTCAACACGTGAGTTTCAGAGTGGTTCTATCCGTTTCTGGGCAACATGACTGAGATGCTGCAACTAGCTGCCAGGCAGAAGGCACTGACGAACATCAAGTGAAAAATAAAAATCTAATTGTTATACTAATAAATTCATTCAATAACGGCCCCCATTGTACACCCTTCACCCCTCCGCAGGATTGAAGCATGGGAGGGTGAGAGGGGGTGGTAAACTTACAGTTACTAGAGGGGCTCCTGTGAAGGACAGCCTTACATAATTTTAACAATACATTTTGATTATTTGTGTTTTTGTGTTAGATTTGTATTAAAAAATGACAATAATTGGGTGATGTTTGCTTGCTTGACAAAATTTGGAAGATGGTGGATGGTGTGGTGGTGGTGAGGGACACTGCGAGTGGCAGCACTGGTTGCACCAATCAGCTGTTAGAGTGGTGGTAGTGGCGGAGGTCACTGACCGTGACAGGCAGCCATAAGTGGGGGGTTCCTGAAGGGGCGATGAATAGATCACGGGTGGGGGGGGGGGGGGGGGCCTTCATACACATACATAGTTACTTACATCTAAAGGAGGGCCATGCCTTTTCTTTTGGGGGTATTTTACTTTTTTACTATTCCTTTCTACTCATTACTATCTTCTACTGAACTACTATCATATGGGGGCAGCAAGGAACACTCTTGCTTGCATTTCACAACTTAACATGGTATTCTCCATGAAATTGATGTTTAGGGACAGCAGGAAGAGATGACCGAAGTCACGCCAAAAGTCCTTCTCTAAACACTGCTCATAGTGATAAACCAATAAAGATAATTTCCTCAGTGGGGTGGTGATATTACATGGAGAGCTATTAAATAGTGAACCACTACCGTTAAGTAGAAGGGCTGGGTTGCTCGAAAGTATTCTTAGAGCTATACTCTATATAATACTCTGCGTACATTGTCACTCAAAACTTATACAATAAATGACTGATAAATCGTAGGAGAATTAGAATCAATTATGGCAAACAAGGAGAAGAATAGGGAGAGAAGTGGTAGCGTCGGGGGGCGTGACTAGCCTATCGCAAGGCGACCTCTGTGCCAGCCCACGTGTTTGTGCCATGTGGTATCTGCTTATAGCAAGCGTTCACTGGGAACATAGGCCACAATTTAGACAACTAAAAAGACTGTCTCAACTGGAAACTCACTGTATGATAAAATGAATCATGGTTAATGGTTCTGCTCTGACCTCTGGGGTGGCAGAATAAAACAGACCATTTAACATCACTTAAAATAACACACACAGGACCTTTTGACTGCTCACCAATAACCTCAATAAAACAACCTCATACATCACTTCATGTCAACAAAACCTCACTGCCCTCTGGGGGTTAACAGCCGGAAGTCATTTCGTAGCTTCGTGCGATATCTCTATAAAATGGCTGGAAAAGTGTGTCTGATATGCAGGGTTATATTAGTTCTTGTGGTGCTGCTGGAAGGCATATCCAAGCATCACTTCCCTGACAGCAGAAAGGAAAAACACAGAATAGAAATGTTGATGGGGCAGTAGGGTAAGAGAAATGGGGAGGGCAAAAAAATATCTGCAGCGAATGATACAGCAGTAAGGCATACTGTCCACATGGACTTCCACAGCAGAATCGGTTGCCTACCGCCAGCCTAGCAGGAGAGTAAGGAACTGAGTCAAAGAAATTTGGCCTCTACTAAACCAAGTTTACCGTGGGTCAGAACAGGTCTGGTCTTAGTTAACCAGCAGTGAATTGAGTATGTAGCACCTTGGGGAGGGGAGGGGGTGCGATGTCCTTAAAGCAAGAGAGATGGGCACAGGTAATTACGAGGGCTATCCACAAAGTACATTACGTTTTGGAATGAAAAATAAATAAAGAATTGGAAATTTTTTTTATTATATACAGATGAAATCCACACTTAAATACTACTTTTCTACATAGTTGCCATTTAAATTAAGGCACTTATCGTAGCGATGGACGAGCTTGGGAGTTCCTTCGTCGTAAAATTCGGCCGCCTGCGCCTTCAGCCACGTGGTTACCTCTTCTTGAAGCTGTGCGTCGTCATCAAAACGCTGCATAGCCAACCACTTCTTCATTGTTGGGAATAAGTGGAAGTTGCTCAGTGCCAGGTCGGGACTGTACGGCGGATGAGGAAATAACTCCCACTTAAAAGATTCGAGAACTTCACGAGTGGCATTTGCCATGTGGGCCCGGGCGTTGTCGTGAATCAGCGAGATCTCTGAGCCCAACTTTCCCCTGCGCTTGTTTTGTATTGCTCTTCTGAGGTTGTGCAAAGTTTGGCAATACCTTTGAGAGTTTATTGTAGTGCCTCTTTCCAGGAAATCCACAAAAATCCCACCTTTTCTGTCCCAAAAGAAGACCACGTGGTTGAAGGCGCAGGCGGCCGAATTTTACGACAAAGGAATTTCCAAGCTCGTCCATCGCTACGATAAGTGCCTTAATTTAAATGGCAACTACGTAGAAAAGTAGTATTTAATTGTGGCTTTCATCTGTATATAATAAAAAAAATTTCCAATACTTTATTTATTTTTAATTCCAAAACGTAATGTGCTTTGTGGATAGCCCTCGTACTAATATTATACGAAGAGGGGTGGTGGAATTTCAAGAAACCTCTTGGGTGGCTTGTGAGCCATCTAGTAAAATCAGTCACAAACTTCGTACTAGCGGGTTTTAAGGTGGGGCATCTCATTGCCCGGGACTAAGAAAGTCACATAGCCACGACAGTAGGACGTGTTAGTGTGGGAGGACAGTGGCAAATATCTGGAGTTACTAGTGTGTGAATGTATGTTCGTGTTGTTGGTTGAGAAACAGCTCTGCTTAACTCCCATGCCAGGGAAAAGTAGAGGGAAACAGTGCTGTAAGGTTCTTAACCCCCACACCAGGGAAAAGTAGGGAGGGGAAGGTGGGGGGGAGGGGGCAGGGGGGGGGTTTGCTGCAGTAGTATCATCACTGATCAAATCCCTGACTATATATGGTACAGACATGTTTCCATACAAGGGATTGCAATGGGTAGATAGTCTAAGGGCATGATACTGATTAGACCTCTGATTACAATAAATGCATAGCCTAAAGACAGACAGGGTGCAGAACGAATGCTGCTAGAGGAGCACAGAAGGCTGAATGTGGCGACAACAGAGAAATTCCGACTGTAGTAGCCATATTAGAATATATTGGAATATAAAAGGCTTCCTTCCCCCTCCCTCCAGGGGGAGGCATTTGACTGGGCCTTAGAAATAAATTTTTTAAACCAATCCCATAAAATATTCCTTGACTGTCTGCCACCATGTACAGTAAACCTCTTCATGATGCACAACACCTGTCTTGTAACGTCTGCCAGTGGAGTTTGTTGAGCACTTTGGCAGCTCTCTCATGCTGACTAAATGAACCAATGATGAAACATGTCACTCTTCTTTGGATCTTCTCTACCTGTTCTATCAGTCCTACCTGGTAAGGGTCCGCTATTGATGAACAGTACTCAAGACTCAGTTGAACAAATGCCTTATAAACCACTTCCTTCGTTTATGAGTTACATTTCCTTAAGACTCTTCCTATGAATTTAATTCTGACATCTACTTTTCCTACTATTTGTTTTCTGTCTGACTCCATTTAAGGTCCTTCTCAACGGTTATTCCTAGATATTTTGTGGTAGATACTGTTTCCAGCAGTTTCTCATCAATAGTGTGATGGTACAGTTGTAGTTTTCTTTTCGTATGTACGCCCAATATGTTGCATTTATTTACATTTACATTCAAATGCCTGAGCCTGCACCATTCATCAATCTTCTGCAGATCATTGTACAAATCGATACTGTCTTACGGCATTGTTACTTTGTTATGGACAACCTCATCATCAGCAAACCGTCTTAAAGGGCATTCAATGCTTTCTACTAGATAATTTATATAGGACTACACTGTAATACCTTTTCATTTGTCACTTTTGTTCCATTAAGAATGGCATGTTTAGTTCAGTCTGGAAGGAAGTCTTCAATGCTGTCTCAAATCTCGTCTGATAGTAAGATTTTATTTTTTTACCAAATGGCAGTGTGGTATGGTGTCAAATGGCTTCCTGAAGTCAAGGACCCAGGCAACAGCCTGAGCAGCATTGTCTACAGAGCCATGGATCTCAAGGAGGAACAGAGTGAACCGAGTTTCACAGGATCTCTCTTTATGGAATCCATGTTGATTTTTATAGAGGAGATTTTTGTTCTCCAAAAAACATCATTAACTCTTGAGCGTAAAATATGTTCCATAATTCTACAACAGATATAGGTCTACAATTGTATGCATCTGTCCTGAGGCCAATCTTGAATAGGGAATGATGTGTGCTTTGTTCCAGTCGCTAGGTACGGTACCCTTAGTTGCTCCAGGGATCGACAATTGCTACATCTTCAAACTGTTCAGTTGCAGCTTGTGACACTGTAAACGGCCATGTGCCAGCTGAGACCACTTCGACTGTGGGATCTTCTAAATGCAATACCTCCCAAAACACATCTCTGTTCGGAGCAGAATGGACAATAAAGTTACATATTAGAAAGTCGGCATAGGACTGTTTACTATCATTATGTTTATATTGGGCTTCCAAAACTGGATTTCCTAAACTGATTTCAGAATACTGTTTCTGGTTGTTCATGTAAACACTCTTAATCTGATTCTGGAGATCTGTTTCACCTGCCAGTTTTCCACACTGACAATCCATGTAAGCCCACAATCATTTTTGAAATGTGCTCACATTCCAGGTTATGTCTTGTTCACAAAGTATTCGGCTAAAATGGATGCAGTGACTTACTGGGGAGAAGCAGAAATATTAGACTCAGCACGAAGCTGTCTACCAGTGACAATAAAGTGAAGAGCAGCAGTGATGGTGCTGACTAAATAAAAAATTGGAAAAGATGTTTCCCAGATGCTGGATTTAACTGGGCTAGTAAATCCTCTTTAGAGTTCAAACCTTAACATATAAGCACGACAGTGAAAAATGGTTTCCGGAATTCAGTTTTCATCTTTTGGAAGATGTGTTGCATGCAAATGTAGTAATGATCACAAGTAAAATTTCAATTTTGACTTAAAACATGGAGGTTGAGTAATCATACCTGACAGGGCTGACCCATTTTCGGTTCAGTACAGGCAGCGACAATGTGGGTTTGTTTATGACAGTAAGCACTGGATAACTCACACATTGAAAAAATGACAATGTCACATGGATCTGTTAATGGAGCTACTTTCTGAAGCAAATGAAGCTTTTTGGTTTCGATTAGCAAAAAAGGACATTTGCACAGTTGGCCCATTACTTGAAGCACTGTGTAATGCTGTTGCAAATACTACACAAACAATTCCCACTCTTCCTTCGGCACTCAGCAGGGTTGAAAAGCTGAGGATGTGGGATGATCCGGAAGGACTGTGGCAATTGTAACCAACTAACGAAGCAATTCTAACTGCTGTTCAAGCTGCTGCTGCTGCTGCTGCTGTCATAACAATGAACCAATGCCGGATCCACGCTGTTGGTGCACATGTGAAAAACGAAATTACCTTGTTGGCAAAAACTGTAGAATCTGCTGTTTTCTTGCAAATAACAAAGTAAACAGTAAATGCAATTGCAGCAACTAAACGCCAGAGTTTATGCACACACATGGACAGAGACAGTGGGAAAAATGAAATAGGCCAAGTTTGGTATCAAGCATCATAACAAAACACGTAAAAGCTTTAGATGGCAAATAGAACCTTAACGATCTGTGATCATGTGAGATGGAGCAGGCCACATTGTTGGCATATGGAAGCCCCACTTGGGTGATCGTGGTGCAGGCAAAAAGAGAGGCAGGCATCCTAGTTTTGCTATCTTGCCAGGGCAACCGAATGTGAACTCTGCAGTTGTGATGGTGGCGTCACAATCGAGAACAGGACAGTATGGCTTGTGTAGACTCTCCAGTCTGCCAACACACCTCAAAGGTTCACTAGCTGTAGAGATCTCATTCATTAAGCCCAACAGTTCAGAGTTGAATATGTCATTTTGTTCCTTCAGTGCCACAGGATACTTACAAGTGTGATGTTTACTTATGTGCAGCAGTTTTTCTTCTCGTTTGTTCAGGGCAGAAAGATCGTCACTGACTACGACAAGTGTATTGCCATTTTCCGTGGAGGCCAGAGTCTGAAAATGAGTGACATATGCTGTGTATGTACTTGCATATTTTACACTCAACAAAGTAGGAAAAGATAGAGTGCTGGTTATCATAAATATGATTTGTTAAGCTGCAGGCAGGCATAATTAAAAGACACTTACACTTAAGGTTTCATCCACAACCTGTGCCAGAAAAGGAAAGAGAAACACACACCACTCATTCACATAAGCAGGCACACCTCATGTACACATGACCGCCAAGCTCCCTGAGTTGGCGGTCATATGTACATGACGTGTGCTTGCTTGTGTTAAGGACTGGTGTGTGTTTCTCTTTCCTTTTCTGACCAAGGCTACAGCTGAAAGCTTATGTGTATGTCTTTCAACTGTGTCTGTTTCCAACGTAACATGTCATCTTTATGGTAAGTAGCAATCTGTCTTTCCCTAAATTGTTGATACACCAGCCTGGAGGTTCTATCTTTTCCTATATTGTTGATATGCCAACCTGGAGTTTCCATTGCTCCATTTTACACCCGAATTGACACATGTACACGAATATCTGTGGCTACAAGTTTTGCACTCGGGACACATCACAGATTCCACTTGGAGAGACAGGGGGAGGAGCAAGGATGCAATAGACTGTCTTCGTTAATTAAAATTAACAATCGTAAAAACCAGATGCATTTATCTCTGAATCAACCAGTCTACCTGAAGACATCAGTGTTTCACCAAAACAAATACAATGTGGAAACCAGTGCAATACAAGTGCCTAAAATGAAACAAATGCTACTTGACAAGTAGATTACCATTAGAAGCACCACAGCACACCAAAGGCAGAGCCCAGAATCCAGGGAACCAGCTAGCAAGAAGACACCACCCACACCTCAAAACAAGGAGGATTTTTTAAAGCTAACAATACTAGATGTAAAAAAGAGGTAAGTGGTCAAGCAAGACACATATAGTCCCTGCTTCATACTTTAAATTGTTTCATCGGAATGTTCAGTCTCTTTCCAATAAGCTGAATGAAATACAAATCTTGTTAAATGCTATGAGTGATATTTCTGTTTCATGCTTTACTGAGTGCCGGCTAAATAAAGACATGATAGAACTAGCACACCTACCTCAGTTTAAATTAGCTGCCACATTTTGTAGAGAAGTACTCAGGCATGGAGGTAGCTGCATATATGTTTGAGAAGATATAGACTTCACTAACATAACCAAATTTGACAACTTGTCTAAAGAAAGAGACATAGAACTCTCAATGGTAGAACTGCTAACTAGAAATTCTGTAATCATCTGTGTATTCAGGGTGTTACAAAAAGGTATGGCCAAACTTTCAGGAAACATTCCACACACACAAATAAAGAAAAGATGTTATGTGGACATGTGTCCGGAAACACTTAGTTTCCATGTTTGAGTTCATTTTAGTTTTGTCAGTATGTACTGTACTTCCTCAATTCACCACCAGTTGGCCCAATTGACGGAAGGTAATGTTGACTTCGGTGCTTGTGTTGACATGCGACTCATTGCTCTACAGTACTAACATTGAGCACATCAGTACGTAGCATCAACAGGTTAGTGTTCATCACAAACGTGGTTTTGCAGTCAGTGCAATGTTTACAAATGTGGAGTTGGCAGATGCCCATTGGCAGATGCCCATTTGATGTATGGATTAGCACGGGGCAATAGCCGTGGCACGGTACGTTTGTATCGAGACAGATTTCCAGAACAAAGGTGTCCCAACAGGAAGACGTTCGAAGCAATTGACTGGCGTCTTAGGGAGCACGGAACATTCCAGCCTATGCCTCGCGACTGGGGAAGACCTAGAACGACGAGGTCACCTGCAATGGATGAGGCAATTCTTCGTGCAGTTGACGATAACCCTAATGTCAGTGTCAGAGAAGTTGCTGCTGTAAAAGGTAACGTTGACCACGTCACTGTATGGAGAGTGCTATGGGAGAACCAGTTGTTTCCGTACCATGTACAGCATGTGCAGGCCCTATCAGCAGCTGATTGGCCTCCACGGGTACACTTCTGCGAGTGGTTCATAGAACAATGTGTCAATCCTCATTTCAGTGCATATGTTCTCTTTACGGATGAGGCTTCATTCCAACGTGATCAAATTGTAAATTTTTACAATCAACATGTGTGGGCCGACGAGAATCCGCACGCAATTGTGCAATCACATCATCAACACAGATTTTCTGTGAACGTTTGGGCAGGCATTGTTGGTGATGTCTTGATTGGGCCCCATGTTCTTCCACCTACGCTCAATGGAGCACGTTATCATGATTTCATAAGGGATACTCTACCTGTGCTGCTAGAACATGTGCCTTTACAAGTACGACACAACATGTGGTTCATGCACGATGGAGCTCCTGCACATTTCAGTCGAAGTGTTCGTACGCTTCTCAACAACAGATTCAGTGACCGATGGATTGGTAGAGGTGGACCAATTCCATGGCCTCCACACTCTCCTGACCTCAACTCTCTTGACTTTCATTTATGGGGGCATTTGAAAGCTCTTGTCTACGCAACCCCGGTACCAAATGTAGAAACTCTTCGTGCTCGTACTGTGGACGGCTGTGATACAATACGCCATTCTCCAGGGCTGCATCAGCACATCAGGGATTCCATGCGATGGAGGGTGGATGCATGTATCCTCTCTAACGGAGGACATGTTGAACATTTCCTGTAACAAAGTATTTGACGTCACACTGGTACATTCTGTTGCTGTGTGTTTCCATTCTATGATTAATGTGATTTGAAGAGAAGTAATAAAATGAGCTCTAACATGGAAAGTAAGCATTTCCGGACACATGTCCACACAACATATTTTCTTTCTTTATGTGTGAGGAATGTTTCCTGAAAGTTTGGCCATACCTTTTTGTAACACCCTGTATAGGTCACCAGATAGTGAATGTTTTTTATTATCATATGGAAGAGCTGTTTGAGAATTTCAACACCTTCAAAAAAAAATATTATCATTTGTGGAGATTTCAATGCTGATTTCTCCAAACGCAGTAAATTTAAAGATGAAATCAAAGATTTACTGAAGTCCTTTAACCTAAAACCAACTATAACTAACCCAACGTGTATAACCACTACTTCTGCAACAACCATAGATCACGTGTTTGTAAATACAGATAAATATACCTGCAACATACAGACAGCAAACACTGGTTTCAGTGAACGCAATGCCCAAATACTAAAAATGGCCATTCCAGGAAACACAAAAGACCAGAAAACTAGAGCTATTGTCAGGAAGTTTAATAATGGAAACATAGATTACTTTTGTTCTCTCTTGAGAAGAGAAATCTGGACTGATGTTTACAGTTCAAACAACACAGATAATAAGTTTGATAAATGTATGGCCACATACAAATATTTTTTTTAAATAGCCTTTCCTAAACCAACATCACTTATAAATTCTGTACACAAACGAAATAAATGGATCACAACAGGAATTATAATATCGTGCCAGAATAAAAGGAACTTATATGAATACTCAAAGCAAACCACAAATCCTGTATTTATCAACTACTTTAAACAACGTACACAAATACTTAGACAAGTTATAACAAAAGCAAAGAAAATGGAAAATGACAAACAAATAAAAGATTTCAGGAATAAGTCCAAAGCAACCTGAAGTATCATAAAAGAGAAACAGGTACTACATCATTAGCCCACAAAAATATAGAACTTCATGAAAACAACAATAAAATAATCAACCCCACAGTAGTGACTAATAAATTTAACTACTACTTTTCCAATGTAGCACACTACCTGATTACCAGACATTACAACTCACAATCAGACAGCAATACACTCCAGTCAGATACAAAAATTCTTATAATAAATTAAGTCTTTTTCTCATGGCAGTCCCCTCTGGAGATCCGAAACTATTCCGGAATCTTTTGATAATGGAGAGATCGTTATGTCACTTTTTTAATTACAGGCCATATGTTCTGTGGATACACATTACGTGTCTTTAATGCAGTGGTTTCCATTGCCTTCTGCATCATGATACCGTTGATCATTGCTGATTCTTCCGCCTTTAGGGGCAGTTTGCCACGCCAAGGGCAAGAGAAAGCCCTGACCCTCTGCCCACTCCTCCACCCACTTTGACAAGGCCGTTGCCTGAATGATGGGTGACCCCTCATGCCATAAGCCTTCGTCCACCCATGCTGACGATTTTTATTGAAAATCTAACGGATGGCGGGGTTTGAATGCGGAACCGAGGACGTTTTGACTACCAAGGCTGCTGCCTTTCTTTGGTTGATCTCATCGTGTTCGTTATTGTTCGTTGTGATTGTTCGGGACGGATGTCCCCTGACACCCGTTGAAGTTCATAGTTAATCTATTCACTCAGTTTTTTTATTACAGAGGGCAGCTAACCCTCTGACCAAACATGTTCAGCTACCATGCCAGCATCGTTGACCATTGCTGATTCTTCCGGCTTTAGTGGCTGTTTTCCACCCCAAGGGCTAGATAGTGCCCTGAACCTCTGTCTGCTCCACCGCCTTCTTTGACAAGGCCCTTGGCTGAATGAGGGGTGACTTCTTACGCTGGAAATCTTCGACTGCCACTGCTGATTATTTTTGTTCGAAATCTAAGCGGTTTTCTGCTCAAGAATTATAATGTTCTCGGAAATGGAACATCTCCTCTACATGGATTCCACAAACAGAGATCCTGACAAAATCTGTTCCTCGCTCCGTTCCTCCACGAGATCCACAGCACTGTGGACAATGGCGCTGAGGTTGATGCCATGTTCCTTGATTTCACGAATACATTTGACACAGTCCCCCATTGCCGTTTAATGAATAAAATTCGAGCTTACCGAGTATCGAGTATCGGAGCAGACCTGCGACTAGATTCAAGAGTCTTGCAGATGAAACTCAACACGTCGCTCTTAGCGTAACTAAATCGACAGATGTAAAGGTAATATCTGGAGTACCACAGGGAAGTGTGATAGGGCCGCTGCTGGTTACAATATATATAAACGATATAGTAGAACACATTGGATGCTCTTTAAGGCTATTCGCAGTTGATGCAGTTGTTTATACCAAAGGAGCAAGGCCAGAAGATAGTAAGAACTTGCGGAACGACCTGCAGAGATTTGATGAATGGTGCAGACTCTGGCAGTTGTCCCTGAACGTAAATAAATGTAACATATTGCGCTTACATAGGAAAAGAAATCCACTGCTTTACAGCTACACTATTGATGACAAACAGCTGGAGACAGCGTCTGCCGCAAAATATCTAGGCGTAACTATCCAGAACAATCTTACGTGGAATGACCATATAAAACAGATAGTGGGAAAAGATGACATAAGACTCAGATTAATCAGAAGACTCTTAATGAAATGTAACTCAGCGGCGTGTTTCGTCACGGGATCTTTTAGCTGGAGAGAGAGCGTTACGGAGATGCTAAACAAACTTCCCTGGCAGACGTTACAAGAGAGGCGCTGTGCATCACGGAGAGATTTACTGTTGAAATTTTGGGACAGCACTTTTCAGAGTTGGACAACATATTACCCCCCCCCCCTCCCCCACACACACATACACACACAAACATACATCTCGCGTATTGACCGCGAGGAAAAAGTAAATTCGAGAAATTAGAGCCAATACAGAGGCTTACCGACAATCATTCTTCCTAGGCACTGTTCGCGAGTGGAACAGGGTTGGAGGGATCAGACAGCCATACTGAAAGTATTCTCCACCACACCCCATTAGGTGGCTTGCGGAGTATGAAGTAGATGTAGATCGCACAAGGCATCAAGGATTGTTTGATTACCACTCAAAGACGCTTCCACTAGACGACGGGTGTAAGCAACAGTAATATTCTTGCCACAGATTTCAGAGCTACACGAGGAATATTTCTATCACTTCCGACATGGCGCGATATTGCCAAGTTTCCCTGGATGAGCCTTTGAAGCAGGCTCCCGCAGTTCGGCTCTCCCCGCTGGCATTCGGCGAGCACGGCGTCTGTAGTTCGTCCACAGGAACCTTCTTTTCGGTTCAACTTAGCTTATATGCTTACATTCCCAACAGCACAACTACGCTTAGGCAAACGTGCACGCGTTATTTCCTGGAAATGGGTGCCGTGTGTAATAGCTTATTGCTTCTCAGGTTCGGTGGGAATCTCTTGTGCTGTTAAGGAGACGACAAGCAGATGGGTGCATCTGTGTTTCCTTGTGTGGTATCTCGAGGTTACGCTTGAAGGCGATTTCCGTGCAATCACAAATTTATAGACGATTACAGACAAAGAGAAAACATATGGAATGCAGCTTTTAAAGATTATTTGAACAAAAATTTGAGACGTGCTGCGCTGAGCCTCAATTATTAGATAAAAGGTTTCTGATCGCATCACTGTAAAGAAATGGTGTCGACGAACGGAAACAGAGAAGAAGAATTTATGACAAGTGTACATCAAAACTGTGGACAAATGTCCTAGTTATGGCTATTTAAGAGTACAACAAATAAGGAGCCTGATATCTGAACAAAAGAAAAGATGGTATAGCCCTTTCCACCCTGAAGACCTTTCTTTTGAAAATGGTGAATAAAGTTGAATTCTCTGTATACTTGGGCATACTAAACACTGGGAAAAATAATAAAAAAACTCTTCCATAAAAAACGTAGCGGGAAAACAACGACCACAATAGTGAGGGGTCAGGTTTTATTTCACCAAAATTATTCTCTGACTTCCTGCTATTTGTTTGATATTATAAGTTACCTGGGGAACAATTATGAATAAAAAATTATTCTTTCATTACTTTTATTTATTAGTTATTATAAAATATGTTACATAGATTGCAAATCATATTCTGTGGCAAAAAATTAATAATAATTTTTTTATTTATTTTGCAACACAAAGTCATGGTTCAGACTGCTTCACTTTTCGTGAAATGATTTGAAACAATCCTTTCCTTTTGCAAAATATAAGTACTGATTGCATTTTATGCACTTTGTCTTTGTTCTGGAACTGCAGCGCTCATACTGACATGTTCGTGGTGACAAAATATCATCCACTGTCGGCCAGTGATCATACCCATCATATCGCTTGTCCAAACATGGTTTCGGATGGGGTTTGTAAACTTTTGCCTTTTTGGAGGTACTTAACGTATCGCCTAACGGTGTTTCAAACTCTTCAGCTCTGCTCTCTCTGCCTGGACATGACAGAAGAGCCTCAGCTAGAGACATTCCAAATTTCAACAGATCCATAATGTTCTTTTTGGCAGTCTGGTTTTCACGACAGTGCTCTCTGTAGAGAAACCAGCAGTTGACCACTGAAAGGTCTATGAAATGCAGCAAGCACTTGAGTGTCCATTTTCTGGTTCTCAACCACGTTCGGTAACACTTGGTTCCAATTGGTGAAGGACTCCAGAATTAAAAAGAAAATATTTTAGTAAGAAAATGGGGATGATACACGAAATAAGTAGCTCAGATCGCACCTCTTTGTCACTGACCTCAACAGCACTGTAATTAATGTTTGATGGGTGAAAATTCTGAACAAAATTTGATCTCCGAAAAAGCAGTGGTCTGACACCTTCTGTGACACTGTGTGAACTCCTGCGCTCTTCAGGAACTTCCTCGGCACTCAAATCATCATCAGACGAGTCGTCTGCCTGCTGAATAGCTGAATATTTGAAGGAGAAGGAACAAACTCGTCGTCTTCATCTGATGAAATGCCACTCAAATCCGAATCCTCTAATAGAGAACGGATTTGATTGTCTGATAAACCTGCATACAATAACGGGAATGCGCATAAAAACTTCCCCATTCAAAACTGTATGAAAAGCAGTAATACAGGGAGGCCAATGACATAATCAACAACACCCACTCGAGGATGAAGTGACACAGTCAACACCTAACCCGCACAATCGTGCTAGTACAAATTTAACGCACAATTACTGTGCAAAGATATGAAGTTACTAATAATTATCAATATCACAACGTTGTTCACACTACTACAAATAACCAGATCCAGCAAATCGCCGAAACAATTCAATTTAACTTAATTATGAGCTACTAACCAGCCGCCGGCATAATGCTCACTTCTCGATCAACTTAAACAACATGTGCTGCAATCTGTTGGCGCCGAATGGCAACATAAACACGAGGAACGCGTAGCGCACAACCTGCACGATCGTTGCAGGTCGGTTGGAAGCAAGCCAAGAGATTCAGTTTGTTGTAAAAAAAATAAAAACCGAAACCGCACGATCGTGTGGGTTCGGGTGGAAACGGATACATGAAACTCCTCATCAAATTACTAGAAACTGATGTAAAGGACAGAGATTATCCAAAAGAATACAAAACTGGAGAACTTAACATTCTGGGTCTATGGTATTTCCGATTTTGCCGAATATAAGGATGTTAATCTGTGCAAGGTGTTCGGAAATTCCCATTGCAAACACCCTAGAACTTGTAAAGGGGAGTGAGTACATAATACGATACACACATCAAAAAACGTTTTGTATCACCTCGGTTCCAAGAGTTCCGGAAACTGGACAGAAAAGTAGAATATAGGTCAACATAAACATAATTCCGCGCTTTTTATTGCTCATGAAAATCACACATTTCATGTTGTACCACCATACAGCGAGACCTTCAGAGGTGGTGGTCCAGATTCCTATACACACCAGTACCTCTAATACTCAGTAGCACGTCCTCTTGCATTGATTCATGCCTGTATTCGTTGTGGCGTACTATCCACAAGTTCATCAAGGCACTGTTGGTCGGGATTGTTCCACTCCTCAATGGCGATTTGGCGTAGATCCCTCAGAGTGGTTGGCGGGTCACGTCGTCCATAAACATCCATTTTCAATCTATCCCAGGCATGTTAGACAGCGTTCATGTCAGGAGAACATGCTGGTCACTCTAGTCGAGTGATGTCGTTATCCTCAAGGAAGTCATTCACAACATGTGGCATGATGGGGGCGCGAATTGTCGCCCATGAAGACGAATGCTTCGCCAATATTCTGCCAATATGGTTGCACTATCTGTCAGAGGATGGCATTCATGTATCGTACAGCCATTATGGCGCCATCCATGACCACCGTCGGCGTATGTCGGCGTCATATAATGCACACCAAAACACCAGCGAACCTCCCTTGCTGCACTCGCTGGACAGGTGTCTAAGGCGTTCAGCCTGACCGGATTGCCTCCAAACGCGTCTCTGACGATTGTCTGGTTGAAGGCATATGTGACACTCATCGGTGAGGAGAACTTGATGCCAATCCTGAGCACTCCATTCGGCATGTTGTTGGGCGCATCTGTACTGCACTGCATGGTGTCGTGGTTGCAAAGATGGACCTCGCCATGGACGTTGGCAGTGAAGTTGCGCATCATGGCCTATTGCACACAATTCAAGTCGTAACACGACATCCTGTGCCTGCATGAAAAGCATTATTCAACATGGTGGCGTTGCTGTCAGTGTTACTCCGAGTCATAATCCGTAGGTAGCGGTCATCCACTGCAGTAGTAGTCCTTGAGAGGCCTGAACTAGGAATGCCATCGACAGTTCCTGCATCTCCTCCATGTCCGAGCAACATCGCTTTGGTTCACTTCGAGACGCCTGGACACTTCCCTTGTTGAGAGCTCTTCCTGGCACAAAGTAACAATGCAGATGCGATAGAACCGCGGTATTGACCGTCTAGGCACGGTTGAACTACAGGCAACACGAGCTGTGCACCTCCTTCCTGGTGGAATGACTGGAACTGATCGACTGTCGGACCCCCTCCATCTAATAGGCGCTGCTCATGAATGGTTGTTTGCATCTTCGGGCGGGTTTAGTTACATCTCTGAACAGTCAAAGGGACTGTGTCTGTGATACAATACCCACAGTCAACGTCTATCTCCAGGAGTTCTGGGAACCGGAGTGATACAAAACTTTTTCTTTTGTGTACAATGTGTATCAAAAAGAATCATCCAATTTGGCACGTCTATATTTCTGAAAGTAATAAACATATACAATGAATTTACTTTTTGGTGAACGGGAAACTCAAAGTTTTTTTCATACCTTTTCATAGGTGTTTAATATGTCCTCCTTGGGATGCACAGCATATGTCAATGCGATATTCAAATTGTTCCCACAGTGCAGCGAGCATGTCTTGAGTTGCAGCTTCCACAGCTGCTGTTAAACGATGTCTCAGTCAATTCACTATTTTCGTAATGGAGCACATAAATAGAATCTTTCATAAACCCCTAGAAGAAATAATCACATACAGTCAGGTCCAGTGACCTTAGAGGCCAGCAACGCAAGGCTGAATCATTTGCTCCAGTTCAACTGATCCATCATCAAGTAATCCTTTGATTTAAAGCTTGCAGTAACTGAATTTTGTACGATTACGATTTCATGTGTAGTCGTCGACGCAACACACGCCAGATTGACATTGGGGACACGTTGAGCTGCTCAACAACTGGATTTCTGCGGACTCCTTGTGAAACTACAGCGGATGCATTCGACGTGTGTCAGACACACTGGGATGGCCTGGTGATTTGCCTTTACACAAGCAACCTGTTCGGAATTGCTCATGCTATCGTCTAATGCTCTGTGCTATAGGAGGATCCAGTACCTAGTACGAAAATCACGCTGAACAGTTATCACTGCTCCGCACTGCGCAAAACGTAGAACACAAAACACTTTCTGTTGTCCCGACACCATTTTTACTAGAACTGAAGTTGGCGCACACTGCTTCTACCTAGCGGGAATCGTGTAAAACTCGACAGTTTGCTCTTTCCAATAGTATGTTGTTCACCCACGTATCTCAAATAACATAATAACTGATTTTTTAAAAATCGGATGATTCTCTTTGGTATACCCTGTATTTTGAATAGTAACCCATGACTGGAAACGTACAGCCGTTTCAAAACATGTTTGCTAGGTATGTTTGCAACAGGGTAATCTTGGTGGGGAGTCCTTACGTCTGATTGGCTGAAGTCATTTGAATTCCATCCTACCTCTGACCTCGTTTGAGCCACATTCACGTGTCTGTGAGTGTCAGAGCAACATGGTTGAGCTCACATTTGCAGAATATACCGACATGATCCGTCTGTATGGCGAAGCTCACGGCAGTGGAAGAGGTGCTTGTCACCTTTATCAAGATCTTTACGCACAACGTCTGGCTCCATCGGATACCCTTCTCGCCGCAATTACGTAAAGGCTTCGAGAAAGGAGCTCCTTTCCTGTCAGCAGGCGTGACTTTGGTGCTCCAAGGAGACGCTACATCATGTTGAGAAAAACCTGTCAAGAGTACACGAGCTATTGTACGTGCAATGAATATAGCTTCCAGCACCGTCAGGTATGTTGTGGATGACCAACAACTACGAGGGTTATTCCAAAAGTAAGGTCCGATTGATTGCCAAATTGAAACCACAGTGAACATCAGAAATGTTTTACTTGTAACAATTAGCTACACCTTTCAGCTACTTCTCTACGTAGTCGCCGTTCTGACTTAGACTTTTGTCATAGCGTTGTACCAACTTTTCAATAGCCTCATCATAGAAGGCAGCCGCCAGTGCTTTCCGCCAATTCTCCACGCTGGCCTACACCTCGTTGTCTGTGTCAAAATGTTGTCGTCAAAGACAGCGGTTCATGTGACCAGAGATGAAACTCAGGGGGAGACAATTGCGGACTGTATTGTGGGTAATCTAACATTTCCATTTGAAAACGATGCAGGAGCATCTTCATTGCCCCTGCAGAATGCGGCTGAGAATTGTCGTGAAGACGAAACAGCACGACAGTTATGTAATGTTGGCTGCATAGCTTCAGGCGAAATTTCTCACCAGGCCCTCGTACTTGGCGGCAGACACTATTTTCTAGACATCTTTACGCACTCACTGCGAGCTCAGAAATGAGAAGAGCGACGTGATGCTAACTGGGGTTATACTAGAGACACTACCCAACACATCTGTGCAAAGCTTTATCGGATTTTCATAGTCGTTTCCATTTCGCGACCGATCGGACCTTACTTTTGGAATAACCCTCGTATTTCCATACCACCTCCAACACCCCATACCAACTCTAATATTCACAGACACGTGAAAGACTCGAACCAGGTGAGAGATGTAGAAGAGACGTCAAATGACATCAGCCAATCCAACGTAAGCATATCTACCCTGTTGCAAACCCACCTAGCAAACATGTTTTCAAACGGCTGTAGCATGGAATCGTTACGTTTACGGACGTGGATTCCCATCGAAAATATTATGTACTGACTCCACTCTTCAAGTGTGTAACGGGAATTTCCAAACACTATATGTATACAGTCTCATTTCAGTGAGTTGTGCAAACAACTGCTTATAAAATAAAATACAAATGAAATCAATTAAACTCTTCAGAACGATTAAGAACCTCCCTTACGTATTTCTCAGTTTCAGGAATAATAACTGAAATAAAATGGGTATTTGATCCAGTCACTGGTATGTGATCCAGTCACCGCCTATGTCAGATGTCAACGTACAGTAACCACTCAGAGAGAGCATGTGGCAGCACTACCAACAGAGGGCACATAAAGCGTGTTGGGGGATGTGAAAGCAATGCACTCTTAGTCATAATATGTAAATGAAGCACTAAAAGGACATAATCATAGGCTTTCAGGCTTAGCATGTCATTCTCAATGGAGAGAAGTCTTCCGAAGTAAGAGTGATTTCAAGTGTGCCGCTGGGGAGTGTCATAGGACCGTTGCTATTCACAATATACATAAATGACCTTTTGGATGACATCGGAAGTTCACTGAGGCTTTTTGCGGATGATGCTGTGGTATATCGAGAGGTTGTAACAATGGAAAATTGTACTGAAATGCAGGAGGATCTGCAGCGAATTGACACATGGTGCAGGGAATGGCAATTGAATCTCAATGTAGACAAGTGTAATGTGCTGCGAATACACAGAAGGAAAGATCCCTTATCGTTTAGCTACAATATAGCAGGTCAGCAACTGGAAGCAGTTAATTCCATAAATTATCTGGGAGTAGGCATTAGGAGTGATTTTAAAATGGAATGATCATATAAAGTTGATCGTCAGTAAAGCAGATGCCAGACTGCGATTCATTGGAAGAATCCTAAGGAAATGCAATCCGAAAACAAAGGAAGTAGGTTACAGTATGCTTGTTCGGCCACTGCTTGAATACTGCTCAGCAGTGTGGGATCCGTACCAGATGGGGTTGATAGAAGAGATAGAGAAGATCAAACGGAGAGCAGCGCGCTTCGTTACAGGATCATTTAGTAATCGTGAAAGCGTTACGGAGATGACAGATAAACTCCAGTGGAAGACTCTGCAGGAGAGACGCTCAGTAGCTCGGGACGGGCTTTTGATGAAGTTTCGAGAACATACGTTCACCGAGGAGTCAAGCAGTATATTGCTCCCTCCTACGTATATCTCGCAAAGAGACCATGAGGATAAAATCAGAGAGATTAGAGCCCACACAGAGGCATACCGACAATCCTTCTTTCCACGAACAATACGAGACTGGAATAGAAGGGAGAACCGATAGAGGTACACAAGGTACCCTCCACCACACACCGTCAAGTGGCTTGCGGAGTATGGATGTAGATGTAGATGAATGATAGAATCATTTGTGAAACGACTAAGTTTGTAAACTGTTGGCATGCTTCCGTGGTGAAAGTATTCCGTGCACGGCAAACTGGTGCTAGTCAAAATCAGACAGTGGCAACTGTGGAGCACCTTGGGCTATAACTGACATAAGGTGAACAACGACTGAAGATGTGTATTGGTGAATAGGTGTGCAACTGTTGAACAACTGACGTCCAGATGGACCAATGAGATACCAACAGTGTCTCCTCAATGATCGTCCAGCGAACATTGCTGCATATGGGTTTCTGCAGCAGGCACCTGACCCATACATGCATTCTGACTGTTGTTGATCGGAGACGCAGGCTGAAATTTGTACGCCAGTACTGCAGAGGGACGCCTACTGGTTAGCGACAGGTGGCAATTTCAGAAGAATCACGTTCTATCCTCCATCGGACAGATGGCCATTGTGCAGCATGAAATGTCTGAAAGCAGACACCCTGCTACAATCATTTGAAGGATCCAGGACTGAGCTCATTCCCTGGGTGATCTCGTCATTCTGGTAGGCACAACAGAACTACACAGTATGCTTGTATCCTACATACAGTTTGTTTTTCCTTGGTAAGATGACATCTACCAAGCAGAACAATGCAATGTGTCACACAGCTCACAGTGTACGTGGGGGGTTCGAAGAGAACCAGGATGAGTTAACTGTACTCCGCTGGCCACCAAACACATTAAATCCCAATCAAGAATCTGAGGGACCATCTCGACTGGGCTGCTCCTACCGTGGATCCTCAGCTGGAAAACCTGTCGCACTGGAAGTTGCATGGCTCCACTGTCATACCTTCCAGAAGCTTATCGACTCTCTTCCTATATGGCTCTCAGCACAGCAAAAGGTGGTGATCAAAGCGCTCACGTTACTGTGACTGGTCGGTGTATTTTAGCGTCATTTTAGCTACTCGAGGCATGGATACATCATTGAAGATTGCAATGTACATGTTTATACAGTGTCTGTGTCTGCACAGTAGAATGTCCTTCAGACATGCAAGCGCATTTGAAGGATATTGTAATGTGGAGATACAGACACTGTATAAACACAGACACTGTAACCATCAATGACTTTGTGTTAGAGTTTAAGAGAGCTTTGGAACACTTATGGTGAAATAAAGCGGAAGCTATAGGTAACATTCCTTTGGAATTGCTAAAATCATGCTTGAAAAGACAAACTAAATTCAAGTTCAGTATGGTTGGCAGAATATTTGACTATGTAGATACACCATCAGAATTTCGGAAATATCTTGACCGAGGGAAGTGGCGCAGTGGTTAGCACACTGGACTCACATTTGGGACGACGACAGTTCACACCCGCGTCTGGCCATCCTGATTTAGATTTTCTGTCTTCTCCCTAAATCTGTTCAGCCAAATGTTCCTTTGAAATGGCATGGCCGACTTCCTTCCCCATCCTTCCCTAAGCCGATCTGACCGATGACCTCGCTGTTTGGTCCCCTCCTCCAATCAACCAATCAAATACCTTCTCTAAAATCTACGCAATCACAATGATAGCAATGGCAGATACGTGCAAGAACTACCATACATTTAGCTTAACAGCTAATACATACAAGTTGACAATATGAGTAATCAGATGAATGGAAAAGAAATCTGAGTGTCTGTTAGGTGACGATAGTTTGATTTTAGGAAAGGTAAATGTGTCAGGCAGTTCTGACATTGCGCTTGGTAATGGAACCAAGACCTAAGAAAAATCACGACGTGTTCATAGGATTTGTCGACGTACTATGGCTATTTGGAAAGGGAGGAACCATCGGTCGTGAAATGGAAACCACTGTGAAAATCCAACGAGGCTTTTCACAGACATTTTGGGCAGTGTTTCTAGTATGCCCATCGATCGCATCAAGATGCTCTTTTCAGTTGTGAGCGAGTAAACGTGCCTAGAACAACAATGTCTCCTGCCAAGTAGGAGGACCCGCTGAGAGACTTCGCCTTAATGAATGCAGCCCACCTGACACAACTGCCACGCACTTGCTTCTTCATAGCAATTCTAAGCGGCACTCTGCAGGGGCAGTGAAGACGCTCCTGCAGCCTTATCGATGGGAAGTGTTCGATCACCCACAACACAGCCCTAATTGATTTGTCCTGAGTATCATCTCTGTTCACATGAAACGCTTAGGTGCAGGCTACGTGCTATAGACCAGTGTCGAGAATTATTGGAAAGCACAGGCGGCTGCCTTCTATGACGATGGTGTTGTAAATTTGGTATAACGCTCCGACAAATGTCTGAGTCGGAGTGGCGATTATGTAGATAAGTACCTGGAAGGTGTAGCTAAATGTGCAAAGAAAACAGTTTTGATTTTCACTGTGGTTTCCATTTTGCGACCTATCGTTGCTTACTTTCTGAAGAATCCTCATAGAAAAAGTGTTTGACAGTATAAAATATTACTGAATGTTTCAAATTCTCAGAACAGTAGTTGTAAGCTGCATGGAAGTGTGGTCAATACTCAGTATGTACTAGTATCAAGGGGGTAAAAGAATAACATTGATGTGACAGATTCTGCTATTGCCATTCTACCGAAAATTGTTTGGTTCTTTTCCGTTGCGACAGTGATCTATTTTTTATGTAGTATTGTACAGGAGACTGTGCTGGGAAATTTGAATAGGCATTCGTGTAGATGGTTGATAGTACCTTTGTCTTATTGGCTAATTATTGATGTGAGTACTCTTATCTCTATACAATTATGCAACCTGCAACGCCTTCAACAATCATGTGTGAGACCTGCACTTTCTCCCACTCAGTACGCGGAGACCGTCAGTCCTACATAAAAAATGAACAGGCGCTTTTTGTAGGGAATATAATGGAGTTACATTCTGCACTGGGGTACGCTTTCGAGGGGATAACAGTTTTCGAGTTACTCAAGAAAACCGCGTTTGAAAGTCTCTTTTGTAGGTTTTTCTTGAATAATTCGAAAACTATAGCCTCTAGAGAAACGTATCCCAATACATAATTTAACTACATTAAATATCCTGCATAAAGGTCATGTTCATTTTTTTTTGTAGGACTAAAATTTTGATCGTAGCGAGTGACAAAATATGAAAATCCTTCACCTGGTGTGTGAATGCATTGATAGTTGCACAAAACTGGTCGGCAGGAGCAGCTGTATAACTCTGTGTGTAGTTGAACGCTAACGTAAGTAGCCTTAATAAAGTCAGAGAGTTGTCTTCTGGTTGTTGCCATGCAGTTAACTGCATAAACTAGTCTTGTTTTCATTTTTACTGCCATGTGGCCAGGGGCTATTGGCTGTTATCGTTGTTAGCCCTATTCTATCTGCTGGGAAGAAGATTTTTGCATTTTCAGCTCATTGTGCTGAAGGTGTTTTATGTTGTTATTATTGTCTTGTGGAGCCATACCTTCAAGAACTGCATTGGGTGGTAAATTAAGTACTGTTATGTTATCATTTCTCTATTAATCCCTTGTGCCAATGTGAGGTAGCCGTGTGGTCTAAGATGCCTTGTCACGGCCCGCGCGGCTACCCCCATCGGAGGTTCGAGTCCTCCCTTGGCCATGGGTGTGTGTGTGTGTGTGTGTGTGTGTGTTGTCGTTAGCGTAAGTTAGTTTAAGTTAAATTAAGTAGTGTGTAAGCCTAGAGACCGATGACCTTAACAGTTTGGTCCAATGAAAACTTACCACCAACACCTTGTGCAAAAGAGCCTACACGTGCAAAACCCCCAGCCCAAACCGCACTCCACCCAAATTCTGCGCTACACTTTAAAAAAAGCTAGTTTTTCACGCATCTCAATGTTTAAGGCTGCCAGAAAATTTGGGCTAAACATAAATGAAGCCAAAACAGGGTACCTCGTTATGATGTATGGTCAAAGTCTGACTGCTGGTCATCTACAATCACTGTAGGTTGGGGACCAGTCCTACAAGAGAGTGCGTGAATTAAAATACCTATGGCCACTTTTCAATGAGAACTCGTCATGTGAAGCAGAGATCAATGCCAAAATACAAGCAGGAAACCGATCTTACCACAGCCTAGCTCAACTGCTTCCGTCCAGATATCTCTCCAGACAGTTCAACTGTACAAAACCCTGATCCAGTCAGTTGTTCTATATGGCTGTGAGACATGGATTATCCGGGTACAGGACTTCCATAAGCTCCTCGTTTTTGAGAGAAAAGTGCTTTGGAAGATCTTTGGTCCAGTATTGGATGCAGACACAGGGGAATGGAGGATCAACTACAATCAAGAGCTTGAACTATACCAGCAACCCAGCATAGCAGGAACTGTCAAAGCCAAATGAATGCAGTAGGCTGGCCATGTGGCCCAGATGGAAGGTCACAGACAGCCTCGGAAGTTCCTGGATTTCACATCTACAGGAAAGTGACCTCCAGGAAGACCCAAGAAGCGTTGGAGGGATGGCCTCCATGAAGATTTAAGCCAATCATCAATAATTGTGGATGGATAGCGAATAGCAGGAATGGACATAATACAATGGAGGAGGAAACTTGTAGCAGCATGCAGTCCACTGGGCCTGATCACGTAGAAAGAGAAGGAGAAGGAGGAGGAGGAGGAGGAGGAGGACAAGGAGAAGGAGATTTATGCTGCTTTCTGACGTTTTAACAGCCAGTAGTGGACGAGAGATCGAGTTGCGATTTCAGAGTGAGCAGACATGTTTTTCTCATGCGACAGAGGTAGATGACCCACCTGCGCTGGAGGTGGCTGATAGCTGACTAGTGGGGCTTACCCCACTGGTTCCCCATTGGCCGCCCCCTTAGACGACCCAGCAACTGCAAGAGGAACCTGAGTGGCAACATGAATGTGGACAATGACTGGTACTACAATACGAACTTGGCTGATAAAAACATGGGCTTCGATGCGACTTCTGCTGCAGAAGAGTGCAAAAGGGCAGTGCCTCAGACAGCTAGTGATACAATCCGTCCTCAAACTAGCGATGGCAGCTTCACCAAACCGGATAAGAAGAAGCTCTCTTGACCAAAACAGGTGACTGTACTGTCCACACTAGAGTTCAGCAACGATTACAGCGTCACTGCAGTGGATGATCCACTGACCATGAAAGATCTTCTGACCACCACCACAAGAAAAACTCCCACCGATAGTGATTCGCTACCCAAAAAGATACAAGAAGCAGAAGAATTGGCTGACTCATAACTGCAAGCACCCTTCATGGTGAAACAAGCGTGTGGTGATAAGATGAAGCTGGTCTTCACCACCACCCAGGACTGCTGAAGATATGGTCGCAGGTTCAAATCCTGCCTCGGGCATGGCTGTGTGTGATGTCCTTAGGTTTAAGTAGTTCTGAGTCTAGGGGACTGATGAACTCAGATGTTAAGTCCCATAGTGCTCAGAGCCATTTGGACTACTGAGGGTCATGGTAATGTTGGACAGAGCTGGCATACCTAATTACAGCTTCCCCATAGTCCACCCATAGCTCATCAAAGCCATCATACATGGCATATCAGTATCCCTCACCAACAAGAAAAAAAGAGGACCTGGAAGGCATGAGTTTAGTTACCAGTATTTTCACCTAACACGCCACCGAGAGCAACACAGCTCACTCTGATGTTAGTAGTCATACTGCAGGGCACTAAGGCACACCAAAAGATCTTCCAGATTATGCACCTTGGCTGCCTTGTGCTTGCAGTTGAGAAACTCGGAGCTACAAGAGACATGTAATGTTATCGGGTGTCAGTAGTTTCCTCAAGTCACCCATGTGGATGCACTATGCCGCCTCGATGTGTTAAATGCGGCGAGGGACAAAAATGGTTCAAATGGCTCTGAGCATTATGGGACTTAACATCTGAGGTTATCAGTCCCCTAAAACTTAGAACTACTTAAACCTAACTAACCTAAGGACATCACACACATCCATGCTCGAGGCAGGATTCGAACCTGCGACCGTAGCGGTCGCGCGGTTCCGGACTGTAGCGCCTAGAACCGCTCGGCCACAAGGGCCAGCGCGGTGAGGGACATCTCAAGACGCACACTGAAGTGTGACAACTGTGGTGGCCCCCACCCTGCAAACTACTGGGGATACCAACACTAGAAGGATGCCAGATGCTGGATGCAAGGACTTCCATTACTGCAAGTTGAGAAGAAGAGAGCAGCCACTGCCATGAGATGCCAATCTACAGCTCCTAAGACTGTCTTAACCAGAAGTTTCCCAGTGTTCTGATACTTGGCCCCATCTGCCCCAGTACTCTCACATTACAGTGTCAGTGGCAGGTCCTCAGACGCCATGAAGGTGTATGATGCCTCCCCTCCACATTATTCGACAAGCCATCACTTCAGCTGTTCGGGTGGCACTCAGCAGCCCGCTCCATGCCTGCAGATGAACCACATCGCTCAAACCAAGAAACGCGCGACTGGATGAACCCATCATCATAGTGATGCGGAATGCCAAGTTTCTCTATCCACAACTTTTGGACCTTCAGCATTTCTTACAGAAGCATGACGTCGACATATGCTTGGTGACAGAAACATATCTCAAGCGAGGTATCCATGCCAGTTTTGCATATTACATCTGCTTTCACAACGAAAAACTCACAACAGGTGTTGGTACAGCTAATCTCTTCACTACATCACTTCGCTGCCCCAGCACCAGACTTGCAAGTGATAGAGGCTACAGCAGTAGACCTGATGACCTTTTTAGGCACTGTGACGTTACTATTTGTCTACCGGCTACCTGGAAGATGTGTGAACTTTGCCCTGGCAGCACAGCAACTGTTTGCTGCAGTTGACTTCAATGTCAAACATGTGGTGTGGAGCTTCCACTTGGAGAACGTCTATAGTCACCACCTTTTCCTTGGTGGTCTTCTGAGTCGCTGAAGAGCCTGCACTGTGGGATGGTCGTCTCGATCTCAAGGGGACAGACTAACTGTTTTCGTGAAGATGACCTCCGCAACATCGAGGAGTGACGGCGAATTTACGCTGAGGACGTGGATGGCATGGTGACCAGCTTTACTGCCTCTATCAGAGATGTGCTAACGGCTGCAACGATGCTCCTCGAGAAGATACGACCGCTGAGTGCCATCGCTGTCACACGAAATTCTCGCCATGACTCATGACAGGAACCGTCTCCACAAGGACTGGCGACTCATATGCGATCGGATGGCTTTGACAGGCGGACTAGTCTCCTGCGCCACCAGATACAGGTCGCCCTGGTAGATGTTAGGGACCATCGATGGAAAGACAAGGGTGCTTATCTGAAACGTGACGCCACATCCTGGGATATGGTCCGCTACTTCCTGTGCTCAAACCCACGCCTCTCATCATTTCAGACGCCAGCTGGCCAGTCTACAAGCCACAGGAGAAGATGAATGATGCTGCACACATATTTGAAGCCAACTGTCACCCTATGGACGAGCCACCTCGGATTTTCCACATGTACAAATGACTGAGGGCAGGCTCACCACGCACCTTGTTGGAGCAGATACCATCGATGCCGATCTTGAAGGCCCTATCGCAGCCCTGAGGCCATCGTCCCGAATCTATCTCTGCAGGAAGTTAAATCGTGTCTTCTGCTTCTCCCCCTCTCCAAGGCCTGTGAACATGATGCAGTACTGAGTCAGGCCTGAGGGAGGCTGACACTAATTGCAGATATGGCCACTTGCATCATCCATAGTAAGATGTACCCTCAGCCACGGAAACGTGCTCTCATTGTTGTGTTCTGAAGCCAGGCAAAAAATTAATGCTGATACTGAGAAATGTTGACCTATTAGGCTACTTCCCTTTCTGCACAAGGTCTTTGAACGAGTCCTTCTGCTAAATATCTCTCAGACAATTACTGAAGATTTACTTACACCTGTGAAACAGCTTGGGGTCAGAGAAGGACACTGAAGTATACTCCAATTCTTTCGAGTGGTTGAAGAAACCACTACTTCCTTCAACTGTAAGGAATATTGTAGAGTCCTCGTTTTGGATGTGAACCGAGCGTTTGACAGCATTTGGCATCCAGGCTTACTGTACACACCTTTCGTGTTTCGTTTCATGGCCACCACGTTCAGCTAATGGAAAGTTATCTCCGAGGGAGAATATTCATAGTCTAGCAGATGATGCCACCTCTTATCATCCAGTGCATCGAAGCAAGTGTCCCGTAATAATCTATCCTTGGGCTGGTTCTCTACCTGTTGTAAACCTTGGACCTACGCAGAGTGCTTCAAGTTATTAGGCAATTTATTGGGGACGACACTGCCCTCCATACGAGATGGCCGCTGGTCATTCGCCGACATTTGGAGGAGGTGTTATCTGACCTAGAAGATTGGACAGCGAAGTGTTGGATAGGCTTCAAAGCGACTAAGAGCCAAGCAATACTATTCGCCAAGAGATATTGTCCAATGAGGCCACAACTGCAGCTCTTCTGCGAGACTATGCCATGGACCGATAATGCAAAGTACCTTTATGTCACCTTTGACCCTACGCTCACCTGGCAAAGGCACATACACAGTGTTGATCGCAAGGTGCAGCAACGACTTGGCGCACACTGCCAGCTCCTGCGTGAAGGATCCACCCTGCCGGTCGACTGTGGCCTCACACTCTTCTGGGCTCGTGTGGGGCCGATCATGGACTGTGTGTGTGTGAGGCCTGGGGCTCTCCGGCCAACTACCACCAGTGATACCTACAGCAGACGTTGAACGTCACACCGTGCAGCATATTTCATGTACAGTAAAAACTCGATTAACCGTCACTCTTTAAACCGTCAGTTTCTGTTAACCGTCACTGCTGTAACAGCATAATAATACTGTAATAACAGAATGCCCTAAGGTGCAGTGACGCGTTCGCTTTGTTTATTTACTCTATTTTAGTGGGAAGTGAATGTACCCGCCCGCCGTAGAATGGTACACAAAATATGACCTTCAGTTCACGTGCTAACAGATCTCCCACTTTTCTTGTCTTTGTCTCACTTGTGAGTCAACAATCACCACTGGATCGGTTTCCAGTTGTGGCGAGAAGACTCCAATTGTCGCAATGTATCTAGCGGGCTGTGCCGTGTTACGTGTTTTCCACTTGAATAAGGTTTATTGACAAATATTTTACACTACCGTACTTAGTGCAGGTGTGTGTGATACAGTGACTTGATACAATGTCTGAAAAACGTAAACGTGTTGTTTTAGGACTTAATCAAAAACTTTTGTAAAACGCTTAGAAAGGGCGAAACTGCGACAAGTGTAGCGCTGATTTATGGTACTGGAAGAACAACAGTTAACGATATAAAACGTGATGCTGATAAAACAGAATAACATGTGTCAACAATGCAGAGCATGGATGGAGATGTGCGAACAAGAAAGACAATGACACCTGCAAAATATGA
Organism: Schistocerca piceifrons; assembly: GCF_021461385.2. Classification (NCBI taxonomy): domain Eukaryota; kingdom Metazoa; phylum Arthropoda; class Insecta; order Orthoptera; family Acrididae; genus Schistocerca; species Schistocerca piceifrons. The sequence continues at coordinate 441,836,632 of NC_060139.1, read as the reverse complement.
TGAATTGGACACTGCAATGTACCGATGGTTTATACAAGCAAGAAGTCAGGGGATTCCACTTTCAGGGCCTATAATAATGGCCAAGGCTGTTGAAATGAACAACAAACTTGATGGTGACTCGTCTTTTAAAGCAAGTATCGGATGGTTCGACAAGTTTAAATTTCGTCATGGCATTCGCCAACTTGATATCAGTGGAGAAAAACTCAGCGCGGATAGCTCTGTAATTGCTGAGTTACGGGAACAATTTAAAGAAAAAATGGCTGAATTGAATCTTGTTAGGGAGCAAGTTTACAATTGTGATGAAAATGGGCTTCATTGGAAGGCTTTACCACAAAAGACATTAGCATCACTCTCTGAAAAAGCTGCTCCGGGTTTCAAAGTACAAAAAGATCGCATCACTGCTATGGTTTGCGCAAATGCTACCGGCAATCATAGGCTACCCCTACTTGTGATTGTGAAACAAGAAAACCTCGTGCATTCAAGAATTTGAATTTGAATGCTCTCCCTGCACAATACTACGCCCAGAAGAGTGCTTGGATGGATCAATCAATTTTTTATGACTGGTTTCACAAACAATTTGTACCTCATGTTAGAGCACATTTGGCTGAAAAAAAGTTGCCACAGAAAGCGCTGTTGCTATTAGGCTATGCCCCAACGCACCCTACTTGTGAAATGAAAAGTGATGACGGCAACATAACATGTCTCTTCCTTCCAGCAAACACCACTTATACAGCCCATGGATCAGGGAATCATCGAAAACGTGAAACGTCGTTATATAAAAATATTTATCGAAACTTTGCTCTCATCTGATGAATCAACATCTGTAAAACAGTTTTGGAGGTCTTACAGTATCAAAGATGCCATTTTCAATGTTGCCAGTGCATGGAGTGATTTGTCAGTGTCAAACCTCAAGAATGGCTGGAATAAACTTTGGCCTCAACCTACAGGTGAGGAATCGGAGGAACCTGAGTGTGTGACAGTTGACGAGATGGTCAATTTGTGCAATAATTTACAAATCAGCACAATCAGAGTGGTTAGAGTGTGACAAAGTGGACGGGGGTTTTCAAATTTTGAGTGATGGACGAAATTGTTGCCAGCGTAAGTATCGCCAAAGAAGAAGAAGAAGGGGCTGATGATGACGAGTGTTCAAACCATGAAGAAAAACAAACTATTAGCCATTCAGAGGCCGAAACAATGCTGACCAAGTGTATAGAATGGTTTGAAAGTCAAGAAGAGGCTAATGCAACGCAGGAACTACTGCTCAGAAAAATACGAAATATTGCCGCGGTGAGAGCTCGAACATCGAAAAGGCAGAAGAAATTGACTGACTATTTCCAAGCTAGATAAACTATTTCACTTGTAAGTTTATAGTACAGTACAGTACTGTACATTACGTATTTTGCAACTTTTGTAGCTACTGTACGGATGATTTTATCATGTAATAAATAGTTTTATTTGCTATTACAATCGTGTTTAATTTGTTCTCGCTCCGAAATATTATTATATTACTGTGAGAGAGATATGTGTCCATACATAAAATAATTGATTGAGGTTATGTTTTGGAGGAATACAGTGTTTCTGTTATCCGTCTATTCGCTCAACCGTCACGACCACGGTCCCGAAGATGACGGTTAATCGAGTTTCCACTGTACCTCGGTGGTTTCTGGCACAACCCTTGCACGACCCAGCACAAGTAACGGAGATCCTGGCCTATTCTAACATTATGCCTGCAGGACGCACAAAAGGACAAGGGATCCCCCTGGCGGCTCATCCACCAACTCGACCGATTAAATAGCGACAGAGAACAATTTTGGCGGCCAGTGGCCTTATTTGAATGATAGTAAGGCCAGCTTACTACAGCCCTGCAATTCATGTCACTATCGCTGACTAAACGACTCACCAACACATGGAAGTAATAAATACAAGTAATACACATTGCTGTTGCAGTAAATGCCCCAGGGCAAACACTGCCTTGCGTCCTTCATCCCCAGGAAGAGCAGATAGCTGATCATGCACGCGAACCATCGGATGATAAGACTCTGCGGAACCACAAGCAGCTCTGAAGATGTCGAGCGCAGATGTGGACGTAACGTTAGGATCGGAAAGGTTTCAGTGCTCATGACCATACAACCAGGAAGTTTCATCAGTGACTGTGTGTCTGATTTAACTGTTTATTAATGTATATGGTGTTTGTTTTAACTTTAGTCAACTAAATATCTCGAAAATTATGCTCCATACAGAAAATTTTTGTAGGTGAAGAGTTAACGTCAGTAAAGAGAACATCTGTCTGTGCTGCAAGTGGCCACTTCCTAACCAGCCCCTCGTACATGGGCGAGATCAACAATGTAATTAAAAATGGGAACTCCCATTTGTATTATGTATTAGGATTCTATGCCAAAAATGTGTATAGTTCACTCAAATCATCACTGCCCATTCATGGTATATGGCGCTGTAATCGACAAATATCAAGTGTGCCTGTTTTCGTGTTTCAACCGACGTATTTGATTCTACATTACGTTTACAATGTATGGTAACGTAGTTTTCTGTTCTCTACAGGGTTGATTGTGGTGAGACCCCAAATCATCGGAATGCTTGATTTTGGTAGCCACTCTCGAATCCACCATAAGGTTCACTAAGTTCGCTGTTTGTCCCCATCCAACCACCATAACCATCGCACTGGTGGAATGCAGTCCACAACCATTAAATAATGTCCATGAAACGATAGTGATGGCGCACCCACCGTGGATACACACATATCGTCTAAACACTCACATTCTCACCTCAATGCTCAGTGCCCCACCACATGATATGCCACTGCAGCGCCGGGGGGTTTATAGTATGAACAGCGAACTTCTTGACACTACTCCGATCTGGAAGCTGTTCTGGCAAGCTACGTAATGGATGTTGCATCTGATGCAGAGAAGTCCGAAATAATTTTAATTTATGGCAAGGCTGCAAGCAGCACCCGAATGGTGAGAGGCAAGGGAACTCACCAAAATGAAGCATCCCAGTGGTGAGAGGCTAGAGGACTCACTGAAACCAAGCATGCAAATGGTGAAAGGCAAGGGGACTGACCAGTATAAGGTATCCTGGTGGCCACAAGAAACTGTTACATCCACATTGTTGTTCCTGGGTCATGCTAAACATAATTTCTAACAAGTCATTGAAACATGTAACCATATTGTACTATAATGTTAAATGTGCAAGACTACAGTAAATTTCGAACACAAATATGAACTCAATATATAAAGTATGCACCCAACAGGATACATAAGTTCAATGTAAATACCATGATCAGGTTTCGATACCACTAAGGATGTCTTCTTCATAAGGAAGTCACATAAATTGTTCAAAATGGTTCAAATGGCTCTGAGCACTATGGGACTTAACAGCTGTGGCCATCAGTCCCCTAGAACTTAGAACTACTTAAACCTAACTAACCTAAGGACATCACACACACCCATGCCCGAGGCAGGATTCGAACCTGCGACCGTAGCAGCCGCGCGGTTCCGGACTGCGCGCCTAGAGCCGCGAGACCACCGCGGCCGGCACATAAATTGTATGAGATTAAAATTGTCGACATACATGGTGAACTAAGAAGCTCATGTTAAACAGCACAATAGGAACTGTTAGAATACAAAAGTATACATTGACATAAATGAAATATAGGATCAGATGCATCTGTTATTAATTGCAGATTCCGGCACACTTGATATTTGTGGATTACAGCGCCATCTACCACGAATGGGATACAATGGTTTGAGTAAATCGTACGCCTTTTTTGGCATAGTATCTTAATATCCAGTAAAATGTGTGGGGAGTTCCCATTTTAAAATACAGAGTTGACCCTCCATGCATGAGGCATGGTTTGGAGGTAGCCAGTAGCAGCTTTTTTTTTTGAACATTTTTTTGTGTTATGCGTCGTTTTCGGGGTATTTAGTTGTCTCAAGGGAAAACAAACACCTGTGTATGGTGAATTCTCTGGAACCATAGGGGCTGGTTCACCATTACGGCGCGTGGAGTGGCCAGGCGGTTGGAGGCGCCATGTCATGGACTGCGCGGCCCCTCCCACTGGATGTTCGAGTCCTCCCTTGGGCACGGGTGTGTGTGTGTTGGTCTTAGCATAAGTTAGTTCGAGTAGTGTGTAAATCTAGGTACCGATGACGTAACCCTACAGATTCACACTCATTTGAACTGTTATGGATTAAAACAGACTGATATGCCGCAGTGTACCTTGGGACAGGGGCTCGAGAAGGAAACGCTCTTGCTCTGGCCAGGACTGTCGCCCGTTGGCCATGATGCCCATGGCTGCGTTGAGCGGCTCGTCCCTCAGGAAGAACCGACGTAGAAAGTCCACTAGCTGTGGGCTGTCCCTAGCCGTCAGCGGCCGGATGGCGTAGGGCACCAAGGACATGTTGCAGGTAGCACTGCGAGCTTCCTGTACATAGAGAAAAAAGCTGTAGAAATGGAGGTAACTCCAAAAACATTCTGTGTTGAATGTGATGGAACTCAGTCAGGAGTTTAATAAAATACACTGACGAAAATAAAAAAAATACGAAAATCACGCACCAGTAAGGAGCCATCCGAATAAGATGGAAATGGGTAGATATGATGTACATTTACAGCCAAACAAATGATTACAGTTTCAGAAAAGGTTGATTATTTGTTCAACATTGTGTGTTGGTTCACCTCTGGCCCCTACCCAAGAAGTTATTAAGCTTGCCATTGACTGTCCTCCTGATGGGCACAGTGCCTAATTCTGTCCAAGTGCAGCGTTTGATCATCAAAATCTCTAAAGAGTTGGAGGGCCCTGGCCATAATGATCCAAACATTCTCATCTAGGGAGATGATCTTACAACACAGCTTGCCTAGATAGGTTTCAGCAAGCATAGAGACAAGCTGCAGAAACCGTTGCCCCATGGAGGTGGGCGCTATCGTGCTGAAATGTAATACCGGGATGGCTTTCCATAAAGGGCATAAAAACTGGGCATAGAATATCGTGAACGTAGCGCTGTGCCACAGATGACCCACCAAAGCGCCCTGTTATGAAACGAAATGGCACCTCAGACCACCACTCCTGGTTGTCGGGCCGTTTGCTGGGCGACAGCCAGGTTGGTCTCCCACTGCTGTCCGCGGCATCTCTTATTTATTTACATATTTATTGTTCCGTGGCACCAAAGTAAGAAGAAGTCTCCATGGTCATGTAACGAGTCAATGCATGAAATTATAACACGATAGTAGAAACAGGTAAAATGAAATATAAGTAACATATTCAGGCAACAATCCGTAAGTTTAAATAAAGGAAATCTACAATGTAACACTGGAATCTGATGAATTTTTCAGCTCTTGCAGGAGCTCCTCGACAGAATAGAAGGAGTGAGCCATGAGGAAACTCTTCAGTTTAGACTTAAAAGTGTTTTGGCTACTGCTAAGATTTTTGAGTTCTTGTGGTAGCTTATTGAAAATGGATGCAGCGGAATACTGCACTCCTTTCTACACAAGAGTCAAGGAAGTGCATTCCACATGCAGATTTGATTTCTGCCTAGTATTAACTGAGTGAAGTTGCTAACTCTTGGGAATAAGCTAATATTGCTAACAACAAACGACATTAAAGAAAATACATACTGTGAGGGCAATGTCAAAATTCCCAGACTATTGAATAGGGGTCGACAAGAGGTTTTCGAACTTACACCATACATAGCTCGAACAGCCCGTTTTTGAGCCAAAAATACCCTTTTTGAATCAGAAGAATTACCCCAAAAAATAATACCATATGACATAAGCGTATGAAAATACACGAAGTAGACTACTTTTCGTGTTGAAGTGTAACGTATTTCAGATACTGTTCTAATGGTAAATAAAGCAACATTTAGTTTCTGAAGAAGATCCTGAACATGTGCTTTCCACAACAGCTTACTACCTATCCGAACGCCTAGGAACTTGAACTGTTCTGTCTCGCTTATAATATGCCCATTCTGTCTGATCAAAATATCGGTTCTTGTTGAATTGTGAGTTAGAAACTGTAAAAACTGAGTCTTACTGTGATTTAGCATCAGATTACTTTCCACAAGCCATGAACTTATTTCATGAACTACATTATTTGATACTGTTTCAATATTACACACAAGATCCTTCACTATCAAGCTGGTGTCATCAGCAAACAGAAATATTTTTTAATCCCTGTAATACTAGAAGGCATATCATTTATATAAATAAGAAACAGCAGTGGCCCCAGCACCGACCCTTGGGGAACGCCCCACTTAACAGTGCCCCATTGGGACTACCACTCTCAATATTGCGGATAATTACCTTCTGCTTTCTGTTCTTTAAGTAAGAGGCGAACCAATTGTAAGCTACTCCCCTTACTCCATAATGGTCCATCTCCAGACAAATCTTCAGCCTGGAATCTCAATGGCAGGAGTAGGATTGTCTTCAGTGATGAGACACACTTCGAACTGAACCCTGATGACCAACGAAGATGTGTCTGGAGATGCCCCAGACAGCGGAGGGACACCAACCTGGCTGTCACTCGCCACCTGGGCTGACAATCAGGAGTGATGGTCACCGCACTCTTACAGCACAGCTGTACGTCTATGACATTCTATGAACAGTTTTGTTGCCCTTTATGGCAAGCCATCCTGGTCTTACATTTCAGCACGATAACGTCCGAACACACATTGCGAGACTTTCTACTGCTTGCCTTGCTGCTTGCCCTCATGCTTACCAAACCCTGCTTCAGCCAGAAAGATCGCCAGATCTCTCCCTAGTAGAGAACGTTTGGAGAATTATGGTCAGAACCCTCCAACAAGCTCGGGATTTTGAAGATCTGACACGCCAGTTGGATAGGATTAGGCATGATATCTCTCTGCAGGACATCCAACAACTCTATCAATCAATGCTGAGCTGAATAACTGCTTGCATAAGGGTCAAAGGCGGAGCAATGCGTTATTTGTGAAGCTCTATCTTTTGAATAAATCATCCAATTTTTCTGAAATTGTAATCATTTGTCTGTCTATATTATGTGTGTGGTGTCACCGCCAGACACCACACTTGCTAGGTGGTAGCCTTTAAATCGTCCTCGGTCCGTTAGTATACGTCGGACCCGCGTGGCGCCACTATCAGTGATTGCAGACCGAGCGCCACCACACGGCAGGTCTAGTCTAGAGAGACTCCCTAGCACTCGCCCCAGTTGTACAGCCGACTTTGCTAGCGATGGTTCACTGTCTACATACGCTCTCGTCTGCAGAGACGACAGTTTAGCATAGCCTTCAGCTACGTCATTTGCTACGACCTAGCAAGGCGCCATATTCAGTTACTATTCTAAACAGATAATATTGTGAATCATGTACCGTCAAGAGCGACGTTCATCATTAATGGATTAAAGTTAAGTATCAAACTAATTACGTCCGCTTTCTGAATTCTCATTCCTTGTCATGTTCCAGACCTCACGTCAGTATAGTTCTTCCCACCTCACGCCAGCCTGCGTGAGCTAAAACGCGTGCATTTCGGCCTCCTCTCGTAACACGGTGTTGGCTCTTCTGATAACACAACAATGTGTACATCACAGCTATCGATAGCTGTCTGTATAACTCTTTCGTGGTGCGTCCTATTTTGTCTTACAGTCTATAAAACTAAAGTTTCACCCTCACACACACACACACGCACACACACACAGACACACACACGCACGCACGCACGCAAGCACGCACGTCACAAACATAACTTATCAAACGCCATTTTGAATTAAGGCATACTGAGCTGAATTCTGTATTTGGTGGTTTTTATATTATAGTGGTTCAAATAGCTTTAAGCACTATGGGACTTAACATCTGAGGTCATCAGTCCCATAGACTTAGAATTAGTTAAACCTAGCTAACCTAAGGACATCACACACATCCATGCCCGAGGCAGGATTCGAACCTGCGACTGTAGCAGCCGCGTGATATTATAGTGTGTGTGGTATGAATATAAGCTGTTTCGAAGAACCAACACACTGGGGGTCTGTCGAAAACGCGTCGTTTCGGGTACAGTTTGTTATAATAATGTTCCAGTGTAACCTCAACTGCCAGCACGAAGATGAAGAATGCAAGAGCAGAGAAGGCTGTGAAACGACTTCAGCCAATAGCCTGCTGACTATGACGGCACTAACAGAACAGTTGTTAGTGATCCATATGCATTGCTTACATGGACACTGTATATAGTGAAGGACACTGACTTGTTTGCATGTCGGCCATCGCTTGCGACACTTTCTTATACATACAAAGTTAAGTATTGTCAATCTGCTTTATTGAAATAAAAACGATTAATGTGATTTGCTTGAATTATTGTATAGCCTATCAAAGAAAGCAACATCCTTTAGGCACCCTATAAGAGGCGAATGGGCAGGACCCCACAAATAAAAGCACTCCGTCTTCAGGCCACAAGTAGCCCATCGGGACCATCCGACCGCCGTGTCATCGTCAGGTGAGGATGCGGATAGGAGGGGCGTGTGGTCAGCACACCGCTCTCCCGGTAGTTATGATGGTTCTCTTTGACCGGAGCCGCTGCTATTCGGTCGAGTAGCTCCTCAATTGGCACCACAAGGCTGAGTGCACCCCGAAAAATGGCAATAGCGCATGGCAGCTGGATGCCACAAATAAAATGAGAGGTTATTACATATAGTTAATTAAAGACCTCCCATATTTGATGCTTTCAGTGGCCCAGCATTGAAATCTGCAGACATTTGCGGAAGGGTTGCAGTTCTGTCACGCTGAACGATTCTCTTCAGTTGTCCCAGGCCCTGTTCTTGCAGGATCCTTTCTTGGCCTCAGTGACGTCACAAATTTGATATTTTACCAGATTCCTGATATTCACAGTATATTCGTGAAATGGTTGTAGTGGAAAATCCCCACATCATTGCTACTTCGGAGATACTGTGTACCATTGTTCGTGCGCCGACTATAACACTATGTTCAAACTCTCTTAAATGTTGATAGCCCTCCATTGTAGCAGCAGTAACTGATCTAACGACTGCACCATACACTTGTCAGGCATTGCCAAGCGCAGCGTCGTTATCTGCCTATTTACATACGAGTGCTTCGGTGTACAAGGTACTTTCAAGGCATAAAAACACCTTCAAAATAGACCAGAACGGTAGACACAAAACAGTCTCCTTCGACAGTGAAACATACCTGTTTCGATTTGTTAAGGTGAGTGAAAGTGAATCTTAAAGTGAAACTTAATATGTTGGTGACAAAGTTCAACTGCAGAAATGTGTAGATAAAGCTAATTGCGAGAATCTCAGGAACATCATGCCGTCAGAAACTTATTGTAATCACGAGGTCTGACTATAAACTTGGATAAACAAAATTGATTACTTTGCAATTAAAGTTCATCCCTGTGAGATTTAATTAAAGAAAGAATCTGTTCACTACACAATTTGTGTTACCTGGGTGCAAACTGATCTTCTAGTTACAGCACGTGTCAATAACAGCGCAGCAAAATCTAACTACGGAGATACACAGAGGTGCCATGCGTTCTCGAAAAACATTGCTATCATTCTTGGGTCATAATTTTTTGATAATGGTTTTTAAATAACTGAAAATTAACTGACTCTTCGGATGTGGACAAAGACTCTGGGCTAAATGAAACAAACTCCAATTCCAGTCCCTTAGACTTAGTACTCGTAGCATTTAATTAAAGTTCAAAAATACTTTAAGTTTTCTCTGAAACCACCTAACAATAATGCAAGAATTATAATAATTGAACTTTAAAAAATGGACTTTATATGTATAACCTCTTCTTAAATTAAATTCCAAAATATAATTCTTAAATTCACTTCTTTTTCAATGACTGATAAATCCTAACAAAAAAGTGAAAAGTGAAGAGATTCCTGATGTAGATGTCTGACAAACAAAGGATGTCGCATTATCAAACAGCTACCACCAAGAAAACAAACTTAATCATTACCTGTAATCCATTCTTCACAAATATGTGAATGTAAAAATCAATTATTTTTCTCTCCAAAATAAGTCTTCTGCTGATTCATAGTACAAGTCCATAAATCTCCGTTGTTTGTCCCTTGCTGCTATTAAACCGGAACTCGACTTGTAACACCTATTTTTGACCTATTTTGTATCTCTATCGGTATTTCTACGTCAATTTGTAGTATGGCTTATGTATGATGTTGTATAATTCTTTGACTATGTATACATGTTTCAGTGAATTTTTGGTAATTTACAAGAACGATTGCCTGTCGAAGTCGCGGGGTCCAAACTATAAATATCGAACGTGCGGTTGTAAATCGATCATGCGATTCGGGTGGTGGGTGTTATGATCAATTATTTGTGATCGTCATTTTTATCTGTTTTCCGTCGTTCCCTTACTTGCTTTAAGTTACATACCACCGTGAATTAATGGCAAAAAGGGAATTGTTCCTGTAGCGTACACATTACATGTACTTTCACATGAGGACAGCACCGACGACGAGTCAGGAAGGTCATTTACTTTGTAATTACAAGTATTTTTGTAACAGTCTTCTTTTGTCATTGCTGTAGTGACCATAGAGTAAATATCTCTGGAGTGAGCATTGCGTTCTGCGCATGTTGTCAGCATTAAACCAGGATTGTCACGAGTTTTCGGGACTTCGCTGTGCGTGTGTGCTTTGCGCAGAGTTAGAAGTTTATAATATCAAGAGTTTTTGTTGTGTTTCACCGTTTGTTGACAGTGTAATAGCGATGGAGAATTACTGTTGTTGCTACAGATGCAAAGAAAAATATGTGAAACGAGGGATAGTAACTTTTCATGGGTACATACCATGTAGCTCCAATTATAGTTATCATATTAGTAAGATTCACTGTATATGTTTAAAAATTTTGAGGCGCATTATAATTAAGGCTTGATTCTGTAGACCTATTTCTCTACGATTTTATGACCATAAAATAGATATTACAGATCGTCAAAAGCATACAAACAATCGTTTCCTCTCGTAAATTTGCTAGTGGAACAGGAAAGGGAATGGTTTGTTCTTTCAGCAAATACTATCCTCCATGCATTTATCAGTGACTTGTCGATTATGTGTATAGATTACTCAGTCTACTATTTATTTAATGAACTGGGAGCAAGTACGTAAAATGTGTAAAATAAATAGTTCAAAGTGTCACCAGTAAGAATAGTTGTGCTTTAGGTCGCAGAAACGAGAAAATAAATACGCAGAAATAGCAGAAAAAAGGACGAATTGGCAGGGATATAATCGTTAATGTGTGTCAAGTCGTTTTGCAAGACTATCACTGGAAAAATGTAAGTCAGGCTCTGTAATAGTATAAAGTGACGTATCATACCGAAAACTACCAAAAATCGAGGGCATCTGAACTGTGACACCTATCGCAAATAAGCAGGATGTAATATCACTTGCCCTTAAAGGTTACGTAGCTGGTATATTTCCGGTATCAAATGGATACTCTTAAATTGTCTGGGCAACATATATAAATAATCCCCGACACGTACGAAAAGAATCCGTCTGTACTAGGGATGTAGCGACATTCTAAATACACAGGGCGCTGTACGGATAAACACACGACGTCCCGAGAACACGCGAGCAGGGCGGCAATGTATGTTGACAACACAAAATCTGTTCTGCGCATGAGAATACTCACTCCAGAGATATTTACTCTATGGTAGTGACCACCGTAAACATACTTATAACGCCCACCACCAGAGTCGCGTGATCGATTTAGGATCGCACGTTCGATATTTATCGTTTGGACCCCCTGACTTTGATACGCAATCATTCTTGGTAATTACAGGATTTTTGAACGATGTTGTTTAAATTACGCTTGATAATTTAAATAACTACTGAAATGATTGTTCTGTAAAGTACCATAAATGACTTGGTCTATAATTAGGGAACGTAAGGTTCAATGTAAAAGATGTAGGGAAGCTCTGCAGGTACGGAAGTAGACTAGCGGAGTGGAAAAGGTGTGGTTGGGGCGCAAGTGGCGACTCGCCCTTTGTGACGAGTAAGGAGTCTGAGCTGAGGAGTGCTGTGGTTAACACCTCGCTTGCAGTAGCAGATCATTGTGGCTCCTATTCCTGGAGTTTTGGGGTCAGAAGAGTATAAGGGCAGTATTTATTGGCTTCGGAAGCTGAATTTGGTGATACCATTATCATGGCATAGTCTTTTGGCCCTATAATTATTTCGACGCCAAGAAGATCAGCAATGGGGCGAGGCCAACAGTACTGTCATAACTGCATCGCCGCCAGTTTAACAGCCATTGCATATTGCACCACCAGTGCCACCTGCCTTCCATTAAATTGCTTTGTATTTGGCACTCTGTAAATGGATGAGGTATTTGTGAAATTTGCTTAGTTTTAATAATAACTGTGGTGTTACTAAACACTACCTTACAGCCATGATTATCCCAAATCGCAAACCTGGACAGAAATCCTATCCTAGTGAATTTAATTCTGAGTGTCTTAATTTATTATAAGAAAGTGGCTGAACTTGTATTTAATGTTGTGTTATCTCTTACATAGCCAATTATAGTTTTGAGTAGGTTGTTTATGAAAGCACATTTGTTATTTAAAGAGTTTTAGTTTGTTGTGCTTTACTTAACTAGTGATTAATGATAAGAATACTTACCTTGCCTCATACATACTGGTGTAGGTATGTTAATGAGTACAGTTCTTCAAACCTTGAAAATTTAAGGGTCTTCATAGACCAGCCTAGTTATTTAATGAAGCAGTGCAAAGACTCCTTCAGAGCCAGCGTATTTAGATTTGCATTCTGTTTATTTGCTTCAAACCAAGTTTAAGAAAGAACTGTTTACTGTGTTATTTATTCTAATGTAAGTTGGTTAGTACACAGGCATAGAGACCCTGTATTAGGCAATGAAGTTATAGATTATGATCATCAGTAGACCCCATGATTTAAAATCAGAATCATTTAAAGCTTTTCCCTGTTCTGTATTGCTACTAGATGGTATTTCGTTTCATAAACTGTTGCACCTAGTTCATTTAAGGTACGTGTTGTTGAGAGACATATATTGCTGTTTACTGTGTTATTGGCCATTTGCTTATCAGACTTACTATTTAGGACAGATACCTGCAAGGTTGGGTTACTGCATTGTAGTGCGAACAAATATAAGAAAGAATTTAGTGTGTATGTCAAGGAAGGTTAGGTTAGCATTAGCACCGCCTTCTGCTTTAGCATTTCTCTCGACACAAGAATGCCAAATTAGGCTGGCGACCGGTTTTAATATGTAATGTTACAACTTGCTTTTGTACTGGGAGAACGTCTGTTCCTGACCCACAGTTTACTATTGTTTATACTCTGCTGGAGAATGGCGGAAACGAATCCCAATTTGATTGCTCTGTTTCCATTAGGTTATCTCACGGTCACAACTTTCAAAAATACCTTGCAGAGGTATAACGTGAGCATCGACTATCGTGGTAGCGTCGGTCGGTGGTAACGTCACAGACTGTTCACACCTAACACCAAAGTTCAACTGTCTGCATCGCCTATCTCCTCGCGATCAACAGGTAAATCTGGTGTGCACCTTCACAGTGCAAAGATCACCTCTAACCCGTCCGTATGCGGCGTAGCATCTCTGTTGAGTCTGCGCGCATGTCTAACAAGGAAGGGTCCGAAGTGGTGCGACAAATTTTTTGAAACTATCTACACGGTGATTAGGTTAAGATTCCAGGTATCACACACTGCAGCCATTCACCTGGTGGGCCCTCGTTTGCGACTAACTGATGGAAAAAAGTTCGAGATTTGGTGTGACACTCAATGGTGTTAAAATAGGTGTATTAAGAAGTCGGGTTGCGTCGTATATTAAATAGGATAGCAACTTAACATGCAGCAAGTTGTAGGTCAGAAACACATCAGATGAAAATAGCTTTTTTTATTTTTAAATCTTGAAGTAGGTGAATTTGATCATTTTTATTCAGTTAATTTATTTAAATGTAATTTTTTAGTTCTATTTCTTTGTCACATTATTCTAATCATAATATCAACTACTTCAATTGCTCTTATTTTTATTTCCAGCATTCTTTCTTCACCTGAAATTTTTATTCATGTATTTTTAATTAATTTTAATTATTAGTTTCGATTTTATTTCTTATGTTTTATCACCCTGTTTTTCCAGTCATATTATTGCATTCATTATATGTACTTCTTATTTTGCTTGAATTTTGTTTTACTTATAAATGAGTCTTTCGATTAAATTTTCAGCTTCGTTCTTTCGTCCATAGTGCAATAGGTACTTGGGTAACGTTTTAAATGTTTCTGTGGCGATTACCATGCGAAAAAATTGCACAGCTGGTAACAAAAATACATTTTTTACACCATTGCACAAATATAGATTATTTCGTCTTTTGATTTTTAACTGATAGATCGGAGTTTTCAAATAATTGAAGGTCAATAGAGAGATAGAAATTTCATATTCACGAAAAATCCGACTGAAAAAAGAATGATAAGTGGTACCTGGGTTCTTAAGCTATATCACCGTATAGACAGTTTCAAATCTCGATTGCCCTGTTGAGGATCTCTCCTTGTAAGCAATTCAAACCTTACGAACGTGATTTCAGACAATCAGACCAAGAAAAATTCCTACAAAAATTAACACACACATGCCTTTCATCTGGTTAAAGCCAGCATATCTAGACATGGAGCAACTGGCACAATACCAATCTGTGAATTCTACACCGACACAAGGCGATCCGACAGCACCGAGTGACACAGAGGGTTTCATGATCACTCCCGAAGACACAGCTGTACCATTTACTGCTGCTACGCCAGAACTAGAGCTGTTGATAAAGTATAGATACATCGACAAATCGATATTTATTCACGAATATATCTATAGATAAAAGACATGTTTCTTTCATCGGTACATCAGTATATCTATATCGAATGGCACATTTTTATTATATATTATATTTTTTTGCAATTTTCGGTAAATATTTGACATTGTTCCTTTGAAATTATGATTGAGCAAAGCACATTAGATGATAAAGGAGTAGAAATTGGAGGATGAAGAGTAGGGTGTTTGAGGTTTACTGATGGCGTGGTCCTTCTGGTAACAGGGGAAAAGAATTACAGGATTTGGTGGACACCATCGAAGCTAACGGAAAAAATTATGGAATGAAAACTAACACAAAGAAAACAAAATTATTGGCACTAGGAGGAAATAATCATGCTGACTGGAGAAGTACTAGAACAGGCGCAAAATTTCAAGTATCTTGGAAGCAGGATAGACACCGACTGGAAGTGCAGCACAGAAATTAAAACGAGGATAGCAATGGCAAAAGAGGCGTTTTATAAGAAAAGGAGAATTTTCTGCAGCGGTCTGGACGGAGAACTCAGGAAAAGATTCATAAAATGTCTTGTATGGAGTGTTCTTCTGTATGGCACTGAAACATGGACTTTTAGGAAGAAAGACAGAGAAAGGCTGGAGGCTTGTAAGATGTGGACATAGCGAGGGATGGAAAGAATGAGTTGGATGGACAGAGTAAAAAATGAAGAGGTACTGAGAAGAGTGGGGGAGAGAGAAGACAGTTAGTAGATGTAATAAAGAGAAGAAAAAGAAATTGGATTTGGCATATATTAAGAAAGAATGACGGACTGACAAAAATCGTTTTAGAAAGTTATGTAGAAGGGAAAAGGAAGCGAGGAAGGAGGAGATTTCAGATACTGGATGACGTGATGGACGGTACAACATACAGCAGGCTTAAGAAGGAAGCAATGGATCGCAGGAAATGGAGATGCAAAGGACCTGCTAAAATAGCAGAAAACTAATGATGATGATATTCTCGTTTATCGTAACTCTAAGAAAGTAACTACCAAAGGGCAAATGTTTTCCCTTGATACACGTAATAATGTTCTTCTTGAGAAACAGCGGAAATCGATAAAATTGAACGAAACTCCAACGTCTGGTGAAATCTTTGTCAGATTCTATACTGAATATGCGGTTGCGTTAATCCCTCTTCTGACTATAATCTGTGGTAGATCCCTCGAAGAAAAAAAAAAAAAAGAAAAAAAAACACGCCTAGTTCTTGGAGAAAAGCATAGGTCACATTGGTCTACAAGAAGAGTAATAGAAGCGATCCTCAAAACTACCGTCCAGTAGGCTTGACAACGATTTATTGTTGAAACTTAGAACATATTCGGAGCTCAGTCATATAGAGGTATCTTAAACAGAATGACCCCTCAGTGCCAATCAGCATGGTTTCAAAAAACTTTCACTATATGAAACCTATCTCGCACTTCTCTCACATGACGTACCGGTACTGCAAGGTTTTGATCAAGGCAATCAGATAGATGCAGTACTTCTTGATTTCCGAATAGCGTTTGACTCAATACCACACCTATGCTTATTGGTAAAAGTACGGTCATATGTGGTATCAGGTGAAATTTGCGACTGAATTTGGGGAATTTTTGGTAGGGAGGACACAACATGTTATCTTGGATGGAGAGTCATGGTCAGATGTAAGATTAACTGGGTGAGCCCCAGGGAACTATGTTGGACCCTCCCTGTTTATGTTCTATATTAAGGACCTTGTAGAAAATATTCATAGTAACATAAGGCTTTTTAAACATGGTGCAGTTATATATGATGAAATACTCTTTGAAAAGAAGCTGCATAAACATTCAGTTAGCTCTTGATAAGATTTCAAAGTGGTGCAGAGATTGGCAAAAGCTTGTGCACTTCATAAAAAGAAAAAAATTGTAATAATATCAATCTGTCAATGGAATCGGCCAACTCATACAAATACCTGGGAGTAACACTTTGTAGGTATATTGAAATGGAAATGAGCGTTTGGCATCATTGGCCGGGAGGCCCCTTGCGGGGCAGGTCCGGCCGCCTTGGTGCAGGTCTTATTACAGGGTGATTAAAAAAGAATACCACAACTTTAGGAATTTAAAACTCTGCAACGACAAAAGGCAGAGCTAAGCACTATCTGTCGGCGAATTAAGGGAGCTATAAAGTTTCATTTTGTTGTACATTTGTTTGCTTGAGGCGCTGTTGACTAGGCGTCAGCGTCAGTTGATACTTAGATGGCGACCGCTCAACAGAAAGCTTTTTGTGTTATTGAGTAAGGCAGAAGTGAATCGACGACAGTTGTTCAGCGTGCATTTCGAACGAAGTATGGTGTTAAACCTCCTGATAGGTGGTGTATTAAACGTTGGTATAAACAGTTTACAGAGAATGGGTGTTTGTGCAAAGGGAAAAGTTCTGGACAGCCGAGAACGAGTGATGAAAATGTAGCACGCATCCAGCAAGCATTTGTTCGCATCCCAGGAAAATCGACTCGCAGAGCTAGCAGAGAGCTGCAAATTCCACAATCAACTGTATGGAGAGTCCTACGAAAAAGGTTAGTTATGAAACCTTATCGTCTGAAATTGGTTCAAGCACTGTCTGCAGCTGATAAGATTAAAAGAATCGATTTCTGTGATTCTATCCTTGCTCAATTGGAAACAGATGAATCTTTCGTTTCAAAGATTGTGTTTAGTGATGAAGCAACTTTCCACACTAACGGGAAAGTCAACCGTCACAATGTCTGTATATGGGGCACTGAGAATCCGCGGGAAACAACTCAGTATGAACGTGACTCGCCTAAGGTGAACGTTTTCTGTGCCATTTCAGCCAATAAAGTTTTTGGTCCCTTTTTCTTCGAAGGTGCTACTGTAACTGGACTACAGTATCTGGAGATGTTAGAGAATTGGCTGTTCCCTCAGCTCGAACAAGAAGCACAACAATTCATATTTCAGCAGGATGGAACGCCACCTCATTGGCACTTATCTGTCCGTAACTACCTGAACGTCAACTACCCGAGGCGATGGATCGGCCGCCAGGCAGCCCGTGACAGAGCACTTCATCACTGGCCTCCAAGAAGCCCTGATCTTACCCCCTGCGATTTTTTCTTATGGGGGTATGTTAAGGATATGGTGTTTCGGCCACCTCTCCCAGCCACCATTGATGATTTGAAACGAGAAATAACAGCAGCTATCCAAACTGTTACGCCTGATATGCTACAGAGAGTGTGGAACGAGTTGGAGAATCGGGTTGATATTGCTCGAGTGTCTGGAGGGGGCCATATTGAACATCTCGGAACTTGTTTTTGAGTGAAAAAAAAAACCTTTTTAAATACTCTTTGTAATGATGTATAACAGAAGGTTATATTATGTTTCTTTCATTAAATACACATTTTTAAAGTTGTGGTATTCTTTTTGAATCACCCTGTACATTCGACGCCACATTGAGCAACCTGCGCGCCGGATGGGGATGAAATGATGATGAAGACAGCACAACACCCAGTCCCTGAGCGGAGAAAATCCCCAACCCAGCCGGGAATCGAACCTGCGCCCGTATTACAGCAATCCGTCACTCTGACCATTCAGCTATCGGGGCCGACTGTAGGGATATGAAATGTAATGATCACCTAGGATTAGTTATGGCTAAAGCAGGCGGTAGATTTCACTTTATTGGTAGTACTAGCGAAGAGCAGTTAGTCTACAAATGAGACTACTTACAAATCACCTGTGTGACCCGTTCTTGAATATTACTCACGTGTGTGGAACCCATACCAAATAGGACTAACAGGGGATAATGCCCGTATACAGAGAAGGGCAGAAAGAATGGTCACAGGTTTGTCTGATCCATGGCAACGTGTCACAGAGATACTGAAGGAACGGAACTGGCAGAATGAAGTAAACTATCCCGAGAAAGATGTAGAAATCAATAAGCATCTTGCATTACACAATTCCTACAGTAGGTCATGTTCTTCCTCAAGGTTCAAGCTATCTCCTTGCCAAATTTCATCTAAATCGGTACAACGGGTTACTAACAAATTTAAACGTCATGCAAGATGAAGCAGTTTTTTACGTATATCAGTGTTCATGACGTCATATATATCTTGAACTATTTGTCGTACAAAGATTTAATTTTGCAGGTATATTAAGTGGTATATGTGAACACTATCTGCAAAATGTGTTGCGAATACAAATAGTAGTAAAGAAATAAGAAATTAAAACGTCATGCCTGATGCGAAAATGAACAGCGAAAATGTAGTAAGCGATGATGTTGTCTGGTTTATATGGCTTTTTTGTTATGGTTTTAGGGCGCAAAACTGCTACGGTCATTAGCGCCCGGTCTGTGGCTTAGGTAAAAAATTGTAAATCATCAGCAATGGGAGCGAAACTCAAAAAGTGGGGAAACTAAAAACAGAAGGAAAGCTTAGAAAACCACTATAGAATGGGGGGCTGTTTTCCCCAAAAAGAGCTTCAAATGACCGACGGCATCTTACTGACACTAATAAACTCGAGGACGCGATCGGCTGAGCGCATGACATCTGGAAGATATATCAGTCGAAGCTGCAGACGGGCGCGTAACGGAGTAAAATAGGGGCACTCAAGTATAAGGTGTCTCACAGTCCACAGTTGAGAGAAGTGTGAGCCGTAGAGTGAACAGGTGATAGTGGGGAGGTTGAACGGGCGATCTTTGTGCTGGCCGATCTGGCACTAAAGGTGAGATCACAAGCCTGCGTGGCTACCTCCCTAGTAGGCCGAGGAGATGCGAGAACAGTGCTATATTTACCCGCTAGGGGCACAATGGGCTTTCGACTGGCGACTAACTTACGAGCAGCAAATGTAGACACCTTTTCCTTCACTCTGATTTCCTGAATAAGCCGTTCATCTTTGAAAATGGGGTAATCTCTAGAGGAAGCAGCGTGGTGACCCATACAGTTGATGCAAAGAGGGGACGGAAGTGGACAAGCCCCCTGATGGGCACCCTTGCCGCACGTAACACATTTGGCCGGATTGGAACAGGACTGGCTGGTGTGATTGAACCGCTAACACCGATAGCAACGCGTAGGGTTTGGGATGTAAGGGCGAATGGAAATTATCTCATAGCCCGCTTTTATGTTCGATGGAAGTTGAACTCTGTCAAATGTCAAGAAGATAGTACGGGTTGGAACCAAGTACTTGTCAACCCTTTTCATGATTCTATGTACAGCCGTTACGCCCTGGTCAGACAGGTAGTTTTGAATTTCCTCGTCGGGCAATCCGTCGAAGGAGCGTGTATAAACCACCCCGCGTGATGAATTTAAAGTGCGGTGCGCTTCCACCCGGACAGGGAAGGTGTGTAGCAGTGAAGTTCGCAGCAATTTTTGTGCCTGGAGGGCACTGACTGTTTCTAACAACAAGGTGCCATTTCGTAATCGGGAACAAGATTTTGCAGGACTTTTATCAAATAAAGCCGACATGTTGCCCCAATCTATACTCAAGTTACCTGCGAAAACCCCATGTAAGTTAGTCTTGCAGTATTGGAGATTAGAATGTTCAAGGACAAGCAGACAGACACGGAGACTTTGGTGACGCATACACTGTACACCTGGCAGAAAAAGACAAGTTCGTGGAGCCCACCATCGGTAATGCTGGAATTCTATTTGTTGGTGGCCCACCCTTAGCAATGATGACAGCTTCCACTCTCGCAGGCATATGTTCAATCAGGTGTTGGAAGGTTTCTTGGGGAATGGCAGCCCATTCTTCACGGAGTGCTGCACTGAGGAGAGGTATTGATGTCGGTCGGTGAGGCCGGTCACGAAGTCGGCACTCCAAAACATCCTAATGGTATTCTATAGGATTCAGGTCAGGGCTCTGTGTAGGCCAGTCTATTACAAGGATGTTACTATCGTGTAACCACTCCGCCACAGGCTGTGCATCATGAACAGGTGATCGATGGTGTTGAAAGATGTAATCGCCATCACCAAATTGCTCTTCAACAGTGGGAAGCAAGAAGGTGCTTAAAATATCAACGTAGGCCTGTGCTGTGATAGTGCCACGCAAAACAACAACGAGTGGAAGCTCCCTCCATAAAAAAAAATAAAATAAAATAAAAAATAAATAAAAAAAACATGAACACACCTCCGAATTTTACTGTTGGCACTACACATGCTGGCAGATGACGTTCACCGGGCATTCGCCATACCCTCACCCTGCCACCGGATCGCCACATTGTGTACAGTGATTCGTCACTCCACACAACGTTTCTCCGCTGTTCAATCGTCAAATGTTTACGCTCCCTACGCCAAGCAAGGCGTCGTTTGCCACTTACCGGCGTGATGTGGGCTTATGAGCAGCCGCTCGACCATGAAATCAAAGTTTTCTCAACTGCCGCCTGTCATAGTACTTGCAGTGGATCCTGATGCAGTTTGGAATTCCTGTGTGATGCCTCTTCAACTGTCGACCGTCTCTGTCAGTCAACAGATGATGTCGGCCTGTACGCTTTTGTGCTGCATGTGTCCCTTCACGTTTCCACTTCACTGTCACATCGGAAACAGAGAACATAGGTATGTTTAGGAATGTGGAAATCTCGCGTACAACGTATGACACAAGTGACACCTAATCACCTGACCACGTTCGAAGTGCGTGAGTTCTGCGGAGCGCCCCATTCTACTCTCTCACGATGTCTAATGACTACTGAGGTCGCTGATACGGTGAACCTGGCAGTAGGTGGCAGCAGAATGCACGTAATATGAAAAACGTATGTTTTGGGGGGTGTCCGGATGCTTTTGATCACAGTGTATATATTATCAGTATAGATGCACAAGACTTGGCCAAACTAAAGACAGATTTATGTCTAAACGAAAGAGCATCTGGTGCAACGATAAACCCTAAGAACCTTGTGCTCATACCCATATGGACAAACCCAAGACAAGAGCAAGGGGCCTTTGTTCATAATAAAAGAGAAACATTCAACGAGCATTCAGTAAGTAATGCAGCACTTTTTTCTGCCAATTTCGGTTGCAAAAGTGCGCAATTTGTAATGGGACTTCGTATAATAATCCCGCTTCCGCCCATGAAGTTTCACGAAGTTCTGATCTGTGGTGGCGCTATTCGTAACCGTCAATATGGTATCTCTAACGGAGGTGCGTTCAAGCCAGAGAGCTGTCACTGTGTTTCTTTTGGCGGAAAACCAGAGCGTCGTTGATATTCATAGGCGCTTGCAGATTGCCTACGAAAACTTAGCGCTGAAGAAAACTCGTTGGGTTAGGCGTCTATCATTATCGCAACGAGGCCGCGCAAACCTGTCCAACCTCCCGCGTGCCGGCCGGTCGCACACAGCTGTGACTCCTGCAATGTTGGAACGTGCGGAGACTTTGGTGACGCATTACAATCAAGCCCGCACTGCTCAAGTGGATGTCTCTGTTGGCTAGTGCTGGTAGAGTGCGGCAACGCTCAATGTTTGTCCGGTCACGGATCGACTGTTGAAGGGGGGACCGAGCCGCAGGTGTACGGCCCCACGCGACTCGGCTCGGTCACGTACTCGCCACATGTCTGTTGTCCGGATTCCGGACACGCGGATAACCGAGCATGACCGGTCACCGCTGACGTCTCGCCACGCCTCGCCCCGGCTCGCAGCACTGTACTGTACAAATCCAACGCCTCTCTGTCTCTCTGTCTCTCTCTCTCTCTCTCTCTCTCTCTCTCTCTCTCACACACACACACACACACACACACACACACACACACACACACACACACCATATATTTATCTCTGTATCTCTCTCTCTCTCTCTCTCTTTCTCTCTCTCTCTCTCTCTCTTTCAATACAAAAGTAACGTTTCCAAGAGCGAGTGCGTGACACAGCTAAATTCATAAAGCACTTGGAAAGTAAAATGATATTCCAGTACAATCGCGGATAGAAGACGTAGCAATTTTATGTCTGGAAGTGATCACAGTCTTCTCACAAACGAAAGTCAAGGCTCAATTTTTAATCCTTTGTACTTCCTGATAAAAAATACATATCTGTTAGTATACATTAATTACGCTAGTTAATTATAAATCTATCGCGTATCATAATGAAACAGTGCTTTTAATTGCAGTATTTACTCACCTGGAAGATAGTGTCATTGACACTGCAAATTTGTTGCAGTTTGTGAAACCAAAGAAGAACTCACTGGATTGTCGGTTCTTTTTCGCCTTCTAATTTAGCTGTGGCCTCTTTAAATAGTCTCAGAAAATGAGCAGTTTTTCCTGGAAGCTCATTATCATCATTATCATATCCTTTTCATCTGTAAGCGGAGTCCTTTTCCGTCAGCAAAGCAGTAACTTTGTTATACTGAGTGTGTAAGGATTCCAGCATAGTGTACAAGCTGTTCCAGCGTGTGCAGACCTCTTGTTTCAACGATGATTTCAAAGACGAGCAGGGGCCACTTTTCTTGATCTCAATTACAATGCATTTTGCAGTATTTATAGTTGATGCGATGTTCGGGGCACGATTTAACAAGAAGTTATCTTCATCGAAAGTATGGCTAAGTGGTGTGTTTATACAATGAACAGCACAAGGAATCCTTTCGTGATTTTCCAAAGCCTTTATTACATTGGCAACCTGGTCGGAGACAAAAACAAAACTGTGCAACATGTGCGGCGATATGTCCCAATCAGCCATTTCAATTCCTTTCATAATATTTACTCCCGTCTTCTTAACGCCAGGGAATTTTGTTGTAAATAAAACATTGTTCACAGGAGACCAATCTGTGTAAATTTAATGAGTTGTAAGCGTCAAATAGTGCACCTGATTATGCGAATCAGTCCACATATCAACTGTCAAAAATGGCTCTGAGCACTATGGAACTTAACATCTATGGTCATCAGTCCCCTAGAACTTAGAACTACTTAAACCTAAGGACAACACACAATACCCAGTCATCACGAGGCAGAGAAAATCCCTGACCATGCCGGGAATCGAACCCGGGAACCCAGGCGCGGGAAGCGAGAACGCTACCGCACGACCACGAGCTGCGGACTATCAAGTGTCGCAGCACTTGTTTTATTAATAACTTCCGCAATAACAGAAGGCATTATGCTGTTTCGCATTGCATCAGCTTGTTCTTTGACATTTCTTCTTATAGTAGAGGGATGTGGCATGACATCTGCCACGTTAACTTCTCCCTAATGCGCACCTAGATCTATTAATTCTTGGCCTAGTTCTCTGAAACCTTCACCGGAAACAGCACTAATAGGTCTCACATCCTTAGCACACATTGCAACACATTTTGCTGTAGTACTATTTTTTATTACTGCCGGTATCCCTGAAGGAGCTGTATCTTTGTGAGGTTTCCTGCAACTGTGTTTCTTTAAATGAATAGTTCCCGATAGGAAACACAATACTGTGGAGCAGTTTATGCACGATACGCACCCAGATGACGCACTGTTTTCGTCTACAACCAACAGAAATGTACTCCATACTTGGCTTTTTAGAGCTTGCCGTTCCTTCAGTGTGTAAACATTGGTTTCTATCTTAGGTCTTACAGCACTGGCTTCCTCGCGCTGCATGATTACAGAGAGAGAGACACACCACAAATGAGAAGCCCGTACTGGCTGCAGTCTCACGCGGACACTTGTAATGTGTTTGAAGTTACGTGCTACGTATTCGGTCACGGCTTCTATGCTCGGTCACTAGAACTAGTGCGGGCAGCCTATCCAGTTAGGGTGTGCTCGCACCATCTCGTATTCTGTGCTCGCATACTCGGTCATGCAGGACCCACGTGCTGACACACTCGTGCACCAGTTGGGGTATTTAAAGGTGTGTTTCTGCTGGATTCCTTGTCGAAGAGGCTAATCGCTACAATTTCTATCGAATATCGTCACAGGCAATGAAACATGGGTTCATCACTTCGAACCGAAAACAAAACGGCAATCCATGGAGTGGTGCCACACATTCCAAAGCCGTACCCTCAGTGGGTAAAGTCTTGAAGATGGTCTTCTGGGTCGCTGAAAGGGTTATTCTGTTTCGTGCCCTCCCTCATGGTGCAACTATAAACTCTGAAGTGTATTGCGTTACCCTCAGGAAGTTGGAGAAGGACTTCCGCGTGTTCGTCGCCACGAAAATTCCACATCTACATGATTAGTCTGCAATTCACACTACAGAGGGTTCATCGAACCATTTTCATACTACTTCTCTACCATTCCACTCTCGAATGGCGCGTGGGAAAAAGGAACACCTAAATCTTTCCGTTCGAGCTCTGATTCCTCTTATTTTATTGTTATGATCGTTTCTCCCTACGTAGGAGGGTGTCAACAAAATAACTTCGCATTCGGAAGAGAAAGTTGGTGACTGAAATTTCGTAAATAGATCACGCTGCAAAGAAAACTGCCTTTGTTTCAATGACTGCCACCTCAACTCACGTATCATATCAGTAACACTCTCACCCCTATTGCGCGATAACACGAAACGAGCTGCCCTTCTTTGCACTTTTTCGATGTCCTCCGTCAATCCTACCTGGTAAGGATCCCACACCGTGCAGCAATATTCCAACAGAGGACGTACAAATGTAATGTAGGCTCTCTCTCAAGAGACAGTTTGGGTTTGTCGCATTTTCTAAGTGTTCTGCCAACAAAGCGCAGTCTTTATTTCGCCTTCCCCACAATATTATCTGTGTGGTCTTTCCAATTTAACTTGCTCATAATTATACTTCCTAGGTATTTAGTCGAATTGACAGCCCTTAGATTCGTGCGATTTATCGTATACCCAAAATTTATCTGATTTCTTTTAGTACCCATGTTGACGACCTCGCACTTTTCAATTGCCACTTTTCGCACCATACGGAAATTCTCTCTAGATCATTTTGTAGTTGGAATTGATCGTCTGATAATTTTACTAGGCGGTAAATTACAGCATCATCTGCAAACAATCAAAGGGCGCTGCTCAGATTATCACCTGGATCATTTATATAAATCAGGAACAGCAGAGCGCCTATGACACTACCTTGCGGAACGCCAGATATCACTTCTGTTCTACTCGATGATTTACCGTCTATCACTACGAACTGTGACCTCTCGGAGGGTAAATCACGAATCCAGTCACACAACTGAGACGATACTCCATATGCGAGCAATTTGATTAATAGTCGCTTGTGAGGAACGGTATCAAAAGCCTTCTGGAAATCTAGGAAAATGGAATCGATCTGAGATCCCTTGTCGACAGCACTCATTACTTCATGGGAATAAAGAGCTAGCTGTGTTGCACAAGAACGATATTTTCTGGATCTGTGTTGGTTATGTATCAGTAAGTCATTTTCTTCAAGGTGATTCATAATGTTCGAGTACAGTATATTCTCCAAAGTCCTACTGCAAATTGAAGTCAGTGATATGGGTCTGTAATTCAATGGCTTACTTCTATTTCCTTTCTTGAATATTGATGTGACCTGTGCTACTTTCCAGGCTTTAGGAACAGACCTTTCGTCAAGAGAGCGGTTTTATATGATTGCTAAGAAAGGCGCTATTGTGTCTGCAAACTCTGAAAGGAACCTGATTGGTATACCATCTGGACCAGAAGACTTCCCTTTCTTAAGTGATTTGTTTCGCAACACCTAAGATATCTACTTTTATGTCACTCATGCTAACAGCTGTTCTGGTTTCGAATTCTGGAATATTTACTTCATCTTCTTTTGTGAAGGAATTACGGAAAACTGTATTTACTAACTCTGCTTTAGTGGCACCATCATAGGTAACATTTCCATCGCTATCGCGCAGTGGCCGTATTGACTGTTTTTTGTCACTGGTGTACTTTACATACGATCAGAATCTCTTTGGGTTTTCTACCATATTTTGAGACAATGTTTCACTGTGGAAACTATAAATACATCTCTCATTGACGTGCAGCCTAAATTTCGAGCTTTCGTGGAACTTAGCCAGTCTTGGGGTCTCGTTGCCCACGGCAAGGTAAAGCCTCAAACAAGCCTGTGCACTTGAGAGGAGCTCACAGAAGTTCACCGGACTCTTCTCCTTCATCCACCTTACAACCCGGACCTCGCTCCTTCCGACTTCTATCTGTCTGCCCAGATGAAGGACGCACTCCGCGGGTTGCAGTACGTGGATGATGGGGAGGTTACTGGTGCAGCGCGACGTTGGCTCCGACGATGGGCATCAGAGCCGGAACGTGCGAGCGTACGGGCCCTCCCAGGAAGGTGTAAGGCCGCTGGACTGAACGAACATTTTGTTGAAAAATAGGATTTTGTAGCCAAAGGAGTGGGGGAGTAACACCGCGTTTTGGAATCCTGAATAAAACCACTCTGCTTTCAGAATAAAAAAAGTATTGCTTTACTTATCAAAAGCCCCTCATAAAATCCTCAGAGTGCATATCCAAACTAGTATTCAGAAATTGACATCTTGCAACTGGTGAACAATACTAAGTTCTATCAGAGCACCACAAAATGTCTGACAGATGGCGCTGGACAGCAAAATGTCAGTGACTGCACATGACAATTGTCAATAAAAGGGACTGTAATGACAGAGAGAATCAGATGCGCCAGCAATCGCAGCATATTGACGTTACCTGAAAAGGTGCTTTTAGTGAAGCTGTATTATCAGAAAGGGGAATGTGCTAGTTCAACGTTACGATCCTATCGCCATAGGAAGGGGATTCGAACGGGTAAAGGTCCGTTGACAAATGCAGCTGTGGCGAGAATGATTTCGAAGTTCGAAGCCACGGGTTGTTTAGACGATAGACCTCGTAGTCGCCGACCGAGCACAAGGCGTAATGCTGCTGAGACAGTTCAGGAAGAAATGGAGACTGTAGCAGGTTCGTCTATGCACGGGGAAGTCAGCGCTCGAGCAGTCGCACGTCGCATCGGCATTCCGTACACTACTTTTTGGTTGGCACTTAGGCGTACCGTCCGATGCTATCCGTACAAAATCCATCGGCATCATGAACTGTTCCCTGGCGATTTAGTAAAGCGGAGCGCATTTGCGCTGTGGGCGTTTCAAAATATGGCGGAAGATGACGATTGTTTGAGTAACGTGTTGTGGACCGACGAAGCTCATTTCACGCTCCGAGGATCTGTCAACGCCCACAACTGCAGAATTTGGGCTACCGAAAATCCTGGAACTGTCGTGGAAACTCCATTGCACGACGAGAAAGTCACGGTATGGGTTGAATTTACCACATCTACCGTTACCGGGCCTTTCTTCTTCGAGGAAATGCTTGATTCTGGTTTTGTAACTGCTACCGTGACGGGTGAGAGGTACGCCGACATGTTACAGAATCGCATCATCCCCAGCCTGGCTGATAAACACCTGCTGGAACGTACGATGTTTATGCAGGATGGCGCTCCACCCCATATTGCTAGACGCATGAAAGATCTCTTGCGCGCGTCTTTTGGTGATGATCGTGTGCTCAGCCGCCACTTTCGTCATGCTTGGCCTCCCAGGTCCCCAGACCTCAGTCCGTGAGATTAGTGGCTTTGGGGTTACCTGAAGTCGCAAGTCTATCGTGATCGACCGACATCTCTAGGGGTACTGAAAGACAACATCCGACGCCAATGCCTCACCATAACTCCGGACATGCTTCACACTGCTGTCTACAACATTATTCCTCGACTACAGCTATTGTTGAGGAATGGTGGTGGACATATTGAGCATTTCCTGTAGAGTGTTGTGTCTAGACAAGACAGCCTAGACACAATGAGAGGAAGCCGAAAGGCACGCGCTATAAAGAAAAGTACGTAGCTTCTGGAATACTTAACTTTAATCCATCCTTGTGGTACATCTGGAGATTGTGGCGATAAAAGTGAGACTCTTTAGATACAAGCTATGTAAGGCTAATGGCGCCTTGCTAGGTCGTAGCCATTGACTTAGCTGAAGGCTATTCTAACTATCTGCTCTGCAAATGAGCGAGGCTTCGTCAGTGTGCATCGCTAGCTACGTCGTCCGTACAACTGGGGCGAGTGCTAGTACGTCTCTCTAGACCTGCCGTGTGGTGGCGCTCGGTCTGCTATCGTTGAAGTGGCGACACGCGGGTCCGACATGTACTAATGGACCGCGGCCGATTTAAAGCTACCACCTAGCAAGTGTGGTGTCTGGCGGTGACACCACATAAAGAACATCATCTTTGCTTTGTCTTACTTTGTTATGCTAATTATTGCTATTCTGATCAGATGAAGCGCCATCTG
The DNA here is from genome assembly GCF_021461385.2 of Schistocerca piceifrons. Lineage (NCBI taxonomy): Eukaryota > Metazoa > Arthropoda > Insecta > Orthoptera > Acrididae > Schistocerca > Schistocerca piceifrons. The sequence goes on along the minus strand of NC_060139.1, from coordinate 441,807,694 downwards.
TCGGACATTTTTTGAACTTTTGTATTTTTTGGTTCTAATAAAACCCCATGTCATTCCAAGCATGTGTGTCAATTTGTACCTCTCTATCTACATTATTCCGTGATTTATTCAGTTTTCAAATTCATACTGACTTTTTGATCACCCAGTATTTACTATCAAAATCTTGGTTTATGGCTCCAATTCTAAACCTGTCCACAGAATGGGTCAAGCTATAATATCGGCTGTCTCCTGGCTGCTGTGGCGTGGACAAATTTTTAAGGTTACACACATGACATGAACTCTAAAACCAGGGGGAGTAATTCTCGGCCTAGTCGATTTCTGGTCGAAGTTCGTTGCTCTGCTGAAGCACAGGACACCCAAAATTGTAGAAAACAGTCCGGCCAGTCCGACAGCGGTCTTGCTCCATAATTACTGACCAGAGTCCCAAACAGCACCCGTAGACCACACAAAGATTCCATTTGGACTTGGCTATATGCGAGATGCGCTCATGGGATTTGTCGACCTGGAAAAAACGTTCGACAGTGTAAAATGGTGCAAGATGTTCGAAATTCTGAGAAAAATAGGGGTAAGCCATAGAGAAAGACGGGTAATACATAATATGTGTAAGAACCAAGAGGGAATAATTATGCTGGAAGACGAAGAACGAAGTGCTCGCATCGAAAAGAGTGCAAGACAGGGATGTAGTCTTTTGCCCCTGCTGTTCAATCTACAGGCCTCCATCGAAGAGACAGTGACGGAAATTAAGGAAACGTGTATAATCTGGGATTATAATTCAGGGTGAAAGTGAAAAAGGATTGCAGAATGTGTTGAACAGCATGAACAGTCTAATGAGTACAGAATATGGATTGAGAATAAATCTAAGAAAGACGGAAGTATGAGAACTAGGAGAAATGAGAACAGTGATAAACACCACGGTTGGTGAACTTAAGGAATTCTGCTACGTAGGCAGCAAAATAACCAATGACGGACGGAACAAGCAGGACGTAAAAAGCAGACTATAGCTGGAGTCACGAACGATGGCGGTCCAGTTTAGGCTCGTTCTCCGCACCTATGTCACGCATTCTTTGACAGCCAATGAACGTTCAGGAGTGTTCTGAATGCCGTAGCTAAGATGAGCATTAAACGTGATCGTGGCGAATTGTTCAGTGAATTTTTATTCCATTTGTCGCTAGTTATCTTCGCTGATGGTTGTGGTAAGTGATACATTCCGCACAAGCAAGGGAGAGACATAATTTCCGGGATAAACGCTTTCTTTAAGCTGAAAGCGGAAAGCAAGCTCATGTGCGTAACGCAACTGTCGCTTGGAATCGTCAACAATCTAATCCTACTCCGCGCCTGTACATGCGCGGACCGCCATGGTTCGTGGACCGGACTTTAGCAACGGACGAAAAAGAGGTTCCCGGCGAGGGAAGTCTACTGGTCCTAACGTAAGGAATGTACGTTATGGACACAGCACTTTTTGGGAGCGTATGAAACCAGAACAGAAAAGAATCGAAGCCTTTGAGATGTGGGGCTACAGAAGAATCTTGAAAATAAGGTGGACTGATGAGGTAATGAATGAGATGGTCTTCCGTAGAATCGACGAGGAAAATAATATGTGGAAAAACACCGCCAAGACGAACGGACGGAATTATAGGACATCTGTTATGCCATCAGGGGATATCTTTCATGGTACTAGAGAGAGCTGTAGAGGATAAAAACTGTAGAGGAAGACAGAGATTGGAATACGTCCAGAAAGTAACTGAGGACGTTGCAGTTACTGTTGAGCCATGGTAAAAATTGCTGTTTTGAAGAGTGCGCCGAAGCGCGTACTGTGAAGCAGTCGCCCTCCGTTTCTGGCGGTGGCACCGCTGTGGCAATCGCAGCTTTGGTGTCTCCCTCTGGTGGGAAAAGGGAAAGGTAGCTTGTTCACGTGCATTTTAGGGGCGCTATGAGCTCGCCGACGAGTCAGTCTGGGTCAGCCTCTCGTCCCCAGCTTGCTAGCCTGTCTCTCGTCCGGACTTGTGGGGCAGTTAGTGTCTGTCTGTCGTCCGGAGTGCTAGTATGTCTTTCGTGCGGATCAACCTTTAAAGCCAGCATAATGAGAGTCTTTCCACTCCGCCAGTAAGAGAACTCAGCGAGTGGTCGCCCGGTCGGGGCTTCGTTCCTGCATCTGAGTCTGCGCGTTAGGCCGCCAGTCTGCTCGAGTTGCTCAGGAACGGTCATTGGCGGTTAGATCTGTCGGTTGGTCGGTCGCGCACTGAGACCCGAGATGCCTTGTCCGCCTTGAGCGTCGGCGCATGTGAGGTCCCCACGTGGGTCCAGTGGGCAGCGCCGTATAGAAAGGGGTAGTGGCTTCGCGGTTGACACGAGAGCAACAGGAGCGAAACCACGACATCGGGCTGGCCGGGGCGAGCTGCGACGCCGTGAGACGGGAGATCGGCGCGCCTTGCTGCGTCCGTTGAAGCGGCTGGCAGCAGACGGTTCGGGAGAGCGATTTGGGGGTGCTGCGCCAGGTCTTCTCGAGAAATCGCAGTTTATTAGAAGTTAAGTGATTGGTGATATCTTGTTTGATTTACTCTTGTTAAATTTTACTTGTTTTCTTGGTGAGGTCACCAGCCTTTTTGCTTTGGGGTCGTCCCACCATTCTTCTCCGTTTGCCCATCCGCGGGAAGGTGGTTGTTTCTAAATTCGGTGGTCCGTTTTTCCCTTGTGGAGTAGGGGCGGGTTAGAGCAACCTGCGGTTCGGTTTGTTCGGTAATCTCTGTGATGTTTGTCGGATTTGGTGTGTTAACGAATGTATTGCTTGGAGTGTAACGGCCTAATACCTGAAATATGTTTTGATCTTTGGAAACTTTGATATTATTGCCTATGACCTTGAGAGGCGGTATCTGTGTACTGTAGAGTATCTTAACTATTGTTTGGCCAACCTTGTAGAATTTTATATAAGATTGCATTTTATGGGCTTTTATTTAAATGATCGTTTTAGTATATAAAGCTGCCACCCTTTCACCGTAAGACTTTTGTTAGAAGTTAAAATCAAGTTGCACCTTCGGTGGCAAAGTTAATATTTTAATTTTTAGTGTTTTGTACCATTTCCATCCCTCCTACTGGGGTGCTTAGTTTGTGTGCTTGTGTAAATTGTTAAAACTTTTAGTTTAAAGTAATCTGGTGTGTTGCAGATTTGCACCAGTGTAGTCTTTCAGAGGCTGTTGAGAGCGGTCATAACTATGGCCGTGTCAAAACGGAGCGGCAAGGTTCTCTGCCCGAGAGCTCATTCAGTCAACACTTGTTTCTTTCTGCCTCTGAATAAATTGTAACTTGATATTTAGAGGATGCTTTCTGCTTATAATTTTAAATCTGTTTCTTTTATAAATGCTTTTAGGCACTTTTAAAGTGAATAAAATTCCCATTTGTTAAAAGGAATTTGGTTATAATTTCATCAGTTACTCTCTGGCAACTACTTCCACGCTTACATAATGTTCTTTATGAATCGCTAGTAAATAAAATAAATGTTTAAGAATAGTCTTTGAAAATAGATCACGGTTCAACTACTCTGAGATGAAAAGATTGTCACAGCAACGAAATTCGTGGCGGGCCTGATCAAACCAGTCAGAAGACTGATGACCACAAAAAAGCGCCCTCAGTCTCAGATAGAAGAGTGCAAAGAAAATACATAACGCATTCTGAGGCACTCCACTCAGGAATGACACTGACTCAAGATTCTCGCGTAAGCGGGAGAACGTGGTATGGCAAAATGTCTCGGCGCGTTTTTTATCATCAGAAGTGCGCAGCACGTGATACAAGGACGACTCTAACCTATGAAGAAGTAGCGAGACGCACACCTCATCAGGACAGACGTCTGCGTCGTACACAGGGATCTGGACGTTCTGGAGCACATGCTTCTGTGTCCGACGGTCGCAGACCTTTGGAAAAACCAGTGAACTAACAGTCTGATAAACAGAACCACGCCACACTGCCCTGTCGCAACGACAGTCACGACACCAGGCTTCAAGCTGTTCCCTGCCTGCAAGAGATCTGTCATCACGTGTTTGGCCGCCCACACAGAGCACTCCATCTACCACCTACGACACACGGAATCGAACCCGGGACCCCGTCCGCAGGAAGCGAAAACGCTACCGCAAGACCACGAGCTGCGGACGAGAAATTACAGTTTTTAATTTGTCTATGGGGTCAACATGAGAAGACACGGAAAATACCAAAATAAGAAGGAATTTTAATGGACTTTTTAATTACAGCATTAGACGCACCGTTCAAAACAATAATGGTGAGTATCGGCAACCTGACAGGCCAAAAAAACTGTTTAACAACAGCAAATAGGCGGGCTCCTATCAAAATCAAGGCGCAACAACAGCCAGTCTAAAGAGGACTCCCAGTAAACTGTATGAGGGTGGTTTGACAAATCTGCTAAATTTCCGTGATAGACTGCAACGTTTTTGTTGCCCCTTGATGATTGGTAAGTTCAATAATTCCAACGACCGTATAAAGAATTTCAACAACGTACAGCATGCAGGTCGTTCTTGACAGCAGTCTCAACTGGTCGGCGCATCGACTGTGATTGAAAATAGAAGACCGAGTTTCGTGTTGTTATCACACATGTTTATTTGAAGGGCTGGACTGCTACATAAATCAAAACAGAACTGGACGAAGTTAATGCGGACTCTGCACCATCACTGAAGATCATTTACTTTTGGATTAATGAATTTAGGCGAGGTCGGACAAACATCGAAGACGGAGGGCGCTCAGGTCGTCCAATTAAGGTGACCCAAAGGAAACCACTAACAAAGTACGTGCTGAGGTAATGCAAGACCGCCGAATAAAAACAGGCATCGCAACTGAGTGAGGGCATAATATCCTGTACAGAGAATTCGGTGTGAGAAAGCTGTGTGCGAGAAAAGTGACGCGATTGCCCAAAGTCGACGAAAAGCGGATCCGGCACAGCTTTTCAACACAATGTCGGCGATTTTTAGTCACAGTCTGCAAGGCCTTTAGCGCAGATTTGTGAATGTTGAGGAAACTTGGACTCAGCACTACACATCATAGTCAAATCAGTGGACAAAGGCTGGTGAAAGTGCACCGAAGAAGACAAAGACCATTCTGTCAACTGGTGAGGTGGTGACTCTGTTAACCACGCTGCTGCTACGGTCGCAGGTTCGAATCCTGCCTCGGGCATGGATGTGTGTGATGCCCTTAGGTTTAGATAGTTCTAAGTCTAGGGGACTGATGACCTCAGATGTTAAGTCCCGTAGTGCTTAAAGCCATTTGAACCATTCGACCACCGTTTTTGGGATACCCAAGGAATAATCCTTATATATTATTTAGACAAAGACAATATCATAACTAGATCCTATTACGCTTCATTGTTGGTTTTTTTGAAACTCGAACTTGCTGAAAAAGACCAAGGCTGGCACGCAAAAAAGTGCTCTTTCACCAGGATGATGCACCATCCCACACATCGGCGATAACAATGGCGAGAGCGCGTGTAATGGGTTTTGAATTGGTTCCTCCTCCATTCACCAGACTTAGCCCCAAGTGACTTCTTTCAGTTCCCTAACTTGAAAGTTTGGCTCACTGGGACGAAATTTTCATCAAATGAGCAAGAGATAGCTGTAGTTAACGAGTAAACCTATTTTTCCGATTGGAGGATTGCTGGACGAAGTATATGTCCCTCAAAGGAGACCAGATCGAGAAATAAGGTGAGCTCTTTACGAAACAATCATTTTTTCTTCCTCTTGTACTACACTCGTATTAAGTGTCAAATTATTTCCCATTTACGATGTTGGATTAGCTATGTAAGCTTATGAGATAATAATAAATTAAACAAACAGCGCGAGTAATAACTTGCGCAAGCTACTTACCACTCTCAAAGACAAATCTAGAGTAGTAACTTTTCCTTCGGCACTCGTCGAGCGTAGCAGGCAGAAACAATGAGTCTGTAATCTCCGCGTCTTCTGTAGCTGTGCTGACAACGGAAGAAATGAAACGTACATATATCGGGTGCTCTACTATATTTGTCTGCTCTTCGTCGTACAATGCGCAGCTGACCAGTGGTCACACAGCTAATAACGTTCGAGTGCCGCTTTCGGCACCACTATCAAACAAAACAAAACAAAAAAACAAAGAAAAAAACGGCTTAGTACTAAACTGAAATGCAGTGACAAACGTTATCTTCACGACGGGGAACGTTGGTTAAAGAACGCAACCGACTCCGTCGTGTAGTTTCTGTGAGTAACTTTCCGCCACCTGTATCGTCGGCTGATTGCTTTCTGACTATGTTTTGAAAGCTGAACGGACGGCTTCACAACAGATAACTTGGAATATACCGAGCCGACCACACACCATTAACAAACTATCTCAAAAGTGGAGCGACTGCAAGATACGAAGCTTATTACTTCCGACAAGGAAATACGTGTAATTATAAACAGGCATTTTCGTCTACGTCACAAAATTATGAAGTACATCAAGAAACAACGTGTGGAAATTGCCGTAACAGGAGTTGTGGATGTAAAGAGCAATTTAAGTTGTAGGTTGGATAAAATGTTTTGTAAAATGTGCGTAGTTAGTTACATGTTCCAAAGGTCATTCGAACGATTTCTTATCGACATGATGTTAGTGTCTCTAGTATACCCGTCGCTCGCAAGTCGCTCTTTTCAGTTTTGAGCGCTCAGTGAACACGTAAAGAGGTCCAGAGAAAAGTGCCACCTAGCTATTCAACCCACATAACGTGGCTGTCATGCGTTTTCTTCTTCATGACAGTTCTCGCTCGCACTCTGCAGGGGAAATGAAGATGCTCCTGAGACGTTTTCGACGGGAAGTGTTTGATTACCGACAATACAGCCCGTAATTGGTTCCCAGTGAGTTTTGTTTTTGCTTACGTGAACCGCTGGCTATGAAGACAACATTTTGGCACCGGCAACGAGCTACAGACAGACCACTGCCTTTTAGGACGAGGGCACTGGAAGGTTGGATAAGAGTCTCCGCAGTGCCGTATGATTGTTAGCCGCGTGTGCCGTATGATTGTTCGCCTGCCTGGGTTACTTCCCTTCAAGTGGACTCTCCCAACATTCCACTGTTTCGTTTATCTCAGCCAGCGTCAGTAGTGTCCTTGGTGTGTGTCGTTACGTGGTGACGTGAACGTTTGAGTTTAGTTCCTTTATTCTTTTGTTTCGTTTTTGTCACTGTTAAAATGCTAACCATTGCAGAACGTTGTGTTTTCAGTCGAACAACTGTTCAAAGCTGGCGGTAAATACACAGTTTCAGTTCGTCAAATATTTAATTCAGTTTTCACAGAGACAACACTCCCACATCGCGATATTGTGCGAGATTTGATTAACAAATTTCGAAGTAGGGGTTCAGTGACAGATGCACCAGAAGTGGTCGTCCTAGCGTTTTGTCTGGGGATAAACTGCTCGATATTTCCGATAAAATTCCCATACGTCCGGACGAGTCTGTAAGAAAAGTCGCCCAGGAAATCGATGATAGTGTCAGAACGGCCCATATAGCTGTAAGGAAAAAAATTAGAGCTTTTCCCATATAAAGTGACAGTCGTGCAAGAACTGAAAAATACTGACCAGGGCAAGAGACTGCATTATTGTCAATGGTTCGTTCAAGAAAATGGAAGGGATATTGCTAATGAAACGTTTTACACTGATGCGGCGTGGTTTCATTTATCCGGGCACATGAACTCGCAAAATTCTCGTATGTGGAGTACTGCAAATCCATTGTGTATTCATGAGGAACCACTTCATTCTGTGAAAACTGGAGTCTGGACTGCAATTTTGCAATTTCTAGACGTCGGATTGTGGGTCCCATATTTTTCAACGAAACAATAAACGCACAACGATACTGCAGTGGCATTCTGTACCCATTCATAGGAGAATTTGTGTTAAGTGAAATACTGAACGGTTATTTTCAAAAAGATGGTGGAACCGTGCATACAGCTCGCCATTCAATGTCACTGCTTGCTGATGTTTTTGGTGATCGCATGATTTCACAGGGACTTTGGCCTCCACGATCGCCTGACCTACCACCACTTGACTTTTTCTTCTGGGGTGCAGCGAAAGCAACTGTCTATAAAAACAGTCCAAAATCGATCGTTGAATTGAAAACTGCAATATCCACTTTCACTGCTTCTCTTACGGAAGAAATGTTACAGGTTGTGTTTGGAAACATGATTGAATTGTATAAAATTAGATTTAAAACTTGCTTCGCTGTCTGTCAGACATTTTATTTTATGTTATTGGGTGAATGATCAAAAAATTTTGTTGCTCCATATTGAACGCCTTTTCAGCCACTGACAACTGTAACAATCAGTAATAAACGTTATTTTTTCCTCTAGTTTTGTAGGTATGTGCATCGCTGTTCTTCTCAAATTGTGATAGATTATGTATGACGAATTTCATTAGAAAATAGATGTATTTTGACGGAGCAGTTAAAATGCGTGGCTCTTTGAAGAGCTACGTGACGTCCGTGGGTGAACACCATATATCATTCTTACTACTCGCTTATTTGCAATCAATACTTCCTTTCTAAATCATGATTTATCGCAGAAAATCATTCCGTACAACATTATTGGGTGGAAATATGCAAAATATATCAGAAGGTTGATACGTTTATTTCCAAGATTAGCAATTGTGCGAAGAGCAAAGGTAACCGAACTTAATGGTTTGTGAAGCTCAGTGATATGCTTCTTCCAGTTCAAGTTTTCTTCAATATGTACACACAAAAATTTGCAGTATTCTGCCCCATTTATTGACACAGGCTCATGTGCTGCATCAGTTGTTGGTATCACTCTATTTGTTGCACAAAACTGAATATAGTGCGTTTATTCACAATTTAGGGAAGTCCATTTTCAGACAACCACTTAATAATTCTTTGGAAAATATTATCATCCAGCGAAATTAGAGCATTGTGTAAGCACTCCATGTTAAGCAATGAGTTGTTTACAGTACATTTACGGTTATCAGAGGAGTTTCTGCTGTACCTGGAGCAAAATTAATCAAACGATTAAGAGATGCTTCGTAAATGATATTTCTACAGTGAAATCTTTTTGGTTAAAAACAGGAGGTGGCAAATTAATACAAGGGCGCAAATTAAATGGGGCTACAAGGCTGGCTTCGTTAGAACTAACAAATTTGTCTGCTCGCATATCTTCGGTGGTTGAGGAAATGATAGACATTACAGAAATCAACTTAAGTGAGCATGGAAAAATATCGGTTTATAGAACTGTTAAAGTTTGTCTTATCATTAAACTAAAGTCTTACGTACAAGAAAGTTGTTTGTCAATATGTTGAGCAGAAGCATTGCAGATGACTGCCACCTTTTTCAACACCAATGAAAGAGCATTTTTATTGAAAAATACCAAGTACAGCTATACACTACGCATGTACAGAAGCTATGTTGCCAGAATACTAATAGTATCTCGAGCATCAGAGGAAGAAATAAATGAAATGGTTACGGACCTTAACAAGGTGTAAAAGAATATCGTACTTACAGTAGAGCATGAGGAAAAGAGGGACTATTAAATGACCTCGATTTTTAACATTCATAAAAAGGCAGTGTATTGGACTAATACCACCCCATTAAGCTATAAGAATAAGAAAGAATCAATGAAAACAGACGGATAGCGGTAGAAAGTGGCTTTCAAACAAGTTTAACAAATACGTTTGTGCTGTATCAAGACACAGAAACCGAAAAAACGAGAAAAATGGAAAGAATTATAGTGTCAGGCCATATTGGGAAACTATCGATATTACTGTATAAAGACAAGCTGTTGTTTAATGTTTTGTAGGGCGGACAACCATAGCCAAACTTAGCCATTTTTTCAAAGAAAATGTGTGAATGATTTTTATTAAATCTGCGACCGGTTTCGCACCACTTATCGGTGCATCCTCAGGCAATCTGTACAAAAAATAATATAATAAGAGCTCATATAAACTATTCGATCCCCCAATTCTGAGGTATAAATTAAACTTTTAAATAGCCAGTTTTTTGAATGAAACAAGAAAGTACTCACATACGCTATTTATAACGTAATAACGTTGAACATTGCCCTGTATCTACTCCCCACCATTCACATCAAATATACCGTGATCTGGTGAAAGCGGTAGTTAAAATTTAAAAATCTTTTTAAAAAAAATTTTAAATGATGGGAGCGGCAATGACCTAGAAAATAAAAATAAAATACGATGCTGATAAAACTCCCCTAAACATGAACGACGAAGAGCGGAACATTAGCATGAACATGAGTTATCACATTCGCTCCTTTTTGTGCATTTTTTTTAAAAAAAGAAGACAAACTGCTCGCCAAAAATGCTCGGTTGTTGAATATACTGACATATGCTATGTGGATGCTATGAAGGCCAAATTTTCACACGTGAATATCATTCCAACAAAACAATTCCAAGACTTCCAAACCTCACAAAACTGCCTGTAACTGCATCAGTGTTAGTCACGACACGTATCAAACGCTAGGAACTCAATATTCCTTCATTTTACGCATAATGAGCATCACATTTAACATGTGCTTCCCCGACCGAAGCTGGCGAGCTACTTCCTTCTTGCCGTCTCACTGCCAGTATAACTAATAAGGCCGAGCGGTTCTAGGCGCTAGAGTCTGGAACAGCGCGTCCACTACGGTCGCAGGTTCGAATCCTGCCTCGGGCATGGATGTGGGTGATGTCCTTAGGTTAGTTAGGTTTAAGTAGTTCTAAGTTCTAGGGGCCTGATGACCTCAGAAGTTACGTCCCATAGTGCTCAGAGCCATTTGAACCATAACTAACAGGTAACGATCGGGAACCGTCTCAATTCTGTTTTGATGGTCATACTCGCTGCAAATCAGAATGCTCGTTCATGATCATCCTCGCGCCAAACCAGGCCTGCACCAATCCTTATACACAGACGCATTTGCGCCAATCTGACAAGCAAATATTAAAGTAATGTTTAATAAATGAAAACGAAAACGCAATAATTCTGAAAATATTCTTTAGATACAGATTTTACTCCAGCTGACTTTCTGGCTGCTCTGTTACAACAGCAATCACACCTAGACATACGTCATCGGCAAAGTGGGTAAACTCCCTAGGATCATTTTCCCACGACGGGCTTGTGTAACTCTTGCTGGTTACTTAACACGGTATATAATGCAACGTTGAAATCTGATGAATGTCCCACATACACACTTTCATTTACTCACATTTGTTCCCACAACAATATTAGACACAAGTACTAATTTTGTCTGATTTTCATATTACGAAAACGAAAAGTAATTAAAGTTATAACATCAAAATCTCAGTTAATTAGTTCTGCACACTGAGAGTTCTGTTTGTTTTCCAATTATACCCAAGATAAACTATTATATTTCCTATCTGAATTTAGTTCCCAAAGTATCGTTTTTTGACATTTTTGGCAATTTTTTTTGTCTCCGAAACTTTCTTAGAATGTTGAAATTTTTGTACAATCTTCTCCTGAATAACAAAGGTAGTGTACCAATTTTGAAAATAATTGAATAATATTTAATATCATTTATTTAGGTTCATAGGTGATATGGATATACAGTCTCTCGGAGTGACACAGGAACAGTTCTCATGCTGCAGTAGCAGCAGGAGTATATGACTCATAAGTTGGACACAACTTGCGGTCTCCTTCACCGCCTCTGGCTCCAATAGTGCGGGCTGTACTGCAATGTAGCTTACTGCAATAACTGTTATCGCGCATTAACTCGCAACCTCACACACCCACTAAGAACCTAAAATTTCTTCTGAGCGTTTTTAATGGTTCTTATTGCAAACAAAAGTTGAATCTTTAACTACCATGACACTGTTAATCAAAGTTTGTTTTCCTCAATTAACCAAATGTCTAAACTTCATGACAGTATTATATACAATTACATCGAATATCAAAGGCTAGGACTGAATAGCATACAATCAAATTAATTTTCAGAAAATTTCCATCTTTCTTCAAAATCACATTTTTCTCTAAATTAAATTAGCAAACTATTTACATTGAACTTTTCTTGAAATTACAATCTTCTTTGAACAAAGTACTTGACCTTTCACTTTGACTTTAAGCAAAAATAGTAATTTTGTTAAGTCGCTTCAACAACATTCAAAAATTTACTAAAATACAATTTAGGCACTGTGTAGGGTGTCCTTTCTTGAACCTTAACAGAATATATTCACTTTGATATGGGGGTCATCGTTTAACCTAACGTTTCTCTGACAACACGATGGGGTTCTGAGAATTGTCTCCGATGAACAAAATGGGTTCGGATCTCTTCTAATCAACATTTACATATGGGTCACATCATGGCTCGTCGCTGGGATAGATAATTCCAACTGTTAGTTACAGATGGGAAGTCTCACCCAGTCTTGTGTCGGGTTCTGTACAGCTTTTCCGTACCTTCAAAATGTAGTATGTCTAAGTCATCATCATCATCATCATCATCATTTAAGACTGATTATGCCTTACAGCGTTCAGTCTGGAGCATAGTCCCCCTTATAAAATTCCTCCATGAGCCCCTATTCAGTGCTAACATTGGTGCCTCTTCTGATGTTAAACCTATTACTTCAAAATCATTCTTAACCGAATCCAGGTATCTTCTCCTTGGTCTACCCCGACTCCTCCTACCATCTATTGCTGAACCCATGAGTCTCTTGGGTAACCTTGCTTCACCCATGCGTGTAACATGACCCCACCATCTAAGCCTGTTCGCCCTGACTGCTACATCTATAGAGTTCATTCCCAGTTTTTCTTTGATTTCCTCATTGTGGACACCCTCCTGCCATTGTTCCCATCTACTAGTACCTGCAATCATCCTGGCTACTTTCATATCCGTAACCTCAATCTTATTGATAAGGTAACCCGAATCCACCCAGCTTTCGCTCCCACACAACAAAGTTGGTCGAAAGATTGAACGGTGCACAGATAATTAGTCTTGGTACTGACTTCCTTCTTGCAGAAGAGAGTAGATCGTAGCTGAGCGCTCACTGCATTAGCTTTGCTACACCTCGCTTCCAGTTCTTTCACTATGTTGCCATCCTGTGAGAATATGCATCCTAAGTACTTGAAACCGCCCACCTATTCTAACTTTGTTCCTCCTTCAATTTTTTGGTCCTGTTCTCCTCAGTTGCGCGTAATACTACGGTATGTTGATGATTTTCACTTATGGACCGTCTGACAGCAACTGAATAAAACACAATTTTAGTGCCATACGCGTTTCGCCTTTATTTTCTGCAAGGCATCATCAGTGGCAGGTTGCGTAGACAGTTTCTTACATATTATGCTCCTGTTGCATTTTTGGTCTTGTTCTTCTTCCTATGAGCGTCAGTTTGCTGTTTTTTCTGCATTCCACAGCACTATGCACTGAACGCTTTTTTTAATGCAATGTTTGTTCCTCCTATTTGGCACTCAATCCGTTTATATCTCTTTCCCACTGCCATTACTTTCGTTTTGGAGATGTTAATCTTCATACCATAGTCCTTACATTTCTGATCTAGCTCTTAAATATTACTCTGCAAACTTTCAATCGAATCTGCCATCAAATCTAAGTCATCTGCATATGCAAGACTGCTTATTTTGTGTTCACGTATCTTAATCTCACCCAGCCAGTTTATTGTTTTCAACATATGATCCATAAATAATATGAACAACAGTGGAGACAGGTTGCAGCCTTGTCTTACGCCTGAAACTACTCTGAACCATGAACTCAATTTACTGTCAACTCTAACTGCTGCCTGACTATCTATGTAAAGACCTTTAATTGCTTGCAAAAGTTTGCCTCCTATTCCATAATCTCGTAGAACAGACAATAACTTCCTTCTAGGAACCCGGTCATATGCCTTTTCTAGATCTATAAAGCATGGATACAATTCCCTGTTCCACTTGTAACACTGCTCCATTATTTTCCGTAAGCTAAAGATCTGGTCCTGACAACCTCTAAGAGGCCTAAATCCACACTGGTTTTCATCCAGTTTGTCCTCAACTAATACTCGCACATTCCTTTCAACAATACCTGAGAAGATTTTACCCACAACGCTGATTAAAGAGATACCTCTGTAGTTGTTACAATCTTTTCTGTTTCCATGTTTAAGGATTGGTGTGATTACTGCTTTCGTCCAGTCTGATGGAACCTGTCCCGACTCCCACGCCATTTCAATTATCCTGTGTAGCCATTTAAGACCTGACATTCCACTGTATTTGATGAGTTCCGACTTAATTTCATCCACCCCAGCAGCTTTATTGCACTGCAATATATTGACCATTTTCTCCACTTCCTCAAATGTGATCCTATTTCCATCATCATTCCTATCCCATTCTACCTCGAAATCTGAAACATTACTCATCGTATTTTCACCTACTCTTCAAAATATTCCCTCCATCTGCCCAAGGCATCAACAGGATTCACCAGCAGCTTTCCTGACCTGTCCATAATACTTGTCATTTCCTTCTTACCCCCCTTTTGCAGACTGCTAATTACACTCCAGAATGGTTTTCCAGCAGCTTGACCCAAAGTCTCCAACCTGTTTCCAAAGTCTTCCCAAGATTTCTTCTTGGATGCTGCAATTATCTGTTTGGCTTTGTTTCTTTCTTCAACATACCTTTCTCTGTCTACCTGAGTTCTAGTATGTAGACATTTTTGATACGCCTTCTTTTTCCTTTTACAGGCTGCCTTGACTGTGTCATTCCACCAAACTGTTTGCTTCATCCTACCTTTACTCACTACTGTTCCAAGACATTCTTTAGCCACTTCTAGTACTGTGTCCCTGTCCCATTCCTTTTCCAATGACTGTAATTGCCTATATTCAACTAACTGGTACCTTTCTGAGATCACTGTTATGTACTTGTGCCTGATTTCCTTATCCTGAAGTTTCTCCACTCTTATCCTCCTACATATGGACCTGACCTGCTGCACTTTCGGCCTCACAATACCAATTTCACTGCAGATTAAATAGTGATCAGTGTCATCAAAGAATCCCCTGAATACACGTGTGTCCCTCACAGCCTTCCTGAATTCCTGATCTGTTATTATATAGTCAATGACAGATCTGGTTCCCCTGCCTTCCCAAGTATACCGGTGAATGTTCTTATGTTTAAAAAACGAGTTTGTGATTACTAAGCCCATACTGGCACAGAAATCCAAGAGTTTTTTCCCGTTCCTGTTGGCCTCCATATCCTCTCCAAATTTACCCATAACCTTTTCATACCCTGCTGTTCGATTTCCAATCCTGGCATTAAAATCACCCATGAGCAAAACACTGTCCTTGTCCTTTAACAACTATATCACTGAGTGCGTCACAAAAACTATCCATCTTATCTTGATCCGTCCCTTCACAATGCGAATATACTGACACAATCCTAATTTTCTTGTTAGACACTGTCAAATCTATCCGCATCAGTCGTTCGTTTACGTATCTTACTGCAACTACGCTGGATTCCATTTCTTTCCCTACACCCCATTGTGCTATTCCTGCTTTGACTCCTGACAGGTAAACCTTGTATTCTCCCACTTCCTCTTCTTTCTCACCCCTTACCCGAATGTCACTAACAGCTGAAACGTCCAACCCCATCTTACTTGCAGCCTCTGCTAACTCTACCTTCTTCCCAGAGTAGCCCCCATTGATATTAATAGCTCCCCATCTCGTTACCATTCGTTTGCCGAGTCGTATCTTAGGAGTCCCTGGTTTGTCAATTGGAGGTGGGGCTCCGTCACCTCCAAAGGTCCGAGGCATTTTGCTCTGATTGTTGCCAGCATCATATTTAAAGTACCAGGGAAGCAGATTGCTAGCCTTACTTGTCCCGGGTCCTATTGGGTTTTACCCCTAACGGTTGAAGGACGAACCGGTGGATTTGGTAGTCTTTGCCGTCTGAGCACAAAGGTGATCACGACTCAGAATATGTCCGAGATGCCCAGTCTTTTTCCAAAGTAACTGGTATCCTGACTGTCAGGACCACTTACTTGGCCACTCATACGTTGCCCGTGGTTCATGAACTAGGACATGACAACAGGAACCCACACCATGAACCATGTCTAAGTATCCATGCTTAGTATCTACATCCTAACCTAACATACATACATACTTGAGTCAGCAGTTGCTGCTCTCAATTCAAAAGCAAAGAAATCCATGAAAAATTTATCGAAAACTTTACTGTACTCCACATTTTACTTCTTATTTACACAAAGCCTTTTTCTCAGACAATTTTATAGTTCATCAAAACTCAACATCTTATATACAATAGTTAAATTCAATATTAATCGTCTCAGTAAAAAGTGAATGAACTGTCCCTCGCCGGCCGCGGTGGTGTCGCGGTTCTAGGCGCTCAGTCCGGAGCCGCGCAACTGCTACGATCGCAGGTTCGAATCCTGCCTCGGGCATGGATGTGTGTGATGTCCTTAGGTTAGTTAGGTTTAAGTAGTTCTAAGTTCTAGGGGACTGATGACCACAGATGTTAAGTCCCATAGTGCTCAGAGCCAACTGTCCCTCAAAACAACAACAGTACCCAGTATTGGCACTACTACTGAAATCTTTCTCCAAACTCTGTTTTAATCATTAAGCTAGTTACTGTTACAAATTCTGCTGACTATACAACATCATCTCCGCCACCACCTGCAGCTCTGAAAAACATCATTACACATTACATAAAGAAATACAAAATTATTGCGCACTGAAAATCATTCAGCCCAACTCCTGCAGCCCTGCTGCTCCTTCTATATACATCTTACAAAAAGAGAAAAACAATTTTATGAAATCACTGAAATATTACTCACATCTTACATAACACTATTTACAAAGAACATCTATTCTATAGAAAAGTCCTCATAAAAATCTCTGAAAAATATCCTTACCATCATCTGTGGCTTGAGCAAAGTCCCTCCGTTTATCCTATACTCAAAATTTACCATATTGTGGTAACAGACTGAAAATCCTTTACGCCAGCTTCTGTGGCTTCCAGCAATACACCTTAGACACACCTTTTATAAAGTATGTAAATTACCGTACTGACAAATACTGCCAAGAGTCCTTGTATAAGAAATTTGAACATAACTCATGCCACCTCTGTGGCTCTGTACTTTTTGTACACAATATTAAAGAAAAATACAAAAAGTCCTTATAGTAAAGTACTGAAACTACTGGCCAATTACTGTGCCTCTTTAATACACATTACTGAAACTAACTCCAGTCAACTTGTGTGGCTTTCCAACACACCTCATTCACTATATTCAAGAAAACATACTACTGAAACAAGCCAACCTCAGTGGCTTTCAAGTCATGTCAAATACAAAACTTCTGTTTATCCATTAGGCAGAGAGCCTCTGAACACATTAACTTTACAACAACATTTCTACCAGTTACATAAAACGTCGGGAAAATTAAACATCTTAAGCTCACCTCTGTGGCTTTCAAAACACATCACATTTTAGACTTTACTTCCTTGAACAGGCCTTCTCTTGCCTCAAACATATTTCTTACACTGCAACGTTTTTACAGGTTACAAAAACCTTCATATTACTCTTCATGTTACCGTATAGTCACCCTTAAAGTAATGTTTTCTGTCATTAATAGGCAATTCTCTCTCATCTTGTTAGTCACTTCTTAGTTTCTACTGGGACTCTCGCTCTGTGTACACTTTGTTCTTCTTTAGCACACTATTTACTCATAGGGAAGAAGGAAAGACGATAGTCAAAGTTCTGAATGAAGAAGAGAAAGATTGACAATATGAAAAGAAATGTAAATAGTATTTGTCAATAACTCGAGCACCTAGTGTTCGTCAAACACTCATCACTGCATACAGTGCAACACCCTCAGAGGCTTCCTAGTTACTGCTGTCTCCATCGTCCTTCTGTACGTCAGTTAAATCTGTAAGTTCGTCTAATTTCTCCTCAGTCCTAATTCTGACACTCTCTAGCTCAGAAGGATCCACTTCCTTTCTTTACCATATTCATTATAGCCTTCGATCAATGTAACTGCTCTGCAGTACCGTATTGGAATGTTACTTTGTTCTTTGTTTACACTTTGTGTTTTTCCAATGAATGGAGTAATTACAGATTTTTCATGTACTCAAATAATCACATCGTTAGTCCCAAAATTAACCCACCCTTCATATTTGTGTAAGAAATCAACACCTGCCAACATTTCAACAATGAGGCCATTAATAATCAAAAAATTTGATTCTATTTGTACTCCACTTACTTTGATTCTTTGATTGGTAGCAATGTTTCCTGGTTAACCACCTTCTTACTTTTCCCAGTGGCTACCACGATTTTCAGCCCACTCATAGGCATTATAACAATTTACTTACTTTTAGGGAGAGCATTCACAAAATTCTGGGACACTGCACAAACTGCAGAACCAGTATCAATTAGACAAGGAACCTTTTCTTCAAACACTGTCACCTCAATTATACGTTGTCCAATATATTCTTTTCTGACTACAGACTCAGGTTCATCGAGTAAATCCTGCACTATACTTAACGCCTCTCAAAACCTACCCCTTGTGTGGAAAGTACACATACCTTAACTGGGTCCTCTTTCACTTTGTTAGTAGTGGCAGTTTTAACTATCCTGTTCACCATTGATAAATCAAAATATTTCTCATGCTTCTCACCCTCTTTAATAACCTCTAATTCCGCAACCCTCTCCAACGCGTTGTCAGAATTTTCAAAATCATTTACTCCTTCCTCTTCTTATGACCTTTCTTCCTCAGTATTTGAAATTAATTCATTCAATCTATATACAATCTCCTATGCTCTATTATATTCTTCCTTGGGTACCTCGACAACTGTTTCCCCGATAATAATGCTACTTCCACCGTCTCTGGTAGGCCTCTCATCTGTTTTGCAGTGCTGATTCACCCCCACCTCCGGATCTGAATCTTCGCTTTCTGTACTTGGTTCCTCACTAATATGGTTCCTACGATCTCTATTTTGACTTTTCCTTTCACAAGATGCTACTTCATTTCCTAAATAAACAATATTTGTTACAGTGCCACTCTCCCCTGCCTACTGTTTTCTATGACACCACCCCCTGCTGATTATTTGGTGCCTTCTTTATAAAGGGTGTCGCTATCGGGATTTCAGTCTGTAAAGGCTAGCGCCATTACAGACTGCTTTCAGTTTCCCTCCTGTGTGACGTCACTGCCTCTGACGTTTCTGTCACCTTTCGGGCCTCGACTACCCGTTACGTCATTAGACAGCAGCTGACGGCAATCAAAGTATTGTACTCGGTTACTGAACCTATTTCCAACAGAGCCCTCTCTCCCCCTGTATCTGCCTCTATAAATGTTTCGTACGCTGCATGCCTATTCTGCTTACATTAACTTCGACTCTATTGTCATTTGGTCTAGCAGGAGGCCTAAAATCTTTTCTAGTACTTTATTCCTCTTTTAAAATATTTTCCACCCTTTCCAAATAGTAGATAAACCGGTCAGTGTCATCTCTGGGTGCCGATATTATCTTGTTCCTCCAATACAACGGCAACTTGTTTTCAATTCCTATAATAATTTGTTCTGTTTCAACCTTGGCATTTAAATATAACAAAGTAGTTACCCATTTCTGTACAAATCTTTTAATGTCCTCTCTCTTTGGATCATACATTTCACCTGACCAAAATTTATTTAAAACCTCCATTTGTTTCCGTTTTACCAGATACGCTTCAAAAAAAAGGTTTGCTTAAATTCCGCTAGTTTATTGTATTTATCTGAGGCCAAGTTTCCCCAAATTCTCGCCTCTCCCATCAAATTTGAAGTAAGGAATCCAATCTTCTGTTTATCACTCCATTCTTTTGGCAGAACCTCATCAAAATCACTCCAAAAGTCTTTAGTGTGAACGTTTTTAAGGGGATCAAATCGTAAATACTGGCGATGAGTAACATAAGCAATTTCAGATGAATCTACAACACTGTTAGATACTATACAGCCATTATGGTTGACAGCTTTTCGTTCTACTTTTGTTAGTCTACTTTCATGCTCACAAAACTGCTCATTCACACCTGTACTAAACTGTTGGAGGTTAGTTTCAATGTTAGTAATTTTACTCGCTATTTGCACGAGAAACGTCGCACATACATCTTTTCCATCTTTGACTTGACTTTCTAACATAGTGTGACTTTTCTCACAGGGCTTTCCTACAAGATAGACCTGTTCATTAACTTTGGCTAATTCTAAACGTAACTGTTGCTTTGACTGTTGGTTGCCCTCAGCAACTTGCCCGATCTGTGTACTTAGTTCAGTTTTCACTGTCACAATAGCAATATTACATTCTCGTCTGACCTGATTGTCACTTTTTAACATTGTTACTCAACAAAGTCAGGTCATTTATCCAAGCATCTCAAATTTTATCCTCTATTTTCTCTTTGCAACTTGCAGTAGCGTTCTCTCTTCCCGCACACGGGGTCCCGGGTTCTATTCCCGGCGGGGTCAGGGATGTTTTCCTGCCTCGAGATGACTGGGTGTTGTGTCGTTGTCATCATCATTCATCCCAATTACGGTCGGAGGAAGGCAATGGCAAACCAACTCCACTAGGACCTTGCGTAGTACAGTGGTGTGGGTCCCTCGCATCGTCCCCTACGCTCCTCGGAGTATGGGATCTCATCATCATCATCATCATCATCCATTTTAGCTTCCATTTCTACTGACAAGTTAGTATATCCCTGATCAACTTCAGTGTGTAACTCAGTTATTTCCAAACCTAATTTATTCATTTTGGTATCCATATCCATACCTAATGTATTCATTTTGGTATCAATGTCATTACCCATTTTATTAATTTTTGTGTCAATATCAGAACTTACTGAAGATTTAATATCTGACCCCAACTCCTTCATACATTTGAGAATATTCACAAACATATCTGAAACACGATCTTTTGGTTCACAAGCCCCTGACATTCGTTCCTGTTTCATTCCTTTAACAGGAACAGGTATATATTTAACATTGGCTTCTACCGCACTCAGTTCATTATCTACCCCGTAGTAAGACTATACTGACTCAGGTAAACCACTGTCCTCTATTTGCGATACATCAAAAGTGAAATTACCTATCATTGAATCATTTTCATAATTTACATTACCTAAATCTACCTTCAGTTTCTCATCCATTCTGCAAAGTTTCTTGACATACACACGCACAAAACTTTAAATGGAACACTATTTGTCTTTGGCCTCGTCCAGTTGACTGCGCAGCGAGATGAAACAGCGGGTCTGTCGTCCAAGCTCCGCTTCCGTCTGACCACATTATGGGCCACCGTTTCCGCCAGGGCTCCAACTGCTCCAGATGCCAGTCGGCTGCAGCTGCAATGACATCTCTCGAAGTTCTGTGGTCACCAACATAGTCTGCCACCTCGTTCCACTGGCTGCCAGTTCTTCATGTCTGAAAACTTCACGAGTTCAATGGACACTGCTGCTCTTATAAAGTTCCTACACATTCGAACTTCATTGTTGTTTTTCTCGGCTGATTAAGCACCAATTACGGCAGGGCGGGGTTTTGTTCTCTGTGCAGGCTGCACATTAAAATTCATCTACCTCAGAACGGCGTCAGCTCGATGTCCCTCCACTCGGCAACGTAGAGACTTACAAGATGATGTAAGAGCAGCGTTGATAAAAAAACATCTAATATCTACAATTACTGAGGCTGCGCAACTCTAGTAAAGAAATAAAGTTCTGTAAAAAATTGTCATTAAAATTTTATCGGGCAGTAAGAAAATGGATTAGCTTCTGGAAAATAATGTCCAAAATTTCCACACAAAAATGTTTATTTTGTCCATATAGCCAAAGAAACGGTACTAATCAGTCCACACTTAAACTATTGACTATTACCTTCCGGTTCTTGATTCATACATACATTTCACATGCACAGCAGTCAGAAATCTGACCAAACCCGACCCGATTTAAACCACGTTTTCACAGTCATTAATTCCACCACTATCATGAGTTATTACATTCGGTCCTTCTTGTGGATTTCTAATAAAAAGAAAATGCTCGCCAAAAATGCACAGTGGCTGAATACTGAAACATGCCCACGCAGATACAATGAAGGACAAATTTTCACACGCGAATATCATTCCAACAAAACAATTCCAAAACTTCCAAGCTTCACAAAACTGTCCATAACCACATCATCGTTAGTCACGACATGTATCAAACGCTAGGAACTCAATATTCCTTCATTTTACACATAATGAACGACCGAAACTGGCGAGCGACTTCCTTCTCGCCGCCTCACTCCCAGTATAACTAACAGGTAACGATCAGGAACCGTCTCAATTCTGATTGGCTGGTCATACTTGCTGCAAATCAGAATGCTCGCTCATGATCATCCTCGCGCCAAAACTGACCTACACCAATCCTTATACACAGACGCATTTGCGTCAATCTGACATGCAAATATTAAAGTAATGTTTAATAAATGAAAACGAAAAGGCAATAATTCTGAAAATATTCTTTAGATACAGATTTTACTTCAGTTGACTTTCTGGCTGCTCTGTTACAGTAGCAATCACACCTACACATACGTCATCATCAAAGTGGGTAAATTCCCTAGGATCATTTTCCCACGACAGGCTTGTGGAACTCTTGCAGGTTACTTAAGATGGTATATAATGCAACATTTAAATCTGACGAATGTCCCACGTACACACTCACATTTATTCCTACAACAATATTAGACACAAATAATAATTTTGTCTCATTTTCATATTAGGAAAACGAAAAATAGTTAAAGTTATAATTGAAAATCTCAATTAATTAATTCTGATGACTCAGAGTTCTGTTTATGTGTACCAATTATACCAAAACGTAAACTATTATATTTCCTATCTGAATTCAGCTCCCTAAGTGTCGGTTTTTGACTTTTTTAGCAATTTTTTTATCTCCGAAACTATGATAGTTTCAATGTTGAAATTTTTATACAGTCTTCGCTTGAATAACAAAAGGTTGTGTACGGATTTTGAAAATGATTGAATAATATTTAATATCATTTATTTAGGTTCATAGGTGGCATGAATATACAGTCGCTCGAAGTGACACAGGAGCCGTTCTCACACTGCAGTAGCAGCATGTGTATATGACTCAGAGGAGGACGCTACGGTTGCAGGTTCGAATCCTGCCTCGGGCATGGATGTGTGTGATGTCCTTAGGTTAGTTAGGGTTAAGTAGTTCTAAGTTCTAGGGGACTGATGACCTCATATGTTAACTCCCGTAGTGCTCAGAGCCATTTGAACGATTTTTTCATAGGACACAACTTGCGGTCTCCTTCACAGCCTCCGGCTCCAATACTGCGGGCTTTACTGCAATGTAGCTTACTGCAATAACTGTTATCGCGCATTAACTCGCGACGTCACACAGTTTACTTCAGATTTTTAAACGATACTCTAACAAACATTCGGACAGACATTTGCTGCACATTCATGGAAATGTCTCTGACACAATGATTCAACGTATTGAAGAAAATACAGACAAATTTATTCTTACAATACAAGATAACTATTCTCGTTCAAGGGAAGCTCAACAGACAGACACAATGGAAATGAAAGTCTTATTCGGGCTGCTTTACCTCGCTGGGGTGTACCACGCGAATCGTCTGAATCTCGACGACTTAGGGTGGAAGGATGACTTCCTAACCGTCATGAGTATAAAAAGGTTTCTGTTTTTAATACGATCTGTTCGTTTTGATGATGTGGAAACACGAGGAAAATGAAGCAAAACTGACCGCCTAGCTGCTATAAGACTTTTGTGAACTGTCACAAATGCTATCCACTTGCTGAAACTGTCACAATTGATGAAAAACTCAAGGATGTCATACGATATATGCCAAAAAACCAAGGAAATATGGGATAAAATTTATGCTGTGGTCAGCTCTCGGATATATTGTACATATAATACGGAAATACACGCTGGAACCCAACCAGAAGGTCCATTTAGTGTAAGCAATAAACCATCTTACGTTGTATAAAGGTTTGCAGCACCCATTTCTTACAGTGGGAGAAATATCATGGCCGACAATTGATTTAAGGATTACGATTTGGTAAAGGAATTGGCATAAAAAAATTTCATATGTTGGCACCTTACGTAAAAATAAGCCTCAGATTATTCCAGAATTCACAGCGACCAGAAAGAGAGAGCACCAGTCAAGTCGGTGTGGTTTTGGCAAAGAGGCAGTACTTGTTTCATACGTGCCAAAAACATACAAGAATATTTTGTTGACATCCAGCTTTAACAACGATGGAAAAATCGATGAACGAACAGGTGATTTCAAGAAACCAGAAATTATAACTTTTTACAATTACACAAAAGGAGGCGTTGACATTGTCGACAAACTTTGTGGGTCTTTCAACGTTGTGGGAAACACATAGTGATAGCCCCCGGTGGAATTTTTCGATGATGAATGTTGTTGCCATAAATTCATTTACAACGTGGAAAGGCGACACCAGCAATAATCTCAAGAGAAGTAAATATCTCAGATATTTTCGAAGGACCTTGTGCAGGAACATGTAAAAAGGAGAAGTACTAAAGTAACTGGACACCTCGGTACAAATGTTGTAAATGCGTCACACACAGAAGATGAACACCAACAGCAGCAAGGAAGAGTAGAAGCGGACGAACCTCAGGAGCCTCTGAAGAAAAGATGTAGGCCATGTTTAGTTAGTAAGAAAACGCGAATCAACCGTTTCAGATGTGAAGTATCTGGACAGTTTATTTGTTTACAACATTCAAGAAATGTTTGCAATCATTGTATTTCAGCTTCTAAGTAATCACCCGTTTCAAATGTGAGGTATATAGACGGTATGTTTTGTTTACATCATTCAAGAAATATTTGCATCGATTGTATTTCGACTTCTAAAAAACTTTAGTATATTGAGAAACCAAAATTTCAAGCATAATCCTGTATAAATTTGACATTCGTACACCAAAAGTAAGTATCAGTACCTCGAGGAACTGTGGGAAGAAAATGTTTGTTTTGAAACATAACTTTATTTTTAAATAGTTTTTTACCTTGCTTTTGTTTGTATAACCCATGAATAATACCTAATATTACTTTTATGATAAAAATATAGCGTTTAAAAGACAAAGCTTTTTAACAACGGATGGTACCTGCGAGATACGAGCGACCGCCCTTGTCCGACTAGAAGGCGCGCCTATCGGAACGTGAACAAATGTGCTTTCGTTATCTTTCTTTCTGTGCGACGACAGGGCATCTGAACTACACTCATGCTCATAAATTAAGGATAATTGCAGAATGTGGTGCCACACAACGTGGCACTACACAAAAGTGGCGCTAATAGCAGAGGTACATGAGGAACACACACGACACAGATCTGTAAGTCCACGGTCGAGAAAACCGTCACGAAACACGTGTACAACAAAACGGCACTGTTTCCTGCACATGTACCCCGACATCAATATGTGATATGATCACCATGTACACGTACACAGGCCGCACAACGGGTTGGAATACTCTGGATCAAGTGGTCGAGCAGCTATTGAGGTATAGCCTCCCATTTTTGCACCAGTGCCTGTTGGAGCTCCTGAAGTGTCCTAGGGGTTTTAAGACGGGCAGCGATACGTCGACCGAGAGCACCCCAGACGTGCTCGATGGGGATTAGGTCTGGAGAACAGGTAGGCCACTCCATTCGACTGGTATCTTCTGTTTCAAGGTACTCCTCCACGATAGCAGCTCGGTGGGGCCGTGCGTTATCACCCATCGAGAGGAAGATGGTATTGCAGCCCTGAAAAGGCGGACATACTGGTGCAAAATGACGTCCAATACACCTGACCTTTTACAGTTCCTCTGTCAAAGACATGCAGGGGTGTATATGCACTAATCATAATCCCACCACACACCATCAAACCACGACCCCAATTCAGGTCCCTTTCAAGGTCATTAAGGGGTTGGTATCTGGTTCCTGGTTCACGCCAGATGAAAACCCGACGAGAATAACTGTTCAGACTATACCTGGGCTCTTTTGTGAACATAACCTGGGACCACTGTTCCAATTACCATCTACTGAGTTGACACCAGGCTTTTCGGGCTCTCCTGTGACCAGGGGTCAGTGGAATGCACCTTGCAGGTCTCCGGGCGAATAAACCATGTTTGTTCAGTCGTCTGTAGACTGTGTGTCTGGAGACAACTGTTCCAGTGGCTGTGGTAAGATCCCGAGCAAGGCTACCTGCAGTAATCCGTGGCTGTCTGCGGGCACTGATGGTGAGGTATCGGTTTTCTTGTGGTGTTGTACCCTGTGGACGTCCAGTACTGTAGCGCCTAGACACGTTTCCTGTCTGCTGGAATCGTTGCCGTAATCTTGAGATCACACTTTGTGGCATACGGAGGGCCCGTGCTCTGACCTGCTGTGTTTGACCAGCCTCCAATCGCCCTAGTAGTCTACCCCTCATAACGTCATCAATATGTGTTCTTTGAGCCATTTTCAACACACAGGTACCAGTAGCACGCCTGCAAACGTCTGCACACTTACTCGCGGCACCGTACTCTGACATGCACCAACACACCTCTGCGTACGTGGACTGCTGCCAGCGCCACCGTGCGACGACCGCAGGTCAAATGCACCGCATGGTCATACCCCGAAGTGATTTAAACCCGCAAGCCGCCCACCAGAGCGTTGTTTCACCATGCATTATCCTTAATTTATGAGCGTGAGTGTATGACAAATTGTTTCTCCCATTTATTTTCTTTCTCATTAAATATAATTTTAAACATAAATTGTATACACAACTCTGTGCTGTTTTGTTTTCTTTCTCGTAGTCGGTTCTACTATAACACGAACCAGTGAAGTTACATTTATGGCTTATCGGCTTACGATCAGAATACCACTATGGAATCTGAATCGTCCGAAACTTTGCAATCCTTTTGCAGATTAAAACTATGAAAAATACTGTCGCAGAAGCTACTATCCTGACAGATCTAGCGGTAGAAGAGGTCTTTAAACTGATTTACGCATTTATTTCAACCGACTTTAGTTCCCAATCCAGATTTGGACAGAAAGGTGTGGATGGCGGGGGGAGAATGGAAAGGAGGCGATGGACAGAGAGAAGGGGGAGGAGTAGGAGGAGGAGGAGGAGAAGAGAGGTAGGGGGAGGAAGAGCTGGACAGAGAGAGGTGGCGAGTAGGAGATGGACAGAGAAAGAGGAGAGGGAAATCAAGACGTACATCCAACCCCAATACATATTTAGCAACAGCAAAGCATTGGTGGGTTCGCTAGTCTCGTATAAAATGACGCAGTTATTCAACAAGTGAGTTAGAATTGCATCGCGAACGGACAACAAAGTGGAGCAGAAGTTGAAGCATAAGACTGACAAATGCGAGAGATTGTGGGGAAAGCGGTAGTGCATGAAATAAAGTGTCAAGATAAGGAGATGAAGTATGCAGGTCAGACAGGAAGAAACATCAAAATAAGATTTTAAGAGGGTAATAATAAGGGGAATGGTTCATCGGCAGTAAACAAAGGGCCGTCAGAATGAACAGCATTCGATAGGAAGTATCACAAGCAGCACATTGCGTTCTCATGAGAAACAACCACCAACCTAATTGTTGTGTACATAGTTCCGCGTAGTCAGCGCGTACACAACTTTCCCAATAGAGCACGCCCCACTAAGCACAACAGCGCAGGCGCAGCGCTCGTCCGTCTCCGCATTACGAGATGGTGCTGTCTTAGAGACGGACCAAATTCTGCTTCCGCCGATCCGCGTATTAATATGTAACGCAGCCAATGAGATTGCTGCTAACGTAGAACCTTTTCTCCTCACGGATCACACTCGCGCAGTGATACCTGAGCGCTCGAGGTATTATAACGAGTGTACAGACCTCCGATTAGCCAGTCTGCATTAGTCTGCATTAGTCTGCGTTAGTGTGCATTAGTCTGTAGTCAAGTTTCAGTTTGCGCCTAATAAGATTATCATATTCCTGTACAAAGTCATGAAGAGAAATGTATAGACACTTTGTCAAGTATCAGAGATATGTGAGAATAAGATTAACGTACCAAGCCCAAAGGGACTTCAGATTGTCAATTGTAAACAGCATCCCGAATCAAGTTACGTGATATCTGTGATTTTTATTATTTTAATAAATGTGTGTGAAAATTAATCAAGTTCTGTTTAAAGTTGGTCACCGTCAATCTGCTACTCTAAGCGTGCAAGTGGCACTTCTATCGTCTGATCTAACGGCAGAAGATAAACACGCCACAATAAGACCATGAGACATATTGCTGACACTCGCCTACTTCGTTAGAGCGACAAGTCAACTAATCTGATGGTGTATGTGCCGAAGGTCTTACAGTACGCACATCACACTAATCCCCTTAGCAGTTGTTAAGGATCAATGTTTCCTGTTGGTTGTTCTCAATAGATGCAAACTGTGTAAAACAGCTGCAGTATTATTTTTAGGATTTGCTACGACTTGACACAACAGCATTTAAAGATTGTACTGTCAACAGCAACGTCGTTGGGGGCTATGATTTTTACGTAACATGGTAGTACAATGTTTCGCACATGAGGACAGTTGACTTTAGTCAATAAGCAGCGCTTTGTGAGAGAGCGTTATGCATCAACATTAGATGTAAAAGGTACAGTCTTACATGTTTGACAATGCATGTTCCCTGCTTGCTTCTTATTTTTGTCTGTGCCTGATGAATATTAACTTTAAAGTAAGGTATACCATGGAGCAATATAAATAGATTTACATTATATCTATGTTGGTTTGTGCAGTAATGCGAAGTAATGATTTGTGTTTCCTTGTTTTATAGCACTTGATAGTGGGCTATTGTAGTCGTGAAATATGCTGTATTTGATAAATTATACATTTTCCACAACTTGTGCAAAACAGTTTCAGTCATGTTTTCTGCTGTCAACAGAAGTGGTTACGAAACTATTGATTTTCTTTTCACAGACATTATTATGGACTTTAAATTGCTGAAACCACATTGATGTTCACCAATTCGAGGAACTGGTTGTCCCACCCCAGTTGGTACCATAACATTTCTGCTGGGTTTGTGGTTAACCGGTAGGACAGAAATGCTCCTGGAGTTATTCAATTCGATTTTATCACGTGCTTTGTGCAGTGGGTGGATCAATGCTGTCTTCCAATCTTCAGAAAGCTCTTCCGTTAACCAAATATTTGGGACGATTTCGGTTAGCTTGTCAAGAAATTTGTCATTCGAATATTTCCAAAGTTCTGCAGTTATCCAATCTTCCTCAAAGCTTCATTGAGGGATTTGATGATTTCTATGACTTCTTCTTTTGTTCGTAGATGCGACTTTAGGTACTGTGGCGATATTTTTTTACAGTTAAATCTTGATTTGGTACATTCGTATTTTAGAAAATTTTCAGAATACTTTGCTAAAATGTCACAGTTTTCTTGCTTATTATGTGTTGTTTTCCCATGCTAGCCTTTGGAACAAAGATTTGGAGGAGAATATTAACTTCAGTTGCTGTTCAAAGTCTTAGTGAAATTTCTAGTATTGTTAATTTTGCCGCGCGGGATTAGCCGAGCGGTCTAAGGCGCTGCAGTCATGGACTGTGCGGCTGGTCCCAGTGGAGCTTCAAGTCCTCCCTCGGGCATGGGTGTGTGTGTTTGTCGTTAGGATAATTTAGGTTAAGTAGTGTGTAAGATTAGGGTCTGATGACCTTAGCAGTTAAGTCCCATAAGATTTCACACACATTTGAACATTTTTTTGCTAATTTAGAAGTCGTGGTATGTTTGTTGTAAATGTTTTTATCATAATCGCTATTAATATTCCTGATATTACACGCTTCTGTCTTCATTTATGTTACATACCCATTTAGGCATCTACATCTATGTTCCACAAGCCACCTACGGTGAGTGGCGGAGGGTAGTCTTGGTACCATACTCCTGGTACCACTCATCCACCTTCCCTGGTCCATTCGCTAATGCCGTGTGAAAAAAATGTTGTCGAGAATTCTCTGTGTGAGCTATAATTGCCCTGGTTTTCTCGTTGTGGTCATTTCAAGAAACATACGTGGTAAGAAGTAATACACTGGGGTGCAAAAATTGACGACAAAATCATGATGTCATGATGTGCCGCTGCTAAGTAACACAGTTCGATGAAGCTTGGACCATGCATTGGAAGATCTGATACAGTAGAGTACAGGAAGAAACTGAAAGAAATACGTAATGAGACGAACAGACACGACACTTTTACTCAAAGACACTGAAGTCACTGCGATTTATGGATTTATGATTGTCTTTTGGACATTAGAAAGGGAGGGGCATAGTTCTTGATAGGGTATGTGATCACCAGGGATGGCAGTACATGCTTTACAATGTGCTCCAATAGTGGAGACATGGTAGTAAGGTGTTCTTGTGATAGGGCGTTCTATTCCTCCACCAGCGTGGTTGACAACTGCTGGATGGTAATTGCTGCATGCAGTCGTGTAACAATAGATCTCCTCAGTGCATCCCACACTTGCTGAATATGTGACTTAAGTCGGAGGAATGGGCAGGCTTGTCGATTTGTCGTGGCGTCGTTCGACTATGCTGTAGCACAGTCACAACAGCTACCAAACATGATACACCACAATGTATCGGTGCCAAAGTACAGTGTTCATGGTACGAGTGGGACTACCTATGCAGCATGATGGGTTTTATAAAGAGGAGGGTGAAGACCGAATAAAGTTATGAGTATTTGATATATACAGAGAGACAGTGCTTGAATTAACCTAATGGGACATGAACACATACCTAAAACATTCGATTGTTGCGAATTTAGATGATCTGTACCTTGCACTAGCAATTGCTGCAGATAGATTGTGCGCCGTTGGCGCCCGTAAGTAAGGGGACATACTATGAATTTGCTGAGTATTTGCACTACAACAGCATAAACATAGACGAAGTGCAGCAATGCATAAATGCTTGTATTCCCAAAGATAAAGTGTGAAAGCGTCGAACCTATCAAGTCCATGATGGCTGAGTGTATGTGCTCATGCCTGTTAGACTTTATACACTACAGGTTGAATTTATGGCTTACATAAGACAGATGTTTACGAAATACTATTATACAATTTATGACTGTAAATAAACATGTATACAGGTTGAAACACCTAAAACGTGTACCGCAAATATTGGGGAAATGGAAAGTGCTATTGACATGTAGTTTTCACAGAATGAATTGCTAGTTAAGGGCCCGTATCGTTAGCCAATAAAATAGATTACAATAATACTTAGCAAGTGTAGTTTTTATGCAGACAAACACTTTTTTAAATGGAACAATGCCTATTGACAGAAACCAACTAAAAGTAGGATAAATTAGAATGTTAGTGATGGTTGCTGCAAAATTCTAGTGCGGTTTATTTATGAGACATTGTATTTTGAAAAGTTTCCACACTGACATACATCTGTGCCCTTCAAGCTGCACAGCTGCTAGATATGATGTTATAATGTTTGCTTACAGTGTGCTTCCGTGTTCCGTGAGTGCACTGTGACTTACTAGTTGCTGTGTGACAGTCCATGCAGTAGGTCATGAGCGGATGATGGGATTTACCGAAGCAGAGAAACCCAGCATGGTCATGGTGTACGGAGAGTATAGGAAGAATGCAGTTTGTTTGTGTATGTTGTATGTGGCAGGATATCCCAACAGACATCAACCATCTTGGCAATTATTTGTCAACCCTTTCATCCAATTACGTGAAAGTGGTAGTGTAACAGCTAGACAACGTAACAGAAGCAAGAAAGTGACGACAGAAGAGGCGGAAATTAACGTTCTTACTGCTGTTGCAGTTGATCCACATGTTAGCTCCAGTGCAATCGCACGAGGAATTGGTGGGAGTCAGGCAACTGTCCCACAGATTCTTCAGCGACATAGGTTCGTCCCCATCACATCTCTCCCCATCAAGAGCTGCATGGAAAGGGCTATGAGAGTCGTGTTAACTGTCATACATGGGTATAAAGACAGGATACTCCAGATGTATCTTGTTTAGTGATGACGCCACATTTATCAATCAAGGCCTGGTAAACTGCTGAAGCACACACTATTGGGCTGTTGACAATCTCCATTGGCATCATCAGCTGGGGCGTCTGCATCCATGGAGTGTAAATATGTGGCATAGGATAGTGACCATCAGTCCAAACACCCATTTTTCATAATCAGAAAATTGAACACTGACAAGTATTGTAACCTCCTAGCAGACCATATTCCATTCGTGCTAGAAGATGTTACTATGCAGACTAGTAGGAACCTGTTGTGCAAACGTTATGGCTGTCCAACCCATAACACACAAAGCACTCTAGCATGTCTTCAAGAATTATTTCCAAATCGTTTGACTGGATTCAGGTGACTTGTACATTTGCCTGTTCATTTCCTGAATTTGACACCTGTAGACTTTTTCCTGTGGGATAGGTGAAAGACGCTGTGTACAAGGACATACCAGCTAAATCCATTGATATGTAACGACGTAATACAGCAGCCCGCCCGCAAATCCATGCTGAAATGATAGCATGTACGGAGTAATCCCATACCAGACTGGAAGTGTGTATTGCCACTGCCAGTGGTCATTTTAATACAACCTGTGATGGTCAGTTGTCTCGTTGCTGGTAAGATCCACGTAACTAGTCTATGCACTTGTGTTGTTCTTTAGTGTGTGCTACCACAAATATTGTACAAGAATCGGTGTCGAAACTCTTCAAAATACGATATCTCGCAAACGACTAGCACTAGAATCCTGGAGAAAACGCCACTGACATTCTGATTTACCCTACTTTTAGTTTGAGAGTATGAATGAAATTTTGTCATTTAAAACTGTGAATGTTTGCACAAAAAATAGACTTTCTAAGTATTATTACAATCTGTTGATTGGCTAACAATACTAGTTCCTGAGAACCAATTCTGTGAAAACTGCACTTCAATAGGACGTTCCATTTCTGTAATTTTTGGTGGTACAAGTCTTAAGCGATTCACCCTTCATACAAATAAATGTATACATACATTATGGACGAAGTACTGTGCAGTTTTAATGAACGTTAAGAGCTGCATTATGCAATACACAGCTGTATCAGTATTATTATTATAGATGATCAAGTTTGGTCTACAATTAGTCCATCATTAGGTCCAAAAGCATCTCAGCTACGCTTTTGAGTAATTTTAATAATGGTTATCAAAGGTATATTGCTCCATCACCAATAGTAGTAATATATATGTCACATATATTTCCATTTAACCTCAAAGACGTTTGAGCATTTGAGATTAGATGGACATATATGGTATATACAGCTACTATTAGTGATGGTACAATATACATCTGATAACTATTATTCCAGTTACGCAAATACATAGCTGAGATGTTTTTTGGACACCATGATGATCTTATTGTAGACTGAAACCAATCCTCTCTTACAAAATATACTGAGACATCTGTGTAGTGCACAATGCATTTCTTAACAAATGTATATAAGTAAATAACCGATTGTGGTTATTTCCCCATGTCATATCCAGTTATCTACATTATTTTTTCAAATATATAGCTACTTACCAACGAACCTGTGTGCTAGCAGTTGAACTATAACTTAACAAATTAGCTTGTGAGTTCTTAGTGAGCTGTTAGAAGAAGTACGTTCTATGTGTAGTTTCAACACTACCTGTACTCCCATTCATCTTTGTTAGAATGTGCATTATAATTTACAACATGACAAGCAGGTGATTGGTGCAAAGTACAGCATATTGTAACATACTGTGATTTTGCTGGTGTTTAGATATGCATAATAAAAAGAATCAAAGCATCACTTCTGACTAGTAATTAGATGACATTGTGTGTAAATACAAACACAGCACCAAAGTCGGTTTCGACCACTTTCATAAGTATTAAATGCTTACAAGCTGAATTTGTCATATACTGGAGGAGGGTTAATTGTCTGCAAAACAAATTATGTCTATCCAACACCTAGTCATTCAAAATGGAGATACAAGACATTAGGATACAAGGTGGTTAGCTCGGGATACAGGTGATGTGGGAGAAATGCCTCTCACCGTTTTTATAAGCCAATATGGAGCAGATATGTTTACCCAGCTACGATTCCTGTTAGTCTTGTGCTGCATACACTGCAGATGTATCCAGTTTTCCGGCTCTAATAGCAGCAGCAGCAGCATCAGCGTCAGTGTTAGTCTGAAAGTCGATAGCAATTCTGTCGGAAATCTTGCTGAACAATACTTTTCTCATTCATAGGAAGAGATCTTTGGTTGGCATGAAGTACATGGCCGCATCTGGAAGCTAAGTAGAAAAATCCACCAGGTACGACATGATTGTCAGGGATTCTGTACTACAGACAATCGATTGTTTCAATACAAATAGCATTTCGGACGTTGGGTGGTGGTTGGAGTAGCATGATTGCTTCTGGATGTTTCTATGCTGGAGTTAACAATGCCATACTATGAATTCGATGTAAATTACAGAAAATGATGAATGGAGAAGCATCAGCAGCTCAGTATGGACTCAGCTAGGATGCCATTGGAGACATTGCAGAATTGTACATACCTTCTTACTTCAGCCAATACGTGTGTCTTCATGAAGAGCTCAGGGAAAGTGAAGTTGGTTAATGACTTGTTACCAGAATATGATGTCTATAATCTTGGGGACAAGAGGTGCTCTTCACTCCGTACACTCTGAGTGAAAATGTCTGTTGAAAAATATGAATTAGTGACTGCTGAGCTAAATATGATATTGTTTGAGCATTAGCGGTGTGATTGTTGATCATAAGATTTCTCTTATGGTGGATATGTGATATTTCTTTATGATAAAATGAATGTGAATAAAATAAAGCTTGTTGTCAAACAATGAAATGCTATGTTCTTTTATGCAAAATTTATAACTATAGGGTCTATTACCATGGAATAGTACAAACAGCGCTACACATGATTAGTGATACATTGAACTCCTATAGAGCCTGCAGCTATGAAAAAAAGCCTACAACTATCTGTTCAGTGGTTTCAGTCTGTCAAGAACTTTATATCTACAACACATTTGGAATGTGGGCTGTGTTGCAGTAAGCATGTTACTATACATATGCAATCAGATTAACATGTCGATCTACCAACAGATGTTACTTAAGCAGGATCGACAGTCTATGGAAATTCCTGACAGATCTGTAACTATCAGCTTCCAGCATGAAATGCAGTCAATTTATGAGTTCCAGAAACTCCTAACGAAGTAGGTGAGAAAATTGTTACCATATTTTCAATAATAATAGTAATAATAATAATATTAATAACAATAACTTTATATCCCATCTGAATGAAATTAAGAAACACAACTGCTTTAGAAGCATTGCCGGGCGCTCACCTGCACAGCTCTCTGGCACTGTCACTCAGCAGGTCTTCATGTTTCTGCTGACCTACACAGTGCATACGCCCACACAAATGCCGCACAGTAAAGACATGTGGCTGCTACAAGCCAGTCAGCCACTTCTACAATTTACCAATATGCAAAGTATTGAGTATTCTTTCTACAGGCACTCCAGTTCCCAGTATAATTGACCTTAATTTAAAGTGATTTTTACAAATACTCCATCACTGAGCAGCTATCAGAGTGTAACGACTAAATTATCGCTACCAAAATGCATAACTACGCGTTATTAATATATAATATCACCATGAGACTGCCCCTTAAACAAAAATGGCTATAAATGTGTTATAACAGTGCGTAGTAGCCAATGGTGCACAAGCTCAGCTACCCACCCTTCAAGCGATTTTAATTTTTATAGCAAGCAGTAAAGGGTACAGTAATCGGTCACAATGATATATATTGCTTATCTAGATTTTGGCCACTGTGTGGCGATCTTCAGTACAGTAAGTGTCAGTTAAAACGTGAAAACACTTGTATATGCATGTAGTCCCAACTGGATTACTCATGTTAGAGGTTGAGTTCACACTCAGTGTGCATGTGCATATAAGTGGTTTTATTGTTTTAACTTACACTTCTGCACTGAAGGTGGACATGCAATGACCAAAATCAAGATATGCAATAAACATCATTGCAACTTGTAACACCACAGCTCTAATGCTCTATTGATTTATTTTGCCTTTTGTTTTACTTAATGTTACATCATTGAGCCTCTGTAAATGTGTTTGATTGAATTAATAACACAAAATTGTATACACCTTTCTTTGTAAAAACTTTGATGTCTTTTAGAGTGTAGGAAGTGTAATCTCTGTAATATATACAATTTGAGCAAATTATATGTTTTGTCTTCGTCATATAATCTCTTTGGTTATCTTTAAAATTAAATAATTTTATTTAAATAATTTTGTGTAGAAATACCAATATATGAAAATGTTCTGTTTTATTTAAAATGTTTGTTTGCTGTTATGTAAACTGCTGACCTCCACTTAGGGTTCTTAGTTATTTAGTATGTAAAAGGTGTTGTGGTTCCCCTCGGGAACGGAACTGTGTAGCGTGCACAAATTGTGGTTGGCCTAGGTAGAAAAGGTGGAACAAAGAGTCAGTCGGAGATGAGCTACCAAACTATCAACTGCTCATGTAAAAGTTGTGTATTGTGCTGGTTCCGAGAGAGGCTTTTCCAGGGGCTTTCCAATGCCTCGAATGGATGGATAAAGGGCTGGAACTATTCTGGAATTCGTATCTATCATCGCCACCAAGAAATGATGGAGTCCAGCAGTTCTACCTGCAAAACCACCTACCAAAATGCAATTGCCACCACATTGTGCAATCACTGTAATGGAACACTATAGTAATGTTCAGTGAAGGATCAGCACATTGGATGTGTTAATGTGCTCAAATATAATGTAATTTAGAACTGAATTTATGTACCTACCTTGATTTTTTCCTTATCACAACACCTCTCAGGTTCCTCTCCGTTTGAACTATAATTACTGAGTGTCCTTTATTGACAGCATATTAAAATTAATATGGCAATAGAATGTGGTGAGATTGATAATATTTGTTGATACAAGCTAACAAATATCTCAATTTTGTGTTTCACTGCAGTAAAAGTTCAGAACTGCAACTGTTGAGAGTTATATGTTCATGCTTGCTAAGTTCTTCACTGATCTAATGGAAGTGTGTTTAGTTTGCTCTGCTACAGTGGTCAAGATTAAGCCGCCCCCCCATTGAAAGTAGCTCAAATGCACAAAGTTACTTAATTATAGAAAATTTCAATTACTCTTGCTAATTCACGTTAAATTCTGTACAATATTGGGTACCTCGTCTGTATTAAGAGTGCATATTAATGTTGTAACAGGATCCATAGTTTGTCTATTGTGCTCATGCTATATAACGATTAACAGAAAGACAACTATCTATGAAAACTGTAACTTCTTTATTAAAAAAACAGTGAGAAGTAATCTGTTAGTGAATTCCATTTAATTTTCATCCTAAGTAAAAAGGTGTTTAGTAGTGAGAGACTTAATCTATGCAAAGTAACTAATTTTGCTGTGCATTCTAGCGTTAAAAGGTTTTGCTTTTCACATTTAACCAAATATAACATTGATGATGATAATTTATGGCAATGTTTGCCGACAAGATAAAGAATGCAACCTTTAACACTAGACTGCGTACTCACGGCAGTTCTCCTTGGCCGTTTTTTGGTACGACTTGGAAAGAGAGAAAAATTAATGAATGATCGCCGATGCGTCGGTTCTCGATCTTGTTCGGGAGACGTACAGATTGATTGCGCGAGAATAGTTTCTCAAATGACCTCTTAACCCGGATTGCTTTCACGCAAGCAGACTCTTCAATGAAATTACGTAAGGGACCTATCTGAATAATTAAAAAAAGTGGAAATGAAAGCAAAACAGTGAAATTTTGTAAAAAAAAAGTTGTCAGATCGGAAATTGAACACATTAATGGTCTCCCAAATACAATCGAGACACCGTGATAAAGAGCGAACCTGTAACAAAGTTCACTTAAACATAAACTTTATTTGTGGTTAATTTAAAGAAAAGAATAAGCATAGATTTTCTGTACAGTGAAGCATCAATATATTCTTAAAGAACAAAGGCGTTAAACTATAAACCTTAACAAATTTACAATGAATACAAAACTTACATTTCTATGTTTTTCTCACACATGGAGCAGTCCAACAACCGCTGCTTTTGTATGTGTGATATTTTGGAAAAATTAAATGTCCTGGCGTGCGCGTAAGTATTTTTTATCGTCACAAGGTTTACAAAAGGGTTTTTTTTCTTGGTGATAACGTGGTTTTTCACACAAAATGAAATATAACTTGTAGCGGTGCTACACAACACGTCTTAACAAGTCGGCGACCAAACCTCAAAGGTAATGAAGTACATGTTAACATATCGGCGACCAGAAGTACAACTAACTATAAAGGCTCTAGAATTTTCCTAACGAATGATAAATTGTTCTTTCTTCTGTTTCGCAGCTTCTTGCTATCATTGCGCTGCGGCAATGATTTTAAATATCTGCGCCCAGCGAGTCATAGTGTTTAAAAGTACCTTATAAACGCAGGCCGCGCGTCTTGGTATAGGCGCACGTTATAAACAGATTTCGTTTCTTTTTCTCTCACGTTGTCATGCTTAGTATCATTACAAACTACAGCTCGGTGGCTGTCCTTTTCTCATATGCAAAATGTCTGAAATCCAATAATATCACATTGCTTCCCGCGTGAGGAGCGATGACTCCGTCAGGATCATCGCGACTCACGCGTAGTCGTGATATTATTGCTTTCGTGAAACAAGGTAGTATTACTTGCAAAAATTCTTTACAATAGATTTTACACACTACATCAGGCAAAGTCGTTAACATACAGAGTATCAGGAAAGTATATTCGTACGACTGAAATTGATAGCAATTTGTCAATAGGGTAACTACATGACAATTGAACTGTGCTCTTTCTAATGTATTGTACAAGGATAACAAATGTTCATTTCTCGGTAAAAGATAATGAAATTAAGATAAAGATACACATACATAGATACATTATACATGGCATAATAAACATTATAAAATAACAAAGAAATAAATTACTTGACTTCGCAGGAAGTCTGGGTGCTGTGTGCACTC
This sequence comes from Schistocerca piceifrons, assembly GCF_021461385.2. Taxonomy (NCBI): domain Eukaryota; kingdom Metazoa; phylum Arthropoda; class Insecta; order Orthoptera; family Acrididae; genus Schistocerca; species Schistocerca piceifrons. The sequence goes on along the minus strand of NC_060139.1, from coordinate 441,768,708 downwards.
GTGGAAAAAATATGTTACAAAAAATTGACATTCTTGTTTTACAATGACTTATTACAGGAATATTTTTGTCGTTGTTTCGTCGAAGATTTCTTGCAGTAAATACGTAGCACTTTACTTATTTGTGGCTTTCATGACCGGCAAAAAAAAATGTTTCACTACACTTGGGTAGGTATGAGTTGCACTGGGAGTGGTAGAACTTCGGGTATAAATGATAGCACTGCACTTGAGTGGGGAAATTGATTACACTTTCACAGTGGAGGAAAAGTAGGGCATCACTTTCACTGTGGAAGTTGAAGTAGTTGTCGGGGTGTGATGCTGCGTTGGAAATACGTCGTGGGTCAGGAACTGGAAGATTGGTTCTGCAACATGTTGAGCCGTATGGTGGCGGTCTCTATTTCACTTGACACATGTCCGTGCTTCCATTTATGTTTTCGTACATGAAAAATACAGAAAAAATTCTGTATTAGAATGTGCTTACTTACTAATAACTTAGTCTAAAAGGAAATTGGGTTAGGTAAGGATAAGAATTGTTTATGTACATAAGGTCTCATTTTATTAGGAATGCTTAGTTCTCATATTTATCTATTTTTCTGGTTTTATTTGCTTCGACACGTTTTCGTCATTACTCGACCTGGTCAGTAAATTCGGTAGCAATTGTCAAAATCGAGCTTAAGACTCTTCCGATTAGTGTCTTTATAATTTCACAAGGTACATGAGTGCTTAATTCATTGCTTTATCATGTTTAATTTTGAATGCATTTCAAACACATTTGGCATCCGCGCTCGTTGTGCAAAGAAAAATTGATTGTTGAGCGCTCAGCGTACACAGTGTTACGTCCGTTGGTCACAATCACGTGATAACAACTTGACAGTTCCACAACGCTAGCAGCAGTATTCTGCGAGAAGCAGAGCGTTTGGTGTCTACTAGCCGTGGTGTGAGTTTTTACACAGTTTACGGAAGCAGCCAGATGCGGCAACTCCCGCAGCTGTTTCGAAGAATGTGTCCGTGGAAAGGCGTACAGTACCGTTTGGGGTAAGTACAACACTTATTCACTTTCACTCTTCGGCTTTCTACATCGTGGTTTCGTGGTACAAGTACTTATAACATTACTTCACACAGGGTATTTCACACGTGTCCTTGGAGTTATCACCTTTTCAGTTCACACGTTATTATTAGTTCGTGTTCACATTTATTTGGTCGTCATGTTAAGGTTCACACGCACCACTTTTGTACGTGTCCATTAATTACTTGTCTATAGTCGGTTCACACGCAGCAGCATATACGTGTCCATTTATTACTGACTGCATTATTACTACACAGTACAGTTAACGTTTAGTGTATATATCATGTCTAAAAATTATTTACAAAGAAATATTTAGTCTCTGTGACTACAAGGCCTGACGAAAAGCGTGTCTCTTGTTCGTAGTTTGTGCTTCCAAGGCACTTTAGGTTCACACTTTGTTCGAAATCTTGTTATTCTTTTCTTTTTACAATAGTCACTCTTTTCTCAAGTTCAGCTCTTTTATTTTCTCTCTATTACATCGTTAGTTTGAAGACATAGTCAACGTGGCTTCGTTTACGTGATGAACAGTTCGTGTTCAAACTACCATTAGGGAAATTGGGAAGCTTGGTGTTCCCTGTCGTGCAATTGCACATAACAAATCTTAACTGAACTCGCAATTTGCGGAGAATAATCACAGCCCGTCGACAACCAATGTGTCACGACCATCCATTCGTATAGCCTGTATGTATCAATCATGCAACCAGCTCGTAAAATTCACTTCTCTACTGGATAAGGTAGGATGGTAAGGATATTGGTTAGAGGAAAAGACAAAAGACTTTTATGGAGTGAAGAGATTTGAAGGCACAGTGTTAATGCCGTATTATATGATGAGCTTAACATAAATTATTATCACCTTAGTTTTTCATGACAAATAGTATAATTAAATCGATACAGTAGTTTCAGTGTCGTCTGATCCAGCTCTCTAAGCAATTTTCTATGCATAGGCCTATCTAAAATTACTTAAACCATGCATTAGCAGTGAACTGTGTCTGTTAACTATCTTCTGTTCCATGTATCGTAAAATTGGTTTTCTAAAAAACAAAACGTCGTATCTTGAGGACCTGATCTTTGTAAGTATTTCAGCTGCACTGTGCCGTAAAATTGTTATGAGCGTATACGGTGTTCTCCGTATTATAATAAAATAATTGAGTTGCGCACTTCTTTCCTGCTACCTGGATCGTTATTGACTTACTTGATTCTTATATGCTAAGCTGCTGATTTTTGTCTGCTGCGTTTCTTAGGTGGTCTCATAAAATTTGTTGTCACACACTCCTTATGCATAACATAATATTTACCTCATTAGAGTAACCAACCTTAATCAATTTTTTTCTTACTTTTTTTTTATTTCAATCAAGAGGAGAGAGCTTTGCTATACTTAAAACTAGTGGTAGCAGGTGGCACTTAGCACGTCCCTACTATAATATTTATTTGTCAGCTCTTTCGGCTGTGGCCGTTCATGGCTCAATTAACTTAAAACTAACTTACATCTAAGGCAAATCTTGCTCTCTTACAATAAATGTGTTTTACTTAAGGTGCTCAAATAAATTACTTATCTTGTTGTGGCAGGTCAACAGGGTGTTAGTCCTGTGCATTACTCTTACATACGTTGGTACTTCACACATAGTATGACAACTTATAGTGTGTGTATATTTTATTTTAGCAGCTTAACTTAACAGATATCTTCAATAGTTGACTCCGTATTTCTTCAAGTCTGCGTGATGAAACAATCCTTTTATTCGTCCAGATACAGGGTCAGCTAATAGATAGCAACCAATGTGCGGCTTTCTTAATATACTATATGGTCCTTCATACAAGTGCTGCCACTTGCGATTCTTATGATGAATGGAAGATGGTTTGAAGTGGGTCTTTAATAGCAGTCGTTCATTTATACAGGGTGTTTCAAAAATGACCGGTATATTTGAAACGGCAATAAAAACTAAACGAGCAGCGATAGAAATACACCGTTTGTTGCAATATGCTTGGGACAACAGTACATTTTCAGGCGGACAAACTTTCGAAATTACAGTAGTTACAATTGTCAACAACAGATGGCGCTGCGGTCTGGGAAACTCTATAGTACGATATTTTCCACATATCCACCATGCGTAGCAATAATATGGCGTAGTCTCTGAATGAAATTACCCGAAACCTTTGACAACGTGTCTGGCGGAATGGCTTCACATGCAGATGAGATGTACTGCTTCAGCTGTTCAATTGTTTCTGGATTCTGGCGGTACACCTGGTCTTTCACGTGTCCCCACAGAAAGAAGTCACAGGGGTTCATGTCTGGCGAATAGGGAGGCCAATCCACGCCGCCTCCTGTATGTTTCGGATAGCCCAAAGCAATCACACGATCATCGAAATATTCATTCAGGAAATTAAAGACGTCGGCCGTGCGATGTGGCCGGGCACCATCTTGCATAAACCACGAGCTGTTCGCAGTGTCGTCTAAGGCAGTTTGTACCGCCACAAATTCACGAAGAATGTCCAGATAGTGAGATGCAGTAATCGTTTCGGATCTGAAAAATGGACCAATGATTCCTTTGGAAGAAATGCGGCCCAGACGAGTACTTTTTGAGGATGCAGGGACGATGGGACTGCAACATGGGGCTTTCCGGTTCCCCATATGCGCCAGTTATGTTTATTGACGAAGCCGTCCAGGTAAAAATAAGCTTCGTCAGTTAACCAAATGCTGCCCGCATACATATCGCCGTCATCAATCCTGTGCACTATATCGTTAGCGAATGTCTCTCGTGCAGCAATGGTAGCGGCGCTGAGGGGTTGCCGCGTTTGAATTTTGTATGGATTGAGGTGTAAGCTCTGGCGCATGAGACGATACGTGGACGTTGGCGTCATTTGGACCGCAGCTGCAACACGGCGAATGAAACCCGAGGCCGCTGTTGGATCACCTGCTGCACTAGCTGCGCGTTGCCCTCTGTGGTTGCCGTACGCGGTCGCCCTACCTTTCCAGCACGTTCATCCGTCACGTTCCCAGTCCGTTGAAATTTTTCAAACAGATCCTTTATTGTATCGCTTTTCGGTCCTTTGGTTACGTTAAACCTCCGTTGAAAACTTCGTCTTGTTGCAACAACACTGTGTTCTAGGCGGTGGAATTCCAACACCAGAAAAATCCTCTGTTCTAAGGAATAAACCATGTTGTCCACAGCACACTTGCACGTTGTGAACAGCACATGCTTACAGCAGAAAGACGACGTACAGAATGGCGCACCCACAGACTGCGTTGTCTTCTATATCTTTCACATCACTTGCAGCGCCATCTGTTGTTGAAAATTGTAACTACTGTAATTTCGAAAGTTTGTCCGCCAGAAAATGTACTGTTGTCCCAAGAATATTGCAACAAACGGTGTATTTCTATTGCTGCTCGTTTAGTTTTTATTGCCGTTTCAAATATACCGGTCATTTTTGAAACACCCTGTACGATACGGTAAGACTTTGCTAATGTGTTTGTCATGCGCCTTTTTTCTTAGGTTGGCATGAGTGGTTAAAGATTTGAGAGCTTGTCTAACTTGTTGTCTAATGTTACTTCAGGGTGTTGTAATTTTGAGATGGGGTCTACCCATTTATTTCTTTCTAGTCGTTTAGAGACTGGTTCTGATGGTGTGAAACCAGTTGATGTGTGAGGTAAATTATTAACAATCTCTTCAAAGGGTGTGACGAAATCAATCCACCATGTCTGCTGGTTTGAATTATACGTTCGTATGAAACGATTGAACTCTTTGAATACTATTTCTGTGGGATTACTTTGCGGTCGATACCGGGATATCAAAATTTGTCTGATGTTGTTGGTTACAAGGAAATTTCTCCATCGTTTCCCCACGAAAGTTGATGCGTTATCAGATAACATGGCTTCAGGCTTGCCAAAGCGAGGAAAATAGTCTTTCTCAATACGTCTAATTAGTGGAAGTATATTAGATGACTTCATTGCATAGAGTCTCACGTGTTTGGTAAAAAGATCTAACAATACGACCAGATACTTCACACCTCCTCTTCCCTGAGGAAGTGGACCTGTATAATCCAAACTGACGATTTGGTTTGGTCTTTCTGTACGTATCGGGTTTAAAGGTAAGGCATTTGACAAGATGAAAGGTTTCACCTTTTGGCAAATGGAACAATTTCCTAATAATTGGTGCACCTTCTTGTGAAGATTAGGTACATAGCAGTATGTTGAAATCTCGCGTTTGCATTTTTCTGGGCCGTAGTGACCCCAGGAGAGGTGAGTGTAGCAAATGAGATGTTCAATGTAATCCTTAGGAATACAGACACACCACCTTCCTGCCAACAGAGAAGTTCGATGAAACAAAACTCCATTGTGTACTTTATAAAATTTTGACGAGTGATCAGGGTTGTTTTGAAGAAGCTGTTTAATTTCTAGCCAATTGCGATCTGTGTCTTGAAGAGTATTCATTTGACGGCAAAGACGCAAAAAGTAACTCCGATGTAGAGAATCTTTCATAAGAAGAATTTTGTGATTAGAAATCTGTTCTATTAATTCATTAGGCTCCGGCAATCCTTCCCGCATACGTGACAATGCATCTGCAATAATGTTATTCTTGCCCTTTACGTAAATAATTTCAAAATCATACTCTTGTAGAAATAAACACCATCGAGTAAGTCGAGGATGATACAGTTTGCAAGAGAGTAAGAAGCTCAGTGCTTGATGATCTGAGTATACTCCGATTTTGTGACCATAAATATAGTAATTAAAGCGGCGAAAAGCCCACACAACGGCTAATCCCCCTTATTCGGTTACCGAATATGATCTCTCACATTCGGTTAAGACCCGACTGGCAAAACTGATTATTTTGACTTCCTCCTGCCCATCAGTTATGTCTATTTGAAATAACCATGCACCTAATCCTTGAAACGAAGCATCGCAAGAAATGCAGAAATCTAAACTCATGTTTGGATGACGTAAAATGTTGCTTTTTAGAAGAGCTTCTTTGATCTTGTCAAAGGCTTTTTGGCATTCAGAAGTCCACATCCTGTGGACGTTTTTCTTGAGCAAATTTAACAATGCGGGATTGTTCATTGATTGATTCGGAATCAAGCGACGGAAAAATGAAGCTAATCCAATGAAACCTTTTAGTTGCCTTTTAGTGCAAGGCACAGGGAAATTTTCTATTGCTGTTAACTTGCTGGGATCAGGTGAGATTCCTTCCGAGGAAATTATATATCCTAAAAACCTGACTTCTTTCTTGGCAAATTTGGATTTTTGTAAATTTGCGGTAACACCAAAATCAGAGAATCTTGAAAGATCTTTTGTAGGAGAGTTAAATTTTCTTCCCAGGAAGTCGTTGCTATCAGTAAATCATCAGCATAGACGGTGACTTGGTCAAGTAACTCTGGTCCTAGCACATTGATTTGGTGAAGACTGCCAGTCTCGCTAGCGGGATGAAAGCAGAGCTCACCATCTGCAGCATCGTCGACAGGACTGACTGCGGACCTTTGGTACAGAGCCGAGTGGAGGGTCTGAATCAGAGGCTGAGACGGTTCTGCGACCGTGTGGGCTGCAGATTCCTCGACTTGCGCCATAGGGTGGTGGGGTTTCGGGTTCCGCTGGATAGGTCAGGAGTCCACTACACGCAACAAGCGGCTACACGGGTAGCAGGGGTTGTGTGGCGTGGGCTGGGCGGTTTTTTAGGTTAGATGGCCTTGGGCAAGTACAGAAAGGGCAACAGCCTCAACGGGTGCGGGGCAAAGTCAGGACATGCGGGGACCAAGCAGCAATCGGTATTGTAATTGTCAACTGTCGAAGCTGCGTTGGTAAAGTACCGGAACTTCAAGCGCTGATAGAAAGCACCGAAGCTGAAATCGTTATAGGTACGGAAAGCTGGCTTAAGCCAGAGATAAATTCTGCCGAAATTTTTACAAAGGTACAGACGGTGTTTAGAAAGGATAGATTGCATGCAACCGGTGGTGGAGTGTTCATCGCTGTTAGTAGTAGTTTATCCTGTAGTGAAGTAGAAGTGGATAGTTCCTGTGAATTATTATGGGTGGAGGTTACACTAAACAACCGAACTAGGTTAATAATTGGCTCCTTTTACCGACCTCCCGACTCAGCAGCATTAATGGCAGAACAACTGAGAGAAAATTTGGAATACATTTCACATAAATTTTCTCAGCATGTTATAGTCTTAGGTGGAGATTTCAATTTACCAGATATAGACTGGGACACTCAGATGTTTAGGACGGGTGGTAGGGACAGAGCATCGAGTGACATTATACTGAGTGCACTATCCGAAAATTACCTCGAGCAATTAAACAGAGAACCGACTCGTGGAGATAACATATTGGACCTACTGATAACAAACAGACCCGAACTTTTCGACTCTGTATGTACAGAACAGGGAATCAGTGATCATAAGGCCGTTGCAGCATCCCTGAATATGGAAGTTAATAGGAATATAAAAAAAGGGAGGAAGGTTTATCTGTTTAGCAAGAGTAATAGAAGGCAGATTTCAGACTACCTAACAGATCAAAACGAAAATTTCTGTTCCGACACTGACAATGTTGAGTGTTTATGGAAAAAGTTCAAGGCAATCGTAAAATGCGTTTTAGACAGGTACGTGCCGAGTAAAACTGTGAGGGACGGGAAAAACCCACCGTGGTACAACAACAAAGTTAGGAAACTACTGCGAAAGCAAAGAGAGCTCCACTCCAAGTTTAAACGCAGCCAAAACCTCTCAGACAAACAGAAGCTAAACGATGTCAAAGTTAGCGTAAGGAGGGCTATGCGTGAAGCGTTCATTGAATTCGAAAGTAAAATTCTATGTACCGACTTGACAGAAAATCCTAGGAAGTTCTGGTCTTACGTTAAATCAGTAAGTGGCTCGAAACAGCATATCCAGACACTACGGGATGATGATGGCATTGAAACAGAGGATGACACGCGTAAAGCTGAAATACTAAACACCTTTTTCCAAAGCTGTTTCACAGAGGAAGACCGCACTGCAGTTCCTTCTCTAAATCCTCGCACAAACGAAAAAATGGCTGACATCGAAATAAGTGTCCAAGGAATAGAAAAGCAACTGGAATCACTCAATAGAGGAAAGTCCACTGGACCTGACGGGATACCAATTCGATTCTACACAGAGTACGCGAAAGAACTTGCCCCCCTTCTAACAGCCGTGTACCGCAAGTCTCTAGAGGAACGGAGGGTTCCAAATGATTGGAAAAGAGCACAGATAGTCCCAGTCTTCAAGAAGGGTCGTCGAGCAGATGCGCAAAACTATAGACCTATATCTCTTACGTCGATCTCTTGTAGAATTTTAGAACATGTTTTTTGCTCGCGTATCATGTCATTTCTGGAAACCCAGAATCTACTATGTAGGAATCAACATGGATTCCGGAAACAGCGATCGTGTGAGACCCAACTCGCCTTATTTGTTCATGAGACCCAGAAAATATTAGATACAGGCTCCCAGGTAGATGCTATTTTTCTTGACTTCCGGAAGGCGTTCGATACAGTTCCGCACTGTCGCCTGATAAACAAAGTAAGAGCCTACGGAATATCAGACCAGCTGTGTGGCTGGATTGAAGAGTTTTTAGCAAACAGAACACAGCATGTTGTTATCAATGGAGAGACGTCTACAGACGTTAAAGTAACCTCTGGCGTGCCACAGGGGAGTGTTATGGGACCATTGCTTTTCACAATATATATAAATGACTTAGTAGATAGTGTCGGAAGTTCCATGCGGCTTTTCGCGGATGATGCTGTAGTATACAGAGAAGTTGCTGCATTAGAAAATTGTAGCGAAATACAGGAAGATCTGCAGCGGATAGGCACTTGGTGCAGGGAGTGGCAACTGACCCTTAACATAGACAAATGTAATGTATTGCGAATACATAGAAAGAAGGATCCCTTACTGTATGATTATATGATAGCGGAACAAACACTGGTAGCAGTTACTTCTGTAAAATATCTGGGAGTATGCGTACGGAACGATTTGAAGTGGAATGATCATATAAAACTAATTGTTGGTAAGGCGGGTACCAGGCTGAGATTCATTGGGAGAGTGCTTAGAAAATGTAGTCCATCAACAAAGGAGGTGGCTTACAAAACACTCGTTCGACCTATACTTGAGTATTGCTCATCAGTGTGGGATCCGTACCAGGTCGGGTTGACGGAGGAGATAGAGAAGATCCAAAGAAGAGCGGCGCGTTTCGTCACTGGGTTATTTGGTAACCGTGATAGCGTTACGGAGATGTTTAATAAACTCAAGTGGCAGACTCTGCAAGAGAGGCGCTCTGCATCGCGGTGTAGCTTGCTCGCCAGGTTTCGAGAGGGTGCGTTTCTGGATGAGGTATCGAATATATTGCTTCCCCCTACTTATACTTCCCGAGGAGATCACGAATGTAAAATTAGAGAGATTAGAGCGCGCACGGAGGCTTTCAGACAGTCGTTCTTCCCGCGAACCATACGCGACTGGAACAGGAAAGGGAGGTAATGACAGTGGCACGTAAAGTGCCCTCCGCCACACACCGTTGGGTGGCTTGCGGAGTATCGATGTAGATGTAGATGTAGATGTAGATGATCAAGTGCTGCAATAAAAACACTAAAAAGTAATGTTGAGACCGAAAGGTACTACACGAAAATGATAGGATCTGCCGGCAAAGATAAAGGCTGTGTACTGCCTCGATGATGATGATAGTTTCACCTGCCAATAGCTACTTCGGAGGTCTATTGAGGATAAGAACCTCACACTATGGAATTTTTGTAGTTGTTCCTCCAGTGGTTCTGGTCTTGTGCATACTGGAATGATGATTTTATTAATATTCCTTGCGTCCAAGACAAGTCTGACGCTTCCATCGTGTTTGAAAACAGGTAACAACGGGCTACTGTAGGGAGAATCGGACGGTTCTATGATTTTCCACTTAAGCATTTTACGTATTTCTTGTTTGACGGCTTCTTTACGGGACTGCGGAACTGAATAGGTTGTTTTGCAAAAAGTATCATGGGGTTTCACTCTCATGTTAAATTCATAGTCTGCTATGATACCTGGTTTTCTGGAAAAATTGCTCACAAATGTTGATAATAGGTCATGTAGTTCATACTTCTGTGTGCCGTCGAGTCCGCCTGTTTCCACAATTTTTATGCGTAACTCGTCGGCAATTGGTAATAGTCAGGGTCATTGTTGACGTCACTGAACTCGTCAACCGCACGGTGGTAATGTTGCCTGTCAGAAAGTCTACGTATTTTCACTTTACGTTCCAGGGTGGTTATCCTGACTTTGGTTCTCATTAGATGTATGACCAGTGTCCTATCATCTAGTCTTAACGTGCACTTACCTTCAACTAAATCAATGGTGGCACGAGTTCTTCGTAGAAAGTCCATTTCTAACAAGCATGGCACTGACAGGTTCTTTATTACTAAAAATGTGCACCGTATACAGTCGGATTTAAATTGTATTGTTGCTTGTACTTGCAAGCTAACCTTCTGTACTAGGGAGCCTACTGCTCCAGATACAGTACATCCTTGTACAGGAAGTGAAGGAATTTTTGTTACAGAGCATACCTTTTTTATATATACACATAGACATAGCATTAATATTTGCACGTGTCGATGATTGGCAGTGATTGGTATATCATAAATGTGAATCAGAGTTGACGCTTGTACTTGGTTATCCCAAAGGTCGTTGTTTTCGTAGGTGTTCTTTTCGTCTAATAGTTCGTCCTGTAAGTCTCTGTCGTCTTCGTATCTAATTACGTTGATATGTCTTTTAATGAAGTTGCCCCCCATTGGTTCCGCAGCTTCCCCGTGGAGGCCTAAAGAAGCTGCTAATAGTTTTCCGACTGGGGTGGAGCTGAAATGTCAGTTATTTTTACTTGACTAGTATTTTGCGACCTACCAGGTCGAAAATTTTGCGTTCGTATCCTATACGCCTTGTGCATCACTTGATTGCGTGTTATTTGACATCGCGTTTGGTGCTTGTTTCGCCTGTGTGTAGAAAGTGGTCGGATTTCCTTGGCTATTATGACCGGCGGTGTCAGGAAAAGCGTGCGACGAATTGTCCTGACTATTGTTCCTGAACTGTCGGTTGGTCCAAGGGATGCATTGGACCTGCAATGGTGCATCGGAATCTAATACCGGTCTCACACGAAAGGCTCAAAGCACAGACTCTAATGAGAGTCACTCCCCTTCTACTTACGTTTTCATTGTGCCTTTTGTATTTAATTTCCATGTTATTTCTGTGTTTCATCGTCAATGGTGAGGTCCAAGGGATACTGTAGGCCAACAGTGGTGCATCGCAATGCATTACTGGTCTAACCGGAAAAGCTCAAAGCACAGACCCTAAGCAGAGCCACTCTTCTGGTACTTATGTCGGCATTGTGCCTTTTGTATTTAATTCCGATGCAATTTCTGTGTTTCATCGTGAATGTGAAGGTCCAAGTGATACAGTAAACTTGCAGTGGTGTATCGGAATCTAATACTGGTCTCACTGGAAAGGCTCAAACAACAGACTCTAATGAGAGTCACTCCCCTTGCTCTTGTAGCGGCATTGTGCCTTTTGTATTTAATTCCGATGCAATTTCTGTGATTCATCGTCAATGTGAAGGTCTAAGGGATACAGTAGACCTGCAGTGGTGCATCGGAATGTATTACTGGTCTCACAGGAGAGGCTCAAATTACAGGCGCTAAGAAGAGTCTTTCTTCTTGTACTTAAGTCGGATTTGCACCTTTTGTATTTAATTCCGATGCAATTTCTGTGTTTCATCGTCAATGGGAAGGTCCAAGGGATACATTAGACCTGCAGTGGTGCTTCGGAATCTATTACTGGTCTCACAGGAAAGGCTCAAATCACAGACTCTAAGAAGTGTGACTCGTCTTTTACTTATGTCGGCATTGTGCCTTTTGTATTTAATTCCCATGCAATTTCTGTGTTTCATCGTCAATGTGAAGGTCCTAGGTATACAGTACACCTGCAGTGGTCCATCGGAATCTAAGTCTGGTCTCCCAGGAATGTCCCAAAGCACAGCCTCTAAGAAGAGACACTCTTCTTGTACTTACGTCGGCATTGTGCCTATTATATTTAATTCCGAAGCAATTTCTGTGTTTCATCGTCAATGTGAAGGATCCAGGGATGCAGTAAACCTTCAGTGGTGCATCGGAATCTAATAGTGGTCTCCCAGGAAAGGCTCAAACACAGACTCTAAGATGAGTCACTCTTCTTGTACTTAAGACAGTATTGTATTTAATTCCGAAGCAATTTCTGTGTTTCATCGTCAATGTGAAGGTCCAAGGGATACATTAAACTTGCAGTGGTGCATCGGATTCTAATACTGGTTTCACAGTAAAGGCTCAAAGCACGGACTCTAAGAATAGTCACTCTTCTTGGAATTAAGCCGTCATTGTGCCTTTTGTATTTAATTAGGATGCAATTTCTGTGTTTCATCGTCAATGTGAAGGGCCAAGGGATACAGAAAAATTTGCAGTGGTCCATCAGAATCTAATACAGGTCTCACAGGAAAGGCTCAAAACACAGACTCTAATGACAGTCACTCCCCTTCTATTTAAGTTGGCGTTTTGACTTTTGTATTTAATTTCGATGCAAGTTCTGTGTTTCATCGTCGATGTGAAGGTCCGAGGGATACATTAAACCTGCAGTGGTGCATCGGTATCCAATACTGGTATCGCAGGAAAGACTCAAAGCACAGACCCTATTGAGAGTCACTTCCTGTGTACTTAAGTCGGCATTTTGCCTTTTGTATTTAATTTCGATTCAATTTAGGATTTTCATTGTCAATGTGAAGGTCCCAGGGATACACTACATCTGCAGTGGTTCATCGGAATGTATTACTGGACTCTCAGGATAGGCTCAAAACACAGACGCTAAGAAGAGTCACTCTTCTTATACTTAAGTCGGCATTGTGCCTTTTGTATTTAGTTCCGATGCAATATCTGCGTTATATTCAATGTGGAGGTCCAAGGGATACATTATTCCTGCAGTGGTACATCGGAATCTAACACTGGTCTCACAAGAAAGGCTCAATGCACAGACTCTAAGAAGTCAGAATTCTTGTACTTAAGTCGGCTTTGTGCCTTTTGCATTTAACTCCGTTGTAATTTATGTGTTTCATTGTCAATGTGAAGGTCCATGGGTTACATTAAACGCGCAAAGGTGCATCGGAATCTAATACTGGTCTCGCAGGACTCTAATGAGAGTCACTCCCCTTGTACTTATGTCGGCATTGTGCAGCTTGTATTAATTTCGATGCAATTTCTTTGTTTCGTCGTCAATGTGTGGGTCCAAGGGATACAGTAGACCTGCAGTGGTGCATCGGAATGTATTACTGGTCTCACAGGAGAGGCTCAAGGTACAGACTCTAATGAGAGTCAGTTATCTTGTACTTAAGTCGGCATTTTGCCTTATGTTTGTGATTCCGATCCAATTTCTGTGCTTCATCGTCAAGGTGAAGGTCCAAAGAATAAATTAAAACTGCACTGGTGCATCGGAATCTAATACTGTTCTCACAGGAATGGCTCAAAACACAGACGCTAAGAAGAGTCACTCTATTTTGTATTTAAGTCGGCATTGTGCCATTTGTATTAAATTCCGATGCAATTTCTGTGTTTCATCATCATTGTTAAGGTCCAAGGGATACAATAAACCTGCAGTGGTGCATCGGAATCTATTACTGGTCTCACAGGAAAGGCTCAAAGCACAGACTTTTAGAAGAGTTACTCCTCTTGTACTTAGGTCGGCAGTGTGCCATATGTATTTAATTTCGATGCAATTTCTGTGTTTCATCGTCAATGTGAAGGTCCAAGTGATACATTAAACCTGCAGTGGTGCATCGGAATCTAGTACTGGTGTCACATGAAAGGCTCAAAGCACATAATCTTAGAACAGTCACTCCTCTTGTACTTAAGTCGGCATTGTGCCTTTTGTACTTAATTTCGATGCAATTTCTGTGTGTCATCGTCAATGTGAGGATCCAAGGGATACATTAAACCTGCAGTTTTGCGTCGAATTTAATACTGGTCTCACAGAAAACGCTCAAGTCACAGACTCTAATGCGAGTCACTCTTCTTGTACTTACGCCAGCATTGTGCCTTTCGATTAATTCCGAAGCACGTTCTGTGTTTCGTTGTCATTGTGAAGGTCCAGGAGATACATTGAACCTGCAGTGGTGCATCGGTGTCTAATACTCGTCTCACAGGAAAGGCTCAAAACACAAACTCTAAGATCAGTCTTTCTTCTTGTACTTCAATCGTCATTGTGCCTTTTGTATTTAATCCCGATGCAATTTCTGTGTTTCATCGTCATTGTGAAGGTCCAAGGGATACCGTAGTCCTGTAGTGGTGCATGGGAATCTAATACTGGTCTCACAGGAAAGGCTCAAGCACAGACTCTAATGAGAGTCAATCATCTTGTACTTATGCCGGCAGTGAGCCTTTCGATTTATTCCGATGCAACTTCTGTGTTTCATCGTTAATGAGAACGTCCAGGGGATACCTTAAACCTGCAGTGGTGCATCGGAATCTCATACTGGTCTTACAGGAATGGCTCAAAACACAGATACCATTGAGGTCACTCTTCTTGTACTTAAGTCGGCATTGTGCCTTTTTTATTTAATTCAAATGCAATTTCCGTGTTTCACCGTCAATGTGACCGTCCAAGGGATACAGTTAACCTGCTGTGGGGCATCGGAATCTAATACGGGTCCAACAGGAATGGCTTATAGCACAGACTCTAAGAGGAGTCACTCTTCTTGTACCTATCGTAGGCAGTGTGCCTTTTGTATTGAATTCCATTGGAATTACTGTGTTTCATAGTCAATGTGAAAGTCCAAGTGATACAATAGACCTCCAGTGGTGCTTCTTAATCTAATACTGGCCTCAAAGGAAAGGCTCAAAGCACAGACTGTATTGAGATTCACTCCCCTAGTAGTTAAGTCGGCATTGTGCCTTTTGTATATGTTCACAATGCAATTTCTGTGTTTCAGCGTCATTGTGAAGGTCCGAGAGATACATTAAACCTGCAGTTGTGAATCTGAATCTACTACTGGTCTCACAGGAAACTCTCAAATCACAGACTCTAATCAAAGTCACTCCACTTGTACTAAATTCGGCATTGTGATTTTTGTATTTAATTCCAATGCAATTTCAGTGTTTCACCGTCAATGTGACCGTATAAGGGATACAGTGAACTTCCAGTGGGGCATCGGAATGTATACTGGTCCCAAAGGAAAGGCTCAAAGCACAGACTCTAATGAGAGTCACTCACCTTTTACTTAAGTCGGCATTTTGCTTTTTATGTTCAATTTCAATGCAATTTCTGTGTGTATCGTCAATGTGAAGGGCCAAGGGATACAGTAGACCGGCAGTGGTGCATCGGATTGTCTTACTGGTCTCACAGGAAAGGCTCAAGGCACAGACTCTAATGAGAGTCACTCTTCTTGTACTTAAGTCGGCACTGTGCCTTATGTATTTTATTCCGATGCAGTTTCGGTGTTTAATCGTCTTAGTGAAGGTCCAAGGGATACATTAAACCTGCAGTGGTGGATCGGATTCTAATACTGGTCTCAGAGGAATGGCTGAAAGCACAGACTCTAAGATGAGTCACTATTCTTGTACTGAAGTCGGCATTATGCCTTTTCTATTCCGATGCAACTTTGTGTTTCATCGTCAATGTGAACGTCCAAGGTATACCGTAGTCCTGTAGTGGTGCATGGGAATCTAATACTGGTCGCACAGGAAAGGCTCAAGCAGACTCTAATGAGAGTCACTTTCCTGGTACTTAAGTCGGCATTTTGCCTTTTGTGTTTAATTTTGATGCAATTTCTGTGTTTTATCGTCAATGTGAAAGACCATGGGATACAGTAGACTCGCAGTGGTGCATCGCAATGTGTTACAGGTCCCACAGGAATGGCTCAAAGCACAGACGCTCTGAAGAGACACTCTGTTTGTACTTAAGACGGCATTGTGAATTTTCTACTTAATTCCGATCCAATTTCTGTGTTTCATCGACAATGCGAAGGTCGAAAGGATACATTAAAGATGCAATGGTGCATTGGAATCTAATACTGGTCTAACAGGAAAGGCTCAAAACACAGACTCTAAGGAGAGTCACTCCCCATGTACTTAAGTCGGCATTGTGCCTTTTCTATTTAATTCCGATACAATACCTGTGTTTCAAAGTGAATGTGAAGGTCCAAGGGATACATTAAACATGCAGTGGTGCATCGGAATTTAATACTGGTCCCACAGGAAAGGCTCAAAGCACAGACTTTAAATAGAGTCACTCCTCTTGTATTTATGTCTGCATTGTGCCTTTTGTATTTGATTTCGATGCAATTTCTGTGTTTCATCGTCAATATGGGTGTCCAAGGGATACAGTAGACCTGCAGTGGTGCATAGGAATGTATTACTGGACTCACAGGAAAGGCTCAAAACACAGACGCTAAGAAGTGACACTCTTCTTGTACTTAAGTTGGCATTGTGCCTTTTGTATTTAAATCCGATACATTTTGAGTGTTTCATCGTCAATGTGAAGGTCCAAGGGATAGATTAATCCTGCACTGGTGTATCGGATTCTAATACTGGTCACACGGGATAGGCTCAAATCACAGCCTCTATTGAGAGTCACTCTCCTTTTACTTAAGTCGGAATTGTGCCTTTTGAGTTTCATTTCTGTTGTGGATTGGCTAGAGAGCCAACCCACTATGAGAGGAAGCCGAAAGGCACGCGTTTTAGCTCACGCAGTCTGGCGTGAGTTCTGGATCAGGTGAAGGAAATGAGACTAGCAAAAAAGGACGTAGCTGTGGAATACTTAACTTTAATCCATAAATGGTGATCATCGCTCTTGACGGAACATGTTTTGCAGCATCAATAATAACTGGTAATGGCGCCTTGCTAGGTCGTAGCAAATGACGTAGCTGAAGGCTATGCTAACTATCGCCTCGGCAAATGAGAGTGTATTTTGTCAGTGAACCATCGCTAGCAAAGTCAGCCTTACAACTGGGGCGAGTGCTAGGAAGTCTTTCTAGACCTGCCGTGTGGCGGCGCTCGGTCTGCAATCACTGATAGTGGCGACACGCGGGTCCGCCGTATACTAACGGACCGCGGCCGATTTAAAGGCTACCACCTAGCAAGTGTGGTGTCTGGCGGTGACACCACATTCCTCCCCCACAAATCGGCGGATCGTTGTGACATAAGGCTTCTGCCCGCCGTGGGTAGGACCTCATGTTGACGTATGCGACGAGGTGGGGAGCCTAACAACAGGCGAGGCTGTGCCACCCGCACTCTGCCATTCAGACCGCGGGGAGCTAGGAAACGCCTGAAAACCTGCTCCAGGGTGCACGCCAACATGCGGTGTATGCGCCCGTAGAGAGATAGGAGGGGCCGAAGGGTCGACCTCTATCAGGCCGGGGCACCCGACGGGCGAAGACGACATATGGTCCGGAGCGGGCAAGAGTTCCATGTCGGAGGACAACTGGTCACGGGAAGCGATCGGCGGCGCGTGACCCAGGGAGGCGCCCGGTGGTTGCAGCGACGCGTCCACTGCGGACGTCGCCGGCGGGAGAACAGGCGGCGGCGGCATCGGCGCGTCGCCATGGGGCAAAATGGAAGGCAGCGTCGGTAACACCTGGGGCTGAGGCGAGCCAGTAGATGGGTCCCCAGGGCGCTGACCGGACGGCACCGTCGCTGAAAGCAGACGGGGAGCGGCAGAACCCGTGCGACGACAGAGGCGCAGCTGATTGAGATGCCGACGCACCTCACCAGAGGCCCCCAAAATCAGATACGTAGCGCGGCCGAGGCAGCGAAGAATGCGCCCTTCGAGCCAACGCCGTGAACCTCGATAGTTGCGGTAGTAGACAACGTCGCCTGGGGCAAAAGCGGGTGTCTGCCGCTGCACAGGAACCTGATACGGCGGATGTAGCAAAGACATCAAGATTCGATGAGGGCCACCGCGAAGCAACTCAGCCGGCGAGCGACCATCTCGAGGCTGAGAGCGATACGAGGACAAAAAGGGCAATAACGCGTCCTTCCGAGAATGCGACTCTTTCAACTTCAACATCTGTGACTTGAAAGTTCTGACCAATCGTTCAGCGGCACCGTTTGACCGTGGCGAAAACGGCGCGGACGTCAGATGTTGAATACCATTGGCCTTGCAGAATGACTGAAATTCGGCGGACATGAATTGTGGGCCATTGTCGGAAACAATAGTCTGTGGAAGACCTTCAATGTAAAAGATAGCGAAAATAACGCTTAGATGGTGGCAGATGATGTCGTAGAAGACATCCGGACAACAAAAGGAAAATTACTGAATGAATCTACCACAACCAACTATCGAGCATTCCAGAATGGACCAGCAAAATCGATGTGTAAGCGTTGCCAAGGGGAAGTGGCTTTAGGCCATTCAAAGAATTTCCGCGGTGGTGCTGATTGTTGTTCGGCACACACCAAGCAAGAAGAGCACATATTCGTAATCGCGGCATCGATTCCGAACCAAGCACAGTGCTGACGAGCAAGTTGTTCCGTTCTCACTATACCCCAATGTCCTTGGTGGAGAAGCCGTAAGACAGAGGACTGTAACGAACGTGGGACCACGACCCTGGACTGATCATTATCAGAACGCAACAGCAAAACACCACGTCGTACCAAAAGTCTCTCCTTGTGAGCAAAAAATCGGCGAACCAACGGATCCCCGATCCGTGACTTTGGCAAGGGCCATTGCGTAGCAACAAAACGCAGAACGGTAGCAAGGACAGGGTCGGCAGCTGTGGCTGTAGCTACACGATAAAATCAATCGGAAACGAGTCGACCACGTCATCGGTTTCCGAATCAATGAACATGCAAGCAAGTTCGGAGGAATCGAATGCTCTATCCTCAGCAACAGGCAAACGGGACAACGCATCGGCGTTTCCGTGCGTAGCAGTGGACCGATACAAGATATCGTAGCGGTACTGCGAGAGGAAAATAGACCAGCGAATGAATTTCTGCGCTGTACGTGGAGGTACAGGCTTGGTCGGATGAAAAAGCGATGTCAAACGTTTGTGGTCTGTGATGATGGTAAAGTGACGACCATACAAGAAATCATGAAACTTTGTAACACCAAATACGAGAGCCAATGCTTCTTTCTCGATCTGTGAATAATGTCTTTGCGCAGACGAGAGCAATTTGGACGCAAAGGCAATAGGGCGATCGTGCGAACCAAGCACAGCACCGATCCCGAAATCCGATGCATCCACCCCACCATCAACAAAAGGGGCTTCCGGGGATCTAATGGCGTAAGGCAAGTATTGGAAAGCAACGCCGATTTCATCTGGCGAAAGGCGCGTTCGCATTCCGTCGTCCAGACGAACGGAACACCCTTACGGCGTAAGCGATGAAGCGGAGCTGAAATGGAAGGGGCATGTGGCACATATCTGTTATAGTAATTTATTTTTCCCAGCACACTCTGTAGCTGCTTCAATTCTGCGGCGAAGGCAAGTCTTGTATGGCACGGAGGTGCTCTGGACTGGGATGTATGCCTTGGGCATTGAGTACATGTCCCAGATAGGCTAAGTCACGAGCAAAAAACACACTTTTGTCCTTCCGCAAGCGAAGACCATTTTGTCGCAAGACCTGAAATAATGTTCTGAGATTGGCTAAATGTTCTTCTTCCGTCTTTCCGGAGATCACAGTATCGTCCAGATAGTTTGCTGCAGTAGGGACCGACGCACAAACAGTTTGTAGATATTGCTGAAACAATGCAAGGGCGGATGCACACCCGAATGGCAGTCGTTTGAAGCGATACAAACCAAGATGCGTGTTAACCACCAAATCGCGCTGGGATTCTTCGTCCACCGGTATTTGCAAGTACGCATCTGCTAGGTCCAACTTCGAAAAATATTTACCCGGGCACAGTTTGTCAAAAAGATCTTCCGGGCGGGCTAAAGGAAAAGTTGCAGTCACTAGTTGTGGATTCACTGTTGACTTGAAGTCCACGCAAAGTCTCAATTTTCCGGAAGGTTTTTGCAAAATTACTAAGGGTGATGCCCAGAGAGAAGCCTGCACACGTTCAATTACACCTTGTGATTCCAAATCGTGTAATGTTTTTGTGACCTCATCACGCAATGCGTGGGGAACATTGCGCGCTCTGAAAAATTTCGGTTGCGCGTTTACTTTCAGTTCCAAATGTGCCTTATAGTTCTTAGCGCAACCAAGGCCCGGTGCAAAAATGTCTGCAAACTCTTCACATAGACGAGAAACATTGTCTGAAGGCACAGTCTGGTTCACTGATAGGACCTGATTGACTATAGACAAGTTAAACTACTGAAACAAATCGAAACCAAACAAGTTCACTGCAGAAGAAGAATGAAGGACGTACAATGACACAAGTTTTGTTTGTCCCTTGTATGTTGCAAGAAGGCTGCACTGTCCTAACACAGGGAGCCCGTGACCTGAAGATGCAGTTAGCTTATCATTTGCGGCATGCAACGGAGGTGTGCCCAGCTGTTGGTACGTGTCTTGATTGATCAAGGAAACTGCAGCTCCGGTATCGAGCTGGAATGGTATCACTTTGCCGATAATGTCCAAGTCTACAAAAAGTTTATTGTCCTGCTGACGACAAGAGCGATTGTCTCGTGCAACGTGAACTGACACTGGTACAAAATCACTTGTGACATGACGGGATTTCCGGCGACGTCGACGCACACTGTTTGTGGGACGAACACAGTCACTGTTAGAGAGAGTGGCACTGGGCGGAGTGGAATGAACTACATGAATTTCCATGGGCGAAGTTTCACGAGCCGGAGTATCCTTGGTTCGATTCCGATTCCGGCGCGAAGCAAAGGGCCTGGAATGGTTGTGAGTGTCCGAGCTGAGCTTTTTCTGGCAAACACTCTGAACATGTTTTTTTTTATTACAGAAAAAGCAAATAGCCTGGCGTGACGGGCAGTTCTCACGCGAATGTCTAGTAGCACACCACGGGCATGATTTTAGCACTGCATTTGCTTGCCTGCACGGCACACATGGCTGAGAGCCTGGTGGCAGCTGCGCGGCCGGGCGGGAGGGCTGTTTACTGCTCCGTGCAGCTCGCCCGGTGGGCCGGTTAACGTGACACACGGCTGGTGAAGTTTCAAATGATTCCTGAGCAAAGTCAAGTGTGTCCTGTCGATCCAATATGTCCATCACTTGTTGAAGGGAGGGATTGACTAGTTTCAAAATCTGTTCCCTTATACGAGCATCAGAAACGTTCTGTGCAATTGCATCACATACCATAGTATCTGAATAAGGGAGTCCACATTGACACTCAAAAGCACAATACCTAGTAAGGCCTTGCAAGGTTGCAACCCACTCCCTATTAGTCTGACCTGCCGTACGTTTTGTACGAAAGAAGGTATACCTTTTCGCAACTACATTGACTCCTTGAACTATGCATCTAATGCAGACAAAATTTCGTTGTAGGACAGAGTTGATACGTCGTGTCGGGGAAATAATTTTACTATCACACGGTACGTGGTCACTCTCATGGAAGATAATAAGAAAGGTTGCCGCTCGTTGCCTTGAATTCTGTAGGCGGCGAGATGGAATCCAAATTGGCGTGACCACTCCGTCCAGCTTTCCAGTGCAGCATCAAAAGGACGAAAAGTTGGTGCAACTGCGTGTGGTGGCTGCGTGAGCGGTGGAACAGCGGCTGCCGCATCGTTTTGCATTCCACGTTGACCCTGGACGAGCTGTCCAAGGGCATCCAGTAAGGCCTGCGTCAGCTGGAGATGGTGGCGAAGCCATTACACAAGTAAATCAGGGCAGTATAGTTACGAACGCGGTTTGGCCTCGTCGCCAAATGTTGTGGATTGGCAAGAGAGCCAAATCACTATGAGAGGCAGCCGAAAGGCATGCGTTTTAGCTCACGCAGGCTGGCGTGAGGTCTGGAACAGGTCATGCAAATGAGACTAGCAAAAAATGACGTAGCTATGGAATACTTAACTTTAATCCATAAATGGTGAACACTGCTCTTGACGGTATATGTTTTACAGCATCAATAGTAACTGGTAATGGCGCCTTGCTAGATCGTAGCAAATGACGTAGCTGAAGGCTATGCTAACTATCGTCTCGGCAAATGAGAGTGTATTTTGTCAGTGAACCATCGACAGCAAAGTCGGCCTTACAACTGGGGCGAGTGCTAGGAAGTCTTCCTAGACCTGCCGTGTGGCGGCGCTCGGTCTGCAATCACTGATAGTGGCATCACGCGGGTCCGCCATATACTAACGGACCGAGGACGATTTAAAGGCTACCACCTAGCAAGTGTGGTGTCTGGCGGTGACACCACAATTTCCATGCAATTTCTGTGTTTCATCGTCAATATGAATGGCCAAGGGATACAGTAGTCCTGCAGTGGTGCATCGGAATCTAATTATTGTCTCACAGGAATGGCTCAAAGCACAGATCTAAGAAGGGTCCTTCTTCATGTACTTAAGTCGGCATTGTGCCGTATGTATTTAATTCTTGTGCTATTTCTGTGTTACATTGTCAAGGCGAAGGTCCAAGGGATACAGTGGTCCTGCAGTGGTGCATCGGAATCTCATAATGGTCTCACAGGAAAATCTCAAAGCACAGACTCTAGGAAGAGTCACTCTTCTTGTACTTAGGTCGGCATTGTGCCTTTTGTATTTAATTCCGATGCAATTTCTGTGTTTCTTCGTCAATTTGAAGGTCCAAGGGATAAATTAAACCGGCAGTGGTGCATCGGAATCTAATACTGGTCTCACAGGAAAGGCTCAAAGCACAGACTCTTAAGATGAGTCTTTCTTCTTGTACTAAAGTCGGCAGTGTGAGTTTTGTATTTAATTCCGATGCAATTTTTGTGTTTCATCGTCTGTGCGAAGGTCCAAGGGATACATTAAACCTGCAGTGCTGCATCTGAATTTAATACTGGTCTCACAGGAATGGCTCACAGCACAGACTATAACAAGAGTCACTCTTATTGCACTTAAGTCAGCATTGTGCTTTATGAATATAATTCCGATGTAAATTCTGTATTGCGTCGTCAATGTGAATGTACAAGGAATACATTAAACCTGCAATGGTGCATCGGAATCTAAAACTGGTCTCACAGGAAAGGCTCAAAGCAAAGACGCTTAGAAGAGTCACTCTTCTTGTACTTAAGTCGGCGTTGTGCCTTATGTATTTAAATCCGATCCAAATTCTGTGTTTCATCGTCAATGTGAAGGTCCAAGAGATACAGTAAACCTGCAGTGAGTCATCGGAATCTAATACTGATCTCACAGGAAAGGCTCAAAGCATAGCCCCTATTGAGAGTCACTCGCCTTGTACTTAAGTCGTCATTGTGCCTTTTGTATTTAATTTCGATGCATTCTCTGTGATTCATCGTCTATGTGAAGGTCCAAGGGATACATTAAACCTGCAGTGGAGCATCGAAATTTAATAGTGGTCGCACAGGTAAGGCTCAAAGCACAGACTCAAATGAGAGTCAATCTCCTTGTATTTAAGTCGGCATTGTGACTTTTTTATTTAATTTCGATGCAATTTCTCGGTTTCATCGTCAACGTAAAGGTCCAAGGGATAAACTAGCCCTGCAGTGGTGCTTCGGAATCTATTATTGGTCTCACAGGAAAGGTTCAAAACACGCACAGAATCTAATACTGGTCTCTCAAAAAGGGCTCAAAACACAGACTCTAATGAGAGGCACTCCCCTTGTACTAAAGTAAGCATTTTGCCTCTTGTATGTAATTTCGATGCAATTTCTATGTTTCATCGTCAATGTGAATGTCCGAGGGTACATTAAACTTGCAGTGGTGCATCGATATCCAATAATGGTATCACAGGAAAGGCCCAAAGCACACACTCTATTGAGAGTCAGTCCACTTGTACTTAAGTCGGCATTCTGCCTTTTTCTATTTAATTCCGATGCAATATCTGTTTTTCATCGTCAATGGGAAGGTCCAAGGGATACAAGAAATCTGCAGTGGTGCATCGGAATTTAATAAAGGTCACACAGGAAAGTTTCAAACACAGACTGTAATTAGAGTCACTCCCCTTGTACTTAAGTCGGCATTTTGCCTTTTGTATTTAACTTCGATGCAATTTATGTGATTCATTGTCAATGTGAAAGTCCAAAGGGTACAGTAGACCTGCAGTGGTGCATCGGAATGTAATACTGGTCTCACAGGACTGGCTCTAAGCACAGACGGTAAGAAGAGTTACTCTTCTTGTACTTAAGACGGCATAGTGACTTATGTATGTAATTCCGATGCAATTTCTATGTTTCATCGTCAATGTGAAGGACCAAGGCATACTGCAGACCTGCAGTGGTGAATCGGAATATAATACTGGTCTCACAGGAAAGGCTCAAAGCACAGACTCTATTGAGAGTCACTAGCCTTGTACTTAAGTCGACATTGGCCTTGTGTATTTAATTTCGATTCAATTTCTGTGTTTCATCGTCAATGTGAAGGACCAAGGCATACAGTACACCTGCAGTAGTGCATCGGATTTTAATACTGGTCTCACAGGAAAGTCTTAAACCACAGACTCTGAACACTGTTCTTGTAGATTAGTCGGCATTTTTGCTTTTGTATTTAATTCCAATGCAATTTCCGTGTTTCATCGTCAATGTGAAGCTCCTAGTTATACAGGAGACCTGCAGTAGTGCATCCGAATCTAATACTGGTCTCACAGGAAAGGCTCAAAGCACGGACTCGAAGATGAGTCACTCTTCTTGTACTTAAGTCGGCATTGTGGCTTTTGTATTTAATTCCGATGCAATTTCTGTGTTTCATCGGCAACGTGTAGGTCCAATGGATACATTAAAACTGCAGTGGTGCATCGGAATCTAATACTGGTCTCATAGGAAAGGCTCAAAACAAAGACTCGACGATGAGTCCCTCTTCTTGTACTTAAGTCGGCATTGTGGCTTTTGTATATAATTCCGATGCAATTTCGGTGTTGCCTCGCCATTGTGAAGGTCGAAGGTATAGATTAAACCTGCAGTGGTGCATCGAATTTTAATACTGGTCTCACAGGAAAGGCTTAAAGCACAGACTCTGAGCACTGTTCCTGTACTTAAGTCGGCATTATGGCTTTTGTATTTAATTCCGATGCAATTTCGGTGTTTCATCGTCAATCTGTAGGTCCAAGAGATACATTTAACCTGCAGTGGTGAATCGGAAACTAATACTGGTCTCACAGGAAAGGCTCAAAACAAAGACTCGACGATGAGTCACTCTTCTTGTACTTAAGTCGGCATTGTGGACTTTGTATTAAATTCCGATGCAATTTCTGTCTTTCATCATCAAAGAGAAGGTCCAAGGTATAGATTAAACCTGCAATGTGCATCGGATTTTAATACTGGCCTCACAGGAAAGTCTTAAAGCATAGACACTGAGCACTGTTCTTGTACTTAAGTCGGCTCTTTGGCTTTTGTATTTAATTCCGATGCAATATCTGTGTTTCATCGTCAATCTGAAGCTCCTAAGGATATAGTAGTCCTGCAGTAGTGCATCTGAATGTAATACTGGTCTCACAGGAGTGGCTCAAAGCACAGACTCGAAGATGAGTCACTCATCTTGTACTTAAGTCGGCATTGTGGCTTTTGTATTTAATTCCGATGCTATATCAGCGTTTCATCGTCAATGTGAATGTCAAAGGGATACATTAAATCTGCAGTGGTGCATCGGAATCTAATACTGGTCTCACAGGAAAGGCTCAAAACAAAGACTCGACGATGAGTCCCTCTTCTTGTACGTAAGTCGGCAATGTGGCGTTTGGATTTAATTCCGATGCAATTTCTGTGTTTCATCGCCATTGTGAAGGGCGAAGGTATATATTAAACCTGCAGTGGTGCATCGGATTTTTATACTGGTCTCGTAGGAAAGTCTTAAAGCACAGACTCTGACCACTGTTCTTGTACTTAAGTCGGCATTTCGGCTATTGTATTTAATTCCGGTGCAGTTTCTGTGATTCATCGTCAGTGTGAATGTCGAAGGGATTCATTAATTCTGCAGTGGTGCATCGGAATCTAATACCCTTCTCACAGGAAAGACTCAAAACAAAGACACGAGGATGAGTCCCTCTTCTTGTACTTAAATCGGCATTGTGGCTCTTGTATTTAATTCCAATGCAATTTCGGTGTTTCATCGCCATTGCGAAGGTACACATTAAACATGCAGTGGTGCATGGGATTTTAATACTGGTCTCACAGGAAAGTCTTAAAGCACAGACTCTGAGCACTGTTCTTGTACATTAGTCGGCATTTTGGCCTTTGTATTTAATATCGATGCAAGTTCTGTGTTTCATCGTCAATGTGTAGGTCCAAGGGATACATTAAACCTGCAGTGGTGCATCGGAATCTAATACTGGTCTCACAGGAAAGGCTCAAACCAAAGACTCGACGATGAGTCCATCTTCTTGCACTTAAGTCGGCATTGTGGCCTTTGGATTTAATTCCGATGCAGTTTCGGTGTTTCATCGCCGTTGTGAAGTGCCAAGGTATGCATTAAACCTGCAGTGGTGCATCGGATTTTAATACTGGTCTCACAGGAAAGTCTTAAAGCATTGACACTGAGCACTGTTCGTGTACTTATGTCGGCATTTTGGCTTTCGTACTTAGTCCGATGAAATATCTGTGTTTAATCGTCAATGTGAAGCTCCTAGGGATAGAGTAGACCAGCAGTAGTGCATCGGAATCTAATACTGTTCTCACAGGTAAGACTCAAAGCACAGACTCCAAGATGAGTCACTCTTCTCGTACTTAAGTCGGCATTGTGGCTTTAGTATTTAATTCCGATGCAACTTCTGTGTTTCATCGTCAACGTGTAGGTCCAAGGGACACATTAATCCTGCAATGGTGCATCGGAATCTAATACTGCTCTCAAAGGCTGTGTTTCATCGTCAATGTGTAGGTCCAATGGATAGATTAAACCTGCAGTGGTGCACGGGATCTAATACTGGTCTCACAGGAAAGGCGCAAAGCACAGACTCGAAGATGAGTCACTCTTCTTGTACTTAAGTCGGCATTGTGGCTTGTGTATTTAATTCCGATGCAACTTCTGTGTTTTATCGTCAACGTGTAGGTCCAAGGGATACATTAATCCTGCAATGGTGCATCGGAATCTAATACTGCTCTCACAGGCTGCTTTCATCGTCAATGTGTAGGTCCAATGGATAGATTAAACCTGCAGTGGTGCACGGGATCTAATATTGGTCTCACACGAAAGGCGCAAAGCACAGACTCGAAGATGAGTCACTCTTCTTTTACTTAAGTCGGCATTGTGGCTTTTGTATTTAATTCCGATGCCATATCTGTGTATCATCGTCAATGTGAATGTCCAAAGGATACATTAAACCTGTAGTGGTGGTTCGGAATCTAATACTGGTCTCACAGGAAAGGCTCAAAACAAAGACTCGACGATGAGTCCCTCTTCTTGTTCTTAACGCGGCATTGTGGCTTTTGTATTGAATTTCGATGCAATTTCTGTGTTTCATCGCCATTGTGATGTGCGAAGGTATACATTAAACCTGCAGTGGTGCATCGGATTTTAATACTGGTCTCACAGCAAAGTCTTAAAGTACAGACTCTGAGCACTGTTCTAGTACTTAAGTCGGCACTTTCGCTTTTACATTTAATTCCGATGCAACTTCTGTGTTTCATCGCCTTTGTGACATGCGAAGGTATACCTTAAACCTGCAGTGATGCTTCGGAATCTAATACTGGTCTCACAGGAAAGGCTCAAAACAAAGACTCGACGATGAGTCACTCTTCTTGTACTTAAGTCGGCATTTTGGCTTTTGTATTTAATTCCGATGCATTTTCTGTGTTTCTTCGTCAATGTGTAGGTCCAAGAGATACATTAAACCTGCAGTGGTGCATCGGAATCTAATACTGGTCTCACAGGAGAGGCTCAAATCAAAGACTCGACGATGAGTCCCTCTTCTTGTACTTATGTCGGCATTGTGGCTTTTGTATTTAATTCCGATGCAATTTCTGTGTTTCATCGTCAATGAGAAGGTCCAAGGTATAGATTAAACCTGCTGTGGTGCATCGGATTTTAATACTGGTCTCACAGGAAAGTTTTAAAGCACAGATTCTGAGCACTTTTCTTGTACTTACGTGGGCATTTTGGCTTTCGTATTTAATTCCGATGCAATTTCTTTGTTTCATCGCCATTGTGAAGTGCGAAGATATACATTAAAGCTGCAGTGGTGCATCGGATTTTTATACTGGTCTCATAGGAAAGTCTTAAAGCACTGACTCTGACCACTGTTCTTGTACTTAAGTCGGCATTTTGGATTTTGTATTTAATTCCGATGCAATTTCTGTGTATCATCGTCAATCTGAAGCTCCTATGGATACAGTGGACTTCCACTAGTGCATCGGAATCTAATACTGGTCTCAGAGGAAAGGCTCAATGCACAGACTCGAAGATGAGTCACTCTTCTTGTACTTAAGTCGGCAATGTGGGTTTTGTATTTAATTCCGATGCAATTTCTGTGTTTCATCGTCATTGAGAAGGTCCAAGGTGTAGATTAAACCTGCTGTGGTGCATCGGATATTAATACTGGTCTCACAGGAAAGGCTCAAAACAAAGACACGACGATGAGTCCCTCTTCTTGTTCTTAACGCGGCATTGTGGCTTTTGTATTCAATTTCGATGCAATTTCTGTGTTTCATCGCCATTGTGATGTGCGAAGGTATACTTTAAACCTGCAGTGGTGCATCGGATTTTAATACTGGTCTCACAGCAAAGTCTTAAAGCACAGACTCTGAGCACTGTTCTAGTACTTAAGTCGGCACTTTCGCTTTTACATTTAATTCCGATGCAACTTCTGTGTTTCATCGCCTTTGTGACATGCGAAGGTATACCTTAAACCTGCAGTGATGCTTCGGAATCTAATACTGGTCTCACAGGAAAGGCTCAAAACAAAGACTCGACGATGAGTCACTCTTCTTGTACTTAAGTCGGCATGCTGGATTTTGTATTTAATTCCGATGCAATTTCTGTGTATCATCGTCAATCTGAAGCTCCTATGGATACAGTGGACTTCCACTAGTGCATCGGAATCTAATACTGCTCTCACAGGAAAGGCTCAAAGCACACACTCGAAGATGAGTCACTCTTCTTGTACTTTAGTCGGCATTGTGGCTTGTGTATTTAATTCCGATGCAACTTCTGTGTTTTATCGTCAACGTGTAGGTCCAAGGGATACATTAATCCTGCAATGGTGCATCGGAATGTAATACTGCTCTCACAGGCTGCTTTCATCGTCAATGTGTAGGTCCAATGGATAGATTAAACCTGCAGTGGTGCACGGGATCTAATATTGGTCTCACACGAAAGGCGCAAAGCACAGACTCGAAGATGAGTCACTCTTCTTTTACTTAAGTCGGCATTGTGGCTTTTGTATTTAATTCCGATGCCATATCTGTGTATCATCGTCAATGTGAATGTCCAAAGGATACATTAAACCTGTAGTGGTGGTTCGGAATCTAATACTGGTCTCACAGGAAAGGCTCAAAACAAAGACTCGACGATGAGTCCCTCTTCTTGTTCTTAACGCGGCATTGTGGCTTTTGTATTGAATTTCGATGCAATTTCTGTGTTTCATCGCCATTGTGATGTGCGAAGGTATACATTAAACCTGCAGTGGTGCATCGGATTTTAATACTGGTCTCACAGCAAAGTCTTAAAGTACAGACTCTGAGCACTGTTCTAGTACTTAAGTCGGCACTTTCGCTTTTACATTTAATTCCGATGCAACTTCTGTGTTTCATCGCCTTTGTGACATGCGAAGGTATACCTTAAACCTGCAGTGATGCTTCGGAATCTAATACTGGTCTCACAGGAAAGGCTCAAAACAAAGACTCGACGATGAGTCACTCTTCTTGTACTTAAGTCGGCATTGTGGCGTTTGTATTTTATTCCGATGCAATTTCTGTTTTTCATCGTCAATGTGTAGGTCCAAGAGATACAGTAAACCTGCAGTGGTGCATCGGAATCTAATACTGGTCTCACAGGAGAGGCTCAAAACAAAGACTCGACGATGAGACCCTCTTCTTGTACTTAAGTCGGCATTTTGGCTTTTGTATTTAATTCCGATGCATTTTCTGTGTTTCTTCGTCAATGTGTAGGTCCAAGAGATACATTAAACCTGCAGTGGTGCATCGGAATCTAATACTGGTCTCACAGGAGAGGCTCAAATCAAAGACTCGACGATGAGTCCCTCTTCTTGTACTTAAGTCGGCATTGTGGCTTTTGTATTTAATTCCGATGCAATTTCTGTGTTTCATCGTCAATGAGAAGGTCCAAGGTATAGATTAAACCTGCTGTGGTGCATCGGATTTTAATACTGGTCTCACAGGAAAGTTTTAAAGCACAGATTCTGAGCACTTTTCTTGTACTTACGTGGGCATTTTGGCTTTCGTATTTAATTCCGATGCAATTTCTTTGTTTCATCGCCATTGTGAAGTGCGAAGATATACATTAAAGCTGCAGTGGTGCATCGGATTTTTATACTGGTCTCATAGGAAAGTCTTAAGCACTGACTCTGACCACTGTTCTTGTACTTAAGTCGGCATTTTGGATTTTGTATTTAATTCCGATGCAATTTCTGTGTATCATCGTCAATCTGAAGCTCCTATGGATACAGTGGACTTCCACTAGTGCATCGGAATCTAATACTGGTCTCAGAGGAAAGGCTCAATGCACAGACTCGAAGATGAGTCACTCTTCTTGTACTTAAGTCGGCAATGTGGGTTTTGTATTTAATTCCGATGCAATTTCTGTGTTTCATCGTCATTGAGAAGGTCCAAGGTATAGATTAAACCTGCTGTGGTGCATCGGATATTAATACTGGTCTCACAGGAAAGGCTCAAAACAAAGACACGACGATGAGTCCCTCTTCTTGTTCTTAACGCGGCATTGTGGCTTTTGTATGCAATTTCTGTGTTTCATCGCCATTGTGATGTGCGAAGGTATACTTTAAACCTGCAGTGGTGCATCGGATTTTAATACTGGTCTCACAGCAAAGTCTTAAAGCACAGACTCTGAGCACTGTTCTAGTACTTAAGTCGGCACTTTCGCTTTTACATTTAATTCCGATGCAACTTCTGTGTTTCATCGCCTTTGTGACATGCGAAGGTATACCTTAAACCTGCAGTGATGCTTCGGAATCTAATACTGGTCTCACAGGAAAGGCTCAAAACAAAGACTCGACGATGAGTCACTCTTCTTGTACTTAAGTCGGCATTGTGGCGTTTGTATTTTATTCCGATGCAATTTCTGTGTTTCATCACCATTGTGAAGTGCAAACTTATACATTAAACCTGCAGTGGTGCATCGGATTTTTATACTGGTCTCATAGGAAAGCCTTAATTCATAGACTCTGACCACTGATCTTGTACCTCTGTCGGCATTTTCGCTTTTGTATTTAATTCCGATGCAATTTCTGTGTATCATCGTCAAAGAGAAGGTCGAAGGTATAGATTAAACCTGCAATGTGCATCGGATTTTAATACTGGTCTCACAGGAAAGTCTTAAAGCATAGACGCTGAGCACTGTTCTTGTACTTAAGTCGGCTATTTGGCTCTTGTATTTAATTCCGATGCAATATCTGTGTTTCATCGTCAATGTGAAGCTCCTAGGGATACAGTAGTCCTGCAGTAGTGCATCTGAATGTAATAGTGGTCTCACAGGAATCGCTCAAAGCACAGATTCGAAGATGAGTCACTCTTTTTGTACTTAAGTCGACATTGTGACTTTTGTATAATTCCGATGCAATGTCCGTGTTTCATCGCCATTGTGAAGTGCCAAGGTATACATTAAACCTTCAGTGGTGTATCGGATTTTAATACTGGTCTCACAGGAAAGGCTCAAAACAAAGACTCGACGATGAGTCACTCTTCTTGTACTTAAGTCGGCATTGTGGCGTTTGTATTTTATTCCGATGCAATTTCTGTTTTTCATCGTCAATGTGTAGGTCCAAGAGATACATTAAACCTGCAGTGGTGCATCGGTATCTAATACTGGTCTCACAGGAAAGGCTCAAACAAAGACCCGACGATGAGTCCCTCTTCTTGTACTTAAGTCGGCATTGTGGCTTTTGTATTTAATTCCGATGCAATTTCTGTGTTTCATCGTCAATGAGAAGGTCCAAGGATAGATTAAACCTGCTGTGGTGCATCGGATTTTAATACTGGTCTCACAGGAAAGTTTTAAAGCACAGACTCTGCGCACTGTTTTTGTATATAAGTCGGCATTTTGGCTTTTCTATTTAATTCCGATGCAATTTATGTGTTTCATCGTCAATGTCAAGCTCTTAGGGATACTGTAGACCCGCAGTAGTGCATCGGAATCTAATACTGGTCTCACAGGAAAGTCTCAAAGCACAGACTCGAAGATGAGTCACTCTTCTTGTACTTAAGTCGGCATTGTGGGTTTTGTATTTAGTTCCGATGCAATTTCTGTCTTTCATCGTCAAAGAGAAGGTCGAAGGTATAGATTAAACCTGCAATGTGCATCGGATTTTAATACTGGTCTCACAGGAAAGTCTTAAAGCATAGACACTGAGCACTGTTATTGTACTTAAGTCAGCTCTTTGGCTTTTGTATTTAATTCCGATGCAATATCTGTGTTTCATCGTCAATGTGAAGCTCCTAGGGATACAGTAGTCCTGCAGTAGTGCATCTGAATGTAATAGTGGTCTCACAGGAATGGCTCAAAGCACAGATTCGAAGATGAGTCACTCTTTTTGTACTTAAGTCGACATTGTGACTTTTGTATAATTCCGATGCAATGTCCATGTTTCATCGCCATTGTGAAGTGCCAAGGTATACATTAAACCTTCAGTGGTGTATCGGATTTTAATACTGGTCTCACAGGAAAGGCTCAAAACAAAGTCTCGACGATGAGTCACTCTTCTTGTACTTAAGTCGGCATTGTGGCTTTTGTATTTAATTCCGATGCAATTTCTGTGTTTCATCGTCAATGAGAAGGTCCAAGGATAGATTAAACCTGCTGTGGTGCATCGGATTTTAATACTGGTCTCACAGGAAAGTTTTAAAGCACAGACTCTGCGCACTGTTTTTGTATATAAGTCGGCATTTTGGCTTTTCTATTTAATTCCGATGCAATTTATGTGTTTCATCGTCAATGTCAAGCTCTTAGGGATACTGTAGACCCGCAGTAGTGCATCGGAATCTAATACTGGTCTCACAGAAGAGTCTCAAAGCACAGACTCGAAGATGAGTCACTCTTCTAGTACTTAAGTAGGCATTGTGGCTTTTGTATATAATTCTAGTGCAATTTCTGTGTTTCATCGTCAATGTGAATGTCCAAGGGATACATTAAATCTGCAGTGGTACATCGCAATCTAATACTGGTCTCACAGGAAAGGCTCAAAACAAAGACTCGACGATGAGTCCCTCTTCTTGTACTTAAGTCAGCATTGTGGCCTTTGGATTTAATTCCGATGCAGTTTCGGTGTTTCATCGCCGTTGTGAAGTGCCAAGGTATGCATTAAACCTGCAGTGGTGCATCGGATTTTAATACTGGTCTCACAGGAAAGTCTTAAAGCATTGACACTGAGCACTGTTCGTGTACTTATGTCGGCATTTTGGCTTTCGTACTTAGTCCGATGAAATATCTGTGTTTAATCGTCAATGTGAAGCTCCTAGGGATAGAGTAGACCAGCAGTAGTGCATCGGAATCTAATACTGTTCTCACAGGTAAGACTCAAAGCACAGACTCCAAGATGAGTCACTCTTCTTGTACTTAAGTCGGCATTGTGGCTTTAGTATTTAATTCCGATGCAACTTCTGTGTTTCATCGTCAACGTGTAGGTCCAAGGGACACATTAATCCTGCAATGGTGCATCGGAATCTAATACTGCTCTCAAAGGCTGTGTTTCATCGTCAATGTGTAGGTCCAATGGATAGATTAAACCTGCAGTGGTGCACGGGATCTAATACTGGTCTCACAGGAAAGGCGCAAAGCACAGACTCGAAGATGAGTCACTCTTCTTGTACTTAAGTCGGCATTGTGGCTTGTGTATTTAATTCCGATGCAACTTCTGTGTTTTATCGTCAACGTGTAGTTCCAAGGGATACATTAATCCTGCAATGGTGCATCGGAATGTAATACTGCTCTCACAGGCTGCTTTCATCGTCAATGTGTAGGTCCAATGGATAGATTAAACCTGCAGTGGTGCACGGGATCTAATATTGGTCTCACACGAAAGGCGCAAAGCACAGACTCGAAGATGAGTCACTCTTCTTTTACTTAAGTCGGCATTGTGGCTTTTGTATTTAATTCCGATGCCATATCTGTGTATCATCGTCAATGTGAATGTCCAAAGGATACATTAAACCTGTAGTGGTGGTTCGGAATCTAATACTGGTCTCACAGGAAAGGCTCAAAACAAAGACTCGACGATGAGTCCCTCTTCTTGTTCTTAACGCGGCATTGTGGCTTTTGTATTGAATTTCGATGCAATTTCTGTGTTTCATCGCCATTGTGATGTGCGAAGGTATACATTAAACCTGCAGTGGTGCATCGGATTTTAATACTGGTCTCACAGCAAAGTCTTAAAGTACAGACTCTGAGCACTGTTCTAGTACTTAAGTCGGCACTTTCGCTTTTACATTTAATTCCGATGCAACTTCTGTGTTTCATCGCCTTTGTGACATGCGAAGGTATACCTTAAACCTGCAGTGATGCTTCGGAATCTAATACTGGTCTCACAGGAAAGGCTCAAAACAAAGACTCGACGTTGAGTCACTCTTCTTGTACTTAAGTCGGCATTGTGGCTTTTGTATTTAATTTCGATGCAATTTCTGTATTTCATCGCCATTGTGATGTGCGAAGGTATACATTAAACCTGCAGTGGTGCATCGGAATCTAATACTGGTCTCACAGGAAAGGCTCAAACCAAAGACTCGACGATGAGTCCATCTTCTTGCACTTAAGTCGGCATTGTGGCCTTTGGATTTAATTCCGATGCAGTTTCGGTGTTTCATCGCCGTTGTGAAGTGCCAAGGTATGCATTAAACCTGCAGTGGTGCATCGGATTTTAATACTGGTCTCACAGGAAAGTCTTAAAGCATTGACACTGAGCACTGTTCGTGTACTTATGTCGGCATTTTGGCTTTCGTACTTAGTCCGATGAAATATCTGTGTTTAATCGTCAATGTGAAGCTCCTAGGGATAGAGTAGACCAGCAGTAGTGCATCGGAATCTAATACTGTTCTCACAGGTAAGACTCAAAGCACAGACTCCAAGATGAGTCACTCTTCTTGTACTTAAGTCGGCATTGTGGCTTTAGTATTTAATTCCGATGCAACTTCTGTGTTTCATCGTCAACGTGTAGGTCCAAGGGACACATTAATCCTGCAATGGTGCATCGGAATCTAATACTGCTCTCAAAGGCTGTGTTTCATCGTCAATGTGTAGGTCCAATGGATAGATTAAACCTGCAGTGGTGCACGGGATCTAATACTGGTCTCACAGGAAAGGCGCAAAGCACAGACTCGAAGATGAGTCACTCTTCTTGTACTTAAGTCGGCATTGTGGCTTGTGTATTTAATTCCGATGCAACTTCTGTGTTTTATCGTCAACGTGTAGTTCCAAGGGATACATTAATCCTGCAATGGTGCATCGGAATGTAATACTGCTCTCACAGGCTGCTTTCATCGTCAATGTGTAGGTCCAATGGATAGATTAAACCTGCAGTGGTGCACGGGATCTAATATTGGTCTCACACGAAAGGCGCAAAGCACAGACTCGAAGATGAGTCACTCTTCTTTTACTTAAGTCGGCATTGTGGCTTTTGTATTTAATTCCGATGCCATATCTGTGTATCATCGTCAATGTGAATGTCCAAAGGATACATTAAACCTGTAGTGGTGGTTCGGAATCTAATACTGGTCTCACAGGAAAGGCTCAAAACAAAGACTCGACGATGAGTCCCTCTTCTTGTTCTTAACGCGGCATTGTGGCTTTTGTATTGAATTTCGATGCAATTTCTGTGTTTCATCGCCATTGTGATGTGCGAAGGTATACATTAAACCTGCAGTGGTGCATCGGATTTTAATACTGGTCTCACAGCAAAGTCTTAAAGTACAGACTCTGAGCACTGTTCTAGTACTTAAGTCGGCACTTTCGCTTTTACATTTAATTCCGATGCAACTTCTGTGTTTCATCGCCTTTGTGACATGCGAAGGTATACCTTAAACCTGCAGTGATGCTTCGGAATCTAATACTGGTCTCACAGGAAAGGCTCAAAACAAAGACTCGACGTTGAGTCACTCTTCTTGTACTTAAGTCGGCATTGTGGCGTTTGTATTTTATTCCGATGCAATTTCTGTTTTTCATCGTCAATGTGTAGGTCCAAGAGATACAGTAAACCTGCAGTGGTGCATCGGAATCTAATACTGGTCTCACAGGAGAGGCTCAAAACAAAGACTCGACGATGAGTCCCTCTTCTTGTACTTAAGTCGGCATTTTGGCTTTTGTATTTAATTCCGATGCATTTTCTGTGTTTCTTCGTCAATGTGTAGGTCCAAGAGATACATTAAACCTGCAGTGGTGCATCGGAATCTAATACTGGTCTCACAGGAGAGGCTCAAATCAAAGACTCGACGATGAGTCCCTCTTCTTGTACTTAAGTCGGCATTGTGGCTTTTGTATTTAATTCCGATGCAATTTCTGTGTTTCATCGTCAATGAGAAGGTCCAAGGTATAGATTAAACCTGCTGTGGTGCATCGGATTTTAATACTGGTCTCACAGGAAAGTTTTAAAGCACAGATTCTGAGCACTTTTCTTGTACTTACGTGGGCATTTTGGCTTTCGTATTTAATTCCGATGCAATTTCTTTGTTTCATCGCCATTGTGAAGTGCGAAGATATACATTAAAGCTGCAGTGGTGCATCGGATTTTTATACTGGTCTCATAGGAAAGTCTTAAGCACTGACTCTGACCACTGTTCTTGTACTTAAGTCGGCATTTTGGATTTTGTATTTAATTCCGATGCAATTTCTGTGTATCATCGTCAATCTGAAGCTCCTATGGATACAGTGGACTTCCACTAGTGCATCGGAATCTAATACTGGTCTCAGAGGAAAGGCTCAATGCACAGACTCGAAGATGAGTCACTCTTCTTGTACTTAAGTCGGCAATGTGGGTTTTGTATTTAATTCCGATGCAATTTCTGTGTTTCATCGTCATTGAGAAGGTCCAAGGTATAGATTAAACCTGCTGTGGTGCATCGGATATTAATACTGGTCTCACAGGAAAGGCTCAAAACAAAGACACGACGATGAGTCCCTCTTCTTGTTCTTAACGCGGCATTGTGGCTTTTGTATTCAATTTCGATGCAATTTCTGTGTTTCATCGCCATTGTGATGTGCGAAGGTATACTTTAAACCTGCAGTGGTGCATCGGATTTTAATACTGGTCTCACAGCAAAGTCTTAAAGCACAGACTCTGAGCACTGTTCTAGTACTTAAGTCGGCACTTTCGCTTTTACATTTAATTCCGATGCAACTTCTGTGTTTCATCGCCTTTGTGACATGCGAAGGTATACCTTAAACCTGCAGTGATGCTTCGGAATCTAATACTGGTCTCACAGGAAAGGCTCAAAACAAAGACTCGACGATGAGTCACTCTTCTTGTACTTAAGTCGGCATGCTGGATTTTGTATTTAATTCCGATGCAATTTCTGTGTATCATCGTCAATCTGAAGCTCCTATGGATACAGTGGACTTCCACTAGTGCATCGGAATCTAATACTGCTCTCACAGGAAAGGCTCAAAACACACACTCGAAGATGAGTCACTCTTCTTGTACTTTAGTCGGCATTGTGGCTTGTGTATTTAATTCCGATGCAACTTCTGTGTTTTATCGTCAACGTGTAGGTCCAAGGGATACATTAATCCTGCAATGGTGCATCGGAATCTAATACTGCTCTCACAGGCTGCTTTCATCGTCAATGTGTAGGTCCAATGGATAGATTAAACCTGCAGTGGTGCACGGGATCTAATATTGGTCTCACACGAAAGGCGCAAAGCACAGACTCGAAGATGAGTCACTCTTCTTTTACTTAAGTCGGCATTGTGGCTTTTGTATTTAATTCCGATGCCATATCTGTGTATCATCGTCAATGTGAATGTCCAAAGGATACATTAAACCTGTAGTGGTGGTTCGGAATCTAATACTGGTCTCACAGGAAAGGCTCAAAACAAAGACTCGACGATGAGTCCCTCTTCTTGTTCTTAACGCGGCATTGTGGCTTTTGTATTGAATTTCGATGCAATTTCTGTGTTTCATCGCCATTGTGATGTGCGAAGGTATACATTAAACCTGCAGTGGTGCATCGGATTTTAATACTGGTCTCACAGCAAAGTCTTAAAGTACAGACTCTGAGCACTGTTCTAGTACTTAAGTCGGCACTTTCGCTTTTACATTTAATTCCGATGCAACTTCTGTGTTTCATCGCCTTTGTGACATGCGAAGGTATACCTTAAACCTGCAGTGATGCTTCGGAATCTAATACTGGTCTCACAGGAAAGGCTCAAAACAAAGACTCGATGATGAGTCACTCTTCTTGTACTTAAGTCGGCATTGTGGCGTTTGTATTTTATTCCAATGCAATTTCTGTTTTTCATCGTCAATGTGTAGGTCCAAGAGATACAGTAAACCTGCAGTGGTGCATCGGAATCTAATACTGGTCTCACAGGAGAGGCTCAAAACAAAGACTCGACGATGAGTCCCTCTTCTTGTACTTAAGTCGGCATTTTGGCTTTTGTATTTAATTCCGATGCATTTTCTGTGTTTCTTCGTCAATGTGTAGGTCCAAGAGATACATTAAACCTGCAGTGGTGCATCGGAATCTAATACTGGTCTCACAGGAGAGGCTCAAATCAAAGACTCGACGATGAGTCCCTCTTCTTGTACTTAAGTCGGCATTGTGGCTTTTGTATTTAATTCCGATGCAATTTCTGTGTTTCATCGTCAATGAGAAGGTCCAAGGTATAGATTAAACCTGCTGTGGTGCATCGGATTTTAATACTGGTCTCACAGGAAAGTTTTAAAGCACAGATTCTGAGCACTTTTCTTGTACTTACGTGGGCATTTTGGCTTTCGTATTTAATTCCGATGCAATTTCTTTGTTTCATCGCCATTGTGAAGTGCGAAGATATACATTAAAGCTGCAGTGGTGCATCGGATTTTTATACTGGTCTCATAGGAAAGTCTTAAGCACTGACTCTGACCACTGTTCTTGTACTTAAGTCGGCATTTTGGATTTTGTATTTAATTCCGATGCAATTTCTGTGTATCATCGTCAATCTGAAGCTCCTATGGATACAGTGGACTTCCACTAGTGCATCGGAATCTAATACTGGTCTCAGAGGAAAGGCTCAATGCACAGACTCGAAGATGAGTCACTCTTCTTGTACTTAAGTCGGCAATGTGGGTTTTGTATTTAATTCCGATGCAATTTCTGTGTTTCATCGTCATTGAGAAGGTCCAAGGTATAGATTAAACCTGCTGTGGTGCATCGGATATTAATACTGGTCTCACAGGAAAGGCTCAAAACAAAGACACGACGATGAGTCCCTCTTCTTGTTCTTAACGCGGCATTGTGGCTTTTGTATTGAATTTCGATGCAATTTCTGTGTTTCATCGCCATTGTGATGTGCGAAGGTATACTTTAAACCTGCAGTGGTGCATCGGATTTTAATACTGGTCTCACAGCAAAGTCTTAAAGCACAGACTCTGAGCACTGTTCTAGTACTTAAGTCGGCACTTTCGCTTTTACATTTAATTCCGATGCAACTTCTGTGTTTCATCGCCTTTGTGACATGCGAAGGTATACCTTAAACCTGCAGTGATGCTTCGGAATCTAATACTGGTCTCACAGGAAAGGCTCAAAACAAAGACTCGATGATGAGTCACTCTTCTTGTACTTAAGTCGGCATTGTGGCGTTTGTATTTTATTCCAATGCAATTTCTGTTTTTCATCGTCAATGTGTAGGTCCAAGAGATACAGTAAACCTGCAGTGGTGCATCGGAATCTAATACTGGTCTCACAGGAGAGGCTCAAAACAAAGACTCGACGATGAGTCCCTCTTCTTGTACTTAAGTCGGCATTTTGGCTTTTGTATTTAATTCCGATGCATTTTCTGTGTTTCTTCGTCAATGTGTAGGTCCAAGAGATACATTAAACCTGCAGTGGTGCATCGGAATCTAATACTGGTCTCACAGGAGAGGCTCAAATCAAAGACTCGACGATGAGTCCCTCTTCTTGTACTTAAGTCGGCATTGTGGCTTTTGTATTTAATTCCGATGCAATTTCTGTGTTTCATCGTCAATGAGAAGGTCCAAGGTATAGATTAAACCTGCTGTGGTGCATCGGATTTTAATACTGGTCTCACAGGAAAGTTTTAAAGCACAGATTCTGAGCACTTTTCTTGTACTTACGTGGGCATTTTGGCTTTCGTATTTAATTCCGATGCAATTTCTTTGTTTCATCGCCATTGTGAAGTGCGAAGATATACATTAAAGCTGCAGTGGTGCATCGGATTTTTATACTGGTCTCATAGGAAAGTCTTAAGCACTGACTCTGACCACTGTTCTTGTACTTAAGTCGGCATTTTGGATTTTGTATTTAATTCCGATGCAATTTCTGTGTATCATCGTCAATCTGAAGCTCCTATGGATACAGTGGACTTCCACTAGTGCATCGGAATCTAATACTGGTCTCAGAGGAAAGGCTCAATGCACAGACTCGAAGATGAGTCACTCTTCTTGTACTTAAGTCGGCAATGTGGGTTTTGTATTTAATTCCGATGCAATTTCTGTGTTTCATCGTCATTGAGAAGGTCCAAGGTATAGATTAAACCTGCTGTGGTGCATCGGATATTAATACTGGTCTCACAGGAAAGGCTCAAAACAAAGACACGACGATGAGTCCCTCTTCTTGTTCTTAACGCGGCATTGTGGCTTTTGTATGCAATTTCTGTGTTTCATCGCCATTGTGATGTGCGAAGGTATACTTTAAACCTGCAGTGGTGCATCGGATTTTAATACTGGTCTCACAGCAAAGTCATAAAGCACAGACTCTGAGCACTGTTCTAGTACTTAAGTCGGCACTTTCGCTTTTACATTTAATTCCGATGCAACTTCTGTGTTTCATCGCCTTTGTGACATGCGAAGGTATACCTTAAACCTGCAGTGATGCTTCGGAATCTAATACTGGTCTCACAGGAAAGGCTCAAAACAAAGACTCGACGATGAGTCACTCTTCTTGTACTTAAGTCGGCATTGTGGCGTTTGTATTTTATTCCGATGCAATTTCTGTGTTTCATCACCATTGTGAAGTGCAAACTTATACATTAAACCTGCAGTGGTGCATCGGATTTTTATACTGGTCTCATAGGAAAGCCTTAATTCATAGACTCTGACCACTGATCTTGTACCTCTGTCGGCATTTTCGCTTTTGTATTTAATTCCGATGCAATTTCTGTGTATCATCGTCAAAGAGAAGGTCGAAGGTATAGATTAAACCTGCAATGTGCATCGGATTTTAATACTGGTCTCACAGGAAAGTCTTAAAGCATAGACGCTGAGCACTGTTCTTGTACTTAAGTCGGCTATTTGGCTCTTGTATTTAATTCCGATGCAATATCTGTGTTTCATCGTCAATGTGAAGCTCCTAGGGATACAGTAGTCCTGCAGTAGTGCATCTGAATGTAATAGTGGTCTCACAGGAATCG
Organism: Schistocerca piceifrons; assembly: GCF_021461385.2. Classification (NCBI taxonomy): domain Eukaryota; kingdom Metazoa; phylum Arthropoda; class Insecta; order Orthoptera; family Acrididae; genus Schistocerca; species Schistocerca piceifrons. The sequence continues at coordinate 441,726,905 of NC_060139.1, read as the reverse complement.
CTCAAAGCACAGATTCGAAGATGAGTCACTCTTTTTGTACTTAAGTCGACATTGTGACTTTTGTATAATTCCGATGCAATGTCCGTGTTTCATCGCCATTGTGAAGTGCCAAGGTATACATTAAACCTTCAGTGGTGTATCGGATTTTAATACTGGTCTCACAGGAAAGGCTCAAAACAAAGACTCGACGATGAGTCACTCTTCTTGTACTTAAGTCGGCATTGTGGCGTTTGTATTTTATTCCGATGCAATTTCTGTTTTTCATCGTCAATGTGTAGGTCCAAGAGATACATTAAACCTGCAGTGGTGCATCGGTATCTAATACTGGTCTCACAGGAAAGGCTCAAACAAAGACCCGACGATGAGTCCCTCTTCTTGTACTTAAGTCGGCATTGTGGCTTTTGTATTTAATTCCGATGCAATTTCTGTGTTTCATCGTCAATGAGAAGGTCCAAGGATAGATTAAACCTGCTGTGGTGCATCGGATTTTAATACTGGTCTCACAGGAAAGTTTTAAAGCACAGACTCTGCGCACTGTTTTTGTATATAAGTCGGCATTTTGGCTTTTCTATTTAATTCCGATGCAATTTATGTGTTTCATCGTCAATGTCAAGCTCTTAGGGATACTGTAGACCCGCAGTAGTGCATCGGAATCTAATACTGGTCTCACAGGAAAGTCTCAAAGCACAGACTCGAAGATGAGTCACTCTTCTTGTACTTAAGTCGGCATTGTGGGTTTTGTATTTAGTTCCGATGCAATTTCTGTCTTTCATCGTCAAAGAGAAGGTCGAAGGTATAGATTAAACCTGCAATGTGCATCGGATTTTAATACTGGTCTCACAGGAAAGTCTTAAAGCATAGACACTGAGCACTGTTATTGTACTTAAGTCAGCTCTTTGGCTTTTGTATTTAATTCCGATGCAATATCTGTGTTTCATCGTCAATGTGAAGCTCCTAGGGATACAGTAGTCCTGCAGTAGTGCATCTGAATGTAATAGTGGTCTCACAGGAATGGCTCAAAGCACAGATTCGAAGATGAGTCACTCTTTTTGTACTTAAGTCGACATTGTGACTTTTGTATAATTCCGATGCAATGTCCATGTTTCATCGCCATTGTGAAGTGCCAAGGTATACATTAAACCTTCAGTGGTGTATCGGATTTTAATACTGGTCTCACAGGAAAGGCTCAAAACAAAGTCTCGACGATGAGTCACTCTTCTTGTACTTAAGTCGGCATTGTGGCTTTTGTATTTAATTCCGATGCAATTTCTGTGTTTCATCGTCAATGAGAAGGTCCAAGGATAGATTAAACCTGCTGTGGTGCATCGGATTTTAATACTGGTCTCACAGGAAAGTTTTAAAGCACAGACTCTGCGCACTGTTTTTGTATATAAGTCGGCATTTTGGCTTTTCTATTTAATTCCGATGCAATTTATGTGTTTCATCGTCAATGTCAAGCTCTTAGGGATACTGTAGACCCGCAGTAGTGCATCGGAATCTAATACTGGTCTCACAGAAGAGTCTCAAAGCACAGACTCGAAGATGAGTCACTCTTCTAGTACTTAAGTAGGCATTGTGGCTTTTGTATATAATTCTAGTGCAATTTCTGTGTTTCATCGTCAATGTGAATGTCCAAGGGATACATTAAATCTGCAGTGGTACATCGCAATCTAATACTGGTCTCACAGGAAAGGCTCAAAACAAAGACTCGACGATGAGTCCCTCTTCTTGTACTTAAGTCAGCATTGTGGCTTTTGTATTTAATTTCGATGCAATTTCTGTATTTCATCGCCATTGTGATGTGCGAAGGTATACATTAAACCTGCAGTGGTGCATCGGAATCTAATACTGGTCTCACAGGAAAGGCTCAAACCAAAGACTCGACGATGAGTCCATCTTCTTGCACTTAAGTCGGCATTGTGGCCTTTGGATTTAATTCCGATGCAGTTTCGGTGTTTCATCGCCGTTGTGAAGTGCCAAGGTATGCATTAAACCTGCAGTGGTGCATCGGATTTTAATACTGGTCTCACAGGAAAGTCTTAAAGCATTGACACTGAGCACTGTTCGTGTACTTATGTCGGCATTTTGGCTTTCGTACTTAGTCCGATGAAATATCTCTGTTTAATCGTCAATGTGAAGCTCCTAGGGATAGAGTAGACCAGCAGTAGTGCATCGGAATCTAATACTGTTCTCACAGGTAAGACTCAAAGCACAGACTCCAAGATGAGTCACTCTTCTTGTACTTAAGTCGGCATTGTGGCTTTAGTATTTAATTCCGATGCAACTTCTGTGTTTCATCGTCAACGTGTAGGTCCAAGGGACACATTAATCCTGCAATGGTGCATCGGAATCTAATACTGCTCTCAAAGGCTGTGTTTCATCGTCAATGTGTATTTCCAATGGATAGATTAAACCTGCAGTGGTGCACGGGATCTAATACTGGTCTCACAGGAAAGGCGCAAAGCACAGACTCGAAGATGAGTCACTCTTCTTGTACTTAAGTCGGCATTGTGGCTTGTGTATTTAATTCCGATGCAACTTCTGTGTTTTATCGTCAACGTGTAGTTCCAAGGGATACATTAATCCTGCAATGGTGCATCGGAATGTAATACTGCTCTCACAGGCTGCTTTCATCGTCAATGTGTAGGTCCAATGGATAGATTAAACCTGCAGTGGTGCACGGGATCTAATATTGGTCTCACACGAAAGGCGCAAAGCACAGACTCGAAGATGAGTCACTCTTCTTTTACTTAAGTCGGCATTGTGGCTTTTGTATTTAATTCCGATGCCATATCTGTGTATCATCGTCAATGTGAATGTCCAAAGGATACATTAAACCTGTAGTGGTGGTTCGGAATCTAATACTGGTCTCACAGGAAAGGCTCAAAACAAAGACTCGACGATGAGTCCCTCTTCTTGTTCTTAACGCGGCATTGTGGCTTTTGTATTGAATTTCGATCCAATTTCTGTGTTTCATCGCCATTGTGATGTGCGAAGGTATACATTAAACCTGCAGTGGTGCATCGGATTTTAATACTGGTCTCACAGCAAAGTCTTAAAGTACAGACTCTGAGCACTGTTCTAGTACTTAAGTCGGCACTTTCGCTTTTACATTTAATTCCGATGCAACTTCTGTGTTTCATCGCCTTTGTGACATGCGAAGGTATACCTTAAACCTGCAGTGATGCTTCGGAATCTAATACTGGTCTCACAGGAAAGGCTCAAAACAAAGACTCGACGATGAGTCACTCTTCTTGTACTTAAGTCGGCATTGTGGCGTTTGTATTTTATTCCGATGCAATTTCTGTTTTTCATCGTCAATGTGTAGGTCCAAGAGATACAGTAAACCTGCAGTGGTGCATCGGAATCTAATACTGGTCTCACAGGAGAGGCTCAAAACAAAGACTCGACGATGAGTCCCTCTTCTTGTACTTAAGTCGGCATTTTGGCTTTTGTATTTAATTCCGATGCATTTTCTGTGTTTCTTCGTCAATGTGTAGGTCCAAGAGATACATTAAACCTGCAGTGGTGCATCGGAATCTAATACTGGTCTCACAGGAGAGGCTCAAATCAAAGACTCGACGATGAGTCCCTCTTCTTGTACTTAAGTCGGCATTGTGGCTTTTGTATTTAATTCCGATGCAATTTCTGTGTTTCATCGTCAATGAGAAGGTCCAAGGTATAGATTAAACCTGCTGTGGTGCATCGGATTTTAATACTGGTCTCACAGGAAAGTTTTAAAGCACAGATTCTGAGCACTTTTCGTGTACTTACGTGGGCATTTTGGCTTTCGTATTTAATTCCGATGCAATTTCTTTGTTTCATCGCCATTGTGAAGTGCGAAGATATACATTAAAGCTGCAGTGGTGCATCGGATTTTTATACTGGTCTCATAGGAAAGTCTTAAGCACTGACTCTGACCACTGTTCTTGTACTTAAGTCGGCATTTTGGATTTTGTATTTAATTCCGATGCAATTTCTGTGTATCATCGTCAATCTGAAGCTCCTATGGATACAGTGGACTTCCACTAGTGCATCGGAATCTAATACTGGTCTCAGAAGAAAGGCTCAATGCACAGACTCGAAGATGAGTCACTCTTCTTGTACTTAAGTCGGCAATGTGGGTTTTGTATTTAATTCCGTTGCAATTTCTGTGTTTCATCGTCATTGAGAAGGTCCAAGGTATAGATTAAACCTGCTGTGGTGCATCGGATATTAATACTGGTCTCACAGGAAAGGCTCAAAACAAAGACACGACGATGAGTCCCTCTTCTTGTTCTTAACGCGGCATTGTGGCTTTTGTATTCAATTTCGATGCAATTTCTGTGTTTCATCGCCATTGTGATGTGCGAAGGTATACTTTAAACCTGCAGTGGTGCATCGGATTTTAATACTGGTCTCACAGCAAAGTCTTAAAGCACAGACTCTGAGCACTGTTCTAGTACTTAAGTCGGCACTTTCGCTTTTACATTTAATTCCGATGCAACTTCTGTGTTTCATCGCCTTTGTGACATGCGAAGGTATACCTTAAACCTGCAGTGATGCTTCGGAATCTAATACTGGTCTCACAGGAAAGGCTCAAAACAAAGACTCGACGATGAGTCACTCTTCTTGTACTTAAGTCGGCATGCTGGATTTTGTATTTAATTCCGATGCAATTTCTGTGTATCATCGTCAATCTGAAGCTCCTATGGATACAGTGGACTTCCACTAGTGCATCGGAATCTAATACTGCTCTCACAGGAAAGGCTCAAAACACACACTCGAAGATGAGTCACTCTTCTTGTACTTTAGTCGGCATTGTGGCTTGTGTATTTAATTCCGATGCAACTTCTGTGTTTTATCGTCAACGTGTAGGTCCAAGGGATACATTAATCCTGCAATGGTGCATCGGAATCTAATACTGCTCTCACAGGCTGCTTTCATCGTCAATGTGTAGGTCCAATGGATAGATTAAACCTGCAGTGGTGCACGGGATCTAATATTGGTCTCACACGAAAGGCGCAAAGCACAGACTCGAAGATGAGTCACTCTTCTTTTACTTAAGTCGGCATTGTGGCTTTTGTATTTAATTCCGATGCCATATCTGTGTATCATCGTCAATGTGAATGTCCAAAGGATACATTAAACCTGTAGTGGTGGTTCGGAATCTAATACTGGTCTCACAGGAAAGGCTCAAAACAAAGACTCGACGATGAGTCCCTCTTCTTGTTCTTAACGCGGCATTGTGGCTTTTGTATTGAATTTCGATGCAATTTCTGTGTTTCATCGCCATTGTGATGTGCGAAGGTATACATTAAACCTGCAGTGGTGCATCGGATTTTAATACTGGTCTCACAGCAAAGTCTTAAAGTACAGACTCTGAGCACTGTTCTAGTACTTAAGTCGGCACTTTCGCTTTTACATTTAATTCCGATGCAACTTCTGTGTTTCATCGCCTTTGTGACATGCGAAGGTATACCTTAAACCTGCAGTGATGCTTCGGAATCTAATACTGGTCTCACAGGAAAGGCTCAAAACAAAGACTCGATGATGAGTCACTCTTCTTGTACTTAAGTCGGCATTGTGGCGTTTGTATTTTATTCCGATGCAATTTCTGTTTTTCATCGTCAATGTGTAGGTCCAAGAGATACAGTAAACCTGCAGTGGTGCATCGGAATCTAATACTGGTCTCACAGGAGAGGCTCAAAACAAAGACTCGACGATGAGTCCCTCTTCTTGTACTTAAGTCGGCATTTTGGCTTTTGTATTTAATTCCGATGCATTTTCTGTGTTTCTTCGTCAATGTGTAGGTCCAAGAGATACATTAAACCTGCAGTGGTGCATCGGAATCTAATACTGGTCTCACAGGAGAGGCTCAAATCAAAGACTCGACGATGAGTCCCTCTTCTTGTACTTAAGTCGGCATTGTGGCTTTTGTATTTAATTCCGATGCAATTTCTGTGTTTCATCGTCAATGAGAAGGTCCAAGGTATAGATTAAACCTGCTGTGGTGCATCGGATTTTAATACTGGTCTCACAGGAAAGTTTTAAAGCACAGATTCTGAGCACTTTTCTTGTACTTACGTGGGCATTTTGGCTTTCGTATTTAATTCCGATGCAATTTCTTTGTTTCATCGCCATTGTGAAGTGCGAAGATATACATTAAAGCTGCAGTGGTGCATCAGATTTTTATACTGGTCTCATAGGAAAGTCTTAAGCACTGACTCTGACCACTGTTCTTGTACTTAAGTCGGCATTTTGGATTTTGTATTTAATTCCGATGCAATTTCTGTGTATCATCGTCAATCTGAAGCTCCTATGGATACAGTGGACTTCCACTAGTGCATCGGAATCTAATACTGGTCTCAGAGGAAAGGCTCAATGCACAGACTCGAAGATGAGTCACTCTTCTTGTACTTAAGTCGGCAATGTGGGTTTTGTATTTAATTCCGATGCAATTTCTGTGTTTCATCGTCATTGAGAAGGTCCAAGGTATAGATTAAACCTGCTGTGGTGCATCGGATATTAATGCTGGTCTCACAGGAAAGGCTCAAAACAAAGACACGACGATGAGTCCCTCTTCTTGTTCTTAACGCGGCATTGTGGCTTTTGTATTCAATTTCGATGCAATTTCTGTGTTTCATCGCCATTGTGATGTGCGAAGGTATACTTTAAACCTGCAGTGGTGCATCGGATTTTAATACTGGTCTCACAGCAAAGTCTTAAAGCACAGACTCTGAGCACTGTTCTAGTACTTAAGTCGGCACTTTCGCTTTTACATTTAATTCCGATGCAACTTCTGTGTTTCATCGCCTTTGTGACTTGCGAAGGTATACCTTAAACCTGCAGTGATGCTTCGGAATCTAATACTGGTCTCACAGGAAAGGCTCAAAACAAAGACTCGACGATGAGTCACTCTTCTTGTACTTAAGTCGGCATTGTGGCGTTTGTATTTTATTCCGATGCAATTTCTGTGTTTCATCACCATTGTGAAGTGCAAACTTATACATTAAACCTGCAGTGGTGCATCGGATTTTTATACTGGTCTCATAGGAAAGCCTTAATTCACAGTCTCTGACCACTGATCTTGTACCTCTGTCGGCATTTTCGCTTTTGTATTTAATTCCGATGCAATTTCTGTGTATCATCGTCAAAGAGAAGGTCGAAGGTATAGATTAAACCTGCAATGTGCATCGGATTTTAATACTGGTCTCACAGGAAAGTCTTAAAGCATAGACACTGAGCACTGTTCTTGTACTTAAGTCGGCTCTTTGGCTTTTGTATTTAATTCCGATGCAACATCTGTGTTTCATCGTCAATGTGAAGCTCCTAGGGATACAGTAGTCCTGCAGTAGTGCATCTGAATGTAATAGTGGTCTCACAGGAATCGCTCAAAGCACAGATTCGAAGATGAGTCACTCTTTTTGTACTTAAGTCGACATTGTGACTTTTGTATAATTCCGATGCAATGTCCGTGTTTCATCGCCATTGTGAAGTGCCAAGGTATACATTAAACCTTCAGTGGTGTATCGGATTTTAATACTGGTCTCACAGGAAAGGCTCAAAACAAAGTCTCGACGATGAGTCACTCTTCTTGTACTTAAGTCGGCATTGTGGCTTTTGTATTTAATTCCGATGCAATTTCTGTGTTTCATCGTCAATGAGAAGGTCCAAGGATAGATTAAACCTGCTGTGGTGCATCGGATTTTAATACTGGTCTCACAGGAAAGTTTTAAAGCACAGACTCTGCGCACTGTTTTTGTATATAAGTCGGCATTTTGGCTTTTCTATTTAATTCCGATGCAATTTATGTGTTTCATCGTCAATGTCAAGCTCTTAGGGATACTGTAGACCCGCAGTAGTGCATCGGAATCTAATACTGGTCTCACAGAAGAGTCTCAAAGCACAGACTGGAAGATGAGTCACTCTTCTAGTACTTAAGTAGGCATTGTGGCTTTTGTATATAATTCTAGTGCAATTTCTGTGTTTCATCGTCAATGTGAATGTCCAAGGGATACATTAAATCTGCAGTGGTACATCGCAATCTAATACTGGTCTCACAGGAAAGGCTCAAAACAAAGACTCGACGATGAGTCCCTCTTCTTGTACTTAAGTCAGCATTGTGGCTTTTGTATTTAATTTCGATGCAATTTCTGTATTTCATCGCCATTGTGATGTGCGAAGGTATACATTAAACCTGCAGTAGTGCATCGGAATCTAATACTGGTCTCACAGGAGAGGCTCAAAGCACAGACTCGAAGATGAGTCACTCTTCTTGTACTTAAGTGGGCATTGTGGCTTTTGTATTTAATTCCGATGCAATTTCTGTGTTTCATCACCATTGTGAAGTGCAAACTTATACATTAAACCTGCAGTGGTGCATCGGATTTTTATACTGGTCTCATAGGAAAGCCTTAATTCACAGACTCTGACCACTGTTCTTGTACCTCTGTCGGCATTTTGGCTTTTGTATTTAATTCCGATGCAATATCTGTGTTTCATCGTCAATGTGAAGCTCCTAGGGATACAGTAGTCCTGCAGTAGTGCATCTGAATGTAATAGTGGTCTCACAGGAATGGCTCAAAGCACAGATTCGAAGATGAGTCACTCTTTTTGTACTTAAGTCGACATTGTGACTTTTGTATAATTCCGATGCAATGTCCGTGTTTCATCGCCATTGTGAAGTGCCAAGGTATACATTAAACCTTCATTGGTGTATCGGATTTTAATACTGGTCTCACAGGAAAATCTTAAAACTCAGCCTCTGAGCACTGTTCTTGTACTTAAGTCGGCAATTTGGCTTTTGTGTTTAATTCCGATGCAATTTCTGTGTTTAATCGTCTATGTGAATCTCCTAGGGATACAGTAGAATGCAGTAGTGCATCGCAAACTAATACTGGTCTCACAGGAAAGGCTCAATCAAAGACTCAAAGATGAGTCACTCTTCTTGTACTTAAGTCGGCTTTGTGGCTTTTGTATTTAATTCCGATACAATTTCTGTGTTTCATCGTCAATTAGTAGGTCGAAGTGATACATTAAATCTGCAGTGGTGCATCGGAATCTAATATATGTCTCACAGGAAAGGCTCAAAACAAAGACCTGACCATGAGTCCCTCTTCTTGTACTTAAGTTGGCATTGTGGCTTTTGTATTTAATTCCGATGCTATATCAGCGTTTCATCGTCAATGTGAATGTCAAAGGGATACATTAAATCTGCAGTGGTGCATCGGAATCTAATACTGGTCTCACAGGAAAGGCTCAAAACAAAGACTCGACGATGAGTCCCTCTTCTTGTACTTAAGTCGGCATTTTGGCTTTTGTATTTAATTCCGATGTAATTTCTGTGTTTCATCGTCAATGTGTAGGACCAAGGGATACATTAAATATGCAGTGGTGCATCGGAATCTAATACTGGTCTCACGGGAAAGGCTCAAGGCAAAGACTCGACGATTAGTCCCCCTTCTTGTACTTAGGTCGGCATTTTGGCTTTTGTATTTAAATCCGATGCAATTTCTGTTTCATCGTCAATGCGAATGTCCAAGGGATACATTAAACCTGTAGTGGTGCATCGGAATCTAATACTGTTCTCACAGGAAAGGCTCAAACAAAGACTTGACGATGAGTCTATCTTCTTGTACATAAGTCGGCATTGTGGCTTTTGTATTTAATTCCGATGTAATTTCTGTGTTTCATCGTCAATGTGTAGGACCAAGGGATACACTAAATATGCAGTGGTGCATCGGAATCTAATACTGGTCTCACGGGAAAGGCTCAAGGCAAAGACACGAAGATGAGTCCCTCTTCTTGTACTTAGGTCGGCATTTTGGCTTTTGTATTTAAATCTGATGCAATTTCTGTTTCATCGTCAATGCGAATGTCCAAGGGATACATTAAACCTGTAGTGGGGCATCGGAATCTAATACTGTTCTCACAGGAAAGGCTCAAACAAAGACTCGACGATGAGTCTATCTTCTTGTACATAAGTCGGCATTGTGGCTTTTGTATTTAATTCCGATGTAATTTCTGTGTTTCATCGTCAATGTGTAGGACCAAGGGATACATTAAATATGCAGTGGTGCATCGGAATCTAATACTGGTCTCACGGGAAAGGCTCATAGCAAAGACTCGATGATGAGTCCCCCTTCTTGTACTTAGGTCGGCATTTTGGCATTTGTATTTAAATCCGATGCAATTTCTGTTTCATCGTCAATGCGAATGTCCAAGGGATACTTTAAACCTGTAGTGGTGCATCGGAATCTAATACTGTTCTCACAGGGAAGGCTCAAACAAAGACTCGACGATGAGTCTATCTTCTTGTACATAAGTCGGCATTGTGGCTTTTGTATTTAATTCCGATGAAATTTCTGTGTTTCATCGTCAATGTGTAGGACCAAGGGATACATTAAATATGCAGTGGTGCATCGAAATCTAATACTGGTCTCACGGGAAAGGCTCAAGGCAAAGACTCGAAGATGAGTCCCTCTTCTTGTACTTAGGTCGGCATTTTGGCTTTTGTATTTAAATCTGATGAAATTTCTGTTTCATCGTCAATGCGAATGTCCAAGGGATACATTAAACCTGTAGTGGTGCATCGGCATCTAATACTGTTCTCACAGGAAAGGCTCAAACAAAGACTCGACGATGAGTCTATCTTCTTGTACATAAGTCGGCATTGTGGCTTTTGTATTTAATTCCGATGTAATTTCTGTGTTTCATCGTCAATGTGTAGGACCAAGGGATACATTAAATATGCAGTGGTGCATCGGAATCTAATACTGGTCTCACGGGAAAGGCTCAAGGCAAAGACTCGAAGATGAGTCCCTCTTCTTGTACTTAGGTCGGCATTTTGGCTTTTGTATTTAAATCCGATGCAATTTCTGTTTCATCGTCAATGCGAATGTCCAAGGGATACATTAAACCTGTAGTGGTGCATCGGAATCTAATACTGTTCTCACAGGAAAGGCTCAAACAAAGACTCGACGATGAGTCTATCTTCTTGTACATAAGTCGGCATTGTGGCTTTTGCATTTAATTCCGATGTAATTTCTGTGTTTCATCGTCAATGTGTAGGTCCAAGGGTAACATTAAACCTACAGAGGTGCATCGGAATCTAAAAATGGTCTCACTGGAAAGGCTCAAAACAAAGACCCGACGATGAGTCCCCCTTCTTGTACTTAAGTCGGCATGCTGGATTTTGTATTTAATTCCGATGCAATTTCTGTGTATCATCGTCAATCTGAAGCTCCTATGGATACAGTGGACTTCCACTAGTGCATCGGAATCTAATACTGCTCTCACAGGAAAGGCTCAAAGCACACACTCGAAGATGAGTCACTCTTCTGGTACTTTAGTCGGCATTGTGGCTTTTGTATTTAATTCCGATGCAATTTCTGTGTTTCATCGTCAATGAGAAGATCCAAGGTATAGATTAAACCTGCTGTGGTGCATCGGATATTAATACTGGTCTCACAGGAAACCCTCAAAGCAAAGACTCGACGATGAGTCCCTCTTCTTGTACCTAAGTCGGCATTGTGGCTTTTGTATTTAAATCCGATGCAATTTCTGTGTTTCATCGTCAATGAGAAGGTCCAAGGTATAGATTAAACCTGCAGTGGTGCATCGGATTTTTATAGTGGTCTCACAGGAAAGTCTTAAAACACAGACTCTGAGCACTGTTCTTGTACTTAAGTCGGCATTGTGGCCTCAGTATTTAATTCCGATGCAATTTCTGTTCTTCATCGTCAATGTGAACCTGCTAGGGATACAGTAGCCCTGCAGTAGTGCATTGGTATCTAATACTGGTCTCACAGGAAAGGCTCAAACCACAGTCTCGAAGATGAGTCACTCTTCTTGTACTTAAGTCGGCATTGTGGCTTTTGTATTTAATTCCTATGTAATTTCGGCGTTCGAATGCCATTGTGAAGTGCCAAGGTATACATTAAACTTGCAGTGGTGTATCGGATTTTAATACTGGTCTCAAAGGAAGTCTTAAAACACAGACTCTGAGCACTGTTCTTGTACTTAAGTCAGCATTCTGGCATTTGTATCTAATTCCAATGCAACTTCTGTGTTTCATCGTCAATATGAAGCTCATAGGGATACAGTAGACCTGCGGTAGTGCATCGCAATCTAATACTGGTCTCACAGCTAAGGCTCAAAGTACAGACTCGAACATGAGTCACTCTTCTTGTACTTAAGTCGGCATTGTGGCTTTTGTATTTAATTCCGATGCAATATCTGTGTTTCATCGTCAATGTGTAGGTCCAAATGATACATTAAACCTGCAGTGGTGCGTCGGAATCTAATACTGGTCTCACAGGAAAGGCTCAAAACAAAGACTCGACGATGAGTACCTCTTCTTGTACTTAAGTCGGCATTGTGGCTTTTATATTTGATTCCGATGCAATTTCTGTGTTTCATCGTCAATGAGAAGGTCCAAGGTATAGATTAAACCTGCTGTGGTGCATCGGATTTTAATACTGGTCTCACAGGAAAGTTTTAAAGCGCAGACTCTGAGCACTGTTCTTGTACTTACGTGGGCATTTTGGCTTTTGTATTTTATTCCGATGCAATTTCTGTGTTTCATCGCCATTGTGAAGTGCGAAGATATACATTAAAGCTGCAGTGGTGCATCGGATTTTTATACTGGTCTCATAGGAAAGTCTTAAAGCACTGACTCTGACCACTGTTCTTGTACTTAAGTCGGCATTTTGGATTTTGGATTTAATTCCGATGCAATTTCTGTGTATCATCGTCAATCTGAAGCTCCTATGGATACAGTGGACTTCCTCTAGTGCATCGGAATCTAATACTGGTCTCACAGGAAAGGCTCAAAGCACAGACTCGAAGATGAGTCACTCTTCTTGTACTTAAGTCGGCATTGTGGCTTTTGTATTTAATTCCGAAGCAACTTCGGTGTTTCATCGCCATTGTGAAGTGCCAAGGTATACATTAAACCTGCAGTGGTGCATTGGATGTTAATACTTGTCTCACAAGAAAGTCTTAGAGCACAGACTCTGAGCACTGTTCTAGTACTTAAGTTGGCATTTTGGCTTTTGTATTTAATTCCGATGCAATTTATGTGTTTCATCGTCAATGTGTAGGTCCAAGGGATACATTGAATCTGCAGTGGTGCATCGGAAACTAATACTGGTCTCACAGGAAAGGCTCAAAACAAAGACTCGACGATGAGTACCTCTTCTTGTACTTAAATCGGCATTGTGGCTTTTGTATTTAATTCCGATGAAATTTCTGTGTTTCATCGCCATTGTGAAGTACCAAGGTATACATTATACCAGCAGTGGTGCATCGGATTTTAATACCGGTCTCACAGGAAAGTCTTAAAGCACAGCCTCTGAGCACTGTTCTTGTACTTAAGTTGGCATTTTGGCTTTTTTATTTAATTCCGATGCAATTTATGTGTTTCATGGTCAGTGTGAATGTCCAAGGGATACATTAAACCTGCAGTGGTGCGTTGGAATCTAATACTGGTCTCACAGGAAGTCTTAAAGCATAGACACTGAGCACTGTTCTTGTACTTAAGTCGGCATTTTGGCTTTTGTATTTAATTCCGATGCAATTTCTGAGGATCATCGTCAATGTGAAGCTCCTAGTGATACAGTAGACTTGCACTAGTGCATCTGAATCTAATACTGGTCTCACAGGAAAGGCTCAAAGCACAGCCTCGAAGATGAGTCACTCTTCTTGTACTTAAGTCGGCATTGTGGCTTTTGTATTTAATTCCGATGCAATATCTGTGTTTCATCGTCAATGTGAATATACAAGGGATACATTAAATCTGCAGTGGTGCATCGGAATCTAATACTGGTCTCACAGGAAAGCCTCAAACCAAAGACTCGACGATGAGTCACTCTTCTTGTACTTACGTCGGCATTGTGGCTTTTAGTATTTAATTCCGATGCGATTTCGGTGTTTCATCGCCATTGTGAAGTACCAAGGTATACATTATACCAGCAGTGGGGCATCGGATTTTAATACTGGTCTCACAGGAAACTCTTAAAGCACAGACCCTGAGCACTGTTCTTGTACTTAAGTTGGCATTTTGGCTTTTTTATTTAATTCCGATGCAATTTATGTGTTTCATCGTCAGTGTGAATGTCCAAGGGATACATTAAACCTGCAGTGGTGCGTCGGAATCTAATACTGGTCTCACAGGAAGTCTTAAAGCATCGACACTGAGCACTGTTCTTGTACTTAAGTCGGCATTTTGGCTTTTGTATTTAATTCCGATGCTATCTCGGTGTTTCATCGTCAATGTGAAGCTCCTTGCGATACAGTAGACCTGCAGTAGTGCATCGGAATCTAATACTGGTCTCACACGAAAGGCTCATAGCACAGACTCAAAGATCAGTCACTCCTCTTGTACTTATGTCGGCATTTTGGCTTTTGTATTTAATTCCGATGCAATTCCTGTGTTTCATCGTCAATGTGTAGGTCCAAGGGAAGATTTAATATCTGCAGTGGTGCATTGGAATCTAATACTGTTCTCACAGGAAAGGCTCAAAACAAAGACTCGACGATGAGTCCCTCTTCTTGTACTTACGTCGGCGTTGTGGCTTTTAGTATTTAATTCCCATGCAATTTCTGTGTTTCATCGTCAATGTGTAGGTCCAAGGGATATATTAAACCTGCAGTGGTGCGTCGGAATCTAATACTGGTCTCACAGCATGGGCTCAAAAAAAAGACTGGACGATGAGTCCCTCTTCTTGTACTTATGTCGGCTTTGTGGCCTTTGTATTTAATTCTGATGCAATTTCTGTGTTTCATCGCCATTGTGAAGTGCGAAGGTATACATTAAACCTGCAGTGGTGCATCGGATTTTTATACTGGTCTCATAGCAAAGTTTTAAAACACAGACTCTGAGCACTGATCTTGTACTTCAGTCGGCATTTTGGGTTTTGTAATTAATTCCGATGCAATTTCTGTGTATCATCGTCAATGTGAAGCTCCTAGGGATACACTAGACACGCACTAGTGAATCGGAATCTAATACTGGTCTCACAGGAAAGGCTCAAAATACAGACTCGAAGATGAGTCACTCTTTTTGTACTTAAGTCGGCATTGTGGCTTTTGTAATCAATTCCGATGCAATTTCGGTGTTTCATCGCCATTGTGAAGTGCCAAGGAATACATTAAACCTGCAGTGGTGCAATGGATATTAATACTGGTCTCACAGGAAAGTCTTAAAGCACAGACTCTGAGCACTGTTCTTGTACATAAGTCGGCATTTTGGCTTTTGTATTTAATTCCGATGCAATTTCTGTGTTTCATCGTCAATGTGTAGGTCCAAGGGATACTTTGAATCTGCAGTGGTGCGTCGGAATCTTATACTGGTCTCACAGGAAAGGCTCAAAGCACAGACTCGACGATGAGTTCCTCTTCCTGTCCTTAAGTCGGCATTGCGGCTTTTGTATTTAATTCCGATGCAGTTTCGGTGTTTCATCGCCATTGTCAAGTGCCAAGGTAAACATTAATCCTGCAGTGGTGCATCGGATTTTAATACTGGACTCACAGGAAAGTCTGAAAGCACAGACTCTGAAAACTGTTCTTCTACTTACGTCGGCATTTTGGCTTTTCTATTTAATTCCGATGCAATTTCTGTGTTTCGTCGTCATAGTGAAGCTGCTAGGGATACAGTAGACCTGCAGTAGTGCATCGGAATCTAATACTGGTCTCACAGGAAAGGCTCAAAGCACAGACTCGACGATGAGTCCCCCTTCTTGTACTTAAGTCGGCATTGTGGCTTTTGTATTTAATTCCGATGCAGTTTCGGTGTTTCATCGCCATTGTCAAGTGCCAAGGTAAACATTAATCCTGCAGTGGTGCACTGGATATTAATACTGGTCTCACAGGAAAGTCTTAAACCACAGACTCTGAGCACTCTTCTTGTACATTAAGTCGGCATTTTGGCTTTTGTATTTAATTCTGATGCAATTTCTGTGTTGCATCGTCAATGTGTAGGTCCAAGGGATACTTTGAATCTGCAGTGGTGCGTCGGAATCTTATACTGGTCTCACAGGAAAGGCTCAAAGCACAGACTCGACGATGAGTCCCTCTTCCTGTCCTTAAGTCGGCATTGTGGCTTTTGTATTTAATTCCAATACCAATTTCTGTGTTTCATCGCCATTGTGAAGTGCGAAGGTATACTTTAAACCTGCAGTGTTGCATCGGATTTTAATACTGGACTCACAGGAAAGTCTGAAAGCACAGACTCTGAAAACTGTTCTTCTACTTACGTCGGCATTTTGGCTTTTGTATTTAATTCCGATGCAATTTCTGTGTTTCGTCGTCATAGTGAAGCTGCTAGGGATACAGTAGACCTGCAGTAGTGCATCGGAATCTAATACAGGTCTCACAGGAAAGGCTCAAAGCACAGACTCGACGATGAGTCCCTCTTCCTGTCCTTAAGTCGGCATTGTGGCTTTTGTATTTAATTCCAATGCAATTTCTGTGTTTCATCGCCATTGTGAACTGCCAAGGAATACATTAAACCTGCAGTGGTGCATTGGATATTAATACTGGTCTCACAGGAAAGTCTTAAAGCACAGACTCTGAGCACAGTTCTTGTACATAAGTCGGCATTTTGGCTTTTGTATTTAATTCCGATGCAATTTCTGTGTTTCATCGTCAATGTGTAGGTCCAAGGGATACTTTGAATCTGCAGTGGTGCGTCGGAATCTTATACTGGTCTCACAGGAAAGGCTCAAAGCACAGACTCTTCTTGTACTTAAGTCGGCATTGTGGCTTTTGTATTTAATTCCGGTGGAATTTCTGTGTGTCATCGCCATTGTGAAGTGCGAAGGTATACATTAAACCTGCAGTGTTGCATCGGATTTTAATACTGGACTCACAGGAAAGTCTGAAAGCACAGACTCTGAGCACTGTTCTTCTACTTACGTCGGCATTTTGGCTTTTGTATTTAATTCCGATGCAATTTCTGTGTTTCGTCGTCATAGTGAAGCTGCTAGGGATACAGTAGACCTGCAGTAGTGAATCGAAATCTAATACTGGTCTCACAGGAAAAGCTCAAAGCACAGACTCTTCTTGTACTTAAGTCGGCATTGTGCCTTTTGTATTTAATTCCGGTGGAATTTCTGTGTGTCATCGCCATTGTGAAGTGCGAAGGTATACATTAAACCTCCGGTGGTGCATCGGATTTTTATACTGGTCTCACAGGAAAGTCTTAAAGCACAGACTTTGAGCGCTGTTCTAGTACTTAAGTCGGCACTTTGGCTTTTGGATTTAATTCCGATGCAATTTCTGTGTTTCATCGCCATTGTGATGTGCGAAGGTATACATTAAATGTGCAGTGTTGCATCGGATTTTAATACTGGTCTCACAGGAAAGTCTTAAAGCACAGACTCTGAGCACTGTTCTTGTACTTAAGTCGGCATTTT
The DNA here is from genome assembly GCF_021461385.2 of Schistocerca piceifrons. Lineage (NCBI taxonomy): Eukaryota > Metazoa > Arthropoda > Insecta > Orthoptera > Acrididae > Schistocerca > Schistocerca piceifrons. The sequence continues at coordinate 441,709,506 of NC_060139.1, read as the reverse complement.
GGTTTTTCTATTTGATTCCGATGCAATTTCTATGTTTCATCGTCAATGGTTAGGTCCAAGGGATACATTAAATCTGCAGTGGTGCATCGGAATCTAATACTGTTCTCACAGGAAAGGCTCAAAACAAAGACTCGACGATGAGTCCCACTTCTTGTATTTAATCGGCATTGTGGCATTTGTATTTAATTCCCATGCAATTTCTGTGTTTCATCGTCAATGTGTAGGTCCAAGGGATATATTAAACCTGCAGTGGTGCGTCGGAATCTAATACTGGTCTCACAGGATGGGCTCAAAAAAAAGACTGGACGATGAGTCCCTCTTCTTGTACTTATGTCGGCTTTGTGGCCTTTGTATTTAATTCCGATGCAATTTCTGTGTTTCATCGCCATTGTGAAGTGCGAAGGTATACATTAAACCTGCAGTGGTGCATCGGATTTTTATACTGGTCTCATAGCAAAGTTTTAAAACACAGACTCTGAGCACTGATCTTGTACTTAAGTCGGCATTTTGGGTTTTGTAATTAATTCCGATGCAATTTCTGTGTATCATCGTCAATGTGAAGCTCCTTGGGATACACTAGACATGCACTAGTGCATCGGAATCTAATACTGGTCTCACAGGAAAGGCTCAAAATACAGACTCGAAGATGAGTCACTCTTTTTGTACTTAAGTCGGGATGGTGGCTTTTGTATTTAATTCCGATGCAATTTTGGTGTTTCATTGCCATTGTGAAGTGCCAAGGTATACATTAAACCTGCAGTGGTGTATCGGATTTTAATACTGGTCTCACAGGAAAGTTTTAAAACACAGACTCTGAGCACTGATCTTGTACTTCAGTCGGCATTTTGGGTTTTGTAATTAATTCCGATGCAATTTCTGTGTATCATCGTCAATGTGAAGCTCCTAGGGATACACTAGACATGCACTAGTGCATCGGAATCTAATACTGGTCTCACAGGAAAGGCTCAAAATACAGACTCTAAGATGAGTCACTCTTTTTGTACTTAAGTCGGCATTGTAGCTTTTGTAATCAATTCCGATGCAATTTCGGTGTTTCATCGCCATTGTGAAGTGCCAAGGAATACATTAAACCTGCAGTGGTGCAATGGATATTAATACTGGTCTCACAGGAAAGTCTTAAAGCACAGACTCTGAGCACTGTTCTTGTACATAAGTCGGCATTTTGGCTTTTGTATTTAATTCCGATGCAATTTCTGTGTTTCATCGTCAATGTGTAGGTCCAAGGGATACTTTGAATCTGCAGTGGTGCGTCGGAATCTTATACTGGTCTCACAGGAAAGGCTCAAAGCACAGACTCGACGATGAGTTCCTCTTCCTGTCCTTAAGTCGGCATTGTGGCTTTTGTATTTAATTCCAATGCAATTTCTGTGTTTCATCGCCATTGTGAAGTGCGAAGGTATACTTTAAACCTGCAGTGTTGCATCGGATTTTAATACTGGACTCACAGGAAAGTCTGAAAGCACAGACTCTGAAAACTGTTCTTCTACTTACGTCGGCATTTTGGCTTTTCTATTTAATTCCGATGCAATTTCTGTGTTTCGTCGTCATAGTGAAGCTGCTAGGGATACAGTAGACCTGCAGTAGTGCATCGGAATCTAATACAGGTCTCACAGGAAAGGCTCAAAGCACAGACTCGACGATGAGTTCCTCTTCCTGTCCTTAAGTCGGCATTGTGGCTTTTGTATTTAATTCCAATGCAATTTCTGTGTTTCATCGCCATTGTGAAGTGCGAAGGTATACTTTAAACCTGCAGTGTTGCATCGGATTTTAATACTGGACTCACAGGAAAGTCTGAAAGCACAGACTCTGAAAACTGTTCTTCTACTTACGTCGGCATTTTGGCTTTTGTATTTAACTCCGATGCAATTTCTGTGTTTCGTCGTCATAGTGAAGCTGCTAGGGATACAGTAGACCTGCAGTAGTGCATCGGAATCTAATACAGGTCTCACAGGAAAGGCTCAAAGCACAGACTCGACGATGAGTCCCTCTTCCTGTCCTTAAGTCGGCATTGTGGCTTTTGTATTTAATTCCAATGCAATTTCTGTGTTTCATCGCCATTGTGAAGTGCGAAGGTATACTTTAAACCTGCAGTGTTGCATCGGATTTTAATACTGGACTCACAGGAAAGTCTGAAAGCACAGACTCTGAAAACTGTTCTTCTACTTACGTCGGCATTTTGGCTTTTGTATTTAATTCCGATGCAATTTCTGTGTTTCGTCGTCATAGTGAAGCTGCTAGGGATACAGTAGACCTGCAGTAGTGCATCGGAATCTAATGCAGGTCTCACAGGAAAGGCTCAAAGCACAGACTCGACGATGAGTCCATCTTCCTGTCCTTAAGTCGGCATTTTGGCTTTTGTATTTAATTCCAATGCAATTTCTGTGTTTCATCGCCATTGTGAAGTGCGAAGGTATACTTTAAACCTGCAGTGTTGCATCGGATTTTAATACTGGACTCACAGGAAAGTCTGAAAGCACAGACTCTGAAAACTGTTCTTCTACTTACGTCGGCATTTTGGCTTTTGTATTTAATTCCGATGCAATTTCTGTGTTTCGTCGTCATAGTGAAGCTGCTAGGGATACAGTAGACCTGCAGTAGTGCATCGGAATCTAATACTGGTCTCACAGGAAAGGCTCAAAGCACAGACTCGACGATGAGTCCCCCTTCTTGTACTTAAGTCGGCATTATGGCTTTTGTATTTAATTCCGATGCAGTTTCTGTGTTTCATCGTCAATGTGTAGCTCCAAGGGATACTTTGAATCTGCAGTGGTGCATCGGAATCTTATACTGGTCTCACAGGAAAGGCTCAAAGCACAGACTCGACGATGAGTCCCTCTTCTTGTACTTAAATCGGCATTTTTGCTTTTGTATTTAATTCCGATGCCATTTCTGTGTTTCGTCGTCATAGTGAAGCTGCTAGGGATACAGTAGACCTGCAGTAGTGCATCGGAATCTAATACAGGTCTCACAGGAAAGGCTCAAAGCACAGACTCGACGATGAGTCCCTCTTCCTGTCCTTAAGTCGGCATTGTGGCTTTTGTATTTAATTCCAATGCAATTTCTGTGTTTCATCGCCATTGTGAAGTGCGAAGGTATACTTTAAACCTGCAGTGTTGCATCGGATTTTAATACTGGACTCACAGTAAAGTCTGAAAGCACAGACTCTGAAAACTGTTCTTCTACTTACGTCGGCATTTTGGCTTAGTTTTTAATTCCGATGTAATTTCTGTGTTTCGTCGTCATAGTGAAGCTGCTAGGGATACAGTAGACCTGCAGATGTGCATCGGAATCTAATACAGGTCTCACAGGAAAGGCTCAAAGCACAGACTCGAAGGTGAGTCACTCTTCTTGTACTTAAGTCAGCATTGTGGCTTTTGTATTTAATTCCGATGCAATTTCTGTGTTTCATAGTCAATGAGAATGTCCAAGGGACACATTAAATCTGCAGTGGTGCACCGGAAACTAATACTGGTCTCACAGCAAAGCCTCAATACAAAGACTCGACGATGTGTCCCTTTTCTTGTACTTAAGTTGGCATTGTGGCTTTTGTATTTAATTCCGATGCAATCGCTGTGATTTAACGTCAATGTGAATGTCCAGGGGATACATTAAATCTGCAGTGGTGCATCGGAATCTAATACTGGTCTCACAGGAAAGGCTCAAAACAAAGACTCGACGATGAGTCCCTCTTCTTGTACTTAAATCGGCTTTGTCACTTTTGTATTTAATTCCGATGCAATTGCTGTGTTTCATTGTCAATGTGAATGTCCAAGGGATACATTAAATCTGCAGTGGTGCATTGGAATCTAATACTGGTCTCATAGGAATGGCTCAATACAAAGTCTCGACGATGAGTCCCTTTTCTTGTACTTATGTTGGCATTGTGGCTTTTGTAATTAATTCCGATGCAATCTCTGTGTTTCATCGTCAATGTGAATGTCCAAGGGATACATTAAATCTGCAGTGGTGCATCGGAATCTTATACCGGTCTCACAGGAAAGGCTCAAAACAAAGACTCGACGATGAGTCCCTCTTCTTGTCCTTAAATCGGCATTTTGGCTTTTGTATTTAATTCCGATGCAATTTCTGTGTTTCGTCGTCATAGTGAAGCTGCTAGGGATACAGTAGACCTGCAGTAGTGCATCGGAATCTAATACAGGTCTCACAGGATAGGCTCAAAGCACAGACTCGACGATGAGTCCCTCTTCCTGTCCTTAAGTCGGCATTGTGGCTTTTGTATTTAATTCCAATGCAATTTCTGTGTTTCATCGCCATTGTGAAGTGCGAAGGTATACTTTAAACCTGCAGTGTTGCATCGGATTTTAATACTGGACTCACAGGAAAGTCTGAAAGCACAGACTCTGAGCACTGTTCTTCTACTTACGTCGGCATTTTGGCTTTTGTATTTAGTTCCGATGCAATTTCTGTGTTTCGTCGGCATAGTGAAGCTGCTAGGGATACAGTAGACCTGCAGTAGTGAATCGGAATCTAATACTGGTCTCACAGGAAAGGCTCAAAGCACAGACACTTCTTGTATTTAAGTCGGCATTGTGGCCTTTGTATTTAATTCCGGTGGAATTTCTGTGTGTCATCGCCATTGTGATGTGCGAAGGTATACTTTAAGCCTCCGGTGGTGCATCGGATTTTTATACTGGTCTCACAGGAAAGTCTTAAAGCACAGACTTTGAGCGCTGTTCTAGTACTTAAGTCGGCACTTTGGCTTTTGTGTTTAATTCCGATGCAATTTCTGTGTTTCATCGCCATTGTGATGTGCGAAGGTATACATTAAACGTGCAGTGTTGCATCGGATTTTAATACTGGTCTCACAGGAAAGTCTTAAAGCACAGACTCTGAGCACTGTTCTTGTACTTAAGTCGGCATTTTGGCTTTTCTATTTAATTCCGATGCAATTTCTGTGTTTCATCGTCAATGTGTAGGTCCAAGGGATATGTTAAACCTGCAGTGGTGCGTCGGAATCTAATACTGGTCTCACAGGATAGGCCCAAAAAAAAGACTGGACGATGAGTCCCTCGTCTTGTACTTATGTCGGCTTTGTGGCCTTTGTATTTAATTCCGATGCAATTTCTGTGTTTCATCGCCATTGTGAAGTGCGAAGGTATACATTAAACCTGCAGTGGTACATCGGATTTTTATACTGGTCTCATAGGAAAGTCTTAAAGCACCGACTCTTAGCACTGTTGGTGTACTGAAGTCGGCATTTTGGCTTTTGTATTTACTTCCGATGCAATTTCTGTGTTTCATCGTCAATGTGAAGCTCCTAGGGATACAGTAGACCTGCAGTAGTGCATCGCAAACTAATACTGGTCTCACAGGAAAGGCTCAAAGCCAAGACTCGACGATGAGTCCCTTTTTTTGTACTTAAGTCGGCATTGTGGCTTTTGTATTCAATTCCGATGCAATTTCGGTGTTTCATCGCCATTGTGAAGTGCCAAGGAATACATTAAACCTGCAGTGGTGCATTGGATATTAATACTGGTCTCACAGGAAAGTCTTAAAGCACAGACTCTGAGCACTGTTCTTGTACATAAGTCGGCATTTTGGCTTTTGTATTTAATTCCGATGCAATATCTGTGTTTCGTCGTCATAGTGAAGCTGCTAGGGATACAGTAGACCTGCAGTAGTGCATCGGAATCTAATACTGGTCTCACAGGAGAGGCTCAAAGCACAGACTCGACGATGAGTCCCTCTTCCTGTCCTTAAGTCGGCAATGTGGCTTTTGTATTTAATTCCAATGCAATTTCTGTGTTTCATCGCCATTGTGAAGTGCGAAGGTATAGTTTAAACCTGCAGTGTTGCATCAGATTTTAATACTGGACTCACAGGAAAGTCCTAAGCACAGACTCTGAGCACTGTTCTTCTACTTACGTCGGCATTTTGGCTTTTGTATTTAATTCCGATGCAATTTCTGTGTTTCGTCGTCATAGTGAAGTTGCTAGGGATGCAGTAGACCTGCAGTAGTGCATCGAATTCTAATACTGGTCTCACAGGAAAGGCTCAAAGCTCAGACTCGAAGATGAGTCACTCTTCTTGTACTTAAGTCGGCATTGTGGCTTTTGTATTTAATTACGACGCAATTTCTGTGATTCATCGTCAATGTGTAGGTCCAAGGGATACATTAACCCTGCAGTGGTGCGTCGGAATCTAATACTGGTCCCACAGGAAAGGCTCAAAACAAAGACTCGACAATGAGTTCCTCTTCTTGTACTTAGGTCGGCATTGTGGCTTTTGTATTTAATTCCGATGCAATTTCTGTATTTAATCGCCATTGTGAAGTGCGAAGGTATACATTAAATCTGCAGTGGTGCATCGGATCTTTATACTGGTCTCATAGGAAAGTCTTAAAGCACCGACTCTTAGCACTGTTTTTGTACTGAAGTCGGCATTTTGGCTTTTGTACTTAATTCCGATGCAATTTCTGTGTATCATTGTCAATGTGAAGCTCCTAGGGATACAGTAGACATGCAGTAGTGCATCGGAATCTAATACTGGTCTCACAGGAATGGCTCAAAGCACAGACTCGAAGATGAGTCACTCTTCTTTTACTTAAGTCGGCATTGTGGCTTATGTATTTAATTCCGATGCAATTTCGGTGTTTCTTTGCCATTGTGATGTGCCAAGGTATACATTAAGCCTGCAGTGGTGTATCGGATTTTAATACTGGTCTCACGGGAAAGTCTTAAAACACAGACTCTGAGCACTGATCTTGTACATAAATCGGCATTTTGGCTTTTGTATTTAATTCCGTGTCAATTTCTGTTTCTCATCGTCTGTGTGTAGCTCCTAGGGATACAGTAGACCTGCAGTAGTTCATCGCAAACTACTACTGGTCTCACAGGAAAGGCCCAAAGTACAGACTCGTAGATGAGTCACTCTTGTTGTACTTAAGTCGGCATTGTGGCTTTTAGATTTAATTGAAATGCAATTTCTGTGTTTCATCGTCAATTAGTAGGTCCAAGGGATACACTGAATCTGCAGTGGTGCATCGGAATCTAATACTGGTCTCACAGGAAAGCCTCAAAACAAAGACTCGATAATGAGTCCCTCTTCTTGTACTTAAGTCGGCATTGTGCCTTTTGTATTGAATTCCGATGTAATTTCGGTGTTTCATCGCCATTGTGAAGTACGAAGGAATGCATTAAACCTGCAGTGCGGCATTGGATTTTTATACTGCTCTCATGGGAAAGTCTTAAAACACAGACTCTGAGCACTGATCTTGTACTTAAGTCGGCATTTTGGCTTTTGTATTTATTTCCGATGCAGTTTCTGTGTTTCATCGTCAATGTGAAGCTCCAAGGCATACAGTAGACCTGCAGTAGTGCATCGGAACCTAATACTGTTCTCACAGTAAAGGCTCAAAGCACAGACTCGAAGATGAGAGACTCTTCTTGTACTTAAGTCGGCATTGTGGCTTTTGTATTTAATTCCGAAGCAATTTCTGTGTCTTTGTTGTCAATGTGAAACTCCTAGGGATAGAGTAGACCTGCAGTAGTGCATCGGAGTCTAATACTGGTCTCACAGGAATGGCTCAAAGCACAGACTCGAAGATGAGGCACTCTTCTTGTACTTAAGTACGCATTGTGGCTTTTGTATTTAATTCCGATGCATTTTCGGTGTTTCATCGTCAATGTGAAGGTCCAAGGTATACTAAAACCTGCAGTGGTGCATCGGATTTTAATACTGGTCTCATAGGAAAGTCTTAAAGCACCGACTCTTAGCACTGTTGGTGTACTGAAGTCGGCATTTTGGCTTTTGTATTTACTTCCGATGCAATTTCTGTGTTTCATCGTCAATGTGAAGCTCCTAGGGACACTGTAGACCTGCAGTAGTGCATCGCAAACTAATACTGGTCTCACAGGAAAGGCTCAAAGCCAAGACTCGACGATGAGTCCCTTTTTTTGGACTTAAGTCGGCATTGTGGCTTTTGTATTTAATTCCAATGCAATTTCTGTGTTTCATCGCCATTGTGAAGTGCCAAGAAATACATTAAACCTGCAGTGGTGCATTGGATATTAATACTGGTCTCACAGGAAAGTCTTAAAGCACAGACTCTGAGCACTGTTCTTGTACATAAGTCGGCATTTTGGCTTTTGTATTTAATTCCGATGCAATTTCTGTGTTTCGTCGTCATAGTGAAGCTGCTAGGGATACAGTAGACCTGCAGTAGTGCATCGGAATCTAATACTGGTCTCACAGGAGAGGCTCAAAGCACAGACTCGACGATGAGTCCCTCTTCCTGTCCTTAAGTCGGCAATGTGGCTTTTGTATTTAATTCCAATGCAATTTCTGTGTTTCATCGCCATTGTGAAGTGCGAAGGTATAGTTTAAACCTGCAGTGTTGCATCAGATTTTAATACTGGACTCACAGGAAAGTCCTAAGCACAGACTCTGAGCACTGTTCTTCTACTTACGTCGGCATTTTAGCTTTTGTATTTAATTCCGATGCAATTTCTGTGTTTCGTCGTCATAGTGAAGCTGCTAGGGATGCAGTAGACCTGCAGTAGTGCATCGAATTCTAATACTGGTCTCACAGGAAAGGCTCAAAGCTCAGACTCGAAGATGAGTCACTCTTCTTGTACTTAAGTCGGCATTGTGGCTTTTGTATTTAATTACGACGCAATTTCTGTGATTCATCGTCAATGTGTAGGTCCAAGGGATACATTAACCCTGCAGTGGTGCATCGGAATCTAATACTGGTCCCACAGGAAAGGCTCAAAACAAAGACTCGACAATGAGTTCCTCTTCTTGTACTTAAGTCGGCATTGTGGCTTTTGTATTTAATTCCGATGCAATTTCTGTATTTAATCGCCATTGTGAAGTGCGAAGGTATACATTAAATCTGCAGTGGTGCATCGGATTTTTATACTGGTCTCATAGGAAAGTCTTAAAGCACCGACTCTTAGCACTGTTTTTGTACTGAAGTCGGCATTTTGGCTTTTGTACTTAATTCCGATGCAATTTCTGTGTATCATCGTCAATGTGAAGCTCCTAGGGATACAGTAGACATGCAGTAGTGCATCGGAATCTAATACTGGTCTCACAGGAATGGCTCAAAGCACAGACTCGAAGATGAGTCACTCTTCTTTTACTTAAGTCGGCATTGTGGCTTATGTATTTAATTCCGATGCAATTTCTGTGTTTCTTTGCCATTGTGAAGTGCCAAGGTATACATTAAGCCTGCAGTGGTGTATCGGATTTTAATACTGGTCTCACGGGAAAGTCTTAAAACACAGACTCTGAGCACTGATCTTGTACATAAATCGGCATTTTGGCTTTTGTATTTAATTCCGTGTCAATTTCTGTTTTTCATCGTCAGTGTGTAGCTCCTAGGGATACAGTAGACCTGCAGTAGTGCATCGCAAACTACTACTGATCTCACAGGAAAGGCCCAAAGTACAGACTCGTAGATGAGTCACTCTTGTTGTACTTAAGTCGGCATTGTGGCTTTTAGATTTAATTGAGATGCAATTTCTGTGTTTCATCGTCAATTAGTAGGTCCAAGGGATACACTGAATCTGCAGTGGTGCATCGGAATCTAATACTGGTCTCACAGGAAAGCCTCAAAACAAAGACTCGATGATGAGTCCCTCTTCTTGTACTTAAGTCGCCATTGTGGCTTTTGTATTGAATTCCGATGTAATTTCGGTGTTTCATCGCCATTGTGAAGTACGAAGGAATGCATTAAACCTGCAGTGGGGCATTGGATTTTTATACTGCTCTCATGGGAAAGTCTTAAAACACAGACTCTGAGCACTATTCTTGTACTTAAGTCGGCATTTTGGCTTTTGTATTTATTTCCGATGCAGTTTCTGTGTTTCATCGTCAATGTGAAGCTCCAAGGCATACAGTAGACCTGCAGTAGTGCATCGGAACCTAATACTGTTCTCACAGTAAAGGCTCAAAGCACAGACTCGAAGATGAGAGACTCTTCTTGTACTTAAGTCGGCATTGTGGCTTTTGTGTTTAATTCCGAAGCAATATCTGTGTTTTATCGTCTTTGTGAAGCTCCTAGGGATACAGTAGACTTGCACTAGTGCATCGGAATCTAATACTCGTCTCACAGGAAAGGCTCAAAGCACAGCCTCTAAGATGAGTCACTCTTCTTGTACTTAAGTCGGCATTGTGGCTTTTGTATTTAATTCCGATGCAATTTCTGTGTTTCATCGTCAATGTGAAGCTCCTAGGGATACAGTAGACCTGCAGTAGTGCATCGGAGTATAATACTGGTCTCACAGGAATGGCTCAAAGCACAGACTCGAAGATGAGGCACTCTTCTTGTGCTTAAGTAGGGATTCTGGCTTTTGTATTTAATTCCGATGCAATTTCGGTGTTTCTTCGCCATTGTGAAGTGCCAAGGTATACATTAAACCTGCAGTGGTGTATCGGATTTTAATACTGGTCTCACAGGAAAGTCTTCAAAAACACAGACTCTGAGCACTGTTCTTGTACTTAAGTCGGCATTTTGGCTTATGTATTTAATTCCGATGCAATTTCTGTGTTTCATCGTCAATGTGAATGTCCAAGGGATACATTAAACCTGTTGTGGTGCATCGGAATCTAAAACTGGTCTCACAGGTAAGGCTCAAACAAAGAGTCGACGATGAGTCCCTCTTCTTGTACTTAAGTCGGCATTGTGGCTGTTGTATTTATTTCCGATGCAATTTCTGTGTTTCACCGTCAATGTGTAGTTCCAAATGATACATTAAACCTGCAGAGGTGCATCGGAATCTAATACTGGTCTCACAGGAAAGTCTTAAAACACAGACTCTGAGCACTGTTCTTGTACTTAAGTCGGCATTGTGGCTTTTGTATTTAATTCCGATGCAGTTTCTGTGTTTTATCGTCTATGTGTAGGTCCAAGGGATACATTAAACATGCAGTGGTGCATCGGAATCTAATACTGGTCTCACTGGAATGGCTCAAGGCACAGACTCGAAGACGAGTCACTCTTCTTGTACTGAAATCGGCTTTGTGGGTTTTGTTTTTAATTCCGATGCAATTTCTGTGTTTCATCGTCAATGTGAAGGTCCAAGGTATACTTTAAACCTGCAGTGGTGCATCGGATTTTAATACTGGTCTCAGCCGGCCGAAGTGGCCGTGCGGTTAAAGGCGCTGCAGTTTGCAACCGCAAGACCGCTACGGTCGCAGGTTCGAATCCTGCCTCGGGCATGGATGTTTGTGATGTCCTTAGGTTAGGTAGGTTTCACTAGTTCTAAGTTCTAGGGGACTAATGACCTCAGCAGTTGAGTCCCATTGTGCTCAGAGCCATTTGAACCATTTTTGAATACTGGTCTCACAGGAATGGCTCAAGGCACAGACTCGAAGACGAGTCACTCTTCTTGTACTGAAATCGGCTTTGTGGGTTTTGTGTTTAATTCCGATACAATTTCGGTGTTTCATCGTCAATGTGAAGGTCCAAGGTATACTGTGAACCTGCAGTGGTGCATCGGATTTTAATACTGGTCTCACAGGATTGTCTAAAAGCACAAACTCTGAGCACTGTTATTGTACTTAAGTCGGCATTGTGGCTTTTTGTATTTAATTCCGATGCAATTTCTGTGTTTTATCGTCAATGTGACGTTCCTAGGGATACAGTAGGCCTGCAGCAGTGCATAGGAAACTAATACTGGTATCACTATAATGGCTCAATGCACAGACTCGAAGATGAGTCACTTTTCTTGTACTTAAGTCGGCATTGTGGCTTTTGTATTTAATTCCGATGCAATTTCTGTGTTTCATCTTCAATGTGAAGTTCCTAGGGATACAGTAGGCCTGCAGTTGTGCATCGGAATCTAATACTGGTCTCACAGGAATGGCTCAAAGCACAGACTCAAAGATGAGTCACTTTTCTTGTACTTAAGTTGGCATTGTGGCTTTTGTATTTAATTCCGATGCAATTTCTGTGTTTCTTCGTCAATGTGTAGGTCGAAGGGATACATTAAACCTGCAGTGGTGCATCGGATTTTAATACTGGTCTCACAGGAAAGTCTTAAAGCACAGACTTTGAGCACTGTTCTTGTACTTATGTCGGCATTTTGGCTTTTATATTAAATTCCGATGCAATTTCTGTGTTTCATCGTCAATGTGACGGTCCAAGGTATACATTAAACCTGTAGTGGTACATCGGATTTTAATACTGTCTCACAGGAAAGTATTAAATCACAGACTCCGGGCACTTGTCTTGTACTTAAGTCGGCAATTTGGCTTTTGTATTTAATTCCGATGCAATTTCTGTGTTTCAAAGACAATGTGAAGCTCCTAGCCATACAGTAGATCTACAGTAGTGCATCGGAATCACATACTGGTCTCACAAGAAAGGCTCTAAGCACAGACTCGAAGATGAGTCACTCTTCTTGTCCGTAAGTCGGCATTGTGGCTTTTGTATTTAATTCCCATGCAATTTCTGTGTTTCATCGTCAATGTGTTGGTCCAAGGGATACATTAAACCTGCAGTGGTGCGTCGGAATTTAATACTGGTCTCACAGGAAAGGCTCAAAACAAAGTCTCGACGATGAGTCCCTCTACTTGTACTTAAATCGGCATTGTGGCTTTTGTATTTATTTCCGATGCAATATCCGTGTTTCATCGTTAATGTGAAGGTCCAAGGTATACATTAAACCTGCAGTGGTGCATCGGATTTTAATATTGGTCTCACAGGATTGTCTTAAAGCACAGACTCTGAGCTGTGTTCTTGTACTTAAGTCGACATTGTGGCTTTTGTATTTAATTCCGAAGCAATTTCTGTGTTTTATCGTCAATGTGAAGCTCCTAGGGATACAGTAGACCTGCAGCAGTGCATCGGAATCTAATACTGGTCTCACAGGAAAAGCTCAAAGCACAGACTCAAAGATTAGTCACTCTTCTTGTACTTGAGTCGGCATTGTATCATTTGTATTTAATTCCGATAAAATTTCGGTGTTTCATCGTCAATGTGAATGTCCAAGGTATACATTGAACCTGCAGTGGTGCATCGGATTTTAATACTGGTCTCACAGGAATGTCTTAAAGCACAGACTCTGAGCACTGTTCTTCTACTTAAGTCGGCATTTTGGCTTTTGTAATTAATTCCGATGCAATATCTGTGTTTCATCGGCAATGTGAATCTCCTAGGCATACAGTAGACCAGCAGTAGTGCATCGGGAAGTAATACTGGTCTCACAAGAAAGGCTCAAAGCATAGACTCGAAGATGAGTCACTCTTCTTGTACATAACTCGGCATTGTGCCTTTTGTATTTAATTCCGATGCAATTTCGGTGTTTCATCGTCAATGTGAAGGTCCAAGGTATACTGTAAACCTGCAGTGGAGCATCGGATTTTAATACTGGTCGCACAGGATAGTCTTAAAGCACAGACTCTGAGCACTCTTCTTGTACTTAAGTCGTCATTTAAGCTTTTGTATTTAATTCCGATGCAATATCTGTGTTTCATCTTCAATGTAAAGTTCCTAGGGATACAGTAGGCCTGCAGTTGTGCATCGGAATCTAATACTGGTCTCACAGGAATGGCTCAAAGCACAGACTCATAGATGAGTCACTTTTCTTGTACTTACGTCGGCATTTTGGCTTTTGTATTTAATTCCGATGCAATAACTGTTTAATCGTCAATGTGAAGCTCCAAGGTATCCATGAAACCTGCAGTGGTGCAACGGATTTTAATACTGGTCGCACAGGAAATACTTAAAGCACAGACTCTGAGCACTGTTCTTGTACTTAAGTCGGCATTTTGGCTTTTGTATTTAATTCCGATGCAATTTCTGTGTTTCATCGTCAATGTAAAGGTCCAAAGTATACATTATACCTGCAGTGGTGCATCGGATTTTAATACTGGTCTCACAGGAATGTCTTAAAGCACAGACTCCGAGCACTGTTCTTTTACATAGGTCGGCATATTGGCTTTTGTATTTAATTCCGATGCAGTTTCTGTGTTTCATCGTCAATGTGAAGCTCCTAGGGATACAGTAGACCTGCAGTAGTGCATTGAATCTAATACTGCTCTCACAGGAAAGGCTCAAAGCACAGACTCGAACATGAGTTATTCTTCTTGTAATTAAGTCGGCATTGTGGCTTTTGCATTTAATTCCGATGCAATTTCTCTGTTTTATCGTCAATGTGTAGGTCGAAGGGATACTTTAAACCTGCAGTGGTGCATCGGATTTTAATACTGGTCTCAATGGAATGTCTTAAAGCAGAGACTCTGAGCACTGTTCTTGTACTTCAGTCGGCATTTTGGCTTTTGTATTTAATTCCGGTGCAATTTCTGTGTTTCATCGGCAATGTGATTCTTCTAGGCATATAGTAGACCTGCAGTAGTGCATCGGAATCTAATACTCGTCTCACACTGAAGGCTCAAAGCACTGACTCGACGATGAGTCACTCTTCTTGTATTTAAGTGGCCACTGTGGCTTTTGTATTTAATTCAGTTGCAATTTCTGTGTTTCCTTGTCAATGGGTAGGTCCAAGGGATACATTAAACCTGCGGTAAGGCGTCGGAATCTAATACTGGTCTCACAGGAAAGGCTCAAAGCACAGACTCGAAGATGAGTCACTCTTCATGTACTTAAGTCGGCAATTTGGCTTTTGTATTTAATGTGAAGGTCGAACGTGCAGTGGTGGATCTGATTTTAATGCTGGTCTCACTGGAAAGTCTTAAAGCACAGCCTCTGAGCAATGTTCTTGTACTTACGTCGGCATTTTGGCTTTTGTATTTAATTCCGATGCAATTTCTGTTTAATCGTCAATGTGAAGCTCCAAGGTATCCATGAAACATGCAGTGGTGCCTCGGATTTTAATACTGGTCTCACAGGAAAGTCTTAAAGCGCAGACTCTGAGTACTGTTCTTGTACTTCAGTCGGCATTTTGGCTTTTGTATTTAATTCCGATGCATTTTCTGTGATTCATCGTCAATGTGAATGTCCAAGGGATACATTAAACCTGCAGTAAAGCATCGGAATCTAATGGTGGTCTCACAGGAAAGGCTCAAAGCACAGACTCGAAGATGAGTCACTCTGCATGTACTTAAGTCGGCAATTTGGCTTTTGCATTTAGTTCAGATGCAATTTCGGTGTTTCATCGTCAATGAGAAGGTCCAAGGTATACATTGAACCTGCAGTGGTGCATCGGATTTTAATACTGGTCTCACAGGAAAGTCTTAAAGCACACACTCTGAGCACTGTTCTTCTACTTAAGTCGGCATTTTGGCTTTTGTATTTAATTCCGATGCAATATCTGTGTTTCATCGGCAATGTGAATCTCCTAGGCATACAGTAGACCAGCAGTAGTGCATCGGGAAGTAATACTGGTCTCACAAGAAAGGCTCAAAGCACAGACTCGAAGATCAGTCACTCTTCTTGTATATAACTCGGCATTGTGCCTTTTGTATTTAATTCCGATGCAATTTCGGTGTTTCATCGTCAATGTGAAGGTCCAAGGTATACAGTAAACCTTCAGTGGTGCATCGGATTTTAATACTGGTCGCACAGGATAGTCTTAAAGCACAGACTCTGAGCACTCTTCTTGTACTTAAGTCGTCATTTAAGCTTTTGTATTTAATTCCGATGCAATATCTGTGTTTCATCTTCAATGTAAAGTTCCTAGGGATACAGTAGGCCTGCAGTTGTGCATCGGAATCTAATACTGGTCTCACAGGAATGGCTCAAAGCACAGACTCAAAGATGAGTCACTTTTCTTGTACTTACGTCGGCATTTTGGCTTTTGTATTTAATTCCGATGCAATAACTGTTTAATCGTCAATGTGAAGCTCCAAGGTATCCATGAAACCTGCAGTGGTGCAACAGATTTTAATACTGGTCTCACACGAATGTCTTAAAGCACAGACTCTGAGCACTGTTCTTGTACTTAAGTCGGCATTGTGGCGTTTGTATTTAATTCCGATGCAATTTCGGTGTTTCATCGCCATTGTGAATTGCCAAGGTATACATTAAACCTGCAGTGGTGCATCGGATTTTAATACTGGTCTCACAGGAAAGTCTTAAAGCACAGACTCTGAGCACTGTTCTTGTACTTAAGTCGGTACTGTGGCTTTTGTATTTAATTCCGATGCAATTTCGGTGTTTCATCCCCATTGTGAATGGCCAAGGTATACCATAAACCTGCAGTGGTGCGTCGGATTTTAATACTGGTCTCACAGGAAAGTCTTAAAGCACAGACTCCGAGCACTGTTCTTTTACATAGGTCGGCATTTTGGCTTTTGTATTTAATTCCGATGCAGTTTCAGTGTTTCATCGTCAATGTGAAGCTCCTAGGGATACAGTAGACCTGCAGTAGTGCATTGAATCTAATACTGCTCTCACAGGAAAGGCTCAAAGCACAGACTCGAACATGAGTTATTCTTCTTGTAATTAAGTCGGCATTGTGGCTTTTGCATTTAATTCCGATGCAATTTCTCTGTTTTATCGTCAATGTGTAGGTCGAAGCGATACATTAAACCTGCAGTGGTGCATCGGATTTTAATACTGGTCTCAATGGAATGTCTTAAAGCAGGGACTCTGAGCACTGTTCTTGTACTTCAGTCGGCATTTTGGCTTTTGTATTTAATTCCGGTGCAATTTCTGTGTTTCATCGGCAATGTGATTCTTCTAGGCATGTAGTAGACCTGCAGTAGTGCATCGGAATCTAATACTCGTCTCACACTGAAGGCTCAAAGCACTGACTCGACGATGAGTCACTCTTCTTGTATTTAAGTGGCCACTGTGGCTTTTGTATTTAATTCAGTTGCAATTTCTGTTTTTCCTTGTCAATGGGTAGGTCCAAGGGATACATTAAACCTGCGGTAAGGCATCGGAATCTAATACTGGTCTCACAGGAAAGGCTCAAAGCACAGACTCGAAGATGAGTCACTCTTCATGTACTTAAGTCGGCAATTTGGCTTTTGTATTTAATGTGAAGGTCCAACGTGCAGTGGTGGATCTGATTTTAATGCTGGTCTCACTGGAAAGTCTTAAAGCACAGCCTCTGAGCAATGTTCTTGTACTTACGTCAGCATTTTGGCTTTTGTATTTAATTCCGATGCAATTTCTGTTTAATCGTCAATGTGAAGCTCCAAGGTATCCATGAAACATGCAGTGGTGCCTCGGATTTTAATACTGGTCTCACAGGAAAGTCTTAAAGCGCAGACTCTGAGTACTGTTCTTGTACTTAAGTCGACATTTTGGCTTTTGTATTTAATTCCGATGCATTTTCTGTGATTCATCGTCAATGTGAATGTCCAAGGGATACATTAAACCTGCAGTAAAGCATCGGAATCTAAGGCTGGTCTCACAGGAAAGGCTCAAAGCACAGACTCGAAGATGAGTCACTCTGCATGTTCTTAAGTCGGCATTTTGGCTTTTGCATTTAGTTCCGATGCAATTTCGGTGTTTCATCGTCAATGAGAAGGTCCAAGGTATACATTAAACCTGCAGTGGTGCATCGGATTTTAATACTGGTCTCACAGGAAAGTCTTAAAGCACACACTCTGAGCACTGTTCTTGTACTTCAGTCGGCATTTTGGCTTTTGTATTTAATTCCGATGCAATTTCTGTGTTTCATCGGCAATGTGAAGCTCCAAGGCATACAGTAGACCTGCAGTAGTGCATCGGAATCTAATACTTGTCTCACAGGGAATTCTCAGAGCTCAGACTCGTCGATGAGTCACTCTTCTTGTACTTATGTCGGCATTGTGGCTTTTGTATTTAATTCCGATGCAATTTCTGTGTTCATCGTGAAAGGGTAGGTCCAAGGAATACATTAAACCTGCAGTAGTGCATCGGAATCTAATACAGGTCTCTCAGGAAAGCCTCAAAGCACCGACTCGAAGATGAGTCACTCTTCTTGTACTGAAGTCGGCAATTTGGCTTTTGTATTTAATTCCGATGCAATTTCTGTGTTTCATCGTCAATGTGTAGGTCCAAGGGATACATTAAACCTGCAGTGGTGCATCGGAATCTAATACAGGTCTCACAGGAAAGGCTCAAAACAAAGACATGACGATGAGTCCCTCTTCTTGGACTTAAGTCGGCATTGTGGATTTTGTATTTAATTCCAATGCATTTTCGGTGTTACATCGCCATTGTGAAGTGAAATTGTATTCATTTAACCCGGAGTGGTGCATCGGATTTTAATACTGGTCTCACAGGAAACACTTAAAGCACAAACTCTGAGCACTGTTCTTGTACTTAAGTCGGCATTGTGGCTTTTGTATTTAATTCCGACGCAAATTCGGTGTTTCTTCGCCATTGTGAAGTGCCAAGGTATACATTAAACCTGCAGTGGTGCATCGGATTTTAATACTGCTCTCACAGGAAAGTCTTAAAGCACAGACTCTGAGGACTGTTCTTGTACTTAAGTCGGCATTTCGGTTTTTGTATTTAATGCCGATGCAATTTCTATGTTTCATCGGCAATGTGAAGCTCCTAGGCATACAGTAGACCTGCAGTGGTGCATCGTAATCTAATACTCATCTCACGGGGAAATCTCAAAGCACAGACTCGACGATGGGTCACTCTTCTTGTACTTATGTCGGCATTGTGGCTTTTGTATTTAATTCCGATGCAATTTCTGTGTTTCATCGTCAATGGGTAGGTCCAAGGGATACATTAAACCTGCAGTGGTGCATCGGAATCTAATACAGGTTCTCTCGAAAGGCTCAAAGCACAGACTCGAAGATGAGTCACTCTTCTTGTACTTAAGTCAGCAATTTGGCTTTTGTATTTAATTCCAATGCAATTTCTGTGTTTCATCGTCAATGTGAACCTCCTAGGGAAGCAGTAGACCTGCAGTAGTGCATCGGAATCACATACTGGTCTCACAGGAAAGGCTCAATGCACAGACTCGAAGATGAGTCACTCTTCTTGTACTTAAGTCGGAAATGTGGCTTTTGTATTTAATTTCGATGCAATTTCTGTGTTTCATCGTCAATGTGTAGGTCCAAGGGATACATTAATCCCGCAGTGGTGCATCGGAATCTAATACTGGTCTCACACGAAAGGCTCAAAACAAAGACCCGATGATGAGTCCCTCTGCTTGTACTTAAGTTAGCATTCTGGCTTTTGTATTTAATTCCGATGCAATTTCGGTCTTTTATCGTCAATATGAAGGTCCAAGGTATACATTAAACCTGCAGTGGTACATCGGATTTTAATACAGGTCTCACAGGAAACTATTAAAGCACAGACTCTGGGCACTGTTCTTTTACATAGCTCGGCATTTTGGCTTTTGTATTTAATTCCGATGCAATTTCTGTGTTTCTTCGTCAATGTGAAGCTCCTAGGGATACAGTAGACCTGCAGTAGTGCATCGGAATCTAAAACTGGTCTCATAGGAAAGGCTCAATGCACAAACTCGAACATGAGTGACTCTTCTTGTACTTATGTTGGCATTGTGGCTTTTGTATTTGACTCCGATGCTATTTCTGTGTTTCAACCTCAATGTCAACCTCCTGGGGATACAGTAGACCTGCAGTAGTGCATCGGAATCAAATACTGGTCTCACAGGAAAGGCTCAAAGCACAGCCTCGAAGATGAGTGACTCTTCTTGTACTTAAGTCGGCATTGTGACTTTTGTATATAATTCCGAAGCAATTTCTGTGTTTCATCGTCAATGTGACCCTCCTAGGGAAACAGTAGACCTGCAGTTGTGCATCGGAATCACATACTGGACTCACAGGAAAGGCTCAAAGCACAGACTCGAAGATGAGTCACTGTTCTTGTACTTAAGTCGGAAATGTGGCTTTTGTATTTAATTCCGATGCAATTTCTGTGTTTCATCGTCAATGTGAAGCTCCTAGGGATACAGTAGACCGGCAGTAGTGCATTGAATCTAACACTGCTCTCACAGGAAAGGCTCAAAGCACAGACTCGAAGATGAGTCACTCTTCTTATACTTAAGTCGGCATTGTGGCTTTTGTATTTAATTCCGATGCTATTTCGGTGATCCATCGCCTTTGTGATGTGCCAAGGTATACATTAAACCTGCAGTGGTGCATCGGATTTTAATACTGGTCTCACAGGAATGTCTTAAAACACAGACTCTGAACACTGTTGTTGTACTTAAGTCGGCATTTTGGCTTTTGTATTTAATTCCGATGCAATTTCTGTGGTTCTTCGGCAATGTGATGCTCCTAGGCATACAGTAGACCTGCAGTAGTTAATCGGAATCTAATACTGGTCTCACAGGAAAGGCTCAAAACAAGGACTCGACGATGAGTCCCTCTTCTTGTACTTAATTCGGCATTGTGGCATTTGTATTTAATTCCGATTCAATTTCGGTGTTTCATCGCCAATGTGAATTGCCAAGGTATAGCATAAACCTGCAGTGGTGCATCGGATTTTAATACTGGTCTCATAGGAAAGTCTTAAAGCACAGACACTGAGCACTGTGTTTGTACTAAAGTCGGCATTTTGGCTTTTGTATTTAATTCCGCCTCAATTTCTATGTTTCTTGGTCAATGTGAAGCTCCTTGGGATACAGTAGACCTGCAGTAGTGCATCGGAATGTAATACTGGTCTCACAGGAAAGGCTCAAAGCACAGACTCGAAGATGAGTCACTCTTCTTGTACTTAAGTCGGAAATGTGGCTTTTGTATTTAATTTCGATGCAATTTCTGTGTTTCATCGTCAATGTGTAGGTCCAAGGGACACATTAATCCTGCAGTGGTGCATCGGAATATAATACTGGTCTCACACGAAAGGCTCAAAACAAAGACCCGATGATGAGTCCCTCTGCTTGTACTTAAGTTAGCATTCTGGCTTTTGTATTTAATTCCGATGCAATTTCGGTCTTTTATCGTCAATATGAAGGTCCAAGGTATACATTAAACCTGCAGTGGTACATCGGATTTTAATACTGGTCTCACAGGAAACTATTAAAGCACAGACTCTGGGCACTGTTCTATTACATAGGTCGGCATTTTGGCTTTTGTATTTAATTCCGATGCAATTTCTGTGTTTCTTCGTCAATGTGATGCTCCTAGGGATACAGTAGACCTGCAGTAGTGCATCGGAATCTAAAACTGGTCTCATAGGAAAGGCTCAATACACAAACTCGAACATGAGTGACTCTTCTTGTACTTATGTTGGCATTGTGGCTTTTGTATTTGACTCCGATGCTATTTCTGTGTTTCAACCTCAATGTGAACCTCCTGGGGATACAGTAGACCTGCAGTAGTGCATCGGAATCAAATACTAGTCTCACAGGAAAGGCTCAAAGCACAGCCTCGAAGATGAGTGACTCTTCTTGTACTTAAGTCGGCATTGTGACTTTTGTATTTAATTCCGATGCAATTTCTGTGTTTCATCGTCAATGTGAACCTCCTAGGGAAACAGTAGACCTGCAGTAGTGCATCGGAATCACATACTGGACTCACAGGAAAGGCTCAAAGCACAGACTCGAAGATGAGTCACTCTTCTTGTACTTAAGTCGGAAATGTGGCTTTTGTATTTAATTCCGATGCAATTTCTGTGTTTCATCGTCAATGTGAAGCTCCTAGGGATACAGTAGACCGGCAGTAGTGCATTGAATCTAACACTGCTCTCACAGGAAAGGCTCAAAGCACAGACTCGAACATGAGTTATTCTTCTTGTATTTAAGTCGGTATTGTGGCTTTTGTATTTAATTCCGATGCAATTTCTGTGTTTCATCGTCAATGTGAACCTCCTAGGGAAGCAGTAGACCTGCAGTAGTGCATCGGAATCACATACTGGTCTCACAGGAATGGTTCAAAGCACAGACTCGAAGATGAGTGACTCTTCTTATACTTAGGTCGGTATTGTGACTTTTGTATTTAATTCCCACGCAATTTCTGTGTTTCATCGTCAATGTGTAGGTCCAAGGGATACATTAAACCTCCAGTAGTGCATCGGATTCTAATACTGGTCTCACAGGAAAGGCTCAAAGCACGGACTCGAATATCAGTGACTCTTCTTGTACTTAAGTCGGCATTGTGGCTTTTCTATTTAATTCCGATGGAATTTCGGTGTTTCTTCGTCAATGTGAACCTCCTAGGGATACAGTAGACCTGCAGTAGTGCATCGGAATCTAATACTGGTCTCTCAGGAAAGGCTCAAAGCACAGACGCGAAGTTGAGTCACTCTTCTTGTACTTAAGCCGCCATTGTGGCTCTTGTATTTAATTCCGATGTAATTTCTGTGTTTCACCTTCAATGTGAAGCTCCTAGGGATGCAGTAAGCCTGTAGTATTGCATCGGAATCTAATACTGGTCTCACAGGAATGGCTCAAAGCACAGACTCGAAGATGAGTCACTCTTCTTGTACTTAGGTCGGCATTGTGACTTTTGTATTTAATTCCGATGCAATTTCGGTGTTCCATCGCCTTTGTGAAGTGCCAAGGTATACATTAAACCAGCAGTGGTGCATCGGATTTTAATACTGGTCTCACAGGAATGTCTTAAAACACAGACTCCGAACACTGTTGTTGTACATAAGTCGGTATTGTGGCTTTGGTATTTAATGCCGATGCAATTTCGATCTTTCATCGCCATTGTGAATTGCCAAGGTATACATTAAACCTGCAGTGGTGCATCGGATTTTGATACTGGTCTCACAGGAAGGTCTTCAAACACAGAGTCTGAGCACTGTTCTTGTGCTTAAGTCGGCATTGTGGCTTTCGTATTTAATTACAATGCAATTTCTGTGTTTCATCGTCAATTTGAAACTCCTAGGGATACAGTAGACCTGGAGCAGTGCTTCGGAGTCTAATACTGGTGTCACAGGAAAAGCCCAAAGCACAGACTCAAAGATGAGTCACTCTTCTTGTACTTAAGTCGGCATTGTGACTTTTGTATTTAATTCCGATGCAATTTCTGTGTTTCATCGTCAATGTGTAGGTCCAAGGGACACATTGAACATGCAGTGGTGCATCGGATTTTTATACTGGTCTCACAAGAAAGTCGTAAAGCACAGACTCTGAGCACTGTTCTTGTACTTAAGTCGGCATTTTGGCTTTTGTTTTGTAATTCCGATGCAATATCTGTGTTTCATCTTCAATGTGAAGCTCCTAGGGATACAGTAAGCCTGTAGTATTGCATCGGAATCTAATACTGGTCTCACAGCAATGGCTCAAAGCACAGACTCGAAGATGAGTCACTCTTCTTGTACTTAAGTCGCCATTGTGGCTTTTGTATTTACTACCGATGCAATTTCTGTGTTTCATCGTCAATGTGTAGGTCCAAGGGATACATTAAACCTGCAGTGGAGCATCGGAATCTAATACTGGTCACACAGGAATGGCTCAAAAAAGAGACTCGACGATGAGTCCCTCTTCTTGTACTTAAGTCAGCATTGTGGCTTTTGTTTTTAATTCCGATGCAATTACGGTGTTCCATCGCCTTTGTGAAGTGCCAAGGTATACATTAAACCAGCTGTGGTGCATCGGATTTTAATACTGGTCTCACAGGAATGTCTTAAAACACAAACTCTGAACACTGTTGTTGTACATAAGTCGGTATTGTGGATTTTGTATTTAATTCCGAAGCAATTTTGATGTTTCATCGCCATTGTGAATTGCCAAGGTATACATAAAACCTGCAGTGGTGCATCGGATTTTAATACTGGTCTCACAGGAAAGTCTTAAAGCACAGACTCTGAGAACTGTTCTTGTACTTAAGTCGGCATTTTGACTTTTGTATTTAATTCCGATGCAATTTCTGTGTTCCATCGGCAATGTGATGCTCCTAGGCATACAGTAGACCTGCAGTAGTGCATCGGAATCTAATACTGGTCTCACAGGAAAGGCTCAAAACAAGGACTCGACGATGAGTCCCTCTTCTTGTACTTAATTCGGCATTGTGGCTTTTGTATTTAATTCCGATTCAATTTCGGTGTTTCATCGCCATTGTGAATTGCCAAGGTATACCATAAACCTGCAGTGGTGCATCGGATTTTAATACTGGTCTCACAGGAAACTCTTAAAGCACACAGTCTGAGCACTGTTCTCCTACTTAAGTCGGCATTTTGGCTTTTATATTTAATTCCGATGCTATTTCTGTGTTTGATCCTCAATGTGACCCTCCTAGGGATACAGTAGACCTGCAGTAGTGCATCGGAATCTAATACTGGTCTCACAGGAAAGGCTCAAAGCAAAGCCTCGAAGATGTGTCACTCTTCCTGTAATTATGTCGGCATTGTGGCTTTTTGGATTTAATTCCGATGCAATTTCTGTGTTTCATCGTCAATGTGTAGGTCCAAGGGAAACATTAAACCTGCTGTGGTGCATCGGATTTTGTATTTAATTCCCATGCAATTTCGGTGTTTCATCGCAATTGTGAAGTGCCAAGGTATTCATTAAACCTGCAGTGGTGCATCGGATTTTAATACTGGTCTCACAAGAAAGTCTTAAAGCACAGACTCTGAGCACTGTTCTAGTACTTAAGTCGGCATTTTGGCTCTTGTATTTAATTCCGATGGTACTTCTGTGTTTCATCTTCAATGTGAAGCTCCTAGGGATACAGTAAGACTGTAGTATTGCATCGGAATCTAATACTGGTCTCACAGGAATGGCTCAAAGCACAGACTCGAAGATGAGTCACTCTTCTTATACTTAAGTCGGCATTGTGGCTTTTGTATTTACTTCCGATGCAATTTCTGTGTTTCATCGTCAATGTGTAAGTCCAAGGGATACATTAAACCTGCAGTGGAGCATCAGAATCTAATACTGGTCACACAGGAAAGGCTCAAAACAAAGACTCGACGATGAGTCCCTCTTCTTGTACTTAAGTCAGCATTGTGGCTTTTGTATTTAATTCCGATGCTATTTCGGTGATCCATCGCCTTTGTGATGTGCCAAGGTATACATTAAACCTGCAGTGGTGCATCGGATTTTAATACTGGTCTCACAGGAATGTCTTAAAACACAGACTCTGAACACTGTTGTTGTACTTAAGTCGGCATTTTGGCTTTTGTATTTAATTCCGATGCAATTTCTGTGTTTCTTCGGCAATGTGATGCTCCTAGGCATACAGTAGACCTGCAGTAGTTAATCGGAATCTAATACTGGTCTCACAGGAAAGGCTCAAAACAAGGACTCGACGATGAGTCCCTCTTCTTGTACTTAATTCGGCATTGTGGCTTTTGTATTTAATTCCGATTCAATTTCGGTGTTTCATCGCCAATGTGAATTGCCAAGGTATAGCATAAACCTGCAGTGGTGCATCGGATTTTAATACTGGTCTCACAGGAAACTCTTAAAGCACACACTCTGAGCACTGTTCTTCTACTTAAGTCGGAATTTTGGCTTTTGTATTTAATTTCGATGCAATTTCTGTGTTTCAACGGCAATGTGAAGCTCCTAGGGATACAGTAGACCTGCAGTACTGCATCGGAATCTAATACTGGTCTCACAGGAAAGGCTCAAAACATGGACTCGACGAAGAGTCCCTCTTCTTGTACATAAGTCCGCATTGTGGCTTTTTATTTAATTCCGATCGAATTTCGTTGTATCATCGTCAATGTGAAGGTAAAAGGTATACTTGAACATGCAGTAGTGCATGGTAATCTAATCCTGTTCTCACAAGAAAGTCTTAAAGCACAGACTCTGAGCACTGTTCTTGTACTTGAGTCGGCATTTTGGCTTTTGGATTTAATTCCGATGCAATTTCTGTGTTTCTTCGTCAATGTGAAGCTCCTAGGGATACAGTAGACCTGCAGTAGAGCATCGGAATCTAAAACTGGTCTCACAGGAAAGGCTCGAAGCACAGACTCGAAGATGAGAGACTCTTCTTGTACTTAAGTCGGCATTGTGGCTTTTGTATTTAATTCCGAAGCAATTTCTGTGTCTTTGTTGTCAATGTGAAACTCCTAGGGATACAGTAGACCTGCAGTAGTGCATCGGAGTCTAATACTGGTCTCACAGGAATGGCTCAAAGCACAGACTCGAAGAAGAGGCACTCTTCTTGTACTTAAGTAGGCATTGTGGCTTTTGTATTTAATTCCGATGCATTTTCGGTGTTTCATCGTCAATGTGAAGGTCCAAGGTATACTACAACCTGCAGTGGTGCATCGGATTTTAATACTGGTCTCACAGCATTGTCTTAAGGCACAGACTCTGAGCAATGTTCTTGTACTTAAGTCGGCATTGTGGCTTTTGTGTTTAATTCCGAATCAATATCTGTGTTTTATCGTCTTTGTGAAGCTCCTAGGGATACAGTAGACCTGCAGTAGTGCATCGGAGTCTAATACTGGTCTCACAGGAATGGCTCAAAGCACAGACTCGAAGATGAGGCACTCTTCTTGTACTTAAGTAGGGATTCTGGCTTTTGTATTTAATTCCGATGCAATTTCGGTGTTTCTCCGCCATTGTGAAGTGCCAAGGTATACATTAAACCTGCAGTGGTGTATCGGATTTTAATACTGGTCTCACAGGAAAGTCTTAAAACACAGACTCTGAGCACTGTTCTTGTACTTAAGTCGGCATTTTGGCTTATGTATTTAATTCCGATGCAATTTCTGTGTTTCATCGTCAATGTGAATGTCCAAGGGATACATTAAACCTGTTGTGGTGCATCGGAATCTAAAACTGGTCTCACAGGTAAGGCTCAAACAAAGAGTCGACGATGAGTCCCTCTTCTTGTACTTAAGTCGGCATTGTGGCTGTTGTATTTATTTCCGATGCAATTTCTGTGTTTCACCGTCAATGTGTAGTTCCAAATGATACATTAAACCTGCAGAGGTGCATCGGAATCTAATACTGGTCTCACAGGAAAGTCTTAAAACACAGACTCTGAGCACTGTTCTTGTACTTAAGTCGGCATTTTGGCTTATGTATTTAATTCCGATGCAATTTCTGTGTTTCTTCGTCAATGTGAAGGACCAAGGGATACAATAAACCTACAGTGGTGCATCGGATTTTAATACTGCTCTCACAGGAAAGTCTTAAAGCACAAACTCTGAGCACTGTTCTTGTACTTGAGTCGGCATTTCGGCTTTTGTATTTAATTCCGATGCAATATCTGTGTTTCATCGTCAATGTGAAGCTCCTAGGGATACAACATACCTGCAGTAGTGCATCGGAATCTAATACTGGTCTAACAGGAATGGCTCAAACCACAGACTCGAAGATGAGTCACTCTTCTTCTACTTAAATCGGCATTGTGTCTTTTGTATTTAATTCCAGTGCAATTTCGGTGTTTCATCGCCATTGTGAAGTGGCAAGGTACATATTAAACCTGCAGTGGTGTATCGGATTTTAATACTGGTCTCACAGGAAAGTCTTAAAACACAGACTCTGAGCACTGTTCTTGTACTTAAGTCTGCATTGTGGATTTTGTATTTAATTCCGATGCAAATTCTGTGTTTCATCGTCAATGTGAAGCTCCTAGGGATACAGTAGACCTTCAGTAGTGCATCGCAATCTAATTCTGGGCTCACAGGAAAGGCTCAACGCACAGACTAGAGGATGAGTCTCTCTTCTTGTACTTAAGTCGGCATTGTGGATTTTGTATTTAATTCCGATGCCTGTGTTTCATCGTCAATGGGTAGGTCCAAGGGATACATTAAATCTGCAGTGGTGCATCGGAATCTAATATTGGTGTCACAGGAAAGGCTCAAAACAACGACTCGATGATGAGTCACTCTTCTTGGACTTAAGTCGGCATTGTGGCTTTTGTATTTAATTCCGATGTAATTTCGGTGTTTCATCGCCATTGTGAAGTGCAAAGGTATACATTAAACCTGCAGTGGGGCATCTGATTTTTATACTGGTCTCACAGGAAAGTCTTAAAGAACAGACTCTGGGCACTGTTCTTGTACTTAGGTCGGCATTGTGGCTTTTGTGTTTAATTCCGATGCAATTTCTGTGTTTTATCGTCAATGTGTAGGTCCAAGGGATACATTAAACATGCAGTGGTGCATCGGAATCTAATACTGCTCTCACTGGAATGGCTCAATGCACAGACTCGAAGACGAGTCACTCTTCTTGTACTGAAATCGGCTTTGTGGGTTTTGTTTTTAATTCCGATGCAATTTCTGTGTTTCATCGTCAATGTGAAGGTCCAAGGTATACTTTAAACCTGCAGTGGTGCATCGGATTTTAATACTGGTCTCAGCCGGCCGAAGTGGCCGTGCCGTTAAAGGCGCTGCAGTTTGGAACCGCAAGACCGCTACGGTCGCAGGTTCGAATCCTGCCTCGGGCATGGATGTTTGTGATGTCCTTAGGTTAGTTAGGTTTCACTAGTTCTAAGTTCTAGGGGACTAATGACCTCAGCAGTTGAGTCCCACTGTGCTCAGAGCCATTTGAACCATTTTTGAATACTGGTCTCGCAGGAATGGCTCAAAGCACAGACTCGAAAATGAGTCACTTTTCTTGTACTTAAGTCTTTGTTTCATCGTCAATGTGTAGGTCGAAGGGATACATTAAACCTGCAGTGGTGCATCGGAATTTAATACTGGTCTCACAGGAAAGTCTTAAAGCACAGACTCTGAGCACTGTTCTTGTACATAGGTCGGCATTTTGGCTTTTGTATTTAATTCCGATGCAATTTCTGTGTTTCATCGTCAATGTGTAGGTCCAAGAGATACATTAATCCTGGAGTAGTGCATCGGAATCTAATACTGGTCTCACAGGAAAGGCTCAAAAATGGACTCGACGAAGAGTCCCTCTTCTTGTACATAAGTCCGCATTGTGGCTTTTGTATTTAATTCCGATGGAATTTCGTTGTTTCATCGTCAATGTGAAGGTAAAAGGTATACTTTGAACATGCAGTAGTGCACTGTAATCTAATCCTGTTCTCACATGAAAGTCTTAAAGCACAGACTCTGACCACTGTTCTTGTACTTGAGTCGGCATTTTGGCTTTTGGATTTAATTCCGATGCAATTTCTGTGTTTCTTCGTCAATGTGAAGCTCCTAGGGATACAGTAGACCTGCAGTAGTGCATCGGAATCTAAAACTGGTCTCACAGGAATGGCTCAAAGCACAGACTCGAAGATGAGAGACTCTTCTTGTACTTAAGTCGGCATTGTGGCTTTTGTATTTAATTCCGAAGCAATTTCTGTGTCTTTGTTGTCAATGTGAAACTCCTAGGGATACAGTAGACCTGCAGTAGTGCATCGGAGTCTAATACTGGTCTCACAGGAATGGCTCAAAGCACAGACTCGAAGATGAGGCACTCTTCTTGTACTTAAGTAGGCATTGTGGCTTTTGTATTTAATTCCGATGCATTTTCGGTGTTTCATCGTCAATGTGAAGGTCCAAGGTATACTACAACCTGCAGTGGTGCATCGGATTTTAATACTGGTCTCACAGGATTGTCTTAAGGCACAGACTCTGAGCAATGTTCTTGTACTTAAGTCGGCATTGTGGCTTTTGTGTTTAATTCCGAATCAATATCTGTGTTTTATCGTCTTTGTGAAGCTCCTAGGGATACAGTAGACTTGCACTAGTGCATCGGAATCTAATACTTGTCTCACAGGAAAGGCTCAAAGCACAGCCTCGAAGATGAGTCACTCTTCTTGTACTTAAGTCGGCATTTTGGCTTATGTATTTAATTCCGATGCAATTTCTGTGTTTCATCGTCAGTGTGAATGTCCAAGGGATACATTAAACCTGTTGTGGTGCATCGGAATCTAAAACTGGTCTCACAGGTAAGGCTCAAACAAAGACTCGACGATGAGTCCCTCTTCTTGTACTTAAGTCGGCATTGTGGCTGTTGTATTTATTTCCGATGCAATTTCTGTGTTTCACCGTCAATGTGTAGTTCCAAATGATACATTAAAGCTGCAGAGGTGCATCGGAATCTAATACTGGTCTCACAGGAAAGTCTTAAAACACAGACTCTGAGCACTGTTCTTGTACTTAAGTCGGCATTTTGGCTTATGTATTTAATTCCGATGCAATTTCTGTGTTTCTTCGTCAATGTGAAGGACCAAGGGATACAATAAACCTACAGTGGTGCATCGGATTTTAATACTGCTCTCACAGGAAAGTCTTAAAGCACAAACTCTGAGCACTGTTCTTGTACTTAAGTCGGCATTTCGGCTTTTGTATTTAATTCCGATGCAATATCTGTGTTTCATCGTCAATGTGAAGCTCCTAGGGATACAACATACCTGCAGTAGTGCATCGGAATCTAATACTGGTCTAACAGGAATGGCTCAAACCACAGACTCGAAGATGAGTCACTCTTCTTCTACTTAAATCGGCATTGTGTCTTTTGTATTTAATTCCAGTGCAATTTCGGTGTTTCATCGCCATTGTGAAGTGGCAAGGTATATATTAAACCTGCAGTGGTGTATCGGATTTTAATACTGGTCTCACAGGAAAGTCTTTAAACACAGAGTCTGAGCACTGTTCTTGTACTTAAGTCTGCATTGTGGATTTTGTATTTAATTCCGATGCAAATTCTGTGTTTCATCGTCAATGTGAAGCTCCTAGGGATACAGTAGACCTTCAGTAGTGCATCGCAATCTAATTCTGGGCTCACAGGAAAGGCTCAACGCACAGACTAGAGGATGAGTCTCTCTTCTTGTACTTAAGTCGGCATTGTGGATTTTGTATTTAATTCCGATGCCTGTGTTTCATCGTCAATGGGTGGGTCCAAGGGATACATTAAATCTGCAGTGGTGCATCGGAATCTAATATTGGTGTCACAGGAAAGGCTCAAAACAACGACTCGATGATGAGTCACTCTTCTTGGACTTAAGTCGGCATTGTGGCTTTTGTATTTAATTCCGATTCAATTTCGGTGATTCATCGCCATTGTGAAGTGCAAAGGTATACATTAAACCTGCAGTAGGGTATAGTATTTTTATACTGGTCTCTTAGGAAACTCTTAAAGCACAGACTCTGAGCACTGTTCTTGTACTTAAGTCGGCATTGTGGCTTTTGTATTTAATTCCGATGCAATTTCTGTGTTTTATCGTCAATGTGTAGGTCCAAGGGATACATTAAACATGCAGTGGTGCATCGGAATCTAATACTGGCCTCACTGGAATGGCTCAATGCACAGACTCGAAGACGAGTCACTCTTCTTGTACTGAAATCGGCTTTGTGGGTTTTGTTTTTAATTCCGATGCAATTTCTGTGTTTCATCGTCAGTGTGAAGGTCCAAGGTATACTTTAAACCTGCAGTGGTGCATCGGATTTTAATACTGGTCTCAGCCGGCCGAAGTGGCCGTGCCGTTAAAGGCGCTGCAGTTTGGAACCGCAAGACCGCTACGGTCGCAGGTTCGAATCCTGCCTCGGGCATGGATGTTTGTGATGTCCTTAGGTTAGTTAGGTTTCACTAGTTCTAAGTTCTAGGGGACTAATGACCTCAGCAGTTGAGTCCCACTGTGCTCAGAGCCATTTGAACCATTTTTGAATACTGGTCTCACAGGAATGGCTCAAAGCACAGACTCGAAAATGAGTCACTTTTCTTGTACTTAAGTCTTTGTTTCATCGTCAATGTGTAGGTCGAAGGGATACATTAAACCTGCAGTGGTGCATCGGAATTTAATACTGGTCTCACAGGAAAGTCTTAAAGCACAGACTCTGAGCACTGTTCTTGTACATAGGTCGGCATTTTGGCTTTTGTATTTAATTCCGATGCAATTTCTGTGTTTCATCGTCAATGTGTAGGTCCAAGAGATACATTAATCCTGGAGTAGTGCATCGGAATCTAATACTGGTCTCACAGGAAAGGCTCAAAAATGGACTCGACGAAGAGTCCCTCTTCTTGTACATAAGTCCGCATTGTGGCTTTTGTATTTAATTCCGATGGAATTTCGTTGTTTCATCGTCAATGTGAAGGTAAAAGGTATACTTTGAACATGCAGTAGTGCACTGTAATCTAATCCTGTTCTCACATGAAAGTCTTAAAGCACAGACTCTGACCACTGTTCTTGTACTTGAGTCGGCATTTTGGCTTTTGGATTTAATTCCGATGCAATTTCTGTGTTTCTTCGTCAATGTGAAGCTCCTAGGGATACAGTAGACCTGCAGTAGTGCATCGGAATCTAAAACTGGTCTCACAGGAATGGCTCAAAGCACAGACTCGAAGATGAGAGACTCTTCTTGTACTTAAGTCGGCATTGTGGCTTTTGTATTTAATTCCGAAGCAATTTCTGTGTCTTTGTTGTCAATGTGAAACTCCTAGGGATACAGTAGACCTGCAGTAGTGCATCGGAGTCTAATACTGGTCTCACAGGAATGGCTCAAAGCACAGACTCGAAGATGAGGCACTCTTCTTGTACTTAAGTAGGCATTGTGGCTTTTGTATTTAATTCCGATGCATTTTCGGTGTTTCATCGTCAATGTGAAGGTCCAAGGTATACTACAACCTGCAGTGGTGCATCGGATTTTAATACTGGTCTCACAGGATTGTCTTAAGGCACAGACTCTGAGCAATGTTCTTGTACTTAAGTCGGCATTGTGGCTTTTGTGTTTAATTCCGAATCAATATCTGTGTTTTATCGTCTTTGTGAAGCTCCTAGGGATACAGTAGACTTGCACTAGTGCATCGGAATCTAATACTTGTCTCACAGGAAAGGCTCAAAGCACAGCCTCGAAGATGAGTCACTCTTCTTGTACTTAAGTCGGCATTGTGGCTTTTGTATTTAATTCCGATGCAATTTCTGTGTTTCATCGTCAATGTGAAGCTCCTAGGCATACAGTAGACCTGCAGTAGTGCATCGGAGTCTAATACTGGTCTCACAGGAATGGCTCAAAGCACAGACTCGAAGATGAGGCACTCTTCTTGTACTTAAGTAGGGATTCTGGCTTTTGTATTTAATTCCGATGCAATTTCGGTGTTTCTCCGCCATTGTGAAGTGCCAAGGTATACATTAAACCTGCAGTGGTGTATCGGATTTTAATACTGGTCTCACAGGAAAGTCTTAAAACACAGACTCTGAGCACTGTTCTTGTACTTAAGTCGGCATTTTGGCTTATGTATTTAATTCCGATGCAATTTCTGTGTTTCATCGTCAGTGTGAATGTCCAAGGGATACATTAAACCTGTTGTGGTGCATCGGAATCTAAAACTGGTCTCACAGGTAAGGCTCAAACAAAGAGTCGACGATGAGTCCCTCTTCTTGTACTTAAGTCGGCATTGTGGCTGTTGTATTTATTTCCGATGCAATTTCTGTGTTTCACCGTCAATGTGTAGTTCCAAATGATACATTAAAGCTGCAGAGGTGCATCGGAATCTAATACTGGTCTCACAGGAAAGTCTTAAAACACAGACTCTGAGCACTGTTCTTGTACTTAAGTCGGCATTTTGGCTTATGTATTTAATTCCGATGCAATTTCTGTGTTTCTTCGTCAATGTGAAGGACCAAGGGATACAATAAACCTACAGTGGTGCATCGGATTTTAATACTGCTCTCACAGGAAAGTCTTAAAGCACAAACTCTGAGCACTGTTCTTGTACTTAAGTCGGCATTTCGGCTTTTGTATTTAATTCCGATGCAATATCTGTGTTTCATCGTCAATGTGAAGCTCCTAGGGATACAACATACCTGCAGTAGTGCATCGGAATCTAATACTGGTCTAACAGGAATGGCTCAAACCACAGACTCGAAGATGAGTCACTCTTCTTCTACTTAAATCGGCATTGTGTTTTTTGTATTTAATTCCAGTGCAATTTCGGTGTTTCATCGCAATTGTGAAGTGGCAAGGTATATATTAAACCTGCAGTGGTGTATCGGATTTTAATACTGGTCTCACAGGAAAGTCTTTAAACACAGAGTCTGAGCACTGTTCTTGTACTTAAGTCTGCATTGTGGATTTTGTATTTAATTCCGATGCAAATTCTGTGTTTCATCGTCAATGTGAAGCTCCTAGGGATACAGTAGACCTTCAGTAGTGCATCGCAATCTAATTCTGGGCTCACAGGAAAGGCTCAACGCACAGACTAGAGGATGAGTCTCTCTTCTTGTACTTAAGTCGGCATTGTGGATTTTGTATTTAATTCCGATGCCTGTGTTTCATCGTCAATGGGTGGGTCCAAGGGATACATTAAATCTGCAGTGGTGCATCGGAATCTAATATTGGTGTCACAGGAAAGGCTCAAAACAACGACTCGATGATGAGTCACTCTTCTTGGACTTAAGTCGGCATTGTGGCTTTTGTATTTAATTCCGATTCAATTTCGGTGATTCATCGCCATTGTGAAGTGCAAAGGTATACATTAAACCTGCAGTAGGGTATAGTATTTTTATACTGGTCTCTTAGGAAACTCTTAAAGCACAGACTCTGAGCACTGTTCTTGTACTTAAGTCGGCATTGTGGCTTTTGTATTTAATTCCGATGCAATTTCTGTGTTTTATCGTCAATGTGTAGGTCCAAGGGATACATTAAACATGCAGAAGTGCATCGGAATCTAATACTGGCCTCACTGGAATGGCTCAATGCACAGACTCGAAGACGAGTCACTCTTCTTGTACTGAAATCGGCTTTGTGGGTTTTGTTTTTAATTCCGATGCAATTTCTGTGTTTCATCGTCAGTGTGAAGGTCCAAGGTATACTTTAAACCTGCAGTGGTGCATCGGATTTTAATACTGGTCTCAGCCGGCCGAAGTGGCCGTGCGGTTAAAGGCGCTGCAGTTTGGAACCGCAAGATCGCTACGGTCGCAGGTTCGAATCCTGCCTCGGGCATGGATGTTTGTGATGTCCTTAGGTTAGTTAGGTTTCACTAGTTCTAAGTTCTAGGGGACTAATGACCTCAGCAGTTGAGTCCCATTGTGCTCAGAGCCATTTGAACCATTTTTGAATACTGGTCTCACAGGAATGGCTCAAAGCACAGACTCGAAAATGAGTCACTTTTCTTGTACTTAAGTCTTTGTTTCATCGTCAATGTGTAGGTCGAAGGGATACATTAAACCTGCAGTGGTGCATCGGAATTTAATACTGGTCTCACAGGAAGGGCACAAAACAAAGACTCGACGATGAGTCCGTTTTCTTGTACCTAAATCGGCATAGTATCTTTTGTATTTAATTCCGATGCAATTTCGGTGTTTCATCGTCAATGTGAAGGTCCAAGGTATACTGTAAACCTGCAGTGGTGCATCGGATTTTAATACTGGTCTCACAGGAATGTCTTAAAGCACAGACTCTGAGCACTGTTCTTGTACTTAAGTCGGCATTTTGGCTTTTGTATTTAATTCCGATGCAATATCTGTGTTTCATCGGCAATGTGAATCTCTTAGGCATACAGTAAACCAGCTGTAGTGCATCGGGAAGTAATACTGGTCTCACAAGAAAGGCTCAAAGCACAGACTCGAAGATGTGTCACTCTTCTTGTACTTGAGTCGGCATTGTGGCTTCTGTATTTAATTCCGATGCAATTTCGGTGTTTCATCGCCATTGTGGAGTGCCAAGGTATACATTAAACCTGCAGTGGTGCATCGGATTTTAATACTGGTCTCACAGGAAAGTCTTAAAACACAGACTCTGAGCATTGTTCTTGTACTTAAGTCTGCATTGTGGATTTTGTATTTAATTCCGATGCAAATTCTGTGTTTCATCGTCAATGTGAAGCTCCTAGGGATACAGTAGACCTGCAGCAGTGCATCGGAATCTAATACTGGTCTCACAGGAAAAGCTCAAAGCACAGACTCAAAGATGAGTCACTCTTCTTGTACTTGAGTCGGCATTGTGGCTTCTGTATTTAATTCCGATGCAATTTCGGTGTTTCATCGCCATTGTGGAGTGCCAAGGTATACATTAAACCTGCAGTGGTGCATCGGATTTTAATACTAGTCTCACAGGAAAGTCTTAAAACACAGACTCTGAGCATTGTTCTTGTACTTAAGTCTGCATTGTGGATTTTGTATTTAATTCCGATGCAAATTCTGTGTTTCATCGTCAATGTGAAGCTCCTAGGGATACAGTAGACCTTCAGTAGTGCATCACAATCTAATTCTGGGCTCACAGGAAAGGCTCAACGCACAGACTAGAGGATGAGTCTCTCTTCTTGTACTTAAGTCGGCATTGTGGATTTTGTATTTAATTCCGATGCCTGTGTTTCATCGTCAATGGGTGGGTCCAAGGGATACATTAAATCTGCAGTGGTGCATCGGAATCTAATATTGGTGTCACAGGAAAGGCTCAAAACAACGACTCGATGATGAGTCACTCTTCTTGGACTTAAGTCGGCATTGTGGCTTTTGTATTTAATTCCGATTCAATTTCGGTGATTCATCGCCATTGTGAAGTGCAAAGGTATACATTAAACCTGCAGTAGGGTATAGTATTTTTATACTGGTCTCTTAGGAAACTCTTAAAGCACAGACTCTGAGCACTGTTCTTGTACTTAAGTCGGCATTTTGGCATTTGTGTCTAATTCCGATGCAATTTCTGTGTTTCATCGTCAATGTGAAGCTCCTAGGGATACAGTAGACCTGCAGAAGTGCATCGGAATATAATACTGGTCTCACAGGAATGGCTGAAAGCACAGACTCGAAGATGAGTCACTCTTCTTGTACTTAAGTCGGCATTGTGGCTTTTGTATTTAATTCCGATGTAATTTCGGTGTTTCATCGCCATTGTGAAGTGCAAAGGTATACATTAAACCTGCAGTGGGGCATCTGATTTTTATACTGGTCTCACAGGAAAGTCTTAAAGAACAGACTCTGGGCACTGTTCTTGTACTTAAGTCGGCATTGTGGCTTTTGTGTTTAATTCCGATGCAATTTCGGTATTTCATCGTCAATGTGAAGGTCTAAGGTATACTTTAAACCTGCAGTGGCGCATCGGATTTTAATACTGGTCTCACAGGAATGTCTTAAAGCACAGACTCTGAGCACTGTTCTTGTACTTAAGTCGGCATTGTGGCTTTTGTATTTAATTCCGTTGCAATTTCTGTGTTTTATCGTCAGTGTGTAGGTCCAAGGGATACATTAAACATGCAGTGGTGCATCGGAATCTAATACTGGCCTCACTGGAATGGCTCAATGCACAGACTCGAAGACGAGTCACTCTTCTTGTACTGAAATCGGCTTTGTGGGTTTTGTTTTTAATTCCGATGCAATTTCTGTGTTTCATCGTCAGTGTGAAGGTCCAAGGTATACTTTAAACCTGCAGTGGTGCATCGGATTTTAATACTGGTCTCAGCCGGCCGAAGTGGCCGTGCGGTTAAAGGCGCTGCAGTTTGGAACCGCAAGACCGCTACGGTCGCAGGTTCGAAT
Organism: Schistocerca piceifrons; assembly: GCF_021461385.2. Taxonomy (NCBI): domain Eukaryota; kingdom Metazoa; phylum Arthropoda; class Insecta; order Orthoptera; family Acrididae; genus Schistocerca; species Schistocerca piceifrons. The sequence goes on along the minus strand of NC_060139.1, from coordinate 441,672,354 downwards.
CCTGCCTCGGGCATGGATGTTTGTGATGTCCTTAGGTTAGTTAGGTTTCACTAGTTCTAAGTTCTAGGGGACTAATGACCTCATCAGTTGAGTCCCATTGTGCTCAGAGCCATTTGAACCATTTTTGAATACTGGTCTCACAGGAATGGCTCAAAGCACAGACTCGAAAATGAGTCACTTTTCTTGTACTTAAGTCTTTGTTTCATCGTCAATGTGTAGGTCGAAGGGATACATTAAACCTGCAGTGGTGCATCGGAATTTAATACTGGTCTCACAGGAAGGGCACAAAACAAAGACTCGACGATGAGTCCGTTTTCTTGTACCTAAATCGGCATTGTATCTTTTGTATTTAATTCCGATGCAATTTCGGTGTTTCATCGTCAATGTGAAGGTCCAAGGTATACTGTAAACCTGCAGTGGTGCATCGGATTTTAATACTGGTCTCACAGGAAAGTCTTAAAACACAGACTCTGAGCATTGTTCTTGTACTTAAGTCTGCATTGTGGATTTTGTATTTAATTCCGATGCAAATTCTGTGTTTCATCGTCAATGTGAAGCTCCTAGGGATACAGTAGACCTGCAGCAGTGCATCGGAATCTAATACTGGTCTCACAGGAAAAGCTCAAAGCACAGACTCAAAGATGAGTCACTCTTCTTGTACTTGAGTCGGCATTGTGGCTTCTGTATTTAATTCCGATGCAATTTCGGTGTTTCATCGCCATTGTGGAGTGCCAAGGTATACATTAAACCTGCAGTGGTGCATCGGATTTTAATACTGGTCTCACAGGAAAGTCTTAAAACACAGACTCTGAGCATTGTTCTTGTACTTAAGTCTGCATTGTGGATTTTGTATTTAATTCCGATGCAAATTCTGTGTTTCATCGTCAATGTGAAGCTCCTAGGGATACAGTAGACCTTCAGTAGTGCATCGCAATCTAATTCTGGGCTCACAGGAAAGGCTCAACGCACAGACTAGAGGATGAGTCTCTCTTCTTGTACTTAAGTCGGCATTGTGGATTTTGTATTTAATTCCGATGCCTGTGTTTCATCGTCAATGGGTGGGTCCAAGGGATACATTAAATCTGCAGTGGTGCATCGGAATCTAATATTGGTGTCACAGGAAAGGCTCAAAACAACGACTCGATGATGAGTCACTCTTCTTGGACTTAAGTCGGCATTGTGGCTTTTGTATTTAATTCCGATTCAATTTCGGTGATTCATCGCCATTGTGAAGTGCAAAGGTATACATTAAACCTGCAGTAGGGTATAGTATTTTTATACTGGTCTCTTAGGAAACTCTTAAAGCACAGACTCTGAGCACTGTTCTTGTACTTAAGTCGGCATTGTGGCTTTTGTATTTAATTCCGATGCAATTTCTGTGTTTTATCGTCAATGTGTAGGTCCAAGGGATACATTAAACATGCAGTGGTGCATCGGAATCTAATACTGGCCTCACTGGAATGGCTCAATGCACAGACTCGAAGACGAGTCACTCTTCTTGTACTGAAATCGGCTTTGTGGGTTTTGTTTTTAATTCCGATGCAATTTCTGTGTTTCATCGTCAGTGTGAAGGTCCAAGGTATACTTTAAACCTGCAGTGGTGCATCGGATTTTAATACTGGTCTCAGCCGGCCGAAGTGGCCGTGCCGTTAAAGGCGCTGCAGTTTGGAACCGCAAGACCGCTACGGTCGCAGGTTCGAATCCTGCCTCGGGCATGGATGTTTGTGATGTCCTTAGGTTAGTTAGGTTTCACTAGTTCTAAGTTCTAGGGGACTAATGACCTCAGCAGTTGAGTCCCATTGTGCTCAGAGCCATTTGAACCATTTTTGAATACTGGTCTCACAGGAATGGCTCAAAGCACAGACTCGAAAATGAGTCACTTTTCTTGTACTTAAGTCTTTGTTTCATCGTCAATGTGTAGGTCGAAGGGATACATTAAACCTGCAGTGGTGCATCGGAATTTAATACTGGTCTCACAGGAAGGGCACAAAACAAAGACTCGACGATGAGTCCGTTTTCTTGTACCTAAATCGGCATTGTATCTTTTGTATTTAATTCCGATGCAATTTCGGTGTTTCATCGTCAATGTGAAGGTCCAAGGTATACTGTAAACCTGCAGTGGTGCATCGGATTTTAATACTGGTCTCACAGGAATGTCTTAAAGCACAGACTCTGAGCACTGTTCTTGTACTTAAGTCGGCATTTTGGCTTTTGTATTTAATTCCGATGCAATATCTGTGTTTCATCGGCAATGTGAATCTCTTAGGCATACAGTAAACCAGCTGTAGTGCATCGGGAAGTAATACTGGTCTCACAAGAAAGGCTCAAAGCACAGACTCGAAGATGAGTCACTCTTCTTGTACTTGAGTCGGCATTGTGGCTTCTGTATTTAATTCCGATGCAATTTCGGTGTTTCATCGCCATTGTGGAGTGCCAAGGTATACATTAAACCTGCAGTGGTGCATCGGATTTTAATACTGGTCTCACAGGAAAGTCTTAAAACACAGACTCTGAGCATTGTTCTTGTACTTAAGTCTGCATTGTGGATTTTGTATTTAATTCCGATGCAAATTCTGTGTTTCATCGTCAATGTGAAGCTCCTAGGGATACAGTAGACCTGCAGCAGTGCATCGGAATCTAATACTGGTCTCACAGGAAAAGCTCAAAGCACAGACTCAAAGATGAGTCACTCTTCTTGTACTTGAGTCGGCATTGTGGCTTCTGTATTTAATTCCGATGCAATTTCGGTGTTTCATCGCCATTGTGGAGTGCCAAGGTATACATTAAACCTGCAGTGGTGCATCGGATTTTAATACTGGTCTCACAGGAAAGTCTTAAAACACAGACTCTGAGCATTGTTCTTGTACTTAAGTCTGCATTGTGGATTTTGTATTTAATTCCGATGCAAATTCTGTGTTTCATCGTCAATGTGAAGCTCCTAGGGATACAGTAGACCTTCAGTAGTGCATCGCAATCTAATTCTGGGCTCACAGGAAAGGCTCAACGCACAGACTAGAGGATGAGTCTCTCTTCTTGTACTTAAGTCGGCATTGTGGATTTTGTATTTAATTCCGATGCCTGTGTTTCATCGTCAATGGGTGGGTCCAAGGGATACATTAAATCTGCAGTGGTGCATCGGAATCTAATATTGGTGTCACAGGAAAGGCTCAAAACAACGACTCGATGATGAGTCACTCTTCTTGGACTTAAGTCGGCATTGTGGCTTTTGTATTTAATTCCGATTCAATTTCGGTGATTCATCGCCATTGTGAAGTGCAAAGGTATACATTAAACCTGCAGTAGGGTATAGTATTTTTATACTGGTCTCTTAGGAAACTCTTAAAGCACAGACTCTGAGCACTGTTCTTGTACTTAAGTCGGCATTTTCGCATTTGTGTCTAATTCCGATGCAATTTCTGTGTTTCATCGTCAATGTGAAGCTCCTAGGGATACAGTAGACCTGCAGAAGTGCATCGGAATATAATACTGGTCTCACAGGAATGGCTGAAAGCACAGACTCGAAGATGAGTCACTCTTCTTGTACTTAAGTCGGCATTGTGGCTTTTGTATTTAATTCCGATGTAATTTCGGTGTTTCATCGCCATTGTGAAGTGCAAAGGTATACATTAAACCTGCAGTGGGGCATCTGATTTTTATACTGGTCTCACAGGAAAGTCTTAAAGAACAGACTCTGGGCACTGTTCTTGTACTTAAGTCGGCATTGTGGCTTTTGTGTTTAATTCCGATGCAATTTCGGTATTTCATCGTCAATGTGAAGGTCTAAGGTATACTTTAAACCTGCAGTGGCGCATCGGATTTTAATACTGGTCTCACAGGAATGTCTTAAAGCACAGACTCTGAGCACTGTTCTTGTACTTAAGTCGGCATTGTGGCTTTTGTATTTAATTCCGATGCAATTTCTGTGTTTTATCGTCAATGTGTAGGTCCAAGGGATACATTAAACATGCAGTGGTGCATCGGAATCTAATACTGGTCTCACTGGAATGGCTCAATGCACAGACTCGAAGACGAGTCACTCTTCTTGTACTGAAATCGGCTTTGTGGGTTTTGTTTTTAATTCCGATGCAATTTCTGTGTTTCATCGTCAATGTGAAGGTCCAAGGTATACTTTAAACCTGCAGTGGTGCATCGGATTTTAATACTGGTCTCAGCCGGCCGAAGTGGCCGTGGGGTTAAAGGCGCTGCAGTTTGGAACCGCAAGACCGCTACGGTCGCAGGTTCGAATCCTGCCTCGGGCATGGATGTTTGTGATGTCCTTAGGTTAGTTAGGTTTCACTAGTTCTAAGTTCTAGGGGACTAATGACCTCAGCAGTTGAGTCCCATTGTGCTCAGAGCCATTTGAACCATTTTTGAATACTGGTCTCACAGGAATGGCTCAAAGCACAGACTCGAAAATGAGTCACTTTTCTTGTACTTAAGTCTTTGTTTCATCGTCAATGTGTAGGTCGAAGGGATACATTAAACCTATAGTGGTGCATCGGAATTTAATACTGGTCTCACAGGAAGGGCACAAAACAAAGACTCGACGATGAGTCGGTTTTCTTGTACCTAAATCGGCATTGTATCTTTTGTATTTAATTCCGATGCAATTTCGGTGTTTCATCGTCAATGTGAAGGTCCAAGGTATACTGTAAACCTGCAGCGGTGCATCGGATTTTAATACTGGTCTCACAGGATTGTCTAAAAGCACAGACTCTGAGCACTGTTCTTGTACTTAAGTCGGCATTGTGGCTTTTGTATTTAATTCCGATACAATTTCGGTGTTTCATCGTCAATGTGAATGTCCAAGGTATACACTGAACCTGCAGTGGTGCATCGGATTTTAATACTGGTCTCACAGGAATGTCTTAAAGCACAGACTCTGGGCACTGTTCTTGTACTTAACTCGGCATTTTGGCTTTTGTATTTAATTCCGATGCAATATCCGTGTTTCATCGGCAATGTGAATCTCTTAGGCATACAGTAAACCGGCTGTAGTGCATCGGGAAGTAATACTGGTCTCACAAGAAAGGCTCAAAGCACAGACTCGAAGATGAGTCACTCTTCTTGTACATAACTCGGCATTGTGCCTTTTGTATTTAATTCCGATGCAATTTCGGTGTTTCATCGTCAATGTGAAGGTCCAAGGTATACTGTAAACCTGCATTGGTGCATCGGATTTTAATACTGGTCTCAAGGATTGTCTAAAAACACGAACTCTGAGCACTGTTCTTGTACTTAAGTCGGCATTGTGGCTTTTTGTATTTAATTCCGATGCAATTTCTGTGTTTTATCGTCAATGTGACGTTCCTAGGGATACAGTAGGCCTGCAGCAGTGCATCGGAAACTAATACTGGTATCACTATAATGGCTCAATGCACAGACTCGAAGATGAGTCACTTTTCTTGTACTTAAGTCGGCATTGTGGCTTTTGTATTTAATTGCGATGCAATTTCTGTGTTTCATCTTCAATGTGAAGTTGCTAGGGATACAGTAGGCCTGCAGTTGTGCATCGGAATCTAATACTGGTCTCACAAGAAAGGCTCTAAGCACAGACTCGAAGATGAATCACTCTTCTTGTCCTTAAGTCGGCATTGTGGCTATTGTATTTAATTCCCATGCAATTTCTGTGTTTCATCGTCAATGTGTTGGTCCAAGGGATACATTAAACCTGCAGTGGTGCGTCGGAATTTAATACTGGTCTCACAGGAAAGGCTCAAAACAAAGTCTCGACGATGAGTCCCTCTACTTGTACTTAAATCGGCATTGTGGCTTTTGTATTTATTTCCGATGCAATATCCGTGTTTCATCGTCAATGTGAAGGTCCAAGGTATACATTAAACCTGCAGTGGTGCATCGGATTTTAATACAGGTCTCACAGGATTGTCTTAAAGCACAGACTCTGAGCTGTGTTCTTGTACTTAAGTCGACATTGTGGCTTTTGTATTAATTCCGATGCAATATCCGTGTTTCATCGGCAATGTGAATCTCTTAGGCATACAGTAAACCGGCTGTAGTGCATCGGGAAGTAATACTGGTCTCACAAGAAAGGCTCAAAGCACAGACTCGAAGATGAGTCACTCTTCTTGTACATAACTCGGCATTGTGCCTTTTGTATTTAATTCCGATGCAATTGCGGTGTTTCATCGTCAATGTGAAGGTCCAAGGTATACTGTAAACCTGCAGTGGTGCATCGGATTTTAATACTGGTCGCACAGGATAGTCTTAAAGCACAGACTCTGAGCACTCTTCTTGTACTTAAGTCGTCATTTAAGCTTTTGTATTTAATTCCGATGCAATATCTGTGTTTCATCTTCAATGTAAAGCTCCTAGGGATACAGTAGGCCTGCAGTAGTGCATCGGAATCTAATACTGGTCTCACAGGAATGGCTCAATGCACAGACTCGAAGACGAGTCACACTTCTTGTACTGAAATCGGCATTGTGGCTTTTGTATTTAATTCCGATGCATTTTCGGTGTTTCATCGTCAATGTGAAGGTCCAAGGTATACTATAACCTGCAGTGGTGCATCGGATCTTAATGCTGGTCGCACAGGAAAGTCTTAAAGCACAGACCATGAGCACTGTTCTTGTACTTAAGTCGGCATTTAGGAATTAGTATTTAATTCCGATGCAATTTCTGTGTTTCATCGTCAATGTGTAGGTCGATGGGATACATTAGACCTGCAGTGGTGCATCGGAATTTAATACTGGTATCACAGGAAAGGCTCAAAACAAAGACCCGACGATGAGTCCCTCTTCTTGTACATTAATCGGCATTGTATCTTTTGTATTTAATTCCGATGCAAATCCGGTTCTTCATCGTCAATGTGAACGTCCAAGGTATAGATTGAACCTGCAGTGGTGCATCGGATTTTAATACTGGCCTCACAGTAAAGTCTTAAAGCACGGACTCTGAGCACTGTTCTTGTACTTAAGTCGGCATTTTGGCTTTTGTATTTAATTCCGATGCAATTTCTGTGTTTCATCGGCAATGTGAATCTCCTAGGCATACAGTAGACCTGCAGTAGTGCATCGGAATCTAATACTGTTCTCACAGGCAAGGCTCAAAGCACAGTCTCTGGGCACTGTTCTTGTACTTAAGTCGGCAATTTGGCTTTTGTATTTAATTCCGATGCATTTTCTGTGATTCAACGTCAATGTGAAGCTTCTAGAAATACAGTAGTCCTGCAGTAGTGCATCGGGAAGTAATACTAGTCTCACAAGAAAGGCTCAAAGCACAGACTCGAAGATGAGTAACTTTTCTTGTACTTAAGTCGGCATTGTGGCTATTGTATTTAATTCCGATGCAATTTCTGTGTTTCATCGTCGATGTGTAGGTCGATGGGATACATTAAACCTGCAGTGGTGCATCGTAATCTAATACTGGTCTCACAGGAAAGGCTCAAAGCACAGACCCGAAGATGAGTGACTCTTCTTGTACTTAAGTCGGCATTGTTGCTTTTGTATTTAATTCCGATGCAAATTCTGTGTTTCGTCTTCGATGTGAAGCTCCTAGGGATACAGTAGGCCTGCGGTATTGCATCGGAATCTAATACTGGTCTCACAGGTATGGCTGAAAGTACAGACTCGAGGATGAGTCACTCTTCTTGTACTTAAGTCGGCATTGTGGCTTTTGTATTTAATTCCGATGCAATTTCGTGTTTCATCGCTATTGTGAATTGCCAGGGTATAATATAAACCTGCAGTGGTGCATCGTATTGTAATACAGGTCTCTCAGGAAAGTCTTAAAGCACAGACTCTGAGCGCTGTTCTTGTAGCTATGTCGGCATTGTGGATTTTGTATTTAATTTCGATGCAATTTCGGTGTTTCATCGCCATTGTGAAGTGCCAAGGTATAGGTTAATGCTGCAGTGGTGCATCGGAATCTAAAACTGGTCTCACAGAAAAGACTCAAAGCAAAGGCTCGAAGAAGAGTCACTCTTCTTGTAATTAAGTCGGCATTGTGGATTTTGTATTTAATTCCGATGCAATTTCTGTGTTTCATCGTCAACGTGAAGGTCCAAGGGTTACATTAAACCTGCAGTTGTGCAACGGATTTTAATACTGGTTTCACAGGAATGTCTTAAAGCACAGACTCTGAGCACTGTTCTTGTACTTAAGTCGGCGTTGTGGCTTTTGTATTTAATTCCGATGCAATTTCGGTGTTTCATCGCCATTGTGAATTGCCAAGGTATACATTAAACTTGCATGCAGTGGTGCATCGGATTTTAATACTGGTCTCACAGGAAAGTCTTAAAGTAAAGTCTCTGAGCACTGTTCTTGTACTTTAATCGGCTGTGTGGCTTTTGTATTTAATTTTGATGCAATTTCGGTGTTTCATCGCCATTCTGAAATGCCAAGGCATACTTTAAACCTGCAGTGGTGCATTGGAATATAATACTGGTCTCACAGGAAAGGCTCAAAACAAAGACTCGACGATGAGTCCCTCTTCTTGTACTTAACTCGCCATTGTGGCTTTGTATTTAATTCCGTTGCAATTTCGGTGTTTCATCGTCGATGTGAAGCTCCAAGGTATACACTAAACTTGCAGTGGTGCATCGAATTTTAATACTGCTGTCACAGGAAAGTCTTAAAGCTCCGACTCTGAGCACTGTTCCTGTACTTAAGTCGGCATTATGGGTTTTGTATTTAATTCCGATGCAATTTCTGTGTTTCTTCGGCATTGTGAAGCTTCTAGGCATACAGTAGACCTGCAGTAGTGCATCGGAATCTAATACTCGGCTCACAGGGAATTCTCAAAGCACAGACTCGACGATGAGTCACTCTTCTTGTACTTCAGTCGGCTTGTGGCTTTTGTATTTAATTCCGATGCAATTTCTGCGTTTCATCGCCAATGGGTAGGTCCTAGTGATACATTAAACCTGCAGTAGTGCATCGGAATCTAATACAGGTCTCACAGGAAAGCCTCAAAGCACAGACTCGATGATGAGTCACTTTTCTTGTACTTAAGTCGGCAATTTGGCTTTTGTATTTGATTCCGATGCAATTTCTGTGTTTCATCGTCAATGTGAAGCTCCTAGGGATACAGTAGACCTGCAGTAGTGCATCGGAATCTAATACTGGTCTCACAGCAACGGCTCATAGCACAGACTCGAAGATGAGTCACCCTTCTTGTACTTAAGTCTGCATTGTGGCTTTCGTATTTAATTCCAATGCAATTCTGTGTTTCTTCGTCAATGTGAAACTCCTAGGGATACAGTAGACCTGGAGCAGTGCTTCGGAATCTAATACTGGTGTCACAGGAAAGGCTCTATGCACAGACTCAAAGATGAGTCACTCTTCTTGTACTTAAGGCGGCATTGTGACTTTTGTATTTAAATCCGATGCAATTCCTGTGTTTCATCGTCAATGTGTAGGTCCAAGGGATACATTAAACATGCAGTGGTGCATCGGAATCTAATACTGGTCTCACAGGAAAGGCTCAATGCACAGACTCAAAGATGAGTCGCTCTTCTTGTACTTAAGTCGGCATTGTGGCTTTGTATTTAATTTCGATGCAATTTCGGTGTTTCATCACCATTGTGAGGTGCCAAGGTATACATTGAACCTGCAGTGGTGCATCGGATTTTAATACTGGTCTCACAGGAAAGTCTTAAAGCACAGACTCTGAGCACTGTGCTTGCACTAAAGTCGGCATTTTGGCTTTTGTATTTAATTCCGTCGCAATTTCTATGTTTCTTGGTCAATGTGAAGCTCCTTGGGATACAGTAGACGTGCAGTAGTGCATCGTAATGTAATACTGGTCTCACAGGAAAGTCTCAAAGCACAGACTCGAAGATGAGTCACTCTTCTTGTAATTAAGTCGGCATTGTGGCTTTTTGGATTTAATTCCGATGCAATTTTTGTGTTTCATCGTCAATGTGTAGGTCCAAGGGATACATTAAACCTGCAGTGGTGCATCGGAGTTTAATACTGGTCTCACAGGAAAGGCTCAAATGAAAGAGTCGACGATGAGTCCCTCTTCTTGTACGTAAATCGGCATTGTGGCTTTTGTATTTGATTTCGATGCAATTTCGGAGTTTCATTGCCATTGTGAATTGGCAATGTCTGCATTAAACCTGCAGTGGTGCATCGGATTTTAATACTGGTCTCACAGGAAAGTCTTAAAGCACAGACTCTGAGCACTGTGCTTGTACTAAAGTCAGCATTTTGGCTTTTGTATTTAATTCCGTCTCAATTTCTATGTTTCTTGGTCAATGTGAAGCTCCTTGGGATACAGTAGACCTGCAGTAGTGCATCGGAATGTAATACTGGTCTCACAGGATAGGCTCAAAGCACAAACTCGAAGATGAGTCACTCTTCTTGTACTTAAGTCGGTACTGTGGCTTTTGTATTTAATTCCGATGCAATTTTGGTGTTTCATCCCCATTGTGAATGGCCAAGGTATACCATAAACCTGCAGTGGTGCGTCGGATTTTAATACTGGTCTCACAGGAAAGTCTTAAAGCACAGACTCTGAGCACTGTTCTTTTACATAGGTCGGCATTTTGGCTTTTGTATTTAATTCCGATGCAGTTTCTGTGTTTCATCGTCAATGTGAAGCTCCTAGGGATACAGTAGACCTGAAGTAGTGCATTGAATCTAATACTGCTCTCACAGGAAAGGCTCAAAGCACAGACTCGAACATGAGTTATTCTTCTTGTAATTATGTCGGCATTGTGGCTTTTGTATTTAATTCCGATGCAATTTCTCTGTTTTATCGTCAATGTGTAGGTCGAACGGATACATTAAACCTGCAGTGGTGCATCGGATTTTAATACTGGTCTCGATGGAATGTCTTAAAGCAGAGACTCTGAGCACTGTTCTTGTACTTCAGTCGGCATTTTGGCTTTTGTATTTAATTCCGGTGCAATTTCTGTGTTTTATCGGCAATGTGATTCTTCTAGGCATATAGTAGACCTGCAGTAGTGCATCGGAATCTAATACTCGTCTCACACTGAAGGCTCAAAGCACTGACTCGACGATGGGTCATTCTTCTTGTATTGAAGTGGCCACTGTGGCTTTTGTATTTAATTCAGATGCAATTTCTGTGTTTCCTTGTCAATGGGTAGGTCCAAGGGATACATTAAACCTGCAGTAAGGCATCGGAATCTAATACTGGTCTCACAGGAAAGGCTCAAAGCACAGACTCGAAGATGAGTCACTCTTCATGTACTTAAGTCGGCAATTTGGCTTTTGTATTTAATGTGAAGGTCCAACGTGCAGTGGTGGGTCTGATTTTAATGCTGGTCTCACTGGAAAATCTTAAAGCACAGCCTCTGAGCTATGTTCTTGTACTTACGTCGGCATTTTGGCTTTTGTATTTAATTCCGATGCAATTTCTGTTTAATCGTCAATGTGAAGCTCCAAGGTATCCATGATACATGCAGTGGTGCCTCGGATTTTAATACTGGTCTCACAGGAAAGTCTTAAAGCGCAGACTCTGAGTACTGTTTATGTACTTAAGTCGACATTTTGGCTTTTGTATTTAATTCCGATGCATTTTCTGTGTTTCATCGTCAATGTGAAGGTCCAAGGGATACATTAAACCTGCAGTAAAGCATCGGAATCTAATGCTGGTCTCACAGGAAAGGCTCAAAGCACAGACTCGAAGATGAGTCACTCTGCATGTACTTAAGTCGGCAATTTGGCTTTTGCATTTAGTTCCGATGCAATTTCGGTGTTTCATCGTCAATGTGAAGGTCCAAGGTATACATTAAACCTGCAGTGGTGCATCGGATATTAATACTGGTCTCACAGGAAAGTCTTAAAGCACACACTCTGAGCACTGTTCTTGTACTTCAGTCGGCATTTTGGCTTTTGTATTTAATTCCGATGCAATTTCTGTGTTTCATCGGCAATGTGAAGCTCCAAGGCATACAGTAGACCTGCAGTAGTGCATCGGAATCTAATACTTGTCTCACAGGGAATTCTCAAAGCTCAGACTCGACGATGAGTCACTCTTCTTGTACTTATGTCGGCATTGTGGCTTTTGTATTTAATTCCGATGCAATTTCTGTGTTCATCGTCAATGGGTAGGTCCAAGGAATACATTAAACCTGCAGTAGTGCATCGGAATCTAATACAGGTCTCTCTGGAAAGCCTCAAAGCACAGACTCGAAGATGAGTCACTCTTCTTGTACTGAAGTCGGCAATTTGGCTTTTGTATTTAATTCCGATGCAATTTCTGTGTTTCATCGTCAATGTGTAGGTCCAAGGGATACATTAAACCTGCAGTGGTGCATCGGATTTTAATACTGGTCTCACAGGAAAGGCTCAAAACAAAGACATGACGATGAGTCCCTCTTCTTCGACTTAAGTCGGCATTATGGATTTTGTATTTAATTCCAATGCCTTTTCGGTGTTTCATCGCCATTGTGAAGTGCCATTGTATTCATTTAACCCGGAGTGGTGCATCGGATTTTAATACTGGTCTCACAGGAAAGACTTAAAGCACAAACTCTGAGCACTGTTCTTGTACTTAAGTCGGCATTTTGGCCTTTGTATTTAATTGCGATGCAATTTCTGTGTATCATCGTCAATGTGTAGGTACAAGGTATACATTAAACCTGCAGTGGTGCATCGGATTTTAATACTGGTCTCACAGGAATGTCTTAAATCACATACTCTCATCACTGTTCTTGTACTTAAGTCGGCATTGTGGCTTTTGTATTTAATTCCGACGCAATTTCGGTGTTTCATCGCCATTGTGAAGTGCCAAGGTATACATTAAACCTGCAGTGGTGCATCGGATTTTAATACTGCTCTCACAGGAAAGTCTTAAAGCACAGACTCTGAGCACTGTTCCTGCACTTAAGTCGGCATTTCGGTTTTTGTATTTAATGCCGATGCAATTTCTATGTTTCATCGGCAATGTGAAGCTCCTAGGCATACAGTAGACCTGCAGTAGTGCATCGTAATCTAATACTCATCTCACGGGGAAATCTCAAAGCACAGACTCGACGATGGGTCACTCTTCTTGTACTTATGTCGGCATTGTGGCTTTTGTATTTAATTCCGATGCAATTTCTGTGTTTCATCGTCAATGGGTAGGTCCAAGGGATACATTAAACCTGCAGTAGTGCATCGGAATCTAATACAGGTCTCTCTCGAAAGGCTCAAAGCACAGACTCGAAGATGAGTCACTCTTCTTGTACTTAAGTCAGCAATTTGGCTTTTGTATTTAATTCCAATGCAATTTCTGTGTTTCATCGTCAATGTGAACCTCCTAGGGAAACAGTAGACCTGCAGTAGTGCATCGGAATCACATACTGGTCTCACAGGAAAGGCTCAATGCACAGACTCGAAGATGAGTCACTCTTCTTGTACTTAAGTCGGAAATGTGGCTTTTGTATTTAATTTCGATGCAATTTCTGTGTTTCATCGTCAATGTGTAGGTCCAAGGGATACATTAATCCTGCAGTGGTGCATCGGAATCTAATACTGGTCTCACACGAAAGGCTCAAAACAAAGACCCGATGATGAGTCCCTCTGCTTGTACTTAAGTTAGCATTCTGGCTTTTGTATTTAATTCCGATGCAATTTCGGTCTTTTATCGTCAATGTGAAGGTCCAAGGTATACATTAAACCTGCAGTGGTACATCGGATTTTAATACTGGTCTCACAGGAAACTATTAAAGCACAGACTCTGGGCACTGTTCTTTTACATAGGTCGGCATTTTGGCTTTTGTATTTTATTCCGATGCAATTTCTGTGTTTCTTCGTCAATGTGAAGCTCCTAGGGATACAGTAGACCTGCAGTAGTGCATCGGAATCAAATACTGGTCTCACAGGAAAGGCTCAAAGCACAGCCTCGAAGATGAGTGAATCTTCTTGTACTTATGTTGGCATTGTGGCTTTTGTATTTGACTCCGATGCTATTTCTGTGTTTCAACCTCAATGTGAACCTCCTGGGGATACAGTAGACCTGCAGTAGTGCATCGGAATCAAATACTGGTCTCACAGGAAAGGCTCAAAGCACAGCCTCGAAGATGAGTGAATCTTCTTGTACTTAAGTCGGCATTGTGACTTTTGTATTTAATTCCGATGCAATTTCTGTGTGTCATCGTCAATGTGACCCTCCTAGGGAAACAGTAGACCTGCAGTAGTGCATCAGAATCACATACTGGACTCACAGGAAAGGCTCAAAGCACAGACTCGAAGATGAGTCACTGTTCTTGTACTTAAGTCGGAAATGTGGCTTTTGTATTTAATTCCGTTGCAATTTCTGTGTTTCATCGTCAATGTGAAGCTCCTAGGGATACAGTAGACCGGCAGTAGTGCATTGAATCTAACACTGCTCTCACAGGAAAGGCTCAAAGCACAGACTCGAACATGAGCTATTCTTCTTGTATTTAAGTCGGTATTGTGGCTTTTGTATTTAATTCCGATGCAATTTCTGTGTTTCATCGTCAATGTGAACCTCCTAGGTAAGCAGTAGTTCTGCAGTAGTGCATCGGAATCACATACTGGTCTCACAGGAATGGTTCAAAGCACAGACTCGAAGATGAGTCACTCTTCTTATACTTAGGTCGGTATTGTGACTTTTGTATTTAATTCCCATGCAATTTCTGTGTTTCATCGTCAATGTGTAGGTCCAAGGGATACATTAAACCTCCAGTAGTGCATCGGATTCTAATACTGGTCTCACAGGAAAGGCTCAAAGCACGGACTCGAAGATCAGTGACTCTTCTTGTACTTAAGTCGGCATTGTGGCTTTTCTATTTAATTCCGATGGAATTTCGGTGTTTCTTCGTCAATGTGAACCTCCTAGGGATACAGTAGACCTGCAGTAGTGCATCGGAATCTAATACTGGTCTCTCAGAAAAGGCTCAAAGCACAGACTCGAAGTTGAGTCACTCTTCTTGTACTTAAGTCGGCATTGTGGCTCTTGTATTTAATTCCGATGTAATTTCTGTGTTTCATCTTCAATGTGAAGCTCCTAGGGATGCAGTAAGCCTGTAGTATTGCATCGGAATCTAATACTGGTCTCACAGGAATGGCTCAAAGCACAGACTCAAAGATGAGTCACTCTTCTTGTACTTAGGTCGGCATTGTGACTTTTGTATTTAATTCCGATGCAATTTCGGTGTTCCATCGCCTTTGTGAAGTGCCAAGGTATACATTAAACCAGCAGTGGTGCATCGGATTTTAATACTGGTCTCACAGGAATGTCTTAAAACACAGACTCTGAACACTGTTGTTGTACATAAGTCGGTATTGTGGCTTTTGTATTTAATTCCGATGCAATTTCGATGTTTCATCGCCATTGTGAATTGCCAAGGTATACACTAAACCGGCAGTGGTGCATCGGATCTTGATACTGGTCTCACAGGAAGGTCTTCAAACACAGACTCTGAGCACTGTTCTTGTGCTTAAGTCGGCATTGTGGCTTTCGTATTTAATTCCAATGCAATTTCTGTGTTTCATCGTCAATTTGAAACTCCTAGGGATACAGTAGACCTGGATCAGTGCTTCGGAATCTAATACTGGTGTCACAGGAAAGGCTCAATGCACAGACTCAGAGATGAGTCACTCTTCTTGTAATTAAGTCGGCATTGTGGCTTTTTGGATTTAATTCCGATGCAATTTCTGTGTTTCATCGTCAATGTGTAGGTCCAAGGGATGCATTAAACCCGCTGTGGTGCATCGGATTTTGATACTGGTCTCACAGGAATGTCTTCAAACACAGACTCTGAGCACTGTTCTTGTACTTAAGTCGGCATATTGGCTTTCGTATTTAATTCAAATGCAATTTCTGTGTTTCATCGTCAATGTGAAACTCCTAGTGATACAGTAGACCTGGAGCAGTGCTTCGGAATCTAATACTGGTGTCACAGGAAAAGCCCAAAGCACAGACTCAAAGATGAGTCACTCTTCTTGTACTTAAGTCGGCATTGTGACTTTTGTATTTAATTCCGATGCAATTTCTATGTTTCATCGTCAATGTGTAGGTCCAAGGGACACATTGAACATGCAGTGGTGCATCGGATTTTAATACTGGTCTCACAGGAAAGTCTTAAAGCACAGACTCTGAGCACTGTTCTTGTATTTAAGTCGGCATTTTGGCTTTTGTATTTCATTCCGATGCAATTTCTGTGTTTCATCGTCGATGTGGAGCTCCTAATGATACAGTAGACCTCCAGTAGTGCATCGGAATCTAAAACTGGTCTCCCAGGAATTGCTCAAAGCACATACCCGAAGATGAGTCACTCTTCTTGTACTTAAGTCGGCAATGTGGCTTTTGTATTTAATTTCGATGCAATTTCGGTGTTCCATCGCCTTTGTGAAGTGCCAAGGTATACATTAAACCAGCAGTGGTGCATCGGATTTTAATACTGGTCTCACAGGAATGTCTTAAAACACAGACTCTGAACACTGTTGTTGTACATATGTCAGTATTGTGGATTTTGTATTTAATTCCGAAGCAATTTTGATGTTTCATCGCCATTGTGAATTGCCAAGGTATACATAAAACCTGCAGTGGTGCATCGTATTTTAATACTGGTTTTACAGGAAAGTCTTAAAGCACAGACTCTGAGAACTGTTCTTGTACTTAAGTCGGCATTTTGACTTTTGTATTTAATTCCAATGCAATTTCTGTGTTCCATCGGCAATGTGATGCTCCTAGGCATACAGTAGACCTGCAGTAGTGCATCGGAATCTAATACTGGTCTCACAGGAAAGGCTCAAAACAAGGACTCGACGATGAGTCCCTCTTCTTGTACTTAATTCGGCATTGTGGCTTTTGTATTTAATTCCGATTCAATTTCGGTGTTTCATCGCCATTGTGAATTGCCAAGGTATACCATAAACCTGCAGTGGTGCATCGGATTTTAATACTGGTCTCACAGGGAACTCCTAAAGCACACAGTCTGAGCACTGTTCTCCTACTTAAGTCGGCATTTTGGCTTTTATATTTAATTCCGATGCTATTTCTGTGTTTGATCCTCAATGTGACCCTCCTAGGGATACAGTAGACCTGCAGTAGTGCATCGGAATCTAATACTGGTCTCACAGGAAAGGCTCAAAGCACAGCCTCGAAGATGAGTCACTCTTCCTGTAATTAAGTCGGCATTGTGGCTTTTTGGATTTAATTCCGATGCAATTTCTGTTTTTCATCGTCAATGTGTAGGTCCAAGGGAAACATTAAACCTGCCGTGGTGCATCGGATTTTGTATTTAATTCAGATGCAATTTCGGTGTTTCATCGCAATTGTGAAGTGCCAAGGTATTCATTAAACCTGCAGTGGTGCATCGGATTTTAATACTGGTCTCACAAGAAAGTCTTAAAGCACAGACTCTGAGCACTGTTCTAGTACTTAAGTCGGCATTTTGGCTCTTGTATTTAATTCCGATGTAACTTCTGTGTTTCATCTTCAATGTGAAGCTCCTAGGGATACAGTAAGCCTGTAGTATTGCATCGGAATCTAATACTGGTCTCACAGGAATGGCTCAAAGCACAGACTCGAAGATGAGTCACTCTTCTTATACTTAAGTCGGCATTGTGGCTTTTGTATTTAATTCCGATGCAATTTCTGTGTTTCATCGTCAATGTGTAGGTCCAAGGGATACATTAAACCTGCAGTAGTGCATCGGATTTTAATACTGGTCTCACAGGAAAGGCTCAAAACAAAGACATGACGATGAGTCCCTCTTCTTGGACTTAAGTCGGCATTATGGATTTTGTATTTAATTCCAATGCCTTTTCGGTGTTTCATCGCCATTGTGAAGTGCCAAGGTATACATTAAACCTGCAGTGGTGCATCGGATTTTAATACTGGTCTCACAGGAATGTCTTAAATCACATACTCTCATCACTGTTCTTGTACTTAAGTCGGCATTGTGGCTTTTGTATTTAATTCCGACGCAATTTCGGTGTTTCATCGCCATTGTGAAGTGCCAAGGTATACATTAAACCTGCAGTGGTGCATCGGATTTTAATACTGCTCTCACAGGAAAGTCTTAAAGCACAGACTCTGAGCACTGTTCTTGTACTTAAGTCGGCATTTCGGTTTTTGTATTTAATGCCGATGCGATTTCTATGTTTCATCGGCAATGTGAAGCTCCTAGGCATACAGTAGACCTGCAGTAGTGCATCGTAATCTAATACTCATCTCACGGGGAAATCTCAAAGCACAGACTCGACGATGGGTCACTCTTCTTGTACTTATGTCGGCATTGTGGCTTTTGTATTTAATTCCGATGCAATTTCTGTGTTTCATCGTCAATGGGTAGGTCCAAGGGATACATTAGACCTGCAGTAGTGCATCGGAATCTAATACAGGTCTCTCTCGAAAGGCTCAAAGCACAGACTCGAAGATGAGTCACTCTTCTTGTACTTAAGTCAGCAATTTGGCTTTTGTATTTAATTCCAATGCAATTTCTGTGTTTCATCGTCAATGTGAACCTCCTAGGGAAACAGTAGACCTGCAGTAGTGCATCGGAATCACATACTGGTCTCACAGGAAAGGCTCAATGCACAGACTCGAAGATGAGTCACTCTTCTTGTACTTATGTCGGAAATGTGGCTTTTGTATATAATTTCGATGCAATTTCTGTGTTTCATCGTCAATGTGTAGGTCCAAGGGATACATTAATCCTGCAGTGGTGCATCGGAATCTAATACTGGTCTCACACGAAAGGCTCTAAACAAAGACCCGATGATGAGTCCCTCTGCTTGTACTTAAGTTAGCATTCTGGCTTTTGTATTTAATTCCGATGCAATTTCGGTCTTTTATCGTCAATGTGAAGGTCCAAGGTATACATTAAACCTGCAGTGGTACATCGGATTTTAATACTGGTCTCACAGCAAACTATTAAAGCACAGACTCTGGGCACTGTTCTTTTACACAGGTCGGCATTTTGGCTTTTGTATTTAATTCCGATGCAATTTCTGTGTTTCTTCGTCAATGTGAAGCTCCTAGGGATACAGTAGACCTGCAGTAGTGCATCGGAATCGAAAACTGGTCTCATAGGAAAGGCTCAATGCACAAACTCGAACATGAGTGACTCTTCTTGTACTTATGTTGGCATTGTGGCTTTTGTATTTGACTCCGATGCTATTTCTGTGTTTCAACCTCAATGTGAACCTCCTGGGGATACAGTAGACCTGCAGTAGTGCATCTGAATCAAATACTGGTCTCACAGGAAAGGCTCAAAGCACAGCCTCGAAGATGAGTGAATCTTCTTGTACTTAAGTCGGCATTGTGACTTTTGTATTTAATTCCGATGCAATTTCTGTGTGTCATCGTCAATGTGACCCTCCTAGGGAAACAGTAGACCTGCAGTAGTGCATCAGAATCACATACTGGACTCATAGGAAAGGCTCAAAGCACAGACTCGAAGATGAGTCACTGTTCTTGTACTTAAGTCGGAAATGTGGCTTTTGTATTTAATTCCGTTGCAATTTCTGTGTTTCATCGTCAATGTGAAGCTCCTAGGGATACAGTAGACCGGCAGTAGTGCATTGAATCTAACACTGCTCTCACAGGAAAGGCTCAAAGCACAGACTCGAACATGAGCTATTCTTCTTGTATTTAAGTCGGTATTGTGGCTTTTGTATTTAATTCCGATGCAATTTCTGTGTTTCATCGTCAATGTGAACCTCCTAGGTAAGCAGTAGACCTGCAGTAGTGCATCGGAATCACATACTGGTCTCACAGGAATGGTTCAAAGCACAGACTCGAAGATGAGTCACTCTTCTTATACTTAGGTCGGTATTGTGACTTTTGTATTTAATTCCCATGCAATTTCTGTGTTTCATCGTCAATGTGTAGGTCCAAGGGATACATTAAACCTCCAGTAGTGCATCGGATTCTAATACTGGTCTCACAGGAAAGGCTCAAAGCACGGACTCGAAGATCAGTGACTCTTCTTGTACTTAAGTCGGCATTGTGGCTTTTCTATTTAATTCCGATGGAATTTCGGTGTTTCTTAGTCAATGTGAACCTCCTAGGGATACAGTAGACCTGCAGTAGTGCATCGGAATCTAATACTGGTCTCTCAGAAAAGGCTCAAAGCACAGACTCGAAGTTGAGTCACTCTTCTTGTACTTAAGTCGGCATTGTGGCTCTTGTATTTAATTCCGATGTAATTTCTGTGTTTCATC
This sequence comes from Schistocerca piceifrons, assembly GCF_021461385.2. Taxonomy (NCBI): domain Eukaryota; kingdom Metazoa; phylum Arthropoda; class Insecta; order Orthoptera; family Acrididae; genus Schistocerca; species Schistocerca piceifrons. The sequence continues at coordinate 441,652,243 of NC_060139.1, read as the reverse complement.
TTCAATGTGAAGCTCCTAGGGATGCAGTAAGCCTGTAGTATTGCATCGGAATCTAATACTGGTCTCACAGGAATGGCTCAAAGCACAGACTCGAAGATGAGTCACTCTTCTTGTACTTAGGTCGGCATTGTGACTTTTGTATTTAATTCCGATGCAATTTCGGTGTTCCATCGCCTTTGTGAAGTGCCAAGGTATACATTAAACCAGCAGTGGTGCATCGGATTTTAATACTGGTCTCACAGGAATGTCTTAAAACACAGACTCTGAACACTGTTGTTGTACATAAGTCGGTATTGTGGCTTTTGTATTTAATTCCGATGCAATTTCGATGTTTCATCGCCATTGTGAATTGCCAAGGTATACATTAAACCTGCAGTGGTGCATCGGATTTTGATACTGGTCTCACAGGAAGGTATTCAAACACAGACTCTGAGCACTGTTCTTGTGCTTAAGTCGGCATTGTGGCTTTCGTATTTAATTCCAATGCAATTTCTGTGTTTCATCGTCAATTTGAAACTCCTAGGGATACAGTAGACCTGGATCAGTGCTTCGGAATCAAATACTGGTGTCACAGGAAAGGCTCAATGCACAGACTCAGAGATGAGTCACTCTTCTTGTAATTAAGTCGGCATTGTGGCTTTTTGGATTTAATTCCGATGCAATTTCTGTGTTTCATCGTCAATGTGTAGGTCCAAGGGATACATTAAACCTGCAGTGGTGCATCGGATTTTGATACTGGTCTCACAGGAAGGTATTCAAACACAGACTCTAAGCACTGTTCTTGTGCTTAAGTCGGCATTGTGGCTTTCGTATTTAATTCCAATGCAATTTCTGTGTTTCATCGTCAATTTGAAACTCCTAGGGATACAGTAGACCTGGATCAGTGCTTCGGAATCTAATACTGGTGTCACAGGAAAAGCCCAAAGCACAGACTCAAAGATGAGTCACTCTTCTTGTACTTAAGTCGGCATTGTGACTTTTGTATTTAATTCCGATGCAATTTCTGTGTTTCATCGTCAATGTGTAGGTCCAAGGGACACATTGAACATGCAGTGGTGCATCGGATTTTAATACTGGTCTCACAGGAAAGTCTTAAAGCACAGACTCTGAGAACTGTTCTTGTACTTAAGTCGGCATTTTGACTTTTGTATTTAATTCCAATGCAATTTCTGTGTTCCATCGGCAATGTGATGCTCCTAGGCATACAGTAGACCTGCAGTAGTGCATCGGAATCTAATACTGGTCTCACAGGAAAGGCTCAAAACAAGGACTCGACGATGAGTCGATCTTCTTGTACTTAATTCGGCATTGTGGCTTATGTATTTAATTCCGATTCAATTTCGGTGTTTCATCGCCATTGTGAATTGCCAAGGTATACCATAAACCTGCAGTGGTGCATCGGATTTTAATACTGGTCTCACAGGAAACTCTTAAAGCACACAGTCTCAGCACTGTTCTCCTACTTAAGTCGGCATTTTGGCTTTTATATTTAATTCCGATGCTATTTCTGTGTTTGATCCTCAATGTGACCCTCCTAGGGATACAGTAGACCTGCAGTAGTGCATCGGAATCTAATACTGGTCTCACAGGAAAGGCTCAAAGCACAGCCTCGAAGATGAGTCACTCTTCCTGTAATTAAGTCGGCATTGTGGCTTTTTGGATTTAATTCCGATGCAATTTCTGTGTTTCATCGTCAATGTGTAGGTCCAAGGGAAACATTAAACCTGATGTGGTGCATCGGATTTTGTATTTAATTCAGATGCAATTTCGGTGTTTCATCGCAATTGTGAAGTGCCAAGGTATTCATTAAACCTGCAGTGGTGCATCGGATTTTAATACTGGTCTCACAAGAAAGTCTTAAAGCACAGACTCTGAGCACTGTTCTAGTACTTAAGTCGGCATTTTGGCTCTTGTATTTAATTACGATGTAACTTCTGTGTTTCATCTTCAATGTGAAGCTCCTAGGGATACAGTAAGCCTGTAGTATTGCATCGGAATCTAATACTGGTCTCACAGGAATGGCTCAAAGCACAGACTCGAAGATGAGTCACTCTTCTTATACTTAAGTCGGCATTGTGGCTTTTGTATTTACTTCCGATGCAATTTCTGTGTTTCATCGTCAATGTGTAAGTCCAAGGGATACATTAAACCTGCAGTGGAGCATCAGAATCTAATACTGGTCACACAGGAAAGGCTCAAAACAAAGACTCGACGATGAGTCCCTCTTCTTGTACTTAAGTCAGCATTGTGGCTTTTGTATTTAATTCCGATGCTATTTCGGTGATCCATCGCCTTTGTGATGTGCCAAGGTATACATTAAACCTGCAGTGGTGCATCGGATTTTAATACTGGTCTCACAGGAATGTCTTAAAACACAGACTCTGAACACTGTTGTTGTACTTAAGTCGGCATTTTGGCTTTTGTATTTAATTCCGATGCAATTTCTGTGTTTCTTCGGCAATGTGATGCTCCTAGGCATACAGTAGACCTGCAGTAGTTAATCGGAATCTAATACTGGTCTCACAGGAAAGGCTCGAAACAAGGACTCGACGATGAGTCCCTCTTCTTGTACTTAATTCGGCATTGTGGCTTTTGTATTTAATTCCGATTCAATTTCGGTGTTTCATCGCCAATGTGAATTGCCAAGGTATAGCATAAACCTGCAGTGGTGCATCGGATTTTAATTCTGGTCTCACAGGAAACTCTTAAAGCACACACTCTGAGCACTGTTCATCTACTTAAGTGGGCATTTTGGCTTTTATATTTAATTTCGATGCAATTTCTGTGTTTCAACGGCAATGTGAAGCTCCTAGGGATACAGTAGACCTGCAGTACTGCATCGGAATCTAATACTGGTCTCACAGGAAAGGCTCAAAACATGGACTCGACGAAGAGTCCCTCTTCTTGTACATAAGTGCGCATTGTGGCTTTTTATTTAATTCCGATCGAATTTCGTTGTATCATCGTCAATGTGAAGGTAAAAGGTATACTTGAACATGCAGTAGTGCATGGTGATCTAATCCTGTTCTCACAAGAACATCTTAAAGCACAGACTCTGAGCACTGTTCTTGTACTTGAGTCGGCATTTTGGCTTTTGGATTTAATTCCGATGCAATTTCTGTGTTTCTTCGTCAATGTGAAGCTCCTAGGGATACAGTAGACCTGCAGTAGAGCATCGGAATCTAAAACTGGTCTCACAGGAAAGGCTCAAAGCACAGACTCGAAGATGAGTCACTCTTCTTGTACTTAAGTCGGCATTGTGGCTTTTGTATTTAATTCCGATGAAATTTCGGTGTTTCATCGCCATTATGAAGTGCCAAGGTTTACATTAAACCTGCAGTGGTGGATCGGATTTTAATACTGGTCTCACAGGAAAGTCTTAAAGCACAGACTCTGAGCACTGTTCTTGTACATAGGTCGGCATTTTGGCTTTTGTATTTAATTCCGATGCAATTTCTGTGTTTCATCGTCAATGTGTAGGTCCAAGAGATACATTAATCCTGGAGTAGTGCATCGGAATCTAATACTGGTCTCACAGGAAAGGCTCAAAACATGGACTCGACGAAGAGTCCCTCTTCTTGTACATAAGTCCGCATTGTGGTTTTTGTATTTAATTCCGATGGAATTTCGTTGTTTCATCGTCAATGTGAAGGTAAAAGGTATACTTTGAACATGCAGTAGTGCATCGTAATCTAATCCTGTTCTCACATGAAAGTCTTAAAGCACAGACTCTGAGCACTGTTCTTGTACTTGAGTCGGCATTTTGGCTTTTGGATTTAATTCCGATGCAATTTCTGTGTTTCTTCGTCAATGTGAAGCTCCTAGGGATACAGTAGACCTGCAGTAGTGCATCGGAATCTAAAACTGGTCTCACAGGAAAGGCTCAAAGCACAGACTCGAACATGAGTGACTCTTCTTGTACTTAAGTCGGCATTGTGGCTTTTCTTTTTAGTTCCGATGCTATTTCTGTGATTCATCCTCAATGTGAACCTCCTAGGGATACAGTAGACCTGCAGTAGTGCATCGGAATCTAATACTGGACTAACGGGAAAGGCTCAAAGCACAGACTCGAAGATGAATCACTCTTCTTGTACTTAAGTCGGCAATGTGGCTTTTGTATTTAATTCCGATGCAATTTCTGTGTTTCATCGTCAATGTGTAGGTCCAAGGGATACATTAATCCTGCAGTGGTGCATCGGAATCTAATACTGGTCTCACACGAAAGGCTCGAAACAAAGACCCGATGATGAGTCCCTCTGCTTCTACTTAAGTTAGCATTGTGGCTTTTGTATTTAATTCCGATGCAATTTCGGTGTTTCATCGTCAATGTGAAGGTCCAAGGTATACATTAAACCTGCAGTGGCACATCGGATTTTAATATTGGTCTCACAGGAATGTCTTAAAGCACAGACTCTGAGCACTGTTCTTGTACTTAAGTCGGCATTGTGGCGTTTGTATTTAATTCCGATGCAATTTCGGTGTTTCATCGCCATTGTGAATTGCCAAGGTATACATTAAACCTGCAGTGGTGCATCGGATTTTAATACTGGTCTCACAGGAAAGTCTTAAAGCACAGACTCTGAGCACTGTTCTTGTACTTAAGTCGGCATTGTGGCTTTTGTATTTAATTTCGATGCAATTTCGGTGTTTCATCGCCATTGTGAAGTGCCAAGGTATACATTAAACCTGCAGTGGTGCATCGGGATCTCATACTGGTCTCACAAGAAAGGCTCAAAACAAAGACTCGACGACGAGTCCCTCTTTTTGTACTTAAGTCGGCATTGTGGCTTTCGTATTTAATTCCAATGCAATTCTGTGTTTCTTCGTCAATGTGAAACTCCTAGGGATACAGTAGACCTGGAGCAGTGCTTCGGAATCTAATACTGGTCTCACAGGAAAGGCTCAAAGCACAGACTCAAAGATGAGTCGCTCTTCTTGTACTTAAGTCGGCATTGTGGCTTTTGTATTTAATTTCGATGCAATTTCGGTGTTTCATCACCATTGTGAAGTGCCAAGGTATACTTTGAACCTGCAGTGGTGCATCGGATTTTAATACTGGTCTCACAGGAAAGTCTTAAAGCACAGACTCTGAGCACTGTGCTTGTACTAAAGTTGGCATTTTGGCTTTTGTATTTAATTCCGTCGCAATTTCTATGTTTCTTGGTCAATGTGAAGCTCCTTGGGATACAGTAGACGTGCAGTAGTGCATCGTAATGTAATACTGGTCTCACAGGAAAGTCTCAAAGCACAGACTCGAAGATGAGTCATTCTTCTTGTAATTAAGTCGGCATTGTGGCTTTTTGGATTTAATTCCGTTGCAATTTTTGTGTTTCATCGTCAATGTGTAGGTCCAAGGGATACATTAAACCTGCAGTGGTGCATCAGATTTTAATACCGGTCTCAATGGAATGTCTTAAAGCAGAGACTCTGAGCACTGTTCTTGTACTTCAGTCGGCATTTTGGCTTTTGTATTTAATTCCGGTGCAATTTCTGTGTTTCATCGGCAATGTGATTCTTCTAGGCATATAGTAGACCTGCAGTAGTGCATCGGAATCTAATACTCGTCTCACACTGAAGGCTCAAAGCACTGACTCGACGATGAGTCACTCTTCTTGTATTTAAGTGGCCACTGTGGCTTTTGTATTTAATTCAGATGCAATTTCTGTGTTTCCTTGTCAATGGGTAGGTCCAAGGGATACATTAAACCTGCAGTAATTCATCGGAATCTAATACTGGTCTCACAGGAAAGGCTCAAAGCACAGACTCGAAGATGAGTCACTCTTCATGTACTTAAGTCGGCAATTTGGCTTTTGTATTTAATGTGAAGGTCCAACGTGCAGTGGTGGATCTGATTTTAATACTGGTCTCACTGGAAAGTCTTAAAGCACAGCCTCTGAGCAATGTTCTTGTACTTACGTCGGCATTTTGGCTTTTGTATTTAATTCCGATGCAATTTCTGTTTAATCGTCAATGTGAAGCTCCAAGGTATCCATGAAACCTGCAGTGGTGCCTCGGATTTTAATACTGGTCTCACAGGAAAGTCTTAAAGCGCAGACTCTGAGTACTGTTCTTGTACTTAAGTCGACATTTTGGCTTTTGTATTTAATTCCGATGCATTTTCTGTGTTTCATCGTCAATGTGAAGGTCCAAGGGATACATTAAACCTGCAGTAAAGCATCGGAATCTAATGCTGGTCTCACAGGAAAGGCTCAAAGCACAGACTCGAAGATGAGTCACTCTTCATGTACTTAAGTCGGCAATTTGGCTTTTGCATTTAGTTCCGATGCAATTTCGGTGTTTCATCGTCAATGTGAAGGTCCAAGGTATACATTAAACCTGCAGTGGTGCATCGGATTTTAATACTGGTCTAACAGGAAGTCTTAAAGCACACACTCTGAGCACTGTTCTTGTACTTCAGTCGGCATTTTGGCTCTTGTATTTAATTACGATGTAACTTCTGTGTTTCATCTTCAATGTGAAGCTCCTAGGGATACAGTAAGCCTGTAGTATTGCATCGGAATCTAATACTGGTCTCACAGGAATGGCTCAAAGCACAGACTCGAAGATGAGTCACTCTTCTTATACTTAAGTCGGCATTGTGGCTTTTGTATTTACTTCCGATGCAATTTCTGTGTTTCATCGTCAATGTGTAAGTCCAAGGGATACATTAAACCTGCAGTGGAGCATCAGAATCTAATACTGGTCACACAGGAAAGGCTCAAAACAAAGACTCGACGATGAGTCCCTCTTCTTGTACTTAAGTCAGCATTGTGGCTTTTGTATTTAATTCCGATGCTATTTCGGTGATCCATCGCCTTTGTGATGTGCCAAGGTATACATTAAACCTGCAGTGGTGCATCGGATTTTAATACTGGTCTCACAGGAATGTCTTAAAACACAGACTCTGAACACTGTTGTTGTACTTAAGTCGGCATTTTGGCTTTTGTATTTAATTCCGATGCAATTTCTGTGTTTCTTCGGCAATGTGATGCTCCTAGGCATACAGTAGACCTGCAGTAGTTAATCGGAATCTAATACTGGTCTCACAGGAAAGGCTCGAAACAAGGACTCGACGATGAGTCCCTCTTCTTGTACTTAATTCGGCATTGTGGCTTTTGTATTTAATTCCGATTCAATTTCGGTGTTTCATCGCCAATGTGAATTGCCAAGGTATAGCATAAACCTGCAGTGGTGCATCGGATTTTAATTCTGGTCTCACAGGAAACTCTTAAAGCACACACTCTGAGCACTGTTCATCTACTTAAGTGGGCATTTTGGCTTTTATATTTAATTTCGATGCAATTTCTGTGTTTCAACGGCAATGTGAAGCTCCTAGGGATACAGTAGACCTGCAGTACTGCATCGGAATCTAATACTGGTCTCACAGGAAAGGCTCAAAACATGGACTCGACGAAGAGTCCCTCTTCTTGTACATAAGTGCGCATTGTGGCTTTTTATTTAATTCCGATCGAATTTCGTTGTATCATCGTCAATGTGAAGGTAAAAGGTATACTTGAACATGCAGTAGTGCATGGTGATCTAATCCTGTTCTCACAAGAACATCTTAAAGCACAGACTCTGAGCACTGTTCTTGTACTTGAGTCGGCATTTTGGCTTTTGGATTTAATTCCGATGCAATTTCTGTGTTTCTTCGTCAATGTGAAGCTCCTAGGGATACAGTAGACCTGCAGTAGAGCATCGGAATCTAAAACTGGTCTCACAGGAAAGGCTCAAAGCACAGACTCGAAGATGAGTCACTCTTCTTGTACTTAAGTCGGCATTGTGGCTTTTGTATTTAATTCCGATGAAATTTCGGTGTTTCATCGCCATTATGAAGTGCCAAGGTTTACATTAAACCTGCAGTGGTGGATCGGATTTTAATACTGGTCTCACAGGAAAGTCTTAAAGCACAGACTCTGAGCACTGTTCTTGTACATAGGTCGGCATTTTGGCTTTTGTATTTAATTCCGATGCAATTTCTGTGTTTCATCGTCAATGTGTAGGTCCAAGAGATACATTAATCCTGGAGTAGTGCATCGGAATCTAATACTGGTCTCACAGGAAAGGCTCAAAACATGGACTCGACGAAGAGTCCCTCTTCTTGTACATAAGTCCGCATTGTGGTTTTTGTATTTAATTCCGATGGAATTTCGTTGTTTCATCGTCAATGTGAAGGTAAAAGGTATACTTTGAACATGCAGTAGTGCATCGTAATCTAATCCTGTTCTCACATGAAAGTCTTAAAGCACAGACTCTGAGCACTGTTCTTGTACTTGAGTCGGCATTTTGGCTTTTGGATTTAATTCCGATGCAATTTCTGTGTTTCTTCGTCAATGTGAAGCTCCTAGGGATACAGTAGACCTGCAGTAGTGCATCGGAATCTAAAACTGGTCTCACAGGAAAGGCTCAAAGCACAGACTCGAACATGAGTGACTCTTCTTGTACTTAAGTCGGCATTGTGGCTTTTCTTTTTAGTTCCGATGCTATTTCTGTGATTCATCCTCAATGTGAACCTCCTAGGGATACAGTAGACCTGCAGTAGTGCATCGGAATCTAATACTGGACTAACGGGAAAGGCTCAAAGCACAGACTCGAAGATGAATCACTCTTCTTGTACTTAAGTCGGCAATGTGGCTTTTGTATTTAATTCCGATGCAATTTCTGTGTTTCATCGTCAATGTGTAGGTCCAAGGGATACATTAATCCTGCAGTGGTGCATCGGAATCTAATACTGGTCTCACACGAAAGGCTCGAAACAAAGACCCGATGATGAGTCCCTCTGCTTCTACTTAAGTTAGCATTGTGGCTTTTGTATTTAATTCCGATGCAATTTCGGTGTTTCATCGTCAATGTGAAGGTCCAAGGTATACATTAAACCTGCAGTGGCACATCGGATTTTAATACTGGTCTCACAGGAATGTCTTAAAGCACAGACTCTGAGCACTGTTCTTGTACTTAAGTCGGCATTGTGGCGTTTGTATTTAATTCCGATGCAATTTCGGTGTTTCATCGCCATTGTGAATTGCCAAGGTATACATTAAACCTGCAGTGGTGCATCGGATTTTAATACTGGTCTCACAGGAAAGTCTTAAAGCACAGACTCTGAGCACTGTTCTTGTACTTAAGTCGGCATTGTGGCTTTTGTATTTAATTTCGATGCAATTTCGGTGTTTCATCGCCATTGTGAAGTGCCAAGGTATACATTAAACCTGCAGTGGTGCATCGGGATCTCATACTGGTCTCACAAGAAAGGCTCAAAACAAAGACTCGACGACGAGTCCCTCTTTTTGTACTTAAGTCGGCATTGTGGCTTTCGTATTTAATTCCAATGCAATTCTGTGTTTCTTCGTCAATGTGAAACTCCTAGGGATACAGTAGACCTGGAGCAGTGCTTCGGAATCTAATACTGGTCTCACAGGAAAGGCTCAAAGCACAGACTCAAAGATGAGTCGCTCTTCTTGTACTTAAGTCGGCATTGTGGCTTTTGTATTTAATTTCGATGCAATTTCGGTGTTTCATCACCATTGTGAAGTGCCAAGGTATACTTTGAACCTGCAGTGGTGCATCGGATTTTAATACTGGTCTCACAGGAAAGTCTTAAAGCACAGACTCTGAGCACTGTGCTTGTACTAAAGTTGGCATTTTGGCTTTTGTATTTAATTCCGTCGCAATTTCTATGTTTCTTGGTCAATGTGAAGCTCCTTGGGATACAGTAGACGTGCAGTAGTGCATCGTAATGTAATACTGGTCTCACAGGAAAGTCTCAAAGCACAGACTCGAAGATGAGTCATTCTTCTTGTAATTAAGTCGGCATTGTGGCTTTTTGGATTTAATTCCGTTGCAATTTTTGTGTTTCATCGTCAATGTGTAGGTCCAAGGGATACATTAAACCTGCAGTGGTGCATCAGATTTTAATACCGGTCTCAATGGAATGTCTTAAAGCAGAGACTCTGAGCACTGTTCTTGTACTTCAGTCGGCATTTTGGCTTTTGTATTTAATTCCGGTGCAATTTCTGTGTTTCATCGGCAATGTGATTCTTCTAGGCATATAGTAGACCTGCAGTAGTGCATCGGAATCTAATACTCGTCTCACACTGAAGGCTCAAAGCACTGACTCGACGATGAGTCACTCTTCTTGTATTTAAGTGGCCACTGTGGCTTTTGTATTTAATTCAGATGCAATTTCTGTGTTTCCTTGTCAATGGGTAGGTCCAAGGTATACATTAAACCTGCAGTAATTCATCGGAATCTAATACTGGTCTCACAGGAAAGGCTCAAAGCACAGACTCGAAGATGAGTCACTCTTCATGTACTTAAGTCGGCAATTTGGCTTTTGTATTTAATGTGAAGGTCCAACGTGCAGTGGTGGATCTGATTTTAATACTGGTCTCACTGGAAAGTCTTAAAGCACAGCCTCTGAGCAATGTTCTTGTACTTACGTCGGCATTTTGGCTTTTGTATTTAATTCCGATGCAATTTCTGTTTAATCGTCAATGTGAAGCTCCAAGGTATCCATGAAACCTGCAGTGGTGCCTCGGATTTTAATACTGGTCTCACAGTAAAGTCTTAAAGCGCAGACTCTGAGTACTGTTCTTGTACTTAAGTCGACATTTTGGCTTTTGTATTTAATTCCGATGCATTTTCTGTGTTTCATCGTCAATGTGAAGGTCCAAGGGATACATTAAACCTGCAGTAAAGCATCGGAATCTAATGCTGGTCTCACAGGAAAGGCTCAAAGCACAGACTCGAAGATGAGTCACTCTTCATGTACTTAAGTCGGCAATTTGGCTTTTGCATTTAGTTCCGATGCAATTTCGGTGTTTCATCGTCAATGTGAAGGTCCAAGGTATACATTAAACCTGCAGTGGTGCATCGGATTTTAATACTGGTCTAACAGGAAGTCTTAAAGCACACACTCTGAGCACTGTTCTTGTACTTCAGTCGGCATTTTGGCTCTTGTATTTAATTACGATGTAACTTCTGTGTTTCATCTTCAATGTGAAGCTCCTAGGGATACAGTAAGCCTGTAGTATTGCATCGGAATCTAATACTGGTCTCACAGGAATGGCTCAAAGCACAGACTCGAAGATGAGTCACTCTTCTTATACTTAAGTCGGCATTGTGGCTTTTGTATTTACTTCCGATGCAATTTCTGTGTTTCATCGTCAATGTGTAAGTCCAAGGGATACATTAAACCTGCAGTGGAGCATCAGAATCTAATACTGGTCACACAGGAAAGGCTCAAAACAAAGACTCGACGATGAGTCCCTCTTCTTGTACTTAAGTCAGCATTGTGGCTTTTGTATTTAATTCCGATGCTATTTCGGTGATCCATCGCCTTTGTGATGTGCCAAGGTATACATTAAACCTGCAGTGGTGCATCGGATTTTAATACTGGTCTCACAGGAATGTCTTAAAACACAGACTCTGAACACTGTTGTTGTACTTAAGTCGGCATTTTGGCTTTTGTATTTAATTCCGATGCAATTTCTGTGTTTCTTCGGCAATGTGATGCTCCTAGGCATACAGTAGACCTGCAGTAGTTAATCGGAATCTAATACTGGTCTCACAGGAAAGGCTCGAAACAAGGACTCGACGATGAGTCCCTCTTCTTGTACTTAATTCGGCATTGTGGCTTTTGTATTTAATTCCGATTCAATTTCGGTGTTTCATCGCCAATGTGAATTGCCAAGGTATAGCATAAACCTGCAGTGGTGCATCGGATTTTAATTCTGGTCTCACAGGAAACTCTTAAAGCACACACTCTGAGCACTGTTCATCTACTTAAGTGGGCATTTTGGCTTTTATATTTAATTTCGATGCAATTTCTGTGTTTCAACGGCAATGTGAAGCTCCTAGGGATACAGTAGACCTGCAGTACTGCATCGGAATCTAATACTGGTCTCACAGGAAAGGCTCAAAACATGGACTCGACGAAGAGTCCCTCTTCTTGTACATAAGTGCGCATTGTGGCTTTTTATTTAATTCCGATCGAATTTCGTTGTATCATCGTCAATGTGAAGGTAAAAGGTATACTTGAACATGCAGTAGTGCATGGTGATCTAATCCTGTTCTCACAAGAACATCTTAAAGCACAGACTCTGAGCACTGTTCTTGTACTTGAGTCGGCATTTTGGCTTTTGGATTTAATTCCGATGCAATTTCTGTGTTTCTTCGTCAATGTGAAGCTCCTAGGGATACAGTAGACCTGCAGTAGAGCATCGGAATCTAAAACTGGTCTCACAGGAAAGGCTCAAAGCACAGACTCGAAGATGAGTCACTCTTCTTGTACTTAAGTCGGCATTGTGGCTTTTGTATTTAATTCCGATGAAATTTCGGTGTTTCATCGCCATTATGAAGTGCCAAGGTTTACATTAAACCTGCAGTGGTGGATCGGATTTTAATACTGGTCTCACAGGAAAGTCTTAAAGCACAGACTCTGAGCACTGTTCTTGTACATAGGTCGGCATTTTGGCTTTTGTATTTAATTCCGATGCAATTTCTGTGTTTCATCGTCAATGTGTAGGTCCAAGAGATACATTAATCCTGGAGTAGTGCATCGGAATCTAATACTGGTCTCACAGGAAAGGCTCAAAACATGGACTCGACGAAGAGTCCCTCTTCTTGTACATAAGTCCGCATTGTGGTTTTTGTATTTAATTCCGATGGAATTTCGTTGTTTCATCGTCAATGTGAAGGTAAAAGGTATACTTTGAACATGCAGTAGTGCATCGTAATCTAATCCTGTTCTCACATGAAAGTCTTAAAGCACAGACTCTGAGCACTGTTCTTGTACTTGAGTCGGCATTTTGGCTTTTGGATTTAATTCCGATGCAATTTCTGTGTTTCTTCGTCAATGTGAAGCTCCTAGGGATACAGTAGACCTGCAGTAGTGCATCGGAATCTAAAACTGGTCTCACAGGAAAGGCTCAAAGCACAGACTCGAACATGAGTGACTCTTCTTGTACTTAAGTCGGCATTGTGGCTTTTCTTTTTAGTTCCGATGCTATTTCTGTGATTCATCCTCAATGTGAACCTCCTAGGGATACAGTAGACCTGCAGTAGTGCATCGGAATCTAATACTGGACTAACGGGAAAGGCTCAAAGCACAGACTCGAAGATGAATCACTCTTCTTGTACTTAAGTCGGCAATGTGGCTTTTGTATTTAATTCCGATGCAATTTCTGTGTTTCATCGTCAATGTGTAGGTCCAAGGGATACATTAATCCTGCAGTGGTGCATCGGAATCTAATACTGGTCTCACACGAAAGGCTCGAAACAAAGACCCGATGATGAGTCCCTCTGCTTCTACTTAAGTTAGCATTGTGGCTTTTGTATTTAATTCCGATGCAATTTCGGTGTTTCATCGTCAATGTGAAGGTCCAAGGTATACATTAAACCTGCAGTGGCACATCGGATTTTAATACTGGTCTCACAGGAATGTCTTAAAGCACAGACTCTGAGCACTGTTCTTGTACTTAAGTCGGCATTGTGGCGTTTGTATTTAATTCCGATGCAATTTCGGTGTTTCATCGCCATTGTGAATTGCCAAGGTATACATTAAACCTGCAGTGGTGCATCGGATTTTAATACTGGTCTCACAGGAAAGTCTTAAAGCACAGACTCTGAGCACTGTTCTTGTACTTAAGTCGGCATTGTGGCTTTTGTATTTAATTTCGATGCAATTTCGGTGTTTCATCGCCATTGTGAAGTGCCAAGGTATACATTAAACCTGCAGTGGTGCATCGGGATCTCATACTGGTCTCACAAGAAAGGCTCAAAACAAAGACTCGACGACGAGTCCCTCTTTTTGTACTTAAGTCGGCATTGTGGCTTTCGTATTTAATTCCAATGCAATTCTGTGTTTCTTCGTCAATGTGAAACTCCTAGGGATACAGTAGACCTGGAGCAGTGCTTCGGAATCTAATACTGGTCTCACAGGAAAGGCTCAAAGCACAGACTCAAAGATGAGTCGCTCTTCTTGTACTTAAGTCGGCATTGTGGCTTTTGTATTTAATTTCGATGCAATTTCGGTGTTTCATCACCATTGTGAAGTGCCAAGGTATACTTTGAACCTGCAGTGGTGCATCGGATTTTAATACTGGTCTCACAGGAAAGTCTTAAAGCACAGACTCTGAGCACTGTGCTTGTACTAAAGTTGGCATTTTGGCTTTTGTATTTAATTCCGTCGCAATTTCTATGTTTCTTGGTCAATGTGAAGCTCCTTGGGATACAGTAGACGTGCAGTAGTGCATCGTAATGTAATACTGGTCTCACAGGAAAGTCTCAAAGCACAGACTCGAAGATGAGTCATTCTTCTTGTAATTAAGTCGGCATTGTGGCTTTTTGGATTTAATTCCGTTGCAATTTTTGTGTTTCATCGTCAATGTGTAGGTCCAAGGGATACATTAAACCTGCAGTGGTGCATCAGATTTTAATACCGGTCTCAATGGAATGTCTTAAAGCAGAGACTCTGAGCACTGTTCTTGTACTTCAGTCGGCATTTTGGCTTTTGTATTTAATTCCGGTGCAATTTCTGTGTTTCATCGGCAATGTGATTCTTCTAGGCATATAGTAGACCTGCAGCAGTGCATCGGAATCTAATACTCGTCTCACACTGAAGGCTCAAAGCACTGACTCGACGATGAGTCACTCTTCTTGTATTTAAGTGGCCACTGTGGCTTTTGTATTTAATTCAGATGCAATTTCTGTGTTTCCTTGTCAATGGGTAGGTCCAAGGGATACATTAAACCTGCAGTAATTCATCGGAATCTAATACTGGTCTCACAGGAAAGGCTCAAAGCACAGACTCGAAGATGAGTCACTCTTCATGTACTTAAGTCGGCAATTTGGCTTTTGTATTTAATGTGAAGGTCCAACGTGCAGTGGTGGATCTGATTTTAATACTGGTCTCACTGGAAAGTCTTAAAGCACAGCCTCTGAGCAATGTTCTTGTACTTACGTCGGCATTTTGGCTTTTGTATTTAATTCCGATGCAATTTCTGTTTAATCGTCAATGTGAAGCTCCAAGGTATCCATGAAACCTGCAGTGGTGCCTCGGATTTTAATACTGGTCTCACAGGAAAGTCTTAAAGCGCAGACTCTGAGTACTGTTCTTGTACTTAAGTCGACATTTTGGCTTTTGTATTTAATTCCGATGCATTTTCTGTGTTTCATCGTCAATGTGAAGGTCCAAGGGATACATTAAACCTGCAGTAAAGCATCGGAATCTAATGCTGGTCTCACAGGAAAGGCTCAAAGCACAGACTCGAAGATGAGTCACTCTTCATGTACTTAAGTCGGCAATTTGGCTTTTGCATTTAGTTCCGATGCAATTTCGGTGTTTCATCGTCAATGTGAAGGTCCAAGGTATACATTAAACCTGCAGTGGTGCATCGGATTTTAATACTGGTCTAACAGGAAGTCTTAAAGCACACACTCTGAGCACTGTTCTTGTACTTCAGTCGGCATTTTGGCTTTTGTTTTTAATTCCGATGCACTTTCTGTGTTTCATCGGCAATGTGAAGCTCCAGGGCATACAGTAGACCTGCAGTAGTGCATCGGAATCTAATACTTGTCTCACAGGGAATTCTCAAAGCTCAGACTCGACGATGAGTCACTCTTCTTGTACTTATGTCGGCATTGTGGCTTTTGTATTTAATTCCGATGCAATTTCTGTGTTCATCGTCAATGGGTAGGTCCAAGGAATACATTAAACCTGCAGTAGTGCATCGGAATCTAATACAGGTCTCTCAGGAAAGCCTCAAAGCACAGACTCGAAGATGAGTCAGTCTTCTTGTACTGAAATCGGCAATTTGGCTTTTGTATTTAATTCCGATGCAATTTCTGTGTCTCATCGTCAATGTGCAGGTCCAAGGGATACATTAAACCTGCAGTGGTGCATCGGAATCTAATACAGGTCTCACAGGAAAGGCTCAAAACAAAGACTTGACGATGAGTCCCTCTTCTTGGACTTAAGTCGGCATTGTGGATTTTGTATTTAATTCCGATGCATTTTCGGTGTTTCATCGCCATTGTGAAGTGCCATTGTATTCATTTAACCCGGAGTGGTGCATCGGCTTTTAATACTGGTCTCACAGGAAAGACTTAAAGCACAAACTCTGAGCACTGTTCTTGTACTTAAGTCGGCATTTCGGTTTTTGTATTTAATGCCGATGCAATTTCTATGTTTCATCGGCAATGTGAAGCTCCTAGGCATACAGTAGACCTGCAGTAGTGCATCGTAATCTAATACTCATCTCACGGGGAAATCTCAAAGCACAGACTCGACGATGGGTCACTCTTCTTGTACTTATGTCGGCATTGTGGCTTTTGTATTTACTTCCGATGCAATTTCTGTGTTTCATCGTCAATTGGTGCGTCCAAGGGATACATTAAACCTGCAGTAGTGCATCGGAATCTAATACAGGTCTCTCTCGAAAGGCTCAAAGCACAGACACGAAGATGAGTCACTCTTCTTGTACTTAAGTCAGCAATTTGGCATTTGTATTTAATTCCAATGCAATTTCTGTGTTTCATCGTCAATGTGAACCTCCTAGGGAAACAGTAGACCTGCAGTAGTGCATCGGAATCACATACTGGTCTCACAGGAAAGGCTCAATGCACAGACTCGAAGATGAGTCACTCTTCTTGTACTTAAGTCGGAAATGTGGCTTTTGTATTTAATTTCGATGCAATTTCTGTGTTTCATCGTCAATGTGTAGGTCCAAGGGATACATTAATCCTGCAGTGGTGCATCGGAATCTAATACTGGTCTCACACGAAAGGCTCAAAACAAAGACCCGATGATGAGTCCCTCTGCTTGTACTTAAGTTAGCATTCTGGCTTTTGTATTTAATTCCGATGCACTTTCGGTCTTTTATCGTCAATGTGAAGGTCCAAGGTATACATTAAACCTGCAGTGGTACATCGGATTTTAATACTGGTCTCACAGGAAACTATTAAAGCACAGACTCTGGGCACTGTTCTTTTACATAGGTCGGCATTTTGGCTTTTGTATTTAATTCCGATGCAATTTCTGTGTTTCTTCGTCAATGTGAAGCTCCTAGGGATACAGTAGACCTGCAGTAGTGCATCGGAATCTAAAACTGGTCTCATAGGAAAGGCTCAATGCACAAACTCGAACATGAGTGACTCTTCTTGTACTTATGTTGGCATTGTGGCTTTTGTATTTGACTCCGATGCTATTTCTGTGTTTCAACCTCAATGTGAGCCTCCTGGGGATACAGTAGACCTGCAGTAGTGCATCGGAATCAAATACTGGTCTCACAGGAAAGGCTCAAAGCACAGCCTCGAAGATGAGTGACTCTTCTTGTACTTAAGTCGGCATTGTGACTTTTGTATTTAATTCCGATGCAATTTCTGTGTTTCATCGTCAATGTGAACCTCGTAGGGAAACAGTAGACCTGCAGTAGTGCATCGGAATCACATACTGGACTCACAGGAAAGGCTCAAAGCACAGATTCGAAGATGAGTCACTCTTCTTCTACTTAAGTCGGAAATGTGGCTTTTGTATTTAATTCCGATGCAATTTCTGTGTTTCATCGTCAATGTGAAGCTCCTAGGGATACAGTAGACCGGCAGTAGTGCATTGAATCTAACACTGCTCTCACAGGAAAGGCTCAAAGCACAGACTCGAACATGAGTTATTCTTCTTGTATTTAAGTCGGTATTGTGGCTTTTGTATTTAATTCCGATGCAATTTCTGTGTTTCATCGTCAATGTGAACCTCCTAGGGAAGCAGTAGACCTGCAGTAGTGCATCGGAATCACATACTGGTCTCACAGGAATGGTTCAAAGCACAGACTCGAAGATGAGTCACTCTTCTTATACTTAGGTCGGTATTGTGACTTTTGTATTTAATTCCCATGCAATTTCTGTGTTTCATCGTCAATGTGTAGGTCCAAGGGATACATAAAACCTCCAGTAGTGCATCGGATTCTAATACTGGTCTCACAGGAAAGGCTCAAAGCACGGACTCGAATATCAGTGACTCTTCTTGTACTTAAGTCGGCATTGTGGCTTTTCTATTTAATTCCGATGGAATTTCGGTGTTTCTTCGTCAATGTGAACCTCCTAATGATACAGTAGACCTCCAGTAGTGCATCGGAATCTAAAACTGGTCTCCCAGGAAATGCTCAAAGCACATACCCGAAGATGAGTCACTCTTCTTGTACTTAAGTCGGCAATGTGGCTTTTGTATTTACTACCGATGCAATTTCTGTGTTTCATCGTCAATGTGTAGGTCCAAGGGATACATTAAACCTGCAGTGGAGCATCGGAATCTAATACTGGTCACACAGGAAAGGCTCAAAACAAAGACTCGACGATGAGTCCCTCTTCTTGTACTTAAGTCAGCATTGTGGCTTTTGTATTTAATTCCGATGCAATTTCGGTGTTCCATCGCCTTTGTGAAATGCGAAGGTATACATTAAACCAGCAGTGGTGCATCGGATTTTAATACTGGTCTCACAGGAATGTCTTAAAACACAGACTCTGAACACTGTTGTTGTACATAAGTCGGTATTGTGGATTTTGTATGTAATTCCGAAGCAATTTTGATGTTTCATCGCCATTGTGAATTGCCAAGGTATACATAAAACCTGCAGTGGTGCATCGGATTTTAATACTGGTCTCACAGGAAAGTCTTAAAGCACAGACTCTGAGAACTGTTCTTGTACTTAAGTCGGCATTTTGACTTTTGTATTTAATTCCGATGCAATTTCTGTGTTCCATCGGCAATGTGATGCTCCTAGGCATACAGTAGACCTGCAGTAGTGCATCGGAATCTAATACTGGTCTCACAGGAAAGGCTCAAAACAAGGACTCGACCATGAGTCCCTCTTCTTGTACTTAATTCGGCATTGTGGCTTTTGTATTTAATTCCGATTCAATTTCGGTGTTTCATCGCCATTGTGAATTGCCAAGGTATACCATAAACCTGCAGTGGTGCATCGGATTTTGTATTTAATTCCGATGCAATTTCGGTGTTTCATCGCAATTGTGAAGTGCCAAGGTATTCATTAAACCTGCAGTGGTGCATCGGATTTTAATACTGGTCTCACAAGAAAGTCTTAAAGCACAGACTCTGAGCACTGTTCTAGTACTTAAGTCGGCATTTTGGCTCTTGTATTTAATTCCGATGTTACTTCTGTGTTTCATCTTCAATGTGAAGCTCCTAGGGATACAGTAAGCCTGTAGTATTGCATCGGAATCTAATACTGGTCTCACATGAATGGCTCAAAACACAGACTCGACGATGAGTCACTCTTCTTATACTTAAGTCGGTATTGTGGCTTTTGTATTTACTTCCGATGCAATTTCTGTGTTTCATCGTCAATGTGTAAGTCCAAGGGATACATTACTCCTGCAGTGGAGCATCAGAATCTAATACTGGTCACACAGGAAAGGCTCAAAACAAAGACTCGACGATGAGACCCTCTTCTTGTACTTAAGTCAGCATTGTGGCTTTTGTATTTAATTCCGATGGAATTTCTGTGTTTCTTCGGCAATGTGATGCTCCTAGGCATACAGTAGACCTGCAGTAGTTAATCGGAATCTAATACTGGTCTCACAGGAAAGGCTCAAAACAAGGACTCGACGATGAGTCCCTCTTCTTGTACTTAATTCGGCATTGTGGCTTTTGTATTTAATTCCGATGAAATTTCGGTGTTTCATCGCCATTATGAAGTGCCAAGGTTTACATTAAACCTGCTGTGGTGGATCGGATTTTAATACTGGTCTCACAGGAAAGTCTTAAAGCACAGACTCTGAGCACTGTTCTTGTACATAGGTCGGCATTTTGGCTTTTGTATTTAATTCCGATGCAATTTCTGTGTTTCATCGTCAATGTGTAGGTCCAGGAGATACATTAATCCTGGAGTAGTGCATCGGAATCTAATCCTGGTCTCACAGGAAAGGCTCAAAAATGGACCCGATGAAGAGTCCCTCTTCTTGTACATAAGTCCGCATTGTGGTTTTTGTATTTAATTCCGATGGAATTTCGTTGTTTCATCGTCAATGTGAAGGTAAAAGGTATACTTTGAACATGCAGTAGTGCATCGTAATCTAATCCTGTTCTCACATGAAAGTCTTAAAGCATAGACTCTGAGCACTGTTCTTGTACTTGAGTCGGCATTTTGGCTTTTGGATTTAATTCCGATGCAATTTCTGTGTTTCTTCGTCAATGTGAAGCTCCTAGGGATACAGTAGACCTGCAGTAGTGCATCGGAATCTAAAACTGGTCTCACAGGAAAGGCTCAAAGCACAGACTCGAACATGAGTGACTCTTCTTGTACTTAAGTCGGCATTGTGGCTTTTCTTTTTAGTTCCGATGCTATTTCTGTGTTTCATCCTCAATGTGAACCTCCTAGGGATACAGTAGACCTGCAGTAGTGCATCGGAATCTAATACTGGACTCACGGGAAAGGCTCAAAGCACTGACTCGAAGATGAATCACTCTTATTGTACTTAAGTCGGCCATGTGGCTTTTGTATTTAATTCCGATGCAATTTCTGTCTTTCATTGTCAATGTGTAGGTCCAAGGGATACATTAATCCTGCAGTGGTGCATCGGAATCTAATACTGGTCTCACACGAAAGGCTCGAAACAAAGACCCGATGATGAGTCCCTCTGCTTCTACTTAAGTTAGCATTGTGGCTTTTGTATTTAATTCCGATGCAATTTCGGTGTTTCATCGTCAATGTGAAGGTCCAAGGTATACATTAAACCTGCAGTGGCACATCGGATTTTAATACTGGTCTCACAGGAAACTATTAAAGCACAGACTCTGGGCACTGTTCTTGTACTTAAGTCGGCAATTTGGCTTTTGTATTTAATTCCGATGCAATTTCTGTGTTTAAACGTCAATGTGAAGCTCCTAGGGATACAGCAGACCTGCAGTAGTGCATCAGAATGTAATACTGGTCTCACAAGAAAGGCTCAAAGCACAGACTCGAAGATGAGTCACTGTTCTTGTACTTAAGTCGGCATTGTGGCTTTTGTATTTAATTCCGCTGCAATTTCGGTGTTTCATCGTCAATGTGTAGGTCCAAGGGACACATTAAATATGCAGTGGTGCATCGGAATCTAATCTCTTCTCACAGGAAAGGCTCAAAGCACAGTTTCGAACATGAGTTATTCTTCTTGTAATTAAGTTTGCATTGTGGCTTTTGTATTTAATTCCGATGCAATTTCGGTGTTTCATCGCCATTATGAAGTGCCAAGGTTTACAGTAAACCTGCAGTGGTGCATCGGATTTTAATACTGGTCTCACAGGAAAGTCTTAAAGCACAGACTCTGAGCACTGTTCTTGTACATAGGTCGGCATTTTGGCTTTTGTATTAAATTCCGATGCAATTTCTGTGTTTCATCGTCAATGTGAAGCTCCTAGGGATACAATAGACCTGCAGTAGTGCATTGAATCTAATACTGCTCTCACAGGAAAGGCTCAAAGCACAGATTCGAACATGAGTTATTCTTCTTGTAATTAAGTTTGCATTGTGGCTTTTGTATTTAGTTCCGATGCAATCTCTCTGTTTCATCGTCAATGTGTAGGTCGAAGGGATACATTAGGTCTAAAAGATTTTTGTGCTGCAACACATGTTGAATATAGTTACCAACTTTTTAGGAAATCTGATCCAGTTGCTGTACAGACTTTTGTACACCTTATCAAGGAACAAGAGTGGCAAGATGTTTATAGTGCTGATACAGTAGACGATAAATATAATGCCTTCCTCAAGACTTTTCTCGTGCTCTTTGAAAGTTGCTTTCCGTTAGAACGTTTAAAACAGGGTACTAGCACAAACAGGCGGCCTGGGTGGCTGACTAGAGGGATAAGAATATCTTGTAGAACAAAGTGGCAATTATATCAAAATGTTAGAAACAGTCAAAATCTAAACGCAGCAGCCCATTACAAACAGTATTGTAAGGTGCTTAAAAATGTTATTAGGAAGGCAAAAAGTATGTGGTATGCAGATAGAATAGCTAAGTCTCAGGATAAAATTAAAACCATATGGTCAGTCGTAAAGGAAGTTGCTGGTCTGCAGAGACAGGTCGAGGATATAGAATCAGTGCGTAGTGGGGATGTCCGTGTTACTGATAAGTCGCATATATGTACAGTACTTAATAATCACTTTCCGAATATAGCAGGTGAACTAAATAGAAACCTAGTCCCAACAGGGAATCATATAGCGCTCTTAGAAAAAAGTGTTCCGAGACTGTTACCTGAAGTGCTCCTCCATGATACTGACAAGAGGGAGATTGAGTTAATAATTAAATCACTAAAGACCAAGAACTCTCATGGATATGACGGGGTATCTAGCAGAATACTGAAGTATTGTTCCACGTATGTTAGCTCAGTACTTAGCCATATCTGTAACTTTTCCTTTAGGAGTACTCGGTAGTGAAGCCACTTTATAAAAAGGGAGACAGGGATAATGTTGACAATTATAGACCTATTTCTGTGCCATCGGTGTTTGCTAAAGTTATCGAGAGGGTTGTATATACAACGTTACTGCAGCATTTAAATTCACATAATTTGCTGTCAAATGTACAGTTTTGTTTTAGAAATGGCTTAACAACTGAAAATGCTACAGTCTCTTTTCTCTGTGAGGTTTTGGACGGATTAAATAAAAGGTTGCGAACGTTAGGTGTTTTCTTTGATTTAACGAAGGCTTTTGACTGTGTTGACCACAAAATATTACTGCAGAAGTTGGAACATTATGGAGTAAGGGGAGTAGCTTACAA
This sequence comes from Schistocerca piceifrons, assembly GCF_021461385.2. Lineage (NCBI taxonomy): Eukaryota > Metazoa > Arthropoda > Insecta > Orthoptera > Acrididae > Schistocerca > Schistocerca piceifrons. Next base: position 441,629,476 of record NC_060139.1, on the reverse strand, counting down.
TTGGTTCGCCTCCTACTTTAAGAACAGAAAGCAGAACGTAATCCTCCGCAATATTGAGAGTGGTAATGATGTTCAGTCCCAACGGGGCACTGTTAAATGGGGCGTTCCCCAAGGGTCGGTGCTGGGGCCACTGCTGTTTCTTATTTATGTAAATGATATGCCTTCTAGTATTACAGGTGATTCAAAAATATTTCTGTTTGCTGATGACACCACCTTGGTAGTGAAGGATCTTGTGTGTAATATTGAAACATTATCAAATAATGTAGTTCATGATATAAGTTCGTGGCTTGTGGAAAATAATTTGATGCTAAATCACAGTAAGACTCAGTTTTTACAGTTTCTAACCCACAATTCAACAAGAACTGACATTTTAATCAGACAGAATGGGCATGTTATAAGCGAGACGGAACAGTTCAAGTTCCTAGGAGTACAGATAGATAGTAAGCTGTTGTGGAAAGCCCATGTTCAGGATCTTGTTCAGAAACTGAATGCCGCTTTATTTACCATTAGAACAGTATCTGAAATAAGTGACATTTCAACACGAAAAGTAGTATACTTCGCATATTTTCATACGCTTATGTCATATGGTATTATTTTTTGGGGTAATTCTTCTGATTCAAAAAGGGTATTTTTGGCTCAAAAACGGGGTGTTCGAGCTATGTATGGTGTAAGTTCGGAAACCTCTTGTCGACCCCTATTCAATAGTCTGGGAATTTTGACATTGCCCTCACAGTATGTATTTTCTTTAATGTCGTTTGTTGTTAACAATATTAGCTTATTCCCAAGAGTTAGCAGCTTTCACTCAGTTAATACTAGGCAGAAATCAAATCTGCATGTGGAATGCACTTCCTTGACTCTTGTGCAGAAAGGAGTGCAGTATTCTGCTGCATCCATTTTCAATAAGCTACCACAGGAACTCAAAAATCTTAGCAGTAGCCCAAACACTTTTAAGTCTAAACTGAATAGTTTCCTCATGGCTCACTCCTTCTATTCTGTCGAGGAGCTCCTGGAAGAGCTAAAAAATTAAGCAAATTCCAGTGTTACATTCTTGATTTTCTTTATTTAAACTAAGGACTTGTCGCCTGAATATGTTTCTGATATTTCATTTTATCTGTTTCTATAATCGTGTTATAATTTCATGTATTGACTCGTTCCATGACCATGGAGACTTCTCCTAAATGTGGTCCCACGGAACAATAAACAAATAAATAAATAAAATCTGCAGTGGCGCATCGGAATCTAATACTGGTCCCACAGGAAAGGCTCAAAGAAAGACTCGACGATGAGTCCCTCTTCTTGTACTTAAATCGGCATTGTGGCTTTTGTATTTAATTCCGATGCAATTTCGGTGTTTCATCGTCAATGTGAAGGTCCAAGGTATTCATTAAACCTGCAGTGGTGCATTGGATTTTAATACTGGTCTCACAGGAAAGTCTTAAATCACAGACTCTGTGCACTTTTCTTGTACTTAAGTCGGCATTTTGGCTTTTGTATCTAATTCCGATGCAATATCTGTGTTTCAACGTCAATGTGAAGGTCCATGGTATACATTAAACCTGCAGTGGTGCATCGGATTTTAATACTGGTCTCAATGGAATGTCTTAAAGCACAGACTTTTGAGTACCGTTCTTGTACTTAAGTCGGCATTTTGGCTTTTCTATTTAATTCCGATGCAATTTCTATGTTTCATCGTCAATGTGAAACTCCTAGGGATACACTAGACCTGCAGTAGTGCATTGGCATCTAATACTGGTCTCACAGGAAAATGCTCAAAGCACAGACTCGAAGATGAGTCACTCTTCCTTTACTTAAGTCGGCAATGTGGCTTTTGTATTTAATTTCGATGCAATTTCGGTGTTTCATCGCCATTGTGAGGTGCCAAGGTTTTCATTAAACCTGCAGTGGTGCATCGGATTTTAATACTGGTCTCACAGGAATGGCTCAAAGCACAGACTCGAAGATGAGTCACTCTTCTTGTACTTAGGTCGGCATTGTGACTTTTGTATTTAATTCCCATGCAATTTCTGTGTTTCATCGTCAATGTGTAGGTCCAAGGGATACATTAAACCTGCAGTGGGGCATCGGAATCTAATACTGGTCACACTGGACAGGCTCAAAACAAAGACTCGACGATGAGTCCCTCTTCTTGTACTTAAGTCGGCATTGTGGCTTTTGTATTTAATTCCGATGCAATTTCTGTGTTTCATCGTCAATGTGAAGGTCCAAAGTATACATTAAACCTGCAGTGGTGCATCGGATTTTAATACTGGTCTCTCAGGAAAGGCTCAAAGCACAGACTCGAAGATGAGTCACTCTTCTTGTACTTAAATCGGCATTGTGACTTTTGTATTTAATTCCCATGCAATTTCTGTGTTTCATCGTCAATGTGTAGGTCCAAGGGATACATTAAACCTCCAGTAGTGCATCGGATTCTAATACTGTCTCACAGGAAAGGCTCAGAGCACAGACTCGAAGATGAGTCATTCTTCTTGTACTTAAGTCGGCAATGTGGCTTTTGTATTTAATTTCGAGGCAATTTCGGTATTTCATCGCAATTGTGAAGTGCCAAGGTATTCACTAAACCTGCAGTGGTGCATCGGATTTTAATACTGGTCTCACAAGAAAGGCTTAAAGCACAGACTCTGAGCACTGTTCTTGTACTTAAGTCGGCATTTTGGGCTCTTGTATTTAATTCCGATGTAATTTCTGTGTTTCATCTTCAATGTGAAGCTCCTAGGGATACAGTAAGCCTGTAGTATTGCATCGGAATCTAATACTGGTCTCACAGGAAAGGCTCAAAGCACAGACTCGAAGATGAGTCACTCTTCTTGTACTTAAGTCGACATTGTGGCTTTTGTATTTACTTCCGATGCAATTTCTGTGTTTTATCGTCAATGTGTAGGTCCAAGAGATACATTAAACCTGCAGTGGGGCATCGGAATCTAATACCGGTCACACTGGACAGGCTCAAAACAAAGACTCGACGATGAGTCACTCTTCTTGTACTTAAGTCGGCATTGTGGCTTTTGTATTTACTTCCGATGCAATTTCTGTGTTTTATCGTCAATGTGTAGGTCCAAGGGATACATTAAACCTGCAGTGGGGCATCGGAATCTAATACTGGTCTCTCAGGAAAGGCTCAAAGCACAGACTCGAAGATGAGTCACTCTTCTTGTACTTAAGTCGGCATTGTGGCTTTTGTATTTAATTCCGATGCAATTTCTGTGTTTCATCGTCAATGTGAAGGTCCAAGGTATACTTTAAACCTGCAGTGGTGCATCGGATTTTAATACTGGTCTCACAGGTATGTCTTAAAACACAGACTCAGAGCACTGTTCTTGTACTTAAGTCGGCATTTTCGCTTTTCTATTTAATTCCGATGCAATTTCTGTGTTTCATCGTCTATGAGAAGGTCCAAAGTATACATTAAACCTGCAGTGGTGCATCGGCTTTTAATACTGGTCTCGCAGGAAAGTCTTCAAGCACAGACTCTGAGCACTGTTCTTGTACTTAATTCGGCATTGTGGCTTTTGTATTTAATTCCGATGCAATTTCGGTGTTTCATCGCCATTGTGAAGTGCCAAGGTATACATTAAATCTGCAGTGGTGCATCGGATTTTAATACTGGTCTCAACGGAAAGTTTTAAAGCACACACTCTGAACAATGTTCTAGTACTTAAATCGGCAATTAGGCTTTTGTATTTACTTCCGATGCAATTTCTGTGTTTCATCTTCAATGCGAAGCTCCTAGGGATACAGTAGGCCTGCAGTAGTGCATCGGAATCTAATACTGGTCTCACAGCAATAGCTCAAAGCACAGGCTCGAAGATGAGTCACTCTTCTTGTACCTAAATCGGCATTGTGACTTTTGTATTTAATTCCCATGCAATTTCTGTGTTTCATCGTCAATGGGTAGGTCCAAGGGATACATTAAACCTCCAGTAGTGCATCGGATTCTAATACTGTCTCACAGGAAAGGCTCAGAGCACGGACTCGACGATCAGTGACTCTTCTTGTACTTAAGTCTGCATTGTGGCTTTCCTATTTAATTCCGATGGAATTTCGTTGTTTCTTCGTCAATGTGAACCTCCTAGGGATACAGTAGACCTGCAGTAGTGCATCGGAATCTAATACTGGTCTCTCAGGAAAGGCTCAAAGCACAGACTCGAAGATGAGTCACTCTTCTTGTACTTAAGTCGGCATTTTGACTTTTGTATTTAATTCCGATGCAATTTCTGTGTTTCATCGTCAATGTGGAGCTCCTGATGATACAGTAGACCTGCAGTAGTGCATCGGAATCTAAAACTGGTCTCACAGGAAATGCTCAAAGTTCAGACCCGAAGATGAGTCACTCTTCTTGTACTTAAGTCGGCATTGTGGCTTTTGTATTTAATTCCGATGCAATTTCGGTGTTCCATCGCTTTTGTGAAGTGCCAAGGTATACATAAAACCTGCAGTGGTGCATCGGATTTTAATACTGGTCTCACAGGAAAGTCTTAAAGCACAGACTCTGAAAACTGTTCTTGTACTTAAGTCAGCATTGTGGCATTTGTATTTAATTTCTATGCAATTTCGATGTTTCATCGCCATTGTGAAGTGCCACGCTATACATTAAACCTGCAGTGGTGCATCGGAATCTAATACTGGTCTCACTGGAAAGGCTCAAAACAAGGACTCGCCGATGAGTCCCTCTTCTTGTACTTAATTCGGCATTTTGGCTTTTGTATTTAATTCCGATGCAATTTCTGTGTTTCATCGGCAATGTGATGTTCCTAGGCATACAGTAGATATTCAGTAGTGCATCGGAATCTAATACTGGTCTCACAGGAAAGGCTCAAAACAAGGACTTGCCGATGAGTCCCTCTTCTTGTACTTAATTCGGCATTTTGGCTTTTATATTTAATTCCGATGCAATTTCTGTGTTTCAACGGCAATGTGAAGCTCCTAGGGATTCAGTAGACCTGCAGTAGTGCATCGGAATCTAATACTAGTCTCACAGGAAAGGCTCAAAACATGCACTCGACGAAGAGTCCCTCTTCTAGTACATAAGTCCGCATTGTGGCTTTTGTATTTAATTCCGTTGGAATTTCGGTGTTTTATCGTCAATGTGAAGGTAAAACGTATACTTTGAACATGCAGTAGTGCATCGTAATCTAATCCTGTTCTCACAAGAAAGTCTTAAAGCACAGACTCTGAGCACTGTTCTTGTACTTGAGTCGGCATATTGGCTGTTGGATTTAATTATGATGCAATTTCTGTGTTTCTTCGTCAATGTGAAGCTCCTAGGGATACAGTAGACCTGCAGTAGTGCATCGGAATCTAATACTGGTCTCACAGGAAAGGCTCAAAGAAAGACTCGACTATGAGTCCCTCTTCTTGTACTTAAATCGCCATTGTGGCTTTTGTATTAAATTCCGATGCAATTTCGGTGTTTCATCGTCAATGTGAAGGTCCAAGGTATACATTAAACCTGCAGTGCTGCATTGGATTTTAATACTGGTCTCACAGGAAAGTCTTAAATCACAGACTCTGTGCACTTTTCTTGTACTTAAGTCGACATTTTGGCTTTTGTATTTAATTCCGATGCAATATCTGTGTTTCATCGTCAATGTGAAGTTCCATGGTATACATTAAACCTGCAGTGGTGCATCGGATTTTAATACTGGCCTCAAAGGAATGTCTTAAAGCACAGATTTTGAGTACCGTTATTGTACTTAAGTCGGAATTTTGGCTTTTCTATTTAATTCCGATGCAATTTCTGTGTTTCATCGTCTATGTGATGCTCCTAGGGATACACTAGCCCTGCAGTAGTGCATTGGCATCTAATACTGGTCTTACAGGAAATGCTCAACCACAGACTCGAAGATGAGTCACTCTTCCTTTAATTAAGTCGGCAATGTCGCTTTTGTATTTCATTTCGATGCAATTTCGGTGTTTCATCGCCATTGTGAGGTGCCAAGGTTTTCATTAAACCTACAGTGGTGCATCGCATTTTAATACTTTTCTCACAGGAATGGCTCAAAGCACAGACTCGAAGATGAGTCACTCTTCTTGTACTTAGGTCGGCATTGTGACTTTTGTATTTAATTCCCATTCAATTTCTGTGTTTCATCGTCAATGTGCAGGTCCAAGGGATACATTAAACCTCCAGTAGTGCATCGGATTCTAATACTGGTCTCACAGGAAAGGCTCAAAGCACAGACTTGAAGATCAGTGACTCTTCTTGTACTTAAGTCGGCATTGTGGCTTTTCTATCGAATTCCGATGCAATTTCTGTGTTTCATCTTTAATGCGAAGCTCCTAGGGATACAGTAGGCCTGCAGTAGTGCATCGGTATCTAATACTGGTCTCACAGCAATAGCTCAAAGCACAGGCTCGAACGTGAGTCACTCTTCTTGTACTTAAATCGGCATTGTGACTTTTGTATTTAATTCTCATGCTATTTCTGTGTTTCATCGTCAATGTGTAGGTCCAAGGGATACATTAAACCTCCAGTAGTGCATCGGATTCTAATACTGTCGCACAGGAAACGCTCAGAGCACAGACTCGAAGATCAGTGACTCTTCTTGTACTTAAGTCTCCATTGTGGCTTTCCTATTTCATTCCGATGGAATTTCGGTGTTTCTTCGTCAATGGGAACCTCCTAGGGATACAGTAGACCTGCAGTAGTGCATCGGAATCTAATACTAGTCTCTCAGGAAAGGCTCAAAGCACAGACTCGAAGATGAGTCACTCTTCTTGTACTTAAGTCGGCATTGTGGCTTTTGTATTTAATTCCGATGGAATTTCTGTGTTTCGTCGTCAATGTGTAGGTCCAAGGGATTCATTAAACCTGCTGTGGTGCATCGGATTTTGATACTGGTCTCACAGGAAGGTCTTCAAACACAGACTCTGAGCACTGTTCTTGTACTTAAGTCGACATATTGGCTTTCGTATTTAATTCCGATGCAATTTCTGTGTTTCATCGTCAATGTGAAACTCCTAGTGATACAGTAGACCTGGAGCAGTGCTTCGGAATCTAATACTGGTGTCACAGGAAAAGCCCAAAGCACAGACTCAAAGATGAGTCACTCTTCTTGTACTTAAGTCGGCATTGTGACTTCTGTATTTAATTCCGATGCAGTTTCTGTGTTTCATCGTCAATGTGTAGGTCCAAGGGACACATTAAACATGCAGTGGTGCATCGGATTTTAATACTGGTCTCACAGGAAAGTCTTAAAGCACAGACTCTGAGCCCTGTTCTTGTTCTTAAGTCGGCATTGTGGCTTTTGTATTTAATTCCGATGGAATTTCGGTGTTTCATCGTCAATGTGAAGGTAAAAGGTATACTTTGAACATGCAGTAGTGCATCGTAATCTAATCCTGTTCTCACAAGAAAGTCTTAAAGCACAGACTCTGAACACTGTTCTTGTACTTGAGTCGGCATTTTGGCTTTTGGATTTAATTATGATGCAATTTCTGTGTTTCTTCGTCAATGTGAAGCACCTAGGGATACAGTACACCTGCAGTAGTGCATCGGAATCTAAAACTAGTCTCGCAGGAAAGGCTCAAAGCACAGACTCGAACATGAGTGAGTCTTCTTGTACTTAAGTCGCTATTGTGGCTTTTCTATTTAATCCCGATTCTATTTCTGTGTTTCATCCTCAATGTGAACCTCCTAGGGATACAGTAGACCTGCAGTAGTGCATCGGAATCTAATACTGGTCTCACAGGAAAGGCTCAAAGCACAGACTCGAAGATGAGTGACTCTTCTTGTACTTAAGTCGGCATTGTTGCTTTTGTATTTAATTCCGATGCAATTTCAGTGTTTCATCGTCAATGTGTAGGTCCAAGGGATACATTAATCCTGCGGTGGTGCATCGGAATCTAATACTGGTCTCACACGAAAGGCTCAAAACAAAGACCCGGTGATGAGTCCCTCTGCTTGTACTTAAGTTAGCATTGTGGCTTTTGTATTTAATTCCGATGCAATTTCGGTCTTTTATCGTCAATGTGAAGTTCCAAGGTATACATTAAACCTGCAGTGGTACATCGGATTTTAATACTGGTCTCACAGGAAACTCTTAAAGCACAGACTCTGGGCACTGTTCTTGTACCTAAGTCGGCAATTTGGCTTCTTTATTTAATTCCGATGCAATTTCTGTGTTTAAACGTCAATGTGAAGCTCCTAGGGATACAGTAGACCTGCAGTAGTGCATCAGAAAGTAATACCGATCTCACACGAAAGGCTCTACACACAGACTCGAAGATGAGTCAGTCTTCTTGTACTTAAGTCGGCATTGTGGCTTTTGTATTTAAATCCGATGCAATTTCGGTGTTTCATCGCCATTATGAAGTGCCAAGGTATACATTAAACCTGCAGTGGTGCATCGGATTTTAATACTGGTCTCAATGGAATGTCTTAAAGCACAGACTTTGAGTACCGTTTTTGTACTTAAGTCGGCATTGTGGCTTTTGTATTTAAATCCGATGCAATTTCGGTGTTTCATCGCCATTATGAAGTGCCAAGGTATACATTAAACCTGCAGTGGTGCATCGGATTTTAATACTGGTCTCACAGGAAGGTCTTAAATCACAGTCTCTGTGCACTTTTCTTGTTCGTAAGTCGGCATTTTGGCTCTTGTATTTAATTCCGATGCAATATCTGTGTTTCATTGTCAATGTGAAGGTCCATGGTATACATTAAACCTGCAGTGGTGCATCGGATTTTAATACTGGTCTCAAAGGAATGTCTTAAAGCACAGACTTTGAGTACCGTTTTTGTACTTAAGTCGGCATTTTGGCTTTTCTATTTAATTCCGATGCAATTTCTGTGTTTCATCGTCAATGTGAAGCTCCTAGGGATACGCTAGACCTGCAGTAGTGTATTGGAATCTAATACTGGTCTCACAGGAATTTCTCAAAGCACAGACTCGAAGATGAGTCACTCTTCCTTTACTTAAGTCGGCAATGTGGCTTTTGTATTTAATTTCGATGCAATTTCGGTGTTTCATCGGTATTGTGAGGTGCCAAGGTTTTCATTAAACCTGCAGTGATGCATCGGATTTTAATACTGGTCTCACAGGAAGGGCTCAAAGCACAGACTCGAAGATGAGTCACTCGTCTTGTACTTAAGTCGGCATTGTGGCTTTTGTATTTAATTCCGATGCAATTTCTGTGTTTCATCGTCAATGGGTAGGTCCAAGGGATACATTAAACCTGCTGTGACGGATCGGATTTTAATACTGGTCTCATAGGAAAGTCTTAAAGCACAGACTCTGAGCAATGTTCATGTACTTAAGTCGGCATTTTGGCTTTTGTATTTAATTTGGATGCATTTTCGGTGCTTCATCGTCAATGGGTATGTCCAAGGGACACATTAAACCTGCAGTAGTGCATCGGAAGCTAATACAGGTCTCACAGCAAAGACTCAAAACACAGACTCAAAGATGAGTCACTCTCCTTGTACTTAAGTCGGTAATTTGGCTTTTCTATTTAATTCCAATGGAATTTCGGTGTTTCATCGTCAAGGGGTAGGTCCAAGGGATCCATTAAAACTGCAGTGGTGGATCGGATTTTGATACTGGTCTCATAGGAAGGTCTTAAAGCACACACTCTGAGCACTGTTCTTGTACATAAGTCGGCATTTTGGCTTTTGTATTTAATTCCGATGGAATATCTGTGTTTCATCGTCAATGTGAAGCTCCTAGGGATACAGTAGACCTGCAGTAGTGCATCGGAATCTAATACAGCTCTCACAGGAAAGGCTCAAAGCACAGACTCGAACATGAGTTACTCTTCTCGTAATTAAGTCGGCATTGTCGTTTTTGTATCTAATTCCGATGCAATTTCTGTGTTTCATCGTCAATGTGAAGGTCCATGGTATACATTAAACATGCAGTGTTGCATCGGATTTTAATACTGGTCTCAAAGGAATGTCTTGAAGCACAGACTCTGGGCACTGTTCTTGTACTTAAGTCGGCATTGTGGCTTTTGTATTTAATACCGATGCAATTTTGGTGTTTCATCGCCATTGTGAATTGCCAAGGTATACATTAAACCTGTAGTGGTGCATCGGATTTTAATACTGGCTCACAGGAAAGTCCTAAAGCACAGACTCTGAGCACTGTTGTTTTACTTAAGTCGGCATTTTGGCTTTTGTATTTAATTCGGATGCAATTTCTGTGTTTCATCGTCAATGGGTAGGTCCAAGGGATACATTAAACCTGCAGTAGTGCATCGGAAGCTAATACAGGTCTCACAGGAATGGCGCAAAGCACAGACTCGAAGATGAGTCACTCTTCTTGTACTTAAGTCGGCATTGTAGCTTTTGTATTTAATTCCGATGCAATTTCGGTGTTTCATCGTCAATGTGAAGGTCCAAGGTATACAATAAGCGTGCAGTGGTGGATCGGATTTTAATACTGGTCTCATAGGAAAGTCTTAAAGCACAGACTCCGAGCAATGTTCATGTACTTAAGTTGGCATTTTGGGTTTTGTATTTAATTCCGATGCAATTTCTGTGTTTAATGGTCAATGTGAAGGTCCAAGGTATCCATTAAACCTGCAGTAGTGCATCGGATTTTAATACTGGTCTCACAGGAAAGTCTTAAAGCACAGACTCTGAGCACTGTTCTTGTACTTAAGTCGGCATTTTGGATCTTGTATTTAATTCCGATGTAATTTCTGTGTTTCATCTTCAATGTGAAGCTCCTAGGGATACAGTAAGCCTGCAGTATTGCATCGGAATCTAATATTGGTCTCACAGGAATGGCTCAAAGCACAGGCTCGAAGATGAGTCACTCTTCTTGTACTTAAGTCGGCATTGTGGCTTTTGTATTTATTTCCGATGCAATTTCTGTGTTTCATCGTCAATGTGTAGGTCCAAGGGATGCATTAAACCTGCAGTGGTGCATCGGAATCTAATACTGGTCTCACAGGAAAGCCTCAAAACAAAGACTCGACGATGAGTCCCTCTTTTTGTACTTAAGTCAGCATTGTGGCTTTTGTATTTAATTCCGATGCAATTTCGGTGTTTCATCGCCTTTGTGAAGTGCCAAGGTATACATTAAACCAGCAGTGGTGCATCGGATTTTAATACTGGTCTCACAGGAATGTCTTAAAACATAGACTCTGAGCACTGTTCTTGTACTTAAGTCGGTATTGTGGCTTTTGTATTTAATTCCGATGCAATTTCGATGTTTCATCGCCATTGTGAATTGCCAAGGTATACATTAAACCTGCAGTGGTGCATCGGATATTAATACTGGTCTCACAGGAAAGTCTTAAAGCACAGACTCTGAGAACTGTTCTTGTATTTATGTCGGCATTGTGGCATTTGTATTTAATTTCGATGCAATTTCGGTGTTTCATCGCCATTGTGAAGTACCACGCTATCCATTAAACCTGCAGTGGTGCATCGGAATCTAATACTGGTCTCACAGGAAAGGCTCAAAACAAAGAATCGACGATGAGTCCCTTTTCTTGTACTTAAGTCGGCATTGTCGCTTTTGTATTTACCTCCGATGCAATTTCTATGTTTCATCGGCAATGTGATACTCCTAGGCATACAATAGACCTGCAGTAGTGCATCGGAATCTAATACTGGTCTCACAGGAAAGGCTCAAAACAAAAACTCGACGATGAGTCCCTCTTCTTGTGCTTAATTCGGCATAGTCGCTTTTGCATTTAATTCCAATGTAATTTCGGTGTTTCATCGCCATTGTGAATTGCCAAGGTATACCATAAACCTGCAATGGTGCATCGGATTTGAATACTGGTCTCACAGGAAACTCTTAAAGCACACACTCTTAGCACCGTTCTTCCACTTAAGTCGGCATTTTGGCTTTTATATTTAATTCCGATGCAATTTCGGTGTTTCAACGGCAATGTGAAGCTCCTAGGGATACAGTAGACCTGCAGTAGTGCATCGGAATCTAATACTGGTCTCACAGTAATGGCTCAAAGCACAGACTCGAAGATGAGTGACTCTTCTTGTACTTAAGTCGGCATTGTGGCTTTTCTATTTAATTCCGATGCAATTTCTGTGTTTCATCGTCAATGTGTAGGTCCAAGAGATACATTAAACCTGCAGTAGTGCATCGGAATCTAATACTGGTCTCACAGGAAAGTCTTAAATCACAGACTCTGTGTACTGTTCTTGTACTTACGTCGGCATTGTGGCTTTTGTATTTGTCTTAAGGCACAGACTCTGAGCACTGTTCTTTAGTTAAGTCGGCATTTTGGCTTTTGGATTTAATTCCGATGCAATTTCGGTGTTTCTATCGTCAATGTGAAGGTCCAAGGTCTACATTAAACCTGCAGTGGTGCATTGGATTTTAATACTGGTCTCACAGGAAAGTCTTAAATCACAGACTCTGTGTACTGTTCTTGTACTTAAGTCGGCATTGTGGCTTTTGTATTTAATTCCGATGCAATTTCGGTTTTGCATCGTCAATGTGAAGGTCCAAGGTATACATTAAACCTGCAGTGGTGCATTCGATTTTAATACTGGTCTCACAGGAAAGTCTTAAATCACAGACTCTGTGTACTGTTCTTGCACTTAAGTCGGCAATGTAGCTTTTGTATTTAATTTCGATGCAATTTCGGTGTTTCATCGCCATTATGAAGTGCCAAGGTATACATTAGCCCTGCAGTGGTGCATCGGAATCTAATACTGGTCTCACAGGAAAGGCTCAAAGCGAAGACTCGACGACGAGTCCCCCTTCTTGTACTTAAGTCGGCATTGTGGCATTTGTATTTAATTCCGATGCAATTTCGGTGTTTCATCGTCATTGTGAATTGCCAAGGTATACATTAAACCAGGAGTGGTGCATCGGATTTTAATACTGGTCTCACACGAAAGTCTTAAAGCACAGACTCTGAGCACTCTTGTTGTACTTAAGTCTGCATTTTGGCTTTTCTATTTAATTCCGGTGCAATTTCTGTGTTTCATCGTCAATGTCGAGCTCCTAGGGATACAGTAGACCTGCAGTAGTGCATCGGATTCTAAAACTGGCCTCACAGGAAATGCTCAAAGCAGAGACCCGAAGATGAGTCACTCTTCTTGTACTTAAGTCGGCAATGTGGCTTTTGTATTTAATTTCGATGCAATTTCGGTGTTTCATCGCAATTGTGATGTGCCAAGGTATTCATTAAACCTGCAGTGGTGCATCTGATTTTAATACTGGTCTCACAAGAAAGTCTTAAAGCACAGACTCTGAGCACTGTTCTTGTACTTAAGTCGGCATTTTGGCTTTTGTATTTAATTCAGATGCAATATCTGTGTTCCATCGTCATTGTGAAGCTCCTAGAGATACAGTAGACCTGCAGTAGTGCATCGGAATCTAATACTGGTCTCACAGGATAGGCTCAAAGCACAGACTCGAAGATGAGTCACTCTTCTTGTACTTAAGTCGGCAATGTGGCTTTTGTATTTAATTCCGATGCAATTTCTGTGTTTCATCGTCAATGTGAAGCTCCTAGGGGTACAGTAGGCCTGCAGTATGCATCGGAATCTAATACTGGTCTCACAGGAAATGCTCAACGCACAGACTCGGAGATGAGTCACTCTTCTTGTACTTAAGTCGGCATTGTGGCTTTTTTATATTATTCCGACGGAATTTCTGTGTTTCATCGTCAATGTGAAGCTCCTAGGTATACAGTAGACCTGCAGTAGTGACTCGGAATCTAATACTGGTCTCACAGAAAACGCTCAAACCAGGGACTCGAAGTTGTCACTCTTCTTGTACTTAAGTTGGCATTGTGGCTTTTGTATTTAATTCCGATGCAAGTTCTGTGTTTCATCGTCAATGTGAGTCTCCTAGGGGTACAGTAGGCCTGCAGTATGCATCGGAATCTAATACTGGTCTCACAGGAAATGCTCAACGCACAGACTCGGAGATGAGTCACTCTTCTCGTACTTAAGTCGGCATTGTGGCTTTTTTATATTATTCCGACGGAATTTCTGTGTTTCATCGTCAATGTGAAGCTCCTAGGTATACAGTAGACCTGCAGTAGTGACTCGGAATCTAATACTGGTCTCACAGAAAACGCTCAAACCAGGGACTCGAAGTTGTCACTCTTCTTGTAGTTAAGTTGGCAATTTGGCTTTGTATTTAATTCCGATGCAGTTTCTGTGTTTCGTCATCAATGTGAAGCTCCTAGGCATACTGTAGACCTGCAGTAGTGCATCGGAATCTAATACTGGTCTCACAGGAAAGGCTCAGTGCACTGACTCGAAGATGAGTTACTCTCCTTGTACTGAAGTCTGCATTGTGACCTTTGTATTTAATATCTCTGTTTTATACTTTTGGATTTTTGGTTATTCGTGTTGATTTTAAAGTGCCCTTTTCATGTTTGAAATGTACTAACTCGTTTTTTCCTCACAGCAGGTCAACGTGTGTGTGTGGTTGCAACATTACGCTCCCCTTGAGTACATTTTTGGAGAAAGGGACATCTGTTGCACAACAGGGCAGTGAGGCAGCTGCGGAGCACCATGCTTTTTCTGTCTTTGGTAAGACTTTTTCTCTGTTTTATACTTTTGGAATTTTGGTTATTCGTGTTCATTTTAAAGTGACCTATTTCATGTTTGAAATGTACTAACTCGTCTATTCCTTGCAGGAGGTCAACGTGTGTGTGTGGTTGCAGCATTATGCTCCCATTGAGTACATTTTTGGGAAAAGGGACATCTGTTGCACAACAGGACAGTGAGGCAGCTGCGGAGCAACATACTTTTTCTGTCTTTGGTAAGAAATTTTCTCTGTCTTATACTTTTGGAATTTTGGTTATTTGTGTTGATTTTAAAGTGACCGTTTTCATGTTTGAAATGTACTAACTCGTTTTTTCCTCACAGCAGGTCAACGTGTGTGTGTGTGTTTGCAACATTACGCTCCCATTGAGTACATTTTCGGGGAACGCTGCGGAGCACCATACGTTTTCTGTCGTTTGTAAGGATTTTTCTGTTTTATACTTTTGGAACTTTGGTTATTCGTGTTGATTTTAAAGTGAACTTTTTCATGTTTGAAATGTACAAACTCGTTTTTTCCTCACAGCAGGTCACCGTGTGTGTGTGGTTGTAACATTACGCTCCCATTGAGTACATTTTTGGAGAAAGGGACATCTGTTGCATAACAGGACAGTGAGGCAGCTGCGGAGCAACATACTTTTTCTGTCTTTGGTAAGAAATTTTCCCTGTCTTATACTTTTGGAATTTTGGTTATTCGTGTTGATTTTAAAGTGACCGTTTTCATGTTTGAAATGTACTAACTCGTTTTTTCCTCACAGCAGGTCAACATGTGTGTGTGTTTACAACATTACGCTCCCATTGAGTACATTTTCGGGGAAAGCAACATCTGTTGCACAACAGGGCAGTGAGGCAGCTGCGGAGCACCATACGTTTTCGGTCTTTGGTAAGAATTATTCTCTGCTTTATAGTTTTGGAATTTTTGTTATTGGTGTTGACATTAAAATGACCTTTTTCATGTTTGAAATGTACTAACTCGTTTTTCTTCACAGCAGGTCATCTTGTGTGTTTGGTTGCAACATTAGGCTTCCATTGAATACATTTTTGGAGAAAGGGACATCTGTTGCACCACAGTGCAGTGAGGCAGCTGCGGAGCAAGATACATTTTCTTTCTTTGGTATGAATTTTTTTCTGTTTTATACTTTTGGAATTTTGGTTTTTCATGTTGATTTTAAAATGACCTTTTTCATTTTTGAAATGTACTAACTCGTTTTTTTCTCACAGCAGGTCAACTTGTGTGTGTGGTTGCAACATTACGCTCCCATTGAGTACAATTTTGGAGAAAGGTACATCTGTTGCACCAGGCAGTGAGGCAGCTGCGGAGCACCATATGTTATCTTTCTTTGGTAAGAGTTTTTCTCTGTTTTATACTTTTGAAATTTTGGTTTTTCATGTTGATTTTAAAATGACCTTTTTCATGTTTGAAATGTACTAACTCGTTATTTCCTCACAGCAGGTCAACTTGTGTGTGCGGTTGCAACCTTAGACTCCCATTGAGTACATTTTTGAGAAAGGGACATCCGTTGCTCAACAGGGCAGTAAGGCACATGCAGAGCACAGCACGTATTCTTTCTTTGGTAAGAATTTTTTTCTGTTTTATACTTTTGGAAATTTGGTTTTTCATGTTGATTATAAAGCGACCTTCTTCATGTTTGAAATGTACCAACTCGTTTTTCTGTCACATCAGGACAGCTTATGAGTGTGGTTTCCACATTACGGTCCCATTGAGTACAATTTTGGAGAAAGGTACATCTGTTGCACCAGGCAGTGAGGCACATGCAGAGCACAATACGTTTTCTTTCTTTGGTAAGAATTTTTCTCTGTTTTATACTTTTAGACTTTTGGTTTTTCATGTTGATTTTAAAATGACCTTTTTCATTTTTGAAATGTACTAACTTTTTTTTCCTCACAGCGGGTCAACATGTGTGAGTGGTTGCAACATTACCCTCCCATTGAGTACATATTTGGAGAAAGTGACATCTGTTGCACCACAGGGCACGTGCGGAGCACAATACGTTTTCTTCCTTCGGTAAGAATTTTTTTCTGTTTTATACTTTTGGAATTTTGGTTTTTCATGTTGGTTTTAAGATGACCTTTTTCATGTTTCAATGTAGTAACTCGTTTTTTCTTCACAGTAGGTCAACTTGTGTGTTTGGTTGCAACATTAGGCTTCCATTGAGTACATTTTTGGAGAAAGGGACATCTGTTGCACCACAGGGCAGTGAGGCAGCTGCGGAGCACAATACGTTTTCTTTCTTTGGTAAGAAGTTTTTTCTGTTTTATACTTTTGGAACTTTGGTTATTCGTGTTGACATTAAAATGACCTTTTTCATGTTTGAAATGTACTAACTCGTTTTTTCCTCACAGCAGGTCAACTTGTGTGTGTGGTTGCAACCTTAGACTCCCATTGAGTACATTTTTGGAGAAAGGGACATTTGGTGCACAACAGTGCAGTAGGGCACGTGCAGAGCACAGTACGTATTCTTTCTTTGGTAGAAATTCTTTTCTGTTTTATACTTTTGGAATTTTGGTTTTTCATGTTGACTTTAAAATGACCTTTTTCGTGTTTGAAATGTACTAACTCGTTTTTTACTCTTAGCAGGTCCACTTGTGTGTCTGGTTGCAAATTAGGCTGCCATTGAGTACATTTTTGGAGAAATTTACATCTGTTGCACCACAGGGCAGTGAGGCAGCTGCTGAGCACCATACGTTTTCTGTCTTTGGTAAGAATTTTTTTCTGTTTTATGCTTTAGAATTTTGCTTATTCGTGTTGATTTTAAAGTGACCTTTCTCATGTTTGAAAAGTACTAACTCGTTTTTTCCTCACAGCAGGTCAACTTGTGTGTGTGGTTGCAACATTACGCTCCCATTGAGTACATTTTTGGAGAAAGGGACATCTGTTGCACCACAGGACAGTGAGGCAGCTCCGGAGCACCATGGATTTTCTGTCTTTGGTAAGAATTTTTCTCTGTTTTATACTTTTGGAATTTTGGTTATTCGTGTTGATTTTAAAATGACCTTTTTTATGTTTGAAATGTACTAACTCGTTTTTTCCTCACAGCAGGTCAACTTGTGTGTGTTGTTGCAACATTATGCTCCCATTGAGTACATTTTTGGAGAAAGGGACATCTGTTGCACCACAGGACAGTGAGGCAGCTCCGGAGCACCATGCATTTTCTGTCTTTGGTAAGAGTTTCTCTCTCTTTTATACTTTTGGAATTTTGGATATTCGTGTTGATTATAAAATGACCTTTTTTATGTTTGAAATGTACTAACTCGTTATTTCCTCACAGCTGGTCAACTTGTGTGTGTGGTTGCAACATTACGCTCCCATTGAGTACATTTTTGGAGAAAGGTACATCTGTTGCACCACAGGACAGTGAGGCAGCTCCGGAGCACCATGCATTTTCTGTCTTTGGTAAGAGTTTTTCTCTCTTTTATACTTTTGGAATTTTGGATATTCGTGTTGATTATAAAATGACCTTTTTTATGTTTGAAATGTACTAACTCGTTATTTCCTCACAGCAGGTCAACTTGTGTGTGTGGTTGCAACATTAGGCTCCCATTGAGTACATTTTTGGAGAAAGGGACATCTGTTGCACCACAGGGCAGTGAGGCACGTGTGGAGCACAATACGTTTTCTTTCTTTGGTAAGAATTATTTTCTGTGTATACTTTTGGAATTTCGGTTTTTCATGTTGAATTTAAAGTGCCCTTTTTCATGTTTGTAATGTACTAACTCGTTTTTTCCTCACAGCAGGTCAACGTGTGTGTGTGGTTGCAACATTAGGCTCCCATTGAGTACATTTTCGGAGTAAGGGACATCTGTTGCACAACAGGGCAGTGAGGCAGCTTTGGAGCACCATACGTTTTCTGTCTTTGGTAAGAATTTTTCTCTGTTTTATACTTTTGGAATTTTGGTTATTTGTGTTGACTTTAAAATGACCTGTTTCATGTTTGAAATGTACTAACTTGTTTTTTCCTCACAGCAGGTCAACTTGTGTGTGTGGTTGCAACATTAGGCTCCCATTGAGTACATTTTTGGAGAAAGGGAGAAAGGGAGAAAGGGCAGCTGCGGAGCATGATACATTTTCTTTCTTTGGTAAGAATTTTTTTCTGTTTTATACTTTTGGAATGTTGGTTTTTCATGTTGATTTTAAAATGACCATTTTCATGTTTGAAATGTACTAACTAGTTTTTTCATCACAGCAGGTCAACTTGTGTGTGTGGTTGCAACATTACACTCCCATTGAGTACATTTTTGGAGAAAGGGACATCTGTTGCACCACAGGGCAGTGAGGCACATGCGGAGCATAATAGGTTCTTTTAGTTACTGTTACAAGGCCAGATCAGTCAATCGTCCAGACTGTTGGCCCTGCAACTACTGAAAACGTTTCTGCCCGTCTTGAGGAACCACACATTTGTCTGGCCTCTCAACAGATACCCCTCCGTTGTGGTTGCATCTACGGTACTGCTATCTGTATCGTTGCGGCACACAAGCCTCCCCACCAACGGCATGGTCCATGGTTCATGAGGGGGATTTTCTCTTGCAGTAAGCCGAAAATTTCCGGTTTAAAGGAATATTTGAAAATCGATTTCAGCATTTCTGCTCTTGTCATTCTTAGATTCTTGTGTCATCAGTAAGTGTCTGGACAGTAAATTTGTTACCCCTGTCTTAAAAAGGAGAAGAATGGCCTTGGCCTTTGTGAGCAGACTCCCTAAAAGGGTCTGTTATTGGTCACAGCTGAGGGTACACTAATTGCCCTGCAGACAATCAAACACATTTAATTCCACATCTCTCTATCTGTAACCCTCCCTCTGTTTGTACCTGTTATGCAGCAGTTACTCTTTCCTTAAGAGTTTCTTTAAAAAATTGTAGAATATGGAGGGTTCATTCCTTCACAAACAGTTTTGCTATATACATATCTATCCCCTCCTTGGTTAACTGCAAAGTGTATATAAAACATAGGGATTTATGAACATGGGTCCAAAAATCTTTCACTAGGAAGCTATGAAAGTATTTTATTATTCATGGCTGAAGATTGATACATTTACCCAACACATTTAAATTTACAGAAATTGCTCAAAATTCCCACCTCTTGTTTCCATGCTTCCTTTGAGCCTCTATTCCATACTTTATGGAAAACTCCTGCTGTCTTTGTTATTTGGTCGAATCTATTTTCGATGCACTCCCTCAAGACATGTTGAATATGCTAATGGTTCTTAATACCTGCAGAGCAAAAGATCCACTGTATTTGAACCTGGCAATTGGTTGGCAATGCAATAGGTTCCCTGTGACCAATGCACCTCTTTCGAAACTGTTTACTGAGATACTGGCAAAGCATACATGTAAAGTGAGGTTGAGCGTCATCATATACAAACAACATTCATTGGATGACATCTAGAGGTTTATCATTAAGTGAATTAAGCAACTCATGCCTGAGAAAATGCAGATATATTTGTGCTGTAAGGCATTGCTGAAAGAAGTAGTGAACAAAGAATCAATCAAGAATGATCCCACCCAACATGTCAACGTCCATCTTGTCACATTTCATGAGGGTTTTCATACACCCAGATGTAGTTCTTATGACAACTGAAGAACACCGCACTTGGAAAGCTAGCCTCATCAGTGAGTAATCTATGTGCCAAGAGCTAAAGAAACACTACACACTGCCCTATTATGTGTAGACAGAAAGTTATTAGCTGAAAGACTGACTCATTTAAACCTTGAATCCCTTGAATATGATGTGGTTATAAAAGATTTTCGTGCAGAATGCTCCAACTGTCACTGAATTACTGCCTTCTCTTCTAGTAACTCTCCCCATACTTGTTAATGGAGTTCCATCTACAGTATGAAGAATTTGTTCTTCATGCTCAGGCATTCACATAGCACATGGTCTCCCGCCATTTGCAATTCTCTTTTCATATGAGACTGCCTCTCGCAAATCTTGATAGAGTAGTACTAAAGTTCTTGTGAGAGATAACTACCTCTCATGGTAACAATGAGCTCAAATTTAATGTACTGCCTCCACATCCCCATGTGCTAGGCTGTACATGCAATGTGTATCATACATTACAAACACTGAATACAACATTGTGATGGAAAGTACTTTAAAATAGAACAAACGACATACAGACAAAATACACAGATACCATGAACAACTGTAAGCATGAATATGAGCGAAAATGCACATCTGAGGCAAATTACACTATTGGGTGTCAATACAGGGAATTCCTTATATACCTTCCTATCAAAAGATTTTTAGGTCCATAATCATATGGGCATGCTGAGTGTTTTGATGTCAAGAATAAATCCCTAAGGATTTTGACACTTTTTATACACTTCACATTCTTCTACACACCTGCAACATTATGAACTGATGTCTTGCAAAGACAAAGGAGCAGTGGGGGTGGTGGGAGGTATGGAGTTTATTTTGACAGCAAGAGCCACTGGGCCAGCAATGGCTTGCAGCCAAGAAAGCGAGCGGCTACAAGAAACAGCTTCCACAAGGGTCATGCCTCACTGTGTGGATGGGAAAGAAACCATTGGGGGCAATGTAAATGAAGATAAAGGGACTTCAAAAGCAGACATTGTGTACCGATTCCAATATGGCTACAGTAATTTCAATAAAATTGTGTTCCACAGCCTATCATCATGATACCATAAAACTCACCATGGATATTGTCAGGCTGAGACATCACAGAATGAAACAGTTTATAACTGTATAGCAGTTAATGCAAATTGTTACATTTCTTTACAGTTAAGAATTTTACTATAGAAAAAGTGAAACTGAAATTCCACATACACTTTTAAATCACTATAACATATATTAGAAATGAGTTGAAAGATGGAAATCTCATCTATCACCATAATGAAACCAAACTTTAATTATTTTAGCCATACCAAAATTACAGCTGATTTAATTACAGTACGACTACAACAATGTGCTAGTATTCAGTCTCCCAGAGAACATGAATTAACCTGATATATTTCCCATGACAACTATTTAAAATTTAAGCTATTAGTTAGTTTCTCAATTATTCAAATGGTCATTAATAAAATCAGGAATAAATCTGAAATAGTAAAAGCTCTTCATAATATGAAAGCACATATTTATAGATGGTGGAGAAAGCTGGCCACCTTTGTTTACTGAATTAATATACTTCGTTTGTGTTATGAAAAATATGATTTACATTTTAATTAATGTTTAATGTTATGCTGAACTTCTACTATCTGGAGAGCTCACAAAATGACTGTCAATGTGAGGCAACTATTTTAATTTAATCTGTATGCACCACAGCAGACCAAATATTTCGAGACTCAATTAATGAACAAGTGAGAAAAGTTAAGATGGTGGTTTAAATGGTTCAGATAGTCTATTTAGTTTCCCCCAATTGAGTGCAATCCACAGAACATTCATAACAAATGTGAGACTGTTAGAAAAGTCTTTCTTTGGGATGTTGTTCAACTTGCACTTCACACTGCTCTGAAAGTTGGCTATGTCATTAGTGTTGATCCTCCTTGTGAATTTCAGTATTTAGTTATTTTGTGATATATTTGCATAGATAACACCGACCATCATCACCAGTGATGATTCTATCCAGAAAACTCTTGTCTGCATGTTGTATTTCAATCAAGTCATAGCAAGTCTCCACATATCACTCACCACATGCTCATACTCTGCATCTGACATGGAAGTACCTGAAAGTACGCTGGAGAATTCGGTTATGTTGGTCAGTGTCATTTCGTTAAAATTCTCCACAAAGTGCAGATATTCATGTGGATGTATTTGTTTCTTCATTATGGGCTGAAATTTAGCTTTATTGGAAATGGAGCCTGAGTGAGATGCAAATCCCCATGACACACTATTCCATCTTAGTGAGCCTAGAAAGTGCAGCAATATCATCTTGGTGATTCTCTTCAAAAACTAAAGATTTTTCTCTGTGCTGTCTAGCAGGATACTAAACTGATCATGGTACAGACTGAAATAAGTCAAGGGCTCCACAAGAAAGTAAACATTATACCCACTTAAATTATTGATGAAAACAGGTATGTGTCATGGGAAATGGTAATTCAAGCTGCATGAATTGTGGGCAGTACCATGTTATTTGCCAGTTACATTGCAATGAACCCTTCACAGTGTTTCAGTTTTATTAGCTAATGGCTGCCCACAAGTATAGCAATCAACAGTATATGTGTATTGTAGCAATGAACTGTATACTTGTACTGTGATCTACCATTTTGCAAGATTTTCAAGCTCAGAGACCAACCACATTGCAAGATCATCCCCAATGTATGACAGAAAATCATTACAATTCGAATCATATGCACATACAGTTTAATACACTGCCACAAGAAGTAAATGTTATTTTTGGAGCAGTGGGGTCACCCTCAAAGCCTGCCACAGTAGCGAGAATGCACTCGAAGTCAGCATATACAACAAAGGGTACTTTCTCCTTGTAGAGAGAATCCTTAAACTTGAGGAATTTATATGCCTCAATGGGTATTTGTACAAGTATCTGGTCCTGTGTAGAGCAATACGCCAAATGCTCTATTTGCTTGCTTGTAGTAAACCAGTTCAGGATCCTACAGCAAAAATGCCATTCATGACTGAGTTTACTGAACTGATGGCAAAGAAAGTAGGCCACTGATGATAACGTTTTCTTGGGCTATCAGCTGAGTCAAGGAATCGTTCTACAGAAATTTGTCAGAAGTTTGCCACAGAAATGACGTGCTGACTCAGCTGATAATGCGAGAAAACTTCATCATCAAGACTTCCAAGAAAGCCTGCATTCCCATATAAGGCAGTACATGTTTTTTGATCCAGAAGTAGTGCTCCTTCTGATAATTAGAGATGTTATGCACACTGACCAGCGATTTTGATGAAGTAAAGATTCAAACACTTAAAAATAACATCACCATCATGTGACTTACATTGCTGCAAGACATGTACAATAATAGATACATTGGAATTTCGCATCTTAAATTTACAGATATCCTGACGGCTTATGGGACATTCAATACCATCATGTTTATAATACTTACAAATATCCACTTGGCATTTACTGGTATGCTCAGGATTTTGTTTAATTTTTCTCTCACATGCCATAAGTGACCACAGACTATACAAAACATGAAATGCCATCGTAGTTTTGGACATTAATAATGCCTTTTTTACCAGCTGTACCCTTGGGAGAGGAATGTGGGAAGATCCCACATGCATTGAATCAAACACATGCACATGAGCATCCATATACAGGACCCTACTAAGAGCTTTCCTGGGATCTCTTTCTTGGCATTCAGAGAGTAGGGCCAATGATAGCTTTAGCATAAAGTGCTCAAACTTCCCAGCAACTGGGTTGTCCTGCGATAACACTCCATTATCACCCTGCTTACGTATAATGGTGTTTTCAGGAACAAGAGTCATGTCACAACATAACTTAGTGATACATCTAATGGCGGGATAGTGCGGCTTGTTCACAGTCTTGGAGAGTTCCCTTTACCAGGCAACCGAGGTGGCTGATGCAGCAGAAATCAGCAAATGGTGAGTGTACAGCATTTGTAAGGTACTTCCTACTTTCGGAGAAGAGCACATTATACTTTATTTCCAGTTTTGTTATTTCACATACGTGAAGTGAATATATCAGTGGTGCAGTATGAATGGAGTAAGGAATGAGTGGCAGGGTCCCACACTGGCTTGCAGAGACAGGTGGCCATCTGATGCTCTCAGAGCCACCAGCGGGATGAGGTGCCAATGCAGAAATTACTCGTGACGTCAGCGAAGTGATACGTACAGAAAGTACATTTGTTATAGTGTGAATCAAGTAACTGTTATTTGTAAATATTAGTAGAATTTATCCAAGTTACCCAGGACCGGTACTTTTATCCTACTATACTCCCAATTTTAGGTCAAAATTCGGGTATTTTCATTTAAAAAACATCTATTTTATATTAAATTACTTAGAATATTAATAAAAATATTTTTTATTATCATGTTCACTTATTATAAATTCATTATTTTTTATATCAAAGGCGAATGTAAGAAAATAAATAAAATGAATAATGGTCAATGTAGGAAATCTATTCCTTACCTAATTACTTACAGTTCTACCACATTCACAAGTAACTTTAATTTTTAGATAATATTTTTCAAATTCTTTAAAAAGCCAAAAATATCCATCTATTTGATATTTATCTTTATTAAATTTATGAACATTCTTTTTCTCTAGACAGTCACCACACTGTTTTAGCTGTTTGCTACTGTCCATTTAAAGGATCTAAAATTTAATAGTAAAAAATAAAATTTTAAAAAAGTTTTCACAGAGTGAATTCCAGATCATGAAATTCATTATTTCTGTTTTTAAGTTTCTGCATTCCTTAATATTTCAGTTTCATCAGTTCTTTTTCAGTTACTTGTAAATCCAAATCAATAATCAAAATATAATATTTATCATGTAAAATAATCTCAAACTCATTATTAAGCTCCATACAATTTTTTTCCATATCTAGTATTTAAATATTCTTATCCAGTAATATTGTGTAACACATTTACCTCTAACTCACTTAATTTCTAAATCTCTTTTGAGACATTTGTGTTGCTGAGCCTCTTGATTAGTCTCCATTTATATAGAAAAATTCTTATTAGATTTTTTATTATTTGTAATGTCTGTATGGAAATGTATCTATTTTATTTTCCAAAACATATCTTTTGTCATCATGAGGACTGAACGCTTTCTTGTTTATTTCAACTGTGTATATTTCGTGTTTTTCATTTCGAATCGTATAAATTTTTCTGTGCTGTTCCCTATTGTTAAACAAACAATCATTATAATCTTCTAAGCTTATTCTAAGTTAAACAATACATTTTTTAACTCCTTTACATTTTTTTCTCTATTTTATTACCAACTTTATAACCATACATTTTTGCTCTCAAGCCACAAAATTCTTCCATTATTTTCTCCATTGCATTCATTTTTCCTAAATCTTTCTTGGTTACTTGTGGAATACCATAAATATTATTTTCAGGATACTCACTAGTATCAAATTTCTCAGTCATCATTTTCATGCCTTCACAGGAATCTTCAGTTTTTATATTGTAGATATAGCTGTCTGTATCTGGATAACACAACTCAATATTTTCTCCATATTTTGGTTTCATTATTCTGTAGTGAAAATCATTCACAAGTTCTTTAGATAACTCAGTTATACTCATTCCAACACAGATTGGTTTATTAAATGTAATTTTTGTTTTATTGATGTGAATAGCAGAATGATTTTCATTAAATATAGTTCTTCCTTTAAAGTTTGGTTTAGCTATAATTTTATCACACTTATCTCCATCTGATACTAATTTTATATCAACTCTATTTCTAATATTTTTCACTGTCTTACCAAATACTGAATTATTCAACAATTTATAGAAATATTTTTGAAAATCATTTTTGGCTTTAGTTCTCATTTCTGTATTTAAATCTATATACTACTTTAACCAATCTGATTATTTAAATTTTAAAACTCTATGTATTTTTGTTAATTTCATACATAATGCTAAATATTGTTCAAGATTTCTATAGTGAACTACATATTTTTTTATGATTCAGAGTTTTCAAAGACTTGCTTACTTTAGTTCCTGTTACAATTTCATTTTCAGGGGCTAATGATAAATCTTTATGTAGATCATGTAATTCTTTTGGATATTCTAAATCTACTTCAAAAATGTATCCTATTTTAGCAGTATCTTATATTTCACTTATCCTACTCAGTTTCTGACTTATCTTTATCTTACCCTGCATCTAGATGGCTACTGAATGAATTACAAACTTCTCTTATTTCGGCCTGCCTAATGGAATGCACACTACACCGACTTATGCTACATAATCCTAATGTAAGATGAGACAGTGAGACAGAAAATTAAAATTCTGGGCTCTCAGAATCCAATACTTCACATACGTTACAACTGTTCTTATCTTTAACATAACACTATGAGGCTCAGCAACCAATACTGTGATCAGATACACATACTCCCACTGAGAGGAGAAGGGTATCACCCGAGCCTCCTCCATTCATTTCCAATGGAAGAAGGCAGAGTGATAGTGGGTAGAGCTCGAAATCTCTGCAGAACAGCAGCCTAAGATGTTGGAGACAGCAATGCAGTCTACAATGACATCATCTGCTAGTCAGCCTGGAAATTGAGGAATGGACCTTGGACTCAAAGAGCCACAGTAGGAGTAGGTAGGCCCACATGACAGAAGAGGGAGTTGAACTGTTAAAAGAAATGAAATCCAGCAAGCTTTTTTACTGTCCTGAAGAATGCGGTGACACTGTGCATGCAACTGTTTATAACGAATAGTCCACAATTGTAGGATGAAGATTAAAAATCTGGAGAGCATGTCTTCGCATGCAAATTGCGTTTTGGCATGCCTTAGACCACAAAGGGACCGGGGCATGGCACGGTAAAGATGAAGTGCAAGGAATGGAACATTCTGTGGTTGTAAGAATAATGTTTAAAAGGTATTCTACCTGGTCATCACAACTGGGGAAACCCTGTTTGGTGAAGATGGCCAGAGAGGAGTACAGCCGCCATTCAGCCTTAGAAAGCTGCCAATTGGGTTTACACATAGGTGGGGCAGGAGTTAGCAAATGGATAGCACACAGGAAATGGTTGCTTGAGTACATGTCAGAGACAATAGATAAATCAAGACAACAAGCAAGCTGACAGTACAGAATGACAGGTTCAAATGGAAACATGTTTGCATGAAGTCTGAAAGAAACACGGGTGCTCCAGCGTTAAGGCAGATGAGGTTGAACTGATTGAGATAGTCAGCCAAGAGGACATTTTTTGGACAGGTTCTGGAAGAACCGCACAGGGGATGGTGTGCATTAAAGTCACCGAGCAGCAGGAAGGGGTGAAGGAGTTGACCAATTAGCTGAAGGAAGTCCTCCTTTGTGACACTGAATCATGGACAGATGCAGACAGTATAAAGAGAAAAGGTGGAGCAAGGAAGGAAAATGTGGACTGCAACATCTTGCAGCAGCCAGGTGTTCAGTGAGATGGTTTGACTATGAAAGTCATCCCAGACGAGAAGCATGACTCCCCATCCTCAGGGGGAAGGTCAAAATGAACTGTAAGAAAATGTGAGAGGTCAAACCAGTCACAAGGACACAATTTTGTAACATGCAGGTAGAAAACAAGGGGACACTGCAATTCAAGGAGTAGCCGCAATTCTTCTTTGTTCTACATCTACATGATTACTCTGTTATTCACAATTAAGTGCCTGGCAGTGTGTTCAATGAACCACTGTCAAGCTGTCTCTGTATTGTTCCACTCTCAAATGGCATGCGGGAAAAACGAGCACTTCAATTTTTCTGTGCAAGCCCTGATTTCTCTTATTTTATCATGATGATCATTTCTCTCTATGTAGGTGAGTGCCAACATAATGTTTTCACAATTGGAGGAGAAAATGCCTTGGTTTTAATGATTGCCACTCCAATTCACGTATCATGTCTGTGGTATTATCTCCCCTATTTCACGACAATACAAAACAAGTCACCCTTCACTGAACTTTTTCAACATCATCCCTCAGTCCCACCTGATGTGGATTTCACACCCCACAGCAATATTCCAGAATAGGGTGGGCAAGTGTAGTGCAAGTAGTCTCTTTAGTAGATCTGTTGCAACTTTAAGTATTCTGCCAATAAATCACAGTCTTCGATATGCTCTACCCACAGCATCATCATGTGATTGTTCCAATGTAGGTTATTTGTAATTGTAATTCTTAAGTATTTAGTTGAATTTACAGCTTTCAGATTTGTGTGAGATGTTGGATAATCGAAATTTAGTGGATTTCTTTTAGTACTCATGTGAATAACATCACACTTTTCTTTATTCTGGGTCAATTTCCACTTTTCGCACCACACAGATATCTTATCTAAATCATTTTGCAGTTTGTTTTGGTCATCTGGTGACTTTACAAGACGGTAAATGACAGCATCATCTGCAAATAATGTAAGAGGGCTACTCAGATTGTCTCCTGTGTTGTTATTATACATCAGGAACAACAGAGGGCCTATAACACTTCCTTGGGGAATGCCAGATACTACTTCTGTTTTACTTGATGACTTTCTGCCTATTACTATGAACTGTGACCTTTCTGACACAGCTGAGGTGACATTCCATAGGCACACAGTTTGGTTAGAAGGTGCTGGTGAGGAACGGTGTCAAAAGCCTTCTGGAAATCTAAAAATATGGAATCAATTTGACATCCCCTTTCGATAGCACTCATTACTTCATGAATATAAAGAGCTACTTGTGTTTCACAAGACCAATGTTTCCTGAATCCATGCTGACTATGTATCAATAAATCGTTTTCTTCTAGATAATTCATAATGTTCAAACACAGTATATGTTCCAAAACCCTGCTGCAAATGGATGTCAGCGATATGGGCCAGCAATTCAGCGGTCACTCTTATTTCCCTGGTTCGGTATTGGTGTGACTTGAGCAATTTTCCAGTCTTTAGGTATGGAACTTTCTGTGGCGAGCGGTTGTATGTAATTGCTAAATATGGACCTATTGCATCAGCATACTCTGAAAGGAACGTGACTGGCATACAATCTGGACCAGAAGCCTTACCTTTATTAAGTAATTTAAGCTGCTTTGCTACACTGAGGATATCTGTTTCTATGTTCCACATCTTGGTAGTTGTTCTCGATTGGAATCCGGGAATGTTTACTGTGTCTTCATTGGTGAAGGAGTTTTAGAAAATCGTGTTTAATAACTCTACTCTAGTGTCACTATCATCAGTGAATTCACCACTGTTATCGCGCAGTGAAGGTATTGATTGCGTCTTGCCACTGGTGTGCTTTATATATGACCAGAATCTCTTTGGGTTTTCTGCCAGATTCTGAGGCAGAGTTTTGTTGTGGAAATTATTAAAAGCATCTCGCATTGAAGCACACGCTATATTTCAAACTTCTGCAAATCTTCACCAATCTTGGGGATTTTGCATTGTTTTAAATTTGGCATGCTTTTTTTGTTACTTCTGCAACAGCAATCTGACCCATTCTGTGAACCGTGGGGGATCAGTACCAAATTTAAAACAACTTTGCCAGTCTTGGGGATTTTGTGTTGTTTTAAATTTGGCATGCTTTTTTTGTTGCTTCTGCAACAGCAATCTGACCCGTTCTGTGAACCATGGGGGATCAGTACCATCGCTAATTAATTTATGTGGTATATATCTCTCAACTGCCGTTGATACTATCTCTTTGAAATCATTCCACATCTTTTCTATGCTTACATGATCAGAACACAAGGAATGGAGACTGTCTCTTAAAAAGTTTCCCGACTTGGTAGAGCACAAGTGTCCTGTTTGTCTCAAGTTGCTACGTCAATATGCTACCTCAAATTGGCCTACAAAATCTACGCAAGCTACAGTGCATGCACGTTGAGTGAGTTTTTCAACATTCTCGCATGCTATTCGCACAAACAATTTGTTATTGAGAAAAAAATGAATAGGACCTTTTT
Source organism: Schistocerca piceifrons (assembly GCF_021461385.2). Lineage (NCBI taxonomy): Eukaryota > Metazoa > Arthropoda > Insecta > Orthoptera > Acrididae > Schistocerca > Schistocerca piceifrons. The sequence goes on along the minus strand of NC_060139.1, from coordinate 441,599,452 downwards.
TTATAGGAAATTTAAATTAGTTTAATTTTGTACTGCGACACTTTTTCGCTGGAGGGTGCAGTTTTCGAGTTATTCAAGAAAAACGTACAAGAGTGATATTAAATGTGTTCTATCTCGGAAACCATTTGGAATAGGCATATGTCCACACAGTTTTTTGTTCAGAATCACTAATATTATCACCCCTCAAAGCATGTACCTTTCCTCCTGACTCACCCTATATTTGCTCAGCAAGGGTGACAGGATACAAATTTCAGAATATCTCAGCAGTTTACATCAAATGTTTGGTGATGAGGACGAAGATGTGAAGAACAAGTGGAAAAAATTCAAAGGCATCGTTCAATATGTCCTAGACAAGTATGTTCTGAGTAAGGTTTTAAGGGATGGGAAAGATCCACCATGGGTTTTAATAGCCGTGTTAGAAAGGTGCTACGTAAACAAAGAGCATTTCATTTCAGATTCAAGAGGAGTAAAAACCTAGCTGACAAACAAAAGCTGAATGAAGCAAAAATGAGCATAAGGAGAGCAATGAGAGAAGTGTTCAATGATTTTGAAAGTAAGATGTTGTCAACTGACCTGAATAAATAGACTACGAGATTTTGTTCATATGTGAAATCAATAAGTGGGTCAAAATCATCCATTGATTCTCTCAGCGACCACACTGGCACCAAAATGGAAGGTAACAGAAAGAAGGCCAAAATACTGGATTCAGCCTTCCGAAGTTGTTTCACTGTGGAAGATCGTAACACTGTCCCTCCTTCCAATCATTGTACGAATGTTGAAATGGCAGATATTGAGATAACCAATTGCAGAATTGAAAAGCAGCTACAATTGCTTAGTAGTGGAATGGTGTCAGGACCAGATGAAATACCTATAAGATTCTATAAACATTATGTGAAAGAACTTGCTCCCATTCTAACGGTAATTTATCGTAGATAAAGCAAGGAAAGGTACTTAACAATTGGAAAAAAGTGCAGGACATATTGTTTTTAATAAATGCCATAAGGCAAATCCACCCAATGATAGATCCATATTGTTGACATCAATCTGTTGTAGAATTATGGAACATGTTTTATGCTCAATAATTATGACGTTTTTGGAAAATGAATGTCTTCTGTACAAAAATCAACATGGATTCCACGAACAGAGATCCTGCGAAACTCAGCTTGCTCTGCTCCTCCATGAGATCCATAGCGCAGTGGACAATGGCGCTCAGGCTGATACCGTGTTCCTAGATTTCAGTAAGGCATTCGAAACCGTCCCACATTGCTGTTTAATGAAAAAAAATACAAGCTTACAGAGTATCAGAGCAGACATTTGATTGGATTCAAGACTTTCTTGCAGATAGAACTTATCACGTCACTCTTAATGGAACAAAATTGACAAATATAAAGGTAATATCTGGAGTACCACAGGGAAGTGCAAAAGGACCATTGCTGTTTACCAAATATATAAATGATCTAGTAGAAACTGTCGATTGCTTTTTAGGGCTATTCGCAGATGACGCAATTGTCTATAGCAAAGTAGCAACGCCACAAGATAATAAGAATTTTCAGAACAACCTGCAGAGAATTGATGAATTGTGCAGGCTCTGGCAGTTGATCCTGAACATAAATAAATATAACATATTGTGCATACATAGGAAAAAAACCGCTACTGTACAGCTAAACTATTGATCACAAACAGCTGCAGACAGCGACTGCCATAAAATATCCATGCGTAACTATCCAGAGCGATCTTAAGTGGAATGGCCACATAAAACAGATAGTGGGAAAAACAGAGACCACGCTCAGATTCATCAGAAGAATCTTAAGGAAATGTAACTTATCCGCGAAAAAAGTGGCTTATAAGGCACTTGTTTGCCCGATTCTTGAATATTGTTCATCTATCCGCGATTCCTATCAGATTGGACTGGTAGAGGAGATAGAGAAGATCAAACGAGGAGAGGTGCTTTTCATCACGGGATTGTTTAGCTGGCGAGAGAACTAAACAAACTCCACTGGAAGATGTTAAAAAAGAGGCATTGTGCATCATGGAGAGATTTACAATAGAAATTTCGCGCCAGCACTTTTCAGGAGGAGTCAGGCAATAAATTACTCCCCCCCCCCCCCTCTCCCGCCGCCTCCCACACATACACACATACATCTCACATATTGACCACAAGGAGAAAATTCAAGAAATTGTACTCGGCTACACACAAATTTTCTTACTTTCTGTATATAACTTATTATTCTGAACCATGGCCCATATCACAATGCTTCATGTGCTGTTGGTGTGTTTAACATCTGCTACTGCATGTTGAGCTAATGGTTAACATCCATCCCCACTGTAATGTTACACATTCAGACACACTATTCATCTGTCTAGGGTTGGCACTGAGGAGATGTGAGTAAGCTTATTTGGCTGAGTGCAAGTCAGCAGTGTGAGGAGGCCACTCAGCTGCTCCAGGTGAGGTCAGGTAAAAAGGCAGTCAGTGAGTGCTCAGATATGGAAAATTTGGACAGTGATTGCTCGTATTGCCGGAGTGCAGGAGATGTACCAGTAACGGTGATGTTTAAGGCAGTCAGAAATATGGCTACTTACAACTCATAGAAATTCAATAATAAATCACAGTTCCATAGTCAGGCACATCCGAATACATATGCAGTCTCAGAAAAGTGAAGCACATCCAATGAAACAATAACATATTTTAAAACCTACAAAAGTGAATAATTTATAGTTACCAAATATCTACACAATGAAACTGAAAACTAACCACCTTTAAATGATTTGTGTGATTTCAACAGTGTCTTGATCGTAGCATAGCACTTTAGCTATTGTGGTGTGCGTACTGTAAGACCTTCGGTACACACACACCATCAGATTATTTGACTTGTTGCTCTATGCGAGTGTCAGCAATATGTCTCTTGGTATTATCGTGGCGTGTTTATCTTCTGCCGTTAGGTCAGACGATAGAAATGCCACTTGCATGCTTAGAGTAGCAGACTGACGGTGACCAACCTTAAACAGAACTTGATTAATTTTCACACACATTTATTAAAATAATAAAAAGCATAGATATTACGTAACTTGATTCTGGATGTTGTTTGCAATTGACAATCTGAAGTTCCTTTGGTCTTGGTACGTTAAACTTATTCTCACATATCTCTGATACTTGACAAAGTGTCTATTCATTTATCTTCATGGCTATGTACAGGAATATGATAATCTTATTAGGCACAGACTGAAACTTGATTATAGACTAATGCAGACTGACTAATCGGAGGTCTGTACACTCATTATAATACCTCGAGCGTTCAGGTATCACTGCACGAGTGTGATCCGCGAGGAGAAAAGGTTCTACGTTAGCAACAATCTCATTGGCTGTGTTACATATTAATATGCGGATCGGCGGAAGCAGAATTTGGTCCGTCTCTAAGACAGTGCCATCTCATAGTGCGGAGATGGGCGAGCGCTGCGCCTGCGTTGTTGTGCTTAGCAGGGCGCACTCTATTGGGAAAGTTGTGTGTGCGCTGACTACGCGGAACTATGGACACAACAGCTATCATCCCTGAAAGCTTAACATCTGCATCTATATTGTTTATTGATGTATTATGTTTTTATATCTTTTTCATTGTGAAAACGTCTGTCAGAACATTCTGTTCTGCACAATAACACAGCAATTGAATGCAGCATGAATGGCAAATGTTTTGTCGTATTTGTGTAGATATTTAATAAGTATTTTACTACTTTTGCCAGTAACTTAATTTAAATTTTGATGATAGTTGATACTAAAAGCCACTGTAACTTAAAAGTGATGACTTGCATGTATTGGCTGACACCATACTTGAAAAGAGTGCCAGAAGATGCTTCTGTCAAGATGGCCTAAGGAACTGTTTAATGTGAACACACATGTGCAAGAATTCCGGCTTGTTCATTTATGAATGAACTATTATTTGTACTTATTTTAAATGGTCTGATTGTGGCCAAATATTTGTGACATTCTTGTTATTAAAAATTGTTACAGTTTATTATTTTAGAGCTGAAAGTGGTCAAGTTTAGTCACGCCTAGAGAACACAAGAATAATGTATTTTTGGTGAATGTGGCTTTCAGCCAATGAGAATTAGCTAGTGGCGGTACAGTACTGGAATCAAGTGAAGATGGGCTCTTTTTGAGTGGTGCTCTAAAGGGAGCGATTAAGGACTTTTACATTGAGATGTGGAAGAAGGCTGACCTGCCTGAGGTACCATAAGATACTTTTGTGTAGTTGATAAATTCTGGGCTATAAATGTCTGCTAGACTGCTTTAACTTGCAATGGGACTTTAACTTTCATAAAATCAGAAGAGGCCCCAGTTCAGAACTCAGACTTTTTCTCCCTGCAGTAACATGATTCACATTTTCCGTCGCACTTCACATAGTGTAGACTGGGAACTGTCTGCTAGGCATGCCTGTGTGAACTGACAGGGCACGACCAGTGCTGCCTGAGTTGTTGTTCCGCCGGCAGAGGGCGCGGCCGAATTCTCGCGTGCCCTCTGGTGGGCGGGACTTTACTTGCAGCAACTACTGTCTGTGATGCGCCGTGTTGATGTGCACCTCCCGCGTTCTTTCTGGTGGCTACTGCACTCCTTCTCCTTCGGTGGGGGTGGGGGAGGGGGGGGGGTGAAGCCACTGTGATCCACTTGCGTCAGAAAGTGGAGCGTCGTGCAGTAGCGATGACCTCCACGTCCATCGGAAGGCTGGAGTCAGTGGGATCTGCCAACCCTCGAGCCAGAACCTTCGAATATGGTTGGAAGTGACCCACACCCGTCATCCCACCACCGGAGCCCGGGACAGAATGGGCGACTAGCCGTCGAACTCCAGATCCCGGGCCACCTTGGGAGGGGCAAGACCCAGTGGCGGGGACGATGGTGAAGGGACAATCACAGGTGAACCAGCCTCCTGACAAACCAGGCCTGCGAGGAGGGCCGGCTCTCACCGGGCCATCTCTAACGCTGGCGATGCCGGTGCTGGAGCTACTGGAGGCCACCACGACTGAGAACCATTGAAGTGTGGGAGTCACAGGGGGGAGGGGCGGTAGCGTCCCCTGAGAAAACAACACGGGTGCCAGCAAAGGGGAAGCCGGCGCCTGAGGGATCGGAGGGTGGGTGCCCAAACGTGGATGTAGCTGATTTTGGTGACGATGCAACTCCCAGTCCCCCCCCCCCCCCCCTGCAAGGTATAGAGCCGGCGGCCATTGCAGCGCAGGACCACCACTGGTATCCAACGTGGATTGCGACCAAACCCACGTGCCTGGACTGACATACCCGGTGGAAAGCCAGGTATCCCATTTTGCGACGACTATTGAGGACCAGGCAGGAGGTGCGGCAGAGTCCTAGGTTGGCACCCGTGGAGGAACTCTGCGGAGCTGTGTTCTCCCATCGTTGTGGTCAAGTATGCCGTCAGGAAAAACGTCAACGCCTCCTCCGCAGGAAATTCGTGCACATACTTTTTCATCTGTGTCTTAAATGTGCGCACCATGAGCTCAGCTTCCCCATTCGATTGTGGATTAAAGGGGGGAGAGCAAACGTGCCGAATACCAAAGCGCCTACAAAAATCCTGGAAGGTCTGCGAAATAAACTGAAGTCCATTGTCCGATACCAGGGTGACTGGCAGACCTTCCACAGAAATGATTTTTGCTAGTGCCTGGATTGCAACTTCTGAAGTGGTTGAGGAGCAGCGAACCACATATGGGAATGTGGAATAAGCATCAATGACAAATGAGCCAAAAGCCATTGAGAAACGGGTCTGCTAAATCTATGTGAACACATTCCCATGCCTGGGTTACAGGCGGCCATGAAGAGAACGCTGACCTAGGAGACGCCTGTTGGCTCACACACTGGTAACAGGCGGCCACCAAGTGCTCAATTTCTCTGTCAATACCGGGCCAGTACACATGTACGCGAGCCAAGGTTTTAGTACGGCAAACACCCCAGTGCCCCTCATGTAATAACGTGAGGACCTCCCTTCGCAAAGTTGCAGGAACAACCACATGAGGAGCTGTATCATCGGTAGCCAGAAGGAGAACTCCTTCCAAGACTGAGGCGGTCTCGTAGAACAAAATAATTACGAAAAGGGTCCGAGGCCTGGCCTGGAGGTCGGTACGACCACCCCTGCTGAACGAGGCGAACTACTTGCCGGAGAACCGGGTCAGCTGCCATTTCCCTGGCGCTCTAGAACTAGTGATCAGGAAGCCATCAACCACTTGGTGGGACGCCACATCCAAAAGAAAACACATAATCTCCTCCCGATCGAACTTAGGATCTGGGCCCACCAGAAGATGGGAAAGAGCGTCGATGTTGGCATGCTGTCCAGTAGGGCGAAAATGAATGTCATAATGGTACTTAAAGAGGAACAAGGCCCAGCAGTGCAGTCTGTGAGCCGCTCTATCTGGAATCTTAGAGGCAGGGCCAAATAACGATATTAATGGCTTATGGTCGGTGATTAACTGAAACTTCGTGCCATACAAGAAAGGGTGAAACTTGGTAACTGCATAGACAATTGCCGAAGCCTCTTTTCCACCTGGGAGTAATGGGCCTGCAGGGGACTAAGAGTTTTAGACGCAAACGTCAGTGGCTGCTCAGAGCCAGGACTGCCCCCACCCCATACTGCGAAGCATCTGTAGCCAGGACCAACACCTTTTTGGGGTCAAAAGTAGCCAAACAAGGCGCTGACGTGAGGAGACCCTTCAACGAGGTGAACGCTCGCTCGCATGCAGGCGACCAATCAAAAGGAACACCCTTGCGCAGAAGGCAGTAAAGGGGGCGGGCTATGGTGGAAGCCCCGGGAATGAACCGGTGGTAATAGGCAATCTTGCCTAAAAAAGCTTGTAACTCCTTCAGCAAATCGGGCTGCAGAAGGTCGACGATACCTTGGACCGAACTTCCTAGCGGCTGGACACCGTGCCGAGAGATGGTGTAGCCCACATACTCAATGGACGGTTGGAAGAAGTTCGACTTACGCAGTTTGCAACGCAGGCCCACTGACCTGAATTTGAAAAAGAGCGTTCGAAGGTTGTGCAAGTGTTCCTTCGTGCTGCGGCCTCTGACAATTATGTCGTCCAGGTAATTAATACAATGAGGGATTGTCGACGTGACGTGCTCAAGATAACGCTGGAATGTCGCCGGGGCACTGGATATTCTGAAGGCCACGGTGGAGAACAATTCACCAGAACGAGGCAAGGGACAGGTGTCCAACACCAATTGGGAATTAATGGTGGCCTTGAAATTGACACAAATACGTAATTTTCCCGAGCGTTTCCTGACAATAACAAGGGGCGAAGCCCACTCACTAGAAGAAATGGGAAGATCGACCCCTAGGGCTGTCAGCCGGTCTAGCTCTGCTTTTACCTGAGGGCGGAGAGCCAAGGGGATCTGCATCGCGCGTAGAAAACGTGGGCGAGCCGACGCCTTCAATGTTAAGTGAGCTTTAAAGTCTGAAACACGCCCCAGGCCCTCCTCAAAGATATCCTTAAAGTCAGAATCAAAGATTTCAATGATTGATAGGGAACGTCTTCGGAGACCAACTGTACAGTGTCTGTGATTGAAAGGCATCCAATCCAAAAAGGTTAGCGGAGCTCACATCACTGACAACAATAAAAGTAAGAGGCTGAGTGACTGATTTGTAAGTAATGTCAGTAGTGAATTGCCCCAGTAGGAGAATGAACTGTTTACCATTACCGCGTAGACACCGGTAAACTGGCACCAAAGGGGGCAACCCAAGGTCGGAGTAAGTTTTTCTTGCTTGTCTTCCCACCAGCTGCGAACACGATACGGGAATTGTTTACACATTAGCGTCCCGTTTTCCTAGCACTGACACCTTCTTCACGCCTGTATCTACTTGCAGTTGTAATCGGCGCGACCGAACCGCCACCTCGATAAAGAGTTTGTGTGCCGATGCGTCGTGAGCCCAGCCTGAAGAAACTTCCTGAATGTCAACGTCCATGTCCTCTGTACCTGCTTCCTTCGATTCTTTTGAGGCTGAGCGGCAAACTTTAGCAATGTGTCCCTTTTTATTACATTTGCGCCCAATGCTGGGGGCACTCTGACCGATCATGATGTATATAGCACGACGCACAGGAAGGTAACAGGGGCCGGTGGCCGGAACTCTGTTTACGCGCCATTCGGGAGTGGCTGTAGCGGCCGGATTGTACCACTCGCACGTCGTCCACCCCGGACGTAGTGGACGCGGCCACGCTGCCCTCAACTGCCGCGACGTCGCACCACGCTTCCAGCTGTTGACCTGCGGTGTGAGAGACTTCATACGATTGAGCAATGGACATGACTTCCTCAAGGGAAGAGTCTTCCAACTACAGGACCCAATGCCAGACCTCCCTATCAGGGGCAGAACGAACAATGACATCGCGCACCGTAACGAGGGCATACGACTCTCGCGACTGCTCCGTGACAAAATGACACTTGTGACTAAGACCGTGCAGGGTACCGGCCCATGTCCAGTAAGACTGATGGGGCTGTTTCTTGCACTGATAGAACTCGACCCTAGCCGCCACAACATGCGTGCGGCAGCGATAATATGAAGACAACAAGGAACATAAGGCATCAAAAGACAAGGACGAGGGTTCCTGCAACGGCGCTAGCTGCCGCAAAACTTGAGATATCCAAGACAAGAAAATAGCACGACATACCTCCGCATCGGCAACATGAAACGCCTGGAAATGCTGCCGAAGGCGATGAACATACGCATCCCAATCCTCCGCCGTCTCGTCATACGGGGGAAAGGGAGGAGGGAACGGCGCTGGAGCAGACTGCGTGGAGAGCAACGCCGGACGCACTTGTTTCATGGTTGCCAAGAGCTCCGTCTGCTGCTCAACCAAAACCCGCACTAAAACCTCCATGCCGTGGATAAGCTGTGAAACTGGAACAACAATGCAACAAGCGAAAGAACTACCCTATTCACTGCCAATTGTGTAGTAACACGATTCACGTTTTCCGTCACACTTCACATAGCGTAGACCGGAAACTGTCTGCTAGGCATGCCCGTGTGAACTGACTGGGCACGGCCCGTGCTGCCTGAGTTGTTGTTGTTCTGCCAGCAGAGGGCGCGGCCGAATTCTCGCGTGCCCTCTGGTGGACGGGACTTTACTGGCAGCAACTACTGTCCGTGACGCGCCATGCCGATGTGCACCTCCCGCAATCTTTCTGGTGTCTACTGCACTCCCTGTATTATGGAATTAAAACTAGACACAGTATGAGCATCTATTCCTTATCTCTTGTGTGTTTATGCATAAACCGTCACGCAGAATCGTGAATTATTTTGAGCTAATGACTATTTCATTTACTGTGATCACAAAACAAACTGAAGTTTTATGCATTTCTTGGGTGACTACTTACCTTGAGGATTGTGATACCATTCTTGTAACACAATTACCTTTTAATAAGGTTATCTTTCTGACTGTTGTATAACTTGTAATTGTAGGACCACTTACCGTTTATTTGAGATTAGTTACTGGAATAAACATTATTTAATGTAATTCTCTGGTGTCATCTTCAAAAATTTCAGACATTAGAATAAAACCATTTTGCTAATTATTTATTATCTTTTATTTAAAATTTTTGATTATTTTATTAATTCATACTTCTAACTGATGCATTCACAATTTGACAGCAAGATCACAGGTACGTTATTATTTGTAGTGAGTTTAGGTACAGGGCATGACAGAAGATCTAAACGGTCGCCCCTGCGAATTTATTGAGCCATTCTTTTTAAACAGAGCTAGGCATAGCCCAGTTTTCTAAGTATCTCATTATCAATCCTTTTTTTTTCAAAATTAAAAAAAAAAAAAAACATTTTCATGTGACAATGTCAGCACTGTAAGTGTTGCAAGTAGCAGTTAAGGCTGAAGAATAGCAAGTGTTGGAATATGCCTATACCTGCACATGTCAACAGCTTGTGCTTCACAAACAATAAAGTCACTTCTAAATACTCACAGTCATGCTGGAGGATTGTTGTTTGGTCTCTTTATACTCCAAGCCCACCAACCGACCATGCTGAAGGATATTATATCAAGTTATCTGATACACATATTCTACTTCTTTTTTCTTCACTTTTCAAATAAGTGTGTTGTGTTGCAGAGATTAACAATTGAGAACAGTTTATAAGAGATGTGAGCACACTTGATCCCTCATGAGAAATGTCAATGTTATAAAAAGTGTATGCCAAATGATACTTTTTCACGGGTGGGCAAACATTCGTTTCTTATTATGTCATGATGAATATATTCGTCAATGAGTGTCTACTGTTTGCCAGGTGGACAGGAATTATGTGGGCTACCCATATCAAGACATGACATTTGCATACTGCAAAACTCTATTCATCAGGCAAGGTGATTAGAGGATATCAATTTAGTGCAGTCTAAGTTTACTTATGTTTTCTCTTGTCTCAACAGACGAACAATTTTATCAAAGCTTAGTGTGAGCTATTTTTAAGTGTGCCTTCTCCTCAACTTTGCAGAAAAGAAATATTAATTATAATGAAGCTGGAAAACGTTGTCATATCATAAACTTTGTACAACTGGGGTACAAACAAAGAAAAATAAACGTAGACATTACTCAATTGCAGGAATGCTTGCTGTTGGTTGAATAGGAGCCTATGGCTGAGTGTGTGCAGCAGAAAAGCACGTGGAAATCACAAATACTGATCAACAGTAGTCATCAAATTGTGTGCATATGTGCGTATTGCCATATTTTCAGCTGTGCTGTTTATAATGTTACGCTGCAAACACAGTACACAAAATCAAAAATTTACGATACAAAAAAAACTGTACAATACCTTTCTGCTGTACTGTGATTGTGTGTCAACTTAGCTTCATCCTTGAGCTCCTGAAAGAAGGATGGAGAACATCTGTAATAATAATAAATAACAATAATCACAACAACACCTGTGTGGAGTTGCCATTCTGCCATCAGGCATGTCCCCAGATATAAGATGGAGAAATATTGATCAGGTATGGAGGGTATCAGAGAAAAAAAAGATTTCTTGGGTGGACCAAAACTGCCATCCATAGATCACGTCTCTATGACATGTTGGTGTCAGTGTTCAGCCGCACCTGCACCACGTTATAGATGCAGCTGAGTAGTCAACTTTGGAGCCCACAACCTAAGAAGTTATTTCAGTATCGTCACAGCAAAGTGTTCCTAAAGCAATTAAGCATGCTGACAATGTCCTCAACAGATGTAACTGCTGCAGGTGATAAGTAACAAGGTAAAACCAGCAATACAACAAGTCACACATCTGTGCGTTTTGGTTTTGGGAGCCCAAAACAACACGCAAGGACGATTCGGATCACTGTTGTAAATACAATCACAAAATTAAAACCCAGAATAAGCCATTGGCTTGGAACATTAAGAGCTGACTGTGCAAAGCAGTTGATTCTAGACATGCACACAAAAGAACTTTGATCTAGCTTGCCTTGGAAACCTGCATCGCATAAACATTACTCTGTGATTGCTTCACTGCAAACTAGGATCAACAGTAACTAGCAACATTTTGCAAACTGAATCAAGTTCAGTTGCAGTCATTATGTAACAATCTAGTGAAACTATAAAAGAATAGATTTTGTTTAACTCAAGTACAAGCTGAAGGTAAATATAAAATAAAGTGCTGTTAACACTCCCACACTGATGATCTTAGAAATGATTTTTTGGATTTATAAAGTTATGTCCAAGAGAATAATGGTGATGTAAATAATGACTACAGTTAAGTGCTCCAATAACAATTCTTAATGGAAAGTATGACTGGGAAATTCGAACTATTTGCAGCAAACAGTTAACTTTATGGAGATCGACTACATTCAATAATGACTGAACATCTATTACAAAAATGACTCTAAGCTTGAACAGCAGTAACTACACATGACGTATTAACTTTTAATCTATCGAACAAGTGCTTAATCTGCTGTGGCAACTGCACATCAATTAATGAACAGAAATAGTATGAATGTGTAAGACAATTATTAGGGTCGTGTTTACAGGCCAATTACAGAATGAAGTTGTCTTGGAAGCTTAGTGATTACATGCTGAACTAAAGTGCCAATGGTACAGCAGTGTGTGAATGTAGGTCAGACCCCCCCCCCCCCCCCACACACACACACACACACACACACACACACACACACACACACACACACCTCTGACAATGCTGGTTAATCTGCAAAACAGCAAGCTGCAATGCACTGCATCATTGTACATATTAAACTGTTGGTCCCCAAATAGCTGGATATCAAATGTCTGAGAAAGGCAATTATCATATCAATGAACCACTGTAGTTGTAAGACCAACCTTTTAGTAGGCAGCAAACAACATAAATGTGTGCTCTGTGTTAATAATTTCTTTAGCAATGAGTAACAATGGCTTTAATACCTCCTAAGTATTAAAAAGCACGTTCAGCAAATGCTGAAAGTATAACACGATGCCACAGTCATCTACAGTTTGTGTTCACAGTGCAGCTGGATGTGCCTCCTAATGGAAAATGGTAGGCGGCCAAAAATTATCAACTGTGAAACGATATATTCTCTAGAATATTGGTTATAAAGATAACAATGACAACTCTATGTTTTGAAACCATACCACCGGACAATGAAACATGCTTTTTCCTAGCATTAAGGGCCACTGTGATGGCCAGCACTCCATGTCCAAGAACCTTAGTGCTGAGAATTATACAGTTTCTGCAGTATTGATTGGCATCTTTATTGACCACACCTGGTGTACCATGAGCTGCTCTCAGCTATGCAAGAGAGAGAGCACTTTTAAACCTGCCGTCAGGGCAAGCTCACTATCCGTCACTTGCTGTTCTCCATTGGGTGGTGCCAAGCATACTGCCACCAGAGCTGGTGTGATCTAACTACATGCAACACTGGTTGGCCATCTTTTTAAGCAACCACACTCAGCGTTTCACACTGAGGTTTAGTGCATTGACAGACTTATCAACATTAGTACAAAAGACTGCAGTGAGGACAATATGTCAATTTAGCACGACACTACTAAGCATTACTGTGTATCAGAGACTTAAGTAAGTGTATCAGCATTCAAGAATATTTGTTACAATCAAGAACTTTATTCTCTCTGTATGTAGCTCAGCACCACAGAAGAACCTACAACAGTTCAAGTTACATATATCTCAACTCCTAATGTACACAGTGAAAATGAACATATTACTGAGTTATCTTCTTGTACATGCCTAACTGTGTTTGTTGGCCACCTTTTTTACCAGTACAACTGTTTCTTTTCATTTGTTTTGCAGATATCTACTTCTACATTTTTTAGCTGTGGAGAAGTTTCTTTAAGAAGCTTGAAAGGCTTCATCTACTTATTTTACTCCATCTTTACAAAATGAAACATAGAATAATAAACATTCTGTATCTATGATGTAAGATTAATTCCTGCAGTCAAAAAGCAATAATCATGTCAATGGTTGATTTAGAGGTGTTGCCAAACATGTCTCATTCAGTTGGTCTATGTCCAGTGTTACACAACATAATTCATGAGCTGCATTCATTTTCTGAATACAAAGGGGAATTCACATGCTGGGTCTCAACAGTTTCCTTCAAACTTACAGGTTCTGGAGATCAGTGGCCAGACACCAGTTTACAATAGCAGTATGACACAATTCTCAAAAATATTCGAAAAAATTGACTTTGAAGATTACACACGCTGTTAAGTACAAAACATTTCACGTAATGTAACAGAACTGGTAGTAAATGAGTGCACAGCACCGAAATCTAGTATTGGCAAAGTTACTGGTTTCAATCCCGCTTGAAGGAATTCTCTTTTTTTATTTTTATTTATTTATTTTTTTATTCAATATTTATTAGCAAATGGTAATTTTAATTAATAAATACAGGATTAAAAAATAACATTTCACCATTTTTTATTACTAATGACATGAAATGCAAGTATTCACAACAAAAAAAAAAATGCAAAACATCACATTTATTTCTAATCACTGAACAATATTATTGACATACAGGTTCAATCTAAAAGTTGCATACAGACTTAAGGAGCTGACTGAAAAGTCAAAATACAACAACTTTAGAATAGGAGCTTATGGTCTTGGAAGTAATCCTCACCCAGAGAAAGCTTATGAATGTCAAGAACACCAAGGATAATCAATGCACATACACCGTCACTTCAGCACAGATAATGTACCATTCATGCATACATAAAACTTCTTGTCATTCAAACAAATTCCATCTGTCATCATGCTGTTAAGGTCTCATGTATAAGTTGATGTGTACATATATCTGATTACCATTTGTCATTGGAAATAATTTATTTCTGAAAGTAAATGTAACTGTATATCTAAAAACAAAGATGCTGTAACTTACCAAATGAAACATTGGTATACTGATAGAGACAATAACAAACACAAACACACACACAAATTTCAAGCTTTCGCAACCCATGGTTGCTTCATCAGGAAAGAGGGAAGCAAAGGGAAAGACGAAAGGATGTGGGTTTTAAGGGAGAGGGTAAGGAGTCATTTCAATCCCGGGAGCGGAAAGTTACAGCATCTTTGTTTTTAGATATATTTTTCTCACATGGAATGTTTCCCTCTATTATATTCATGTCAGTAAATGTAACTGGATAGACGAAAAATCTATTCACCAAGAGGTAGCAGGAGACCACACACATAAAAATGCACTGAAATTTGCATGCTTTCAGAGCCAGTGCCTCCTCCTTCTGGCAGAAGGGTTGAAGGGGAATGAAGAGGGGTGAAGGAAAAGGACTACTGAAATTTAGGAAATGGTGAGAGTTCAGAACAGTTGCCCAGAACCCCAGGTCATGAGGGACTTCCTAGACAGGATGAGAAGGAATCTGTGCTCTTTGACAAAAGTGGGTTGTTATTGCAGTACTTCTATGGACTGATAATGTGCACTGCAGCATTCCCAAAGACAAATGCAATGTTTGGGGCATGTACAGTACTTTGCAAAATGTAATAGTACACTTACAGTGTCTGACGATGTTTGTGGTTGCCTTATATGCTTGGTAGTGTGTGTCAGAATTCTGTGTGATGTAGTTATGGTTGTATTGAACATGGTAGTCACAGCTGAGTAAACAGAACATCATCTCTGCTATACTTAAGGTACATGCGCACTGTTTATCCTTGTTGTTCCAACAGTCCAAAGCATTCACAGAACTACTTCCAATATCATAAATACCTACTCCAATATTGTTGTATGTTAAATACTTCAATTTGTGCATGACCTTCTGAATACTGCTTTACATACTTTTCTTTTAACAGAAACAAATTTCACATTTCTTTATCAAATTTTTATTACTTTCTTATGGCTGGTAACGAAAAATAAATGTATATTATTCACAAAAATCATAATTCAGTATTTGCTTGTGTGGTAATTAATACATCCATTTGATAAAAAAAAAATTGAAATAATTTTGTTTTTAAAAGGTTGCTAAAATCAGATTCGTCCCTCCAACTTTGCTATTACAAGACTTTTACACTATACTCTCAGCTACTGATGACTCTGTTACGGTTTTTGAAATGTTTTGTACTCATCAGTTCTTGGAAATCATCAAATCTTGAGCAACTTGTACTGTCTCCTTGTAAGATCAACACTGATCTCCAGAGAGTGCCATTTATACAGTAGCCTCTAAATATTCTAGCACTGATAAAAGGTAATAAACCCAAAGAACTGGCAAATATGCTCAATTCACTACAAAGTAAAATATCATCATTACAACAAACCAGATTTACACATGAAGAAACACCAGATTAAGATAATTATAGTATGTGCAAAGAGAAACCAGGAAAAACCTCACTAGGTACTACATTCATAATTACCAAATCATTAACAGATTCAGTGCTAAATTTTTCAATACCTTCAGGAAGATTCTCTCTTCTCACAGTACAGTATAGGAATAAGAGGTACACATTAATTAATGCATATGCATCAACCAATAATGACAAGAAAAAAATAACCCAGAGAAACTACATGAGTTCTGGGAACAATGGTACAAAGTTAGATAAAGTGCCATGTAAAAATGTATACATTTTATTAGGAGATTTTAATGCTCAGACTGGTTAAGAAAATGTATTTGAAAAAATTATTTGCAATGATTCTGTTTGCACATAAATGAATATAAATAGAAAAGACTCATACATCTGTGTGAAAATTTTCACATGAAAATAGCACTAACAAAATTCATAAAGTTACCTAAAAACATTATCAACCAATAACATGATTAGAGAATTTCAGGTAGATCATGTTGCAACAACTGAGTGGAATTCCAAAGGGATAATTAAAGTGAAAAATTAAAAAAAAAAAAAGATTCAATAAAGAAACTGATCATTTTTTTTCAACAAAAGTAAGCAAACACTCCTATAATTAGGGTATCTACAGCTAAGATAATTATGCATAATGAAAGGAACACTCAAACAAATTAAAATATATTGAGATGTTGAAATGCTGCTTAAAACTGACTGAGAGTCAAATTTGCCACATTAGCTGTTTTATTGCAGTTGCTCAGAGACTGGCACCATGCAATTACATCCTCAGGTGTTCTTAAGGTCTAATTGTCCCACATTATTTAAAATGCATTAAGCAATTTAGTTGTCATGGGACATTAAAGTGTTCCTTTCAATATATACAGGGTGATTCATGGATATATGTTATTCTATAAGCAAAACTATAGACAAAAGTTCATATAGACATAGGTCCGCAAATGTGTAGTTATGGCTAATAAGATATTTTACCTGAAATTCAGCAACTTCGCTAATATAAAACCATCACAAAACTGTACCAGGATAAAGTATAGGACGATTTCCATTTATTATATTGTTATTAATCAGGTGAATCTAATAAAAGATGTCCCAGGCACATAGCTGCAGTAGTTTTCCAGAATATCCACAGAAAGAAAGAAGTAATTTTGTAAAATTTTTAATTTATTAACTACTTGGCCCAAGTTGTTTTTTTTAAATTCTAGACAACTGCACAAAGTTTTCAACAGAAGTTGTAGAGAATTTAATTTTGGAAAAATTCCTCTGTAGTAAATTTGAAAGATATCCCTATTTCATAAATAATCTGCAAATTACAACAGTTACTATGTGGTTTCACTTAAATACACTGTTGTTGTTATGTTCTTTCACTGAAAAATACAGAAAACTCACTCGTTTCAAGGTTTGGAAATGACCGAAACGACTCACTATCGGTTACCAACAATGACATAAAAGTTTCTACATTCTTAATGGAAAGTAAACAAATTTATTTGTATAATAATCTCTCTTCCTCTGGATGTTCTGTAAAACTGCTGCAGGTACATGTCTGGGACATGCTTTATTAAATTCACTAGTCCAGTAACAAAAAAACAAATGTAAATCAAGCTTTACTTGAACCCTGTACAGGTTTGCAATGGCTTCATATTAGCGAAGTCACTAAATTTCAGGCAAAATCTTTTATTAGCCATAACTAAACATTTGCAGACCTATGTTTACATGAACTTTTTGCTTTAGTTTTACTTGTAGAATAACATATTAAAATATTTACATATTTCCATGAATCACCCGCATAACAAAAGTAAGACTTCTGGTCCACAATATGCAATAATCAAATTCTCAAAAGATTTTTAAATTTACAAATTAAAACTTAAAGAATATAATATACAGTTAAACAGAAGCATGAGAAAATTAGATTCGGGGAATGGGGAAGAAGAAGAAGAGAAATTACATCATGAAGCAAAACAAAAAATCCCAGAGAAAAGAATACAAAACACCTGTGGTGGACAATGGAGTGTGACAAGGGAATAACAGAAAAACTAAAGGCCTGAAAAATATGGCATGCTAATAAAAATGAAGAAGATTTGAAGAATACAACAGCATAAAAAGAACATAAAATTATTAGGAACATTGAGACAATGTACAAGAAAGAGCAATTAGATTTGACAGATCACAACTTCATGAAAAACCATAGCACAGGCTGTTATTAACCATTTTAGAAGAAATTAAAGAAATTTCAGCCATGTTTTGGGCTATGAACAATAGAGACAAGTGCAAAAACTCAGCCAAGTATAAAAATGTTGAGGCTTTTATGGCCACGTTGGTTTATTGCCTGTTGCCTTTTGTCTCAGAAAGTACAAAAGAAAAAGGCATCATGAGCTTCAGAAACAGATAAGCAATGTGGGTGCAAGTTTGGGAACCATTCTAATACACACAGCTCAATCCATACAAACACTGCATGCTGATTTGCACCATTGTGCACCGCATTACGATGTTAATTATGATTACAGTTTTCATCTGAGTTTGTTTTTAGGAAAATGGGTACATTATTTGTGTATTCCAGTGCCCTAAAATTTAATAATGATACACCAAGAACGTGCTGCGCAGGTGGAAAGCAAAATTTGCCAGAATTATGTTAATTATCTGAACCATTATCAACACTGGTGTCAGGTGACATGAGCCAATCAAAATATTTCTTGGCAAATATATGCAAGTACAGTTCATGATTCCTAATAAGACTGTTCAGTGCAGTAAATATCATATGCAAGAATTAGATGATAGCAGTCAAAATACAAGAAAAAATTTATAACCATGCAGGATCACTACCACCACTGCCAAACACACTCACAATTTTTTTAAATTTATTTCATGGGAAAAATTGATAAACAAATCAACTGTCACTGTGTTACAAACTGTAGTCAATCAACATTATCAACAGATCATCATGATATTTCTGTGCCTACATTCAAACAAAAACTAAAATCTTTAAAGGATTTCAAAGTCAAGCAACATGTTTTTGAACAGACACACTGTTGGATGTATTCCACTGAATGGCAAAATAGAGAACTGCACATGCACACATTTTTATTTGGTTGATCAAAAACGTCACATCACATCAAATTGATCAAGTCATCTTAGCAGAAATACCAGATGCTGATACCATTTTGCACTTATTTGAAGTCATCACCAAAAACACGATTCATAGTCCATGTGATTTACTTAACAATAATCCATCATGCACGTTCGGTATGAAATACATGGAACAATACACAAGAGACTTCTTTGTTGAGACTACTGCTGGGCATCCACTCTACTGTCTATGATCAACCAAAGACAACAGCAAATTTATCAGATGGGGGGGAAAAAAAAAAAAAAAAACTATGGCGCTGAAGTCGATACTTGTTGGGTTGTATCATATTCACCATTACTCTAAAAAAATACACAGAGAACACATCAAAATTGAGTATTACCAGTATGATGAAATTGGTCAAGTAAATTAACTGCAATTTTCTCGTTGTGCACAGATGATATGCTTACTAGGGAGTTACTTCATTCTGAAGTGCCAACATACTAAGCATGGAATGCAACAGCTGACAATTTCCAATATCGTAAGTGAGGTAAAACAGCTGCAGAATATCCCAATTTATATTTGACCAATGTGTTAATCCATGTGTACACTATTCACTCAAACAATGAATAATGTTTTAACTTGCATTTACTATTAATTAATGTACATGGACCAATATCCTTCCAAGAACTGAGAACAGCAGACAGTCAAGTATGTGGCACTTATCGTGAAGCCTGCAAGAGTTAAATCTTGAGACTGATGCACATTTGGACAGTTTGCGTGCTGATGCATCAAATACTGCTCAATCACAGCAAATACATATGTTATTTGCAATTATATCAACAATATGCTTCTGAGCCAATCCAAAGGATCTTTGGGAATAACACAAGCTACAAATCAAAATATAGATATTCAATTTATACTAATTGTTTATTATGAAGCATTTGTTTCAATTGAAGACATGTTTGGCACGGGTAAAATCTGGAATGGCTGTGCCTCCTCGCATGTGATTTGCAAAGACAAACACGCTCTGATGTCGACAGATTGGTAAACATTTTGATTTATTTGTGTATGCAACAGATGGAAAAACAAAGAATACGATGTCCCCAAAAGCACTAGAATAGCAGAATTTAGGCACAAACACTTTCTTCCTGTGAGCGGCACTGGAACATATACTGGATGCTTGCTATTAATCAAATAAAATATTATTTCTACTTGTACTGAGTTCAGACTCACATAATACATTTTTAGGGCAACACTTTTGTCTCTGAATGTCTGCTTTATGTGAATCTCTCCATGAATATTTATATATGTGATGTTGCTGTTGTGGTCTTCAGTCCAGAGACTGGTTTGATGCAGCTCTCCATGCTACTCTATCCTGTGCAAGCTTCTTCATCTCCCAGTACATACTGCAACCTACATCCTTCTGAATCTGTTTAGTGTATTCATCTCTTGATCTCCCTCTATGATTTTTACCCTCCACTCTGCCCTCCAATACTAAATTGGTGATCTCTTGATGCCTCAGAATATGTCCTACCAACCGATCTCTTCTTCCAATCAACTTGTGCCACAAATTTCTCTTCTCCCCAATTCTATTCACTACCTCTTCATTAGTTATGTGATCTACCCATCTAATCTTCAGCATTCCTCTGTAGCATCACATTTCGAAAGCTTCTATTCTCTTCTTGTCTAAACTATTTATCGTCCATGTTTCACTTCCATACATGGCTACACTCCATACAAATACTTTCAGAAACGACTTCCTGACACTTAAGTATATACTCGATGTTAACAAATTCCTCTTCTTCAGAAATGCTTTCCTTGCCATTGCCGGTCTACATTTTATATCCTCTCTACATTGACCGTCATAGCAAAACTCAGTTACTACTTTAAGTGTCTTATTTCTAAATCTAATTCTCTCAGCATCACCCAATTTAATTCGACTACATTCCATTATCCTCATTTTGCTTTTGTTGATGTTCATCTTATATCCTCCTATCAAGACACTGTCCATTCCGTTCAGCTGCTCTGCCAGGTCCTTTGCTGTCTCAAAGTTTTTATTTCTTCTCCATGGATTTTAATTCCTACTCCAAATTTTTCTTTTGTTTCCTTTACTGCTTGCTCAATATACAGATTGAATAACATCAGGGAGAGGCTACAACCCTGTCTCACTCCCTTCCGAACCACTGCTTCCCTTTCATGCCCCTCGACTATTATAACTGCCATTTGGTTTCTGTACAAATTGTAAATAGCCTTTCGCTCCCTTATTTACCCTTGCCACCTTATTTCTTCTCCATGGATTTTAATTCCTACTCCAAATTTTTCTTTTGTTTCCTTTACTGCTTGCTCAATATACAGATTGAATAACATCAGGGAGAGGCTACAACCCTGTCTCACTCCCTTCCCAACCACTGCATCCCTTTCATGCCCCTCGACTATTATAACTGCCATTTGGTTTCTGTACAAATTGTAAATAGCCTTTCACTCCCTTATTTACCCTTGCCACCTTCAGAATTGAAAGAGATTATTGCAGTCAACACTGTCAAAAGCTTTCTCTAAGTCTACAAATGCTAGAAACATAGGTTTGTCTTTCCTCAATATATCTTCTAAGATACGTCGTAGGGTCAGTATTGCCTCATGTGTTCCAATATTTCTACGGAATCCAAACTGATCTTCCCCAAGGTCGGCTTCTACCAGTTTTTCCATTCGTCTGTACAGAATTCATGTTAGTATTTTGCAGCGGTGACTTATTAAACTGATAGTTCGGTAATTTTCACACCTTTCTTTGGGATTGGAATTATTATATTCTTCTTGAAGTCTGAGGGTATTTCGTCTGTCTCATAGATCTTGCTCACCAGATGGTCGAGTTGTGTAAGGGCTGACTCCCAAGGCTATCAGTAGTTCTAATGGAATGTTGTCTACTCCCGGGGCCTTGTTTCGATTTAGGTCTTTCAGTGCTCTGTCAAACTCTTTACGCAGTATCATACCTCCCATTCCATCTTCGTCTACACCCTCTTCCATTTACATAATATTGTCCTCAAGAACATCTCTCTTGTATAGACCCTCTATATACTCCTTCCACCTATCTGCTTTCTCTTCTTTGCTTAGAACTGGGTTTCCATCTGAGCTCTTGATATTCATGGAAGTGGTTCTCTTTTCTCCAAAAGTCTCTCTAATTTCCTTGTAGGCAATATATATCTTACCCCTAGTGATATATGCCTCTACATCATTAAATTTGTCCTCTAGCCATCCCTGCTTAGCCATTTTGCACTTCCTGTCGATCTCATTTTAGAGACGTTTGTATTCCTTTTTGCCTGCTTCATTTACTGCATTTTTGTATTTTCTCCTTTCATCACTGAAATTCAATATCTCTTCTGTTACTCAAGGATTTCTATTAGCCCTCATCCTTTTTACCTACTTGATCCTCTGCTGCCTTCACCATTTCATCTCACAAAGCTATCCATTCTTCTTCTACTGTATTTCTTTCCCCCATTCCTGTCAATTGTTCTCTAATGCTCTCCCTGAAACTCTCTACAACCTCTGGTTCTGTCAGTTTATCCAGGTCCCATCTCCTTAAATTCCCACCTTTTTGCAGTTTCTTCAGTTTTAATCTACAGTTCATAACCAATAGATTGTCATCAGAGTCCACATCTGCTCCTGGAAATGTCTTACAATTTAAAACCTGGTTCCTAAATCTCTGCCTTACCATTATATAATCGATCTGAGACCTTCCAGTATCTCCAGGCTTCTTCCATGTATACAACCTTCTTTCATGATTCTTGAACCAAGTGTTAGCTATGATTAAGTTATGCTCTGTGCAAAATTCTACCAGGTAGCTTCCTCTTTCATTTCTTACCCCCATTCCATATTCACCTACTACGTTTCCTTCTCTTCCTTTTCCTACTATCGAATTCCGGGCACCCATGACTATTAAATTTTTGTCTCCCTTCACTATCTGAATAATTTCTCTTATCTCATCATACATTTCATCAATCTCTTAATCATCTTGTGGAGCTAGTTGGCATATAAATTTGTACTACTGTGGTAGGTGTGGGTTTTGTATCTATCTTGGCCACAATAATGCATTCATGTTTGTAGTAGCTCACCCGCATTCCTAATTCTTTATTCATTATTAAACCTATTCCTGCATTACCCCTATTTGATTTTGTATTTATAACCCTGTATTCACCTGACCAGAAGTATTGTTCCACCTGTCACCAAACTTCACAAATTCCCACTATATCTAACTTTGACCCATCCATTTCCCTTTTTAAATGTTCTAACCTACCTACCTGATTAAGGGATCTGACATTCCATGCTCCGACCCGTAGAACATCAGTTTTCTTTCTCCTGATAACAACCTCCTCCTGAGTAGCCCCTCCCCAGAGATCCGAATGGGGGACTATTTTATCTCCAGAATATTTTACCCAAGAGGAAGCCATCATCATTTAACCATACAGTAAAGCTGCATGCCCTCAGGAAAAATTACGACTGTAGTTTCCCCTTGATTTCAGCCATTCGCAGTACCAGCACAGCGAGGGCGTTTTGGTTAGTGTTACAAGGCCAGATCAGTCAATCATCCAGACTGATGACCCCACAATTACTGAAAAGGCTGCTGCCCCGCTTCAGGAACCACACGTTTGTCTGGCCTCTCAACAGATATCCCTCCATTGTGGTTGCACCTACGGTACAGCTATCAGTATCAATGAGGCACCCAAGCCTCCCAACCAACAGCAAGGTCCATGGTTCATATATGTGATAGAATGGTTAATTTTTTTGGCACGTAGTTGCACAAAAATCTTCCATTTTGAAATAACCCTGTCATTGTTGGTACAGTCATAGTGAGTGATTGGAAATAAAGCTAACAGTGAATGCTGAAAACTACGACCTTCAAATGAAATATATTTGATCATAATTAGAAATTCTGAAATAAAAACATTAATCAAACAACATAAATATATGTTGTCATCAGGAAGCTTCTGAACTGTCACTTGTATGTAGAGTGTAAATTTCAGCAGACAATTTTTCAATAACAGAAAGAGAAACAAATAGATGTCAAACACAAGGGAATAAAAAATCAAATTTTAGGCACAAGTCTTGGGCATTATTAGTGTTCAAGAATACTATATTGCCAGCAACAGTTCGATATAGACACTTCCACTGCTTTTCCAGTCTTGGGAAATATTATTTTGCTTGTACAAAACTAGCAAAGTAAGTCTATTTGTTTGCTATCAAGAACTAAATTGTATACATCCTTCAATTTCACACATTATAAAATATCTGGTATTAACATTACAGTTAAATGACATGAATACAACAATGGAGGAAATTATTTATTAGATAAAAGAAGCATTATCAGATTGTGAAATAAAATAATCCCAGATGGCACAACTCATCATCCACTATCTATATTACTACAATTAATTTACTGTTCTGCATACACCAGGAAGAGAAAAGAAGGAGCATCACTGAATACATACCACATAAGAGTCCTTACCATAAGTTCATTCAAATGCAATGAGTTTGCTGACTGTGTAAGTCAGTGGGAAGATTTAATACTATATTCTCCCATGTTCCATGAAATTGTGAAATTTTTAACAGAGCAATAGCCTGTTGCTGTGGGTGCTTGTTGACTTGCCATCCATCGTATATACTCATTCAGTGTAAGTCAAATTTCATGTTACTGCTCACGCTGCGCTCAATACCATATTGAGGCCTGTGGTGTGCAGGTGCTGTTAAACCATAGGTATTTTATGCCTATCTGTAGCTGCAGCCGCAAGGTTAAATGCAGTCAACAGCACAGTTGTGAAATGCAATTGCTTTAAAACTTATAAATCAGATGCAAGTCAAGAAGTTCTAATACAACAGCAAATGGATGAAGATAATAGGAGAGACAAAAGTAGGCAATAAATTGTGTTAAATAAGTACCTCTTGAACGCATTATTGTGGCCAAGATAGATACGAAGCCCACGCCTACTACAGTAGTACAAGTTTATATGCCAACTAGCTCTGCAGATGACGAAGAAATTGAAGAAATGTATGATGAAATAAAAGAAATTATTCAGATTGTGAAGGGAGATGAAAATTTAATAGTCATGGGTGACTGGAATTCGAGTGTAGGAAAAGGGAGAGAAGGAAACATAGTAGGTGAATATGGATTGGGGGACAGAAATGAAAGAGGAAGCCGCCTGGTCGAATTTTGCACAGAGCACAACATAATCATAACTAACACTTGGTTTAAGAATCATGAAAGAAGGTTGTATACATGGAAGAACCCTGGCGATACTAAAAGGTATCAGATAGATTATATAATGGTAAGACAGAGATTTAGGAACCAGGTTTTAAATTGTAAGACATTTCCAGGGGCAGATGTGGACTCTGACCACAATCTATTGGTTATGACCTGTAGATTAAAACTGAAGAAACTGCAAAAAGGTGGGAATTTAAGGAGATGGGACCTGGATAAACTAAAAGAACCAGAGGTTGTAGAGAGATTCAGGGAGAGCATAAGGGAGCAATTGACAGGAATGGGGGAAATAAATACAGTAGAAGAAGAATGGGTAGCTTTGAGGGATGAAGTAGTGAAGGCAGCAGAGGATCAAGTAGGTAAAAAGACGAGGGCTAGTAGAAATCCTTGGGTAACAGAAGAAATATTGAATTTAATTGATGAAAGGAGAAAATATAAAAATGCAGTAAGTGAAACAGGCAAAAAGGAATACAAACGTCTCAAAAATGAGATCGACAGGAAGTGCAAAATGGCTAAGCAGGGATGGCTAGAGGACAAATATAAGGATGTAGAGGCCTATCTCACTAGGGGTAAGATAGATACCGCCTACAGGAAAATTAAAGAGACCTTTGGAGATAAGAGAACGACTTGTATGAATATCAAGACCTCAGATGGAAACCCAGTTCTAAGCAAAGAAGGGAAAGCAGAAAGGTGGAAGGAGTATATAGAGGGTCTATACAAGGGCGATGTACTTGAGGACAATATTATGGAAATGGCAGAGGATGTAGATGAAGATGAAATGGGAGATATGATACTGCGTGAAGAGTTTGACAGAGCACTGAAAGACCTGAGTCGAAACAAGGCCCCCGGAGTAGACAATATTCCATTGGAACTACTGACGGCCGTGGGAGAGCCAGTCCTGACAAAACTCTACCATCTGGTGAGCAAGATGTATGAAACAGGCGAAATACCCTCTGACTTCAAGAAGAATATAATAATTCCAATCCCAAAGAAAGCTGGTGTTGACAGATGTGAAAATTACCGAACTATCAGCTTAAGAAGTCACAGCTGCAAAATACTAACACGAATTCTTTACAGACGAATGGAAAAACTAGTAGAAGCCAACCTCGGGGAAGATCAGTTTGGATTCCGTAGAAACACTGGAACACGTGAGGCAATACTGACCTTACGACTTATCTTAGAAGAAAGATTAAGGAAAGGCAAACCTACGTTTCTAGCATTTGTAGACTTAGAGAAAGCTTTTGACAATGTTGACTGGAATACTCTCTTTCAAATTCTAAAGGTGGCAGGGGTAAAATACAGGGAGCGAAAGGCTATTTACAATTTGTACAGAAACCAGATGGCAGTTATAAGAGTCGAGGGACATGAAAGGGAAGCAGTGGTTGGGAAGGGAGTAAGACAGGGTTGTAGCCTCTCCCCGATGTTGTTCAATCTGTATATTGAGCAAGCAGTAAAGGAAACAAAAGAAAAATTCGGAGTAGGTATTAAAATTCATGGAGAAGAAATAAAAACTTTGAGGTTCGCCGATGACATTGTAATTCTGTCAGAGACAGCAAAGGACTTGGAAGAGCAGTTGAATGGAATGGACAGTGTCTTGAAAGGAGGATATAAGATGAACATCAACAAAAGCAAAACAAGGATAATGGAATGTAGTCTAATTAAGTCAGGTGATGCTGAGGGAATTAGATTAGGAAATGAGGCACTTAAAGTAGTAAAGGAGTTTTGCTATTTGGGGAGCAAAATAACTGATGATGGTCGAAGTAGAGAGGATATGAAATGTAGGCTGGCAATGGCAAGGAAAGCGTTTCTGAAGAAGAGAAATTTGTTAACATCCAGTATAGATTTAAGTGTCAGGAAGTCATTTCTGAAAGTATTCGTATGGAGTGTAGCCATGTATGGAAGTGAAACATGGACGATAAATAGTTTGGACAAGAAGAGAATAGAAGCTTTCGAAATGTGGTGCTACATAAGAATGCTGAAGATTAGATGGGTAGATCACATGACTAATGAGGAAGTATTGAATAGGATTGGGGAGAAGAGAAGTTTGTGGCACAACTTGACCAGAAGAAGGGATCGGTTGGTAGGACATGTTCTGAGGCATCAAGGGATCACCAATTTAGTATTGGAGGGCAGCGTGGAGGGTAAAAATCGTAGAGGGAGACCAAGAGATGAATACACTAAGCAGATTCAGAAGGATGTAGGTTGCAGTAGGTACTGGGAGATGAAAAAGCTTGCACAGGATAGAGTAGCATGGAGAGCTGCATCAAACCAGTCTCAGGACTGAAGACCACAACAACAACAAGTACCTCTTTTATATGTTTGTAAATCACTGAAGGTGCCTGCTACAACTAGGTGAAATGTGTTTTGTTGGAAAAATAATCAAAACTCAGTCATAAAATAGAAATAGTTATTCTTATCTACAGGATAAATAACATTCTCCAATAGTATGGGTATTCAGCACACACAAATTGGTGATAGACAGCACCTGTTAATTTGTAATTTGTCTGGTAAAGTTTATGGTGCTATGAGTCTGTCACCTACAATTCCTGACAACATATTAACACTAAAGTGAACTTTATCCCTTGCTTCCACGATTGCTTGATAATTTTCTTCTATTCACATGTGGTTATTGTGCTTATTTATTATCTCAGTGTGAATCTTGTCTCAACCTTAAATAAAATGCAAGTTGCACTTGCACAGCACTGACCACGTGAAAGTGTCATTTATGTGTTCAGTAGCGCCAATTTTTGCATACTTATCCTACAAAAATCAGCCATTGCAATTCTCCATAAAGGGTATGCAAACTGCATGAGGTCTACTACAGTCCCTCATTCTTATTGTGAATGCACCCATTTCTGGAAGTCTGCTGAACATTTTCTAAACAGAATTGGGCACCAAGTATGACGTTCACTCTATATAACAATTGCTTGTCAATTAATGCCACTGGTTAAACTGCAGCAGAATATCATGTCTGCCATGCAATAATAGCTTTATCTTGTACACACTTCACAGGATCAGTAATACTGTTCTGATGCCAGCATAACATCAAACTGACTGATATAGAACGGATTGTCTGACAACAGCATTACGTATAGAGACAAACACAACCAATACAGAATGAGCACTGTACGTCAACTGAAGGATTTCCTACACCACTAAGTACTGGCTTTCTCAGCAGGAGTGAGATGGCCCATACCTACACAAGTTTCTGCTTTTGCACACCTGTTAACAGAACTGTTTTTATAGTTATGCCCAGCACTACCTCCTGTGAGAAAAGTTGTCCTTTCTAGACACTCTGTACACATCAATATAAGAACTAAACAGCATTGGCTGTAAAATCTTTTCTTCCCCATCAAATCACTTTTGTCCATAACATTCACAAGCAAATCCAACATTCCACAGGCAGCAATTTGACCTTACTAGTCTCACATGGCTGCCACCAACACACCAACAGTGGACAGGTCACACGGAACATAACTCACCTTACCATCGCCCTCGCTCATTGCATCCTCCATATCCTCCTCACATTCCTCATCCTCCATTTTCCCACTATCCTGAGCGCTAGGCCCTGGAAAATCATCTGAAGGTGAATATTCCTGAAACAATCACAAAATGCTACATAAGCTGAGGGACAGGAAATAACAAACTTTCCAGCAAAAGCACAAAGAAATGATCAGCTCACTTCCTTTTGTTTTCTTTTAATAAATGTGTTTGTGGAAGTGATCATAGCTATGAATGTGGTACCACACAAGTATCACGCACAAAATTTATACTGTGTCGTAAGTACAATACAATCTGATAACACAGCTGTTCAAACACATTAAAGATAAGCCATTAACGTTGGATTATCACCAAATCGCCTGGACGTCAATGGCAAATCGCCTGGACGTCCATGGAATGTCAAATGGTGGTATACCCACACTAGAAAGAATGTGAATGTGCACCCCATCATTCAGCATGACACTCAACAGGGAAACTGAGTATACAATGGGTAGCCTGTCTTATAAATAGTTGGAACGTAGTATCAACATTTAGGAACTGGCAATGCTGACACAGTTTAATGGTCAAGGAAAACTGTTTTGAGAATAAACTTGTTTAGATCGCTTATCATTTTGGTAACTGCTCTCGTCAGGTCAAAACTTTGAAATTTGAAAAACAATTTTCAATGTCACATTCAATAACATCCCACTTACGCAGATGTTTAACTGGAATGGATACTGGACATTGTTTTACATTTTCCAAGTTTTGACCATGTCATGGCATCAGTCAATACAGCATTATAAGTAAAGAAATACGTTAAACAATCTAGATGGCTTTTTCACAAAGTCCCCACAGTAACATAGTTTTCTTACAGCTGTGCCAGTATCATTATAGTCTGATTTAAAGTAGTTGTCACTTGACAGGCAACGGGATGCAGGGCTCCCGCCACCAATAAACCAATGGCAGCCGGCGCTGTCGGCAGCCACTGTGTTGCCACTTCGCACTGCTGAGCTGACTAAGGCAAGGCATTGTGCCAGCCAGCCAGTCCTCAGTGAGCTGTTGTAGACGTGCGGTTGAGAGATTTGAGTGACTTATAACTTCGCGTGTTTACGACATCTGATGGAAGCAGTCACAAGAGAGGGAGACCGAGGCTGCACACTCCTCAGAAACCTCCAAAAAGTGGCGGACATGGCGTCGTTATACGCAGTCAGGTGCGTGAATACGTGTGTTCCTTAAGGGAGTATTTTGAGAGAGAGACGGATACAGGAGGGCCTCTCATTCCTTTGGATAAGGTGGTGGAGCGAACTGCAGCTGCTCTGCAAGTTAGTGAACGATCAGTAGTAAGAATCTGCAAGGAGAAATTCATGAAAGAAGGCTCAAGTGAATCATCTAAGTTGGAGACACCTGAAAAAAAGAGGCGACTAGAGAAGAGGGTCACAAAACTTGACTCTTTTCAAGAAGATGCCATTCGTCATGAAATATACGCATTTTATTTGAGGAAGGAGTATCCAACACTCAGAAAACTACATGCTACCCTTACAGCGGCTGATCTGTTTCAGGGTAGTAAATCGTCTTTGTTACGAGTTGTGAAAATGTTAGGATTCCGATATAAATCCATCTCTGGCAGAAAGTTATTAATGGAACGCAAAGATATTGCAGCCTGGCGATGCCGCTTTCTTAGAAAATTAGTGGGGACAAATTTTGGTGATATCGTTTGGCTTGATGATACACGGGTGAATGCAGGACACAGTTTAAAAACAAGCTGGACAGACGGTACCATCAGCGGTAGTATGGCAGCTCCGATCGGCAGAGGAAAAAGGATAATTGTAGCACATGCCGGAAATTCAAAAGGCTTTATTCCAAATTGTCTGCTGCTATTCAGTTCAAATAAGACCTCCGACTACCACGAAGAGATGAACCACAATACTTTTGTGAAATGGTTTGAAGACTGTGTCCTCCAGAACTTAACCAAAAACCTCTATCATTGTTATGGATACCACTCCTTATCACTCAGTAATACAAGATAAATCGCCCACAATGGCAACGAACAAAAACGACATTGTTAGCTGGTTACAGAAACATAAGGTACAGTTCGACAGTAATTTGACAAGGGCAGAATTATTAGAACTTGTATCCCAACCCAAGCCAAAGAACCTGACTTACGTTGTGGATGAAGTAGCAAAAAAATACGGGCATAATGTGCTCAGATTGCCTCCTTACCATTGACATTTCAACGCAATAGAGCTGATTTGGGCTCAGGTTAAACGGCGTATTGCTGCAGAAAATAAGAAATTCACATTAACCGAAGTGGAATGCCTTTTGAAAGAGGCAGTTGAAATTGTGATGTAGGAAGATTGGCAGAAGGTAGTGCATAACGTGAAAGGAGTGATACAGGACGCATGGGACAATGAAGGTATCTTACAACAAAGTGTCGAAGACTTGATTATATCTGTCAATACGAGCAGTGACATGGATAGTTCCACTGACTCTGAATTAAGCAGTGTTTTCGCATTGTCTGATTAGTGTGTAATGTACTTACTGCCATCAAATATTGTGTTTGTGAATTTATTTCGATTAATTATTATTCTTGTTGTGAGAATAAGAAATACTGTTTGGCCAGCTATTGTCATCTCCCTACAGTAAGTTAGACTGAATTTTAATTCTATTTCATTTTGTATACACACCAAGATGTTATTCAGTGTGTTATTATCCACAGCTATGTAGAGAAGCCATAGAAATACATAAACATAGGCAAAATTGTAATAGGAAAGCAGAGACCATGAAACTTGGCGACATTTGGACAGTAACTCTGCACAATTGCCAAACAGTTTTTGTCTTTGACAAGATGACAATTCCAGAATGAGATTTTCACTCTGCAGCAGACCGTGCGCTGATATGAAACTGCCTGGCAGGTTAAACTGTGTGCCAGATCGAGACTCGAACTCGGGACCTTTGCCTTTCGCAGGCAAGTGCCTTACCCAACTGAGCGACCCAAGCATGACTCAAGCCTGCCCTCACAGCTTTACTTCTGCCAGTACCTCATCTCCTGCCTTCCAAACTTTGCAGAAGCTCTCCTGCGAACCTTGCAGAACTAGCACTCCTGAAAGAAAGGATATTGCGGAGACATGGCTTAGCCACAGCCTGGAGGATGTTTCCAGAAAGAGATTTTCACTCTGCAGTGGAGTGTGCACTGATATGAAACTGCCTGGCAGATTAAAACTGTGTGCCGGACCGAGACTCAAACTCGGGACCTTTGCCTTTCGCGGGCAAGTGCTCTACCAACTGAGTCGTGCTGGGGTAGCCCAGTTGGTAGAGCACTTGCCCGCGAAAGGCAAAGATCCCGAATTCGAGTCTCGGTCCGGCACATTGTTTTAATCTACCAGGCAGTTTCAAGATGACAATTAATAAATAAGTTTTATCTTTGACAAGGGCCATCAGTGATTATCACATGTAACTCCGGCCACATCCCTTATTCTGCAGTATATATCGAGACAAGACAGCAGACTGATGGTGCCTTAATTTTTTTGGTAATTTACCTAATTTTTCACTTGGGTTGTTACAAGTGTAGAAAATTGTCAGTCAACACTTTAGGCCAAATTCAGCACCTATTGTGGTCGCTAGATGAGTTACAGGAACAAGGTGAAAACTGTGGATTGACAGGACAACACTTTTATAAGTTGCTATATCCAAAGCATGCAGGGCAGTTAATGTGTTCTGATAATACAGCTAGAATAGCACAGTGTAGCCTTAGTGAATTTTGGTACCATTTGTGTATGAAACTGATACCTTCTCTGTAGATGCTGTAGGAATTAGTGCAAAGGGACTACTGGTGGGTAAAAGAAAACAGGGAGCTGTTAGCACGGTACATGTGGGATATTAGGTGCGTAGTAAAGGCATTATATTTACCACAGAGTGAAGCAGAGGTTGAAGGGGTAAGTCCAGAGGATAGGAGTAGGTTATTGTTTGTGGAAAGGCCAACTCATTCGTGGATTTACAAGACAGACACGTGTGTACCCGATCCATTACACAGATATGAATCTGAAAGATATCATGTGAGACAAAAAGGAAACTCCATCTGATACGTAGGGACACCTTTGATACTAGCATTACAGCTCATTACAAAAATTACTGCAAAATACTGAAGAAGGTTATCCGGAAATCTAAACACCTGCATTATGAGAAGAAGTTAAATACATCCGCAATAAAATAAAAACAGTATGGGATATAGTTAAGTCAGAGACAGGTAGGACCAGAAACGAGGAGGAACAAATAGCTCTAAAAATAAATGAAACCCTGCTAACAAACGCATGTTGTGTTGCAAACCATTTAAACAAGTATTTTGTCTCTGTTACTGATAGCATGGGGTTGTCAGGTTCAGTAAATAATGCAATGGAATATCTGAGACCAGTGCACACAAGCAATCTCAGTAAAATGGAATTGACACTTACTTCACCCAAAGAAATAGAATCCATCATAAAGTCCTTGAAATCAAATCATTCTAGTGGTTATGATAACATATCAACAAGGTTAATAAAAGAGTGTTCATGTGAGCTTAAGTTATTTGTGTAATCAATCACTTGTCACAGGAACATTCCCGGACTGGCTTAAATATGCTGAAGTTATGCCTCTCCACAAGAAAGGGGACAAAGAAATGACGTCAAATTACCAACCGATCTCACTTTTGACAACTTTTTCAAAAACCTTTGAAAAGGTTATTTTCAAGCATCTACTTAAGCACCTCAGTGAAAATAACATACTGCCAAAGTCACAATTTGGGTTTCTTAAGGGTTCTGATATTGAGAAAGCTATTTACACTTACAGCGAAAATGTCCTTAATTCATTGGACGAAAAATCAGAGGCAACTGGCATATTCAGTGACCTGTCAAAGGCATTTGACTGTGTGAATCACAGCATTCTTTTAAGTAAATTAAAATATTGTGTCATCACTGGTAGTAATGCAAAGTGGTTTCAGCCATATCTTACTAATAGAAAACAAAAGGTGTCATTACGTAACACTTCAGCAGTAGAAAATCAGACATCAACTGACTGGGAAGAAATTACATGTGGTGTTCCCCAAGGTCCCGTACTAGGTCCACTACTGTTTCTTGTGTATATTAATGACCTGTCATCTATTACATTACCAGATGCCAAGTTTGCCTTATTTGCAGATGATACAAACATTGTAATAAATAGTAAATCAAATATAAATTTAGAAAGGGCAGCTAATCAAATTTTAACTGACATTAATAAGTGGTTCATAGCCAATTCACTGTCATTAAACTTTGAAAAGACCCACTATATGCAGTTCAGAACTTCCAACAGATTTCCTTCTGGTGGGTGTATAAAATATGATGACATGGAAATAGGAGAAGTTGAGAGTGTAAAATTCTTGGGATTACAACTTGATAAAAAATTCAGTTGGGAGCAACATACTAACGAACTGCTAAAGTGCCTAAACAAGTCTGTGATTGCAATGTGAATGATTTCAGACATAGGAGATATAAATATAAAAAAGAACTGGCATATTTTGCTTATTTTCGCTCCATTATGTCATATGGTATCATATTTTGGGTTAACTCCACAAACAGAGAAAAAATTTTTAGAGTACAGAAGCGTATAGTAAGAGTAATGAGTAGTGTAAATCCAAGAACATCATGTCGAAACCTATTCAAAGAATTGGGCATATTAACCACAGCTTCTCAGTATATTTATTCCTTAATGAAGTTTTTTGTAAATAATACATCTCTTTTTTCAACTAACTGCTTAGTACACAGTATCAATACTAGGAATAAGAACAATATACATAAATATTTAAAATCACTTACTCTTGCCCAGAAAGGAGTCCAGTATTCAGCAAGGCATATTTTTAATTAGTTACCAGCAACCATTAAGAGTTTAGTTTCAGACAAGGCACAATTTAAACATAATTCAAAAGAATTTTTGGTGGCCAACTCCTTCTATTTCATCTGTGAGTTTCTCAACAAGTGCAGCAGCCCATTTTAATGAAAATTTATTATACTTTAATTTTTGACAATACTTGATTGTAATAGTCAAGAAACTAGAAAAAGTCGGAATTATGGATTCAATGAAAGCAGATGTAAGTATTAAACCTGTAAATATTAGAAGTTTAAATTTAATTCATGTACATAATTTTACTGTTTATTGACTGAGGATCATTGAAATTAATGAAACTTAAGATTTTCTAATTCCATTTTTGTAATGTGTTTATCTGACATGTTCCACACCCAGGAGGATTCCCTCTTTTATGGGTCTATGGAATGAATAATTAATCTAATCTCATTTAATCTAAAGGCCGAGACCGGGATACAGGATTCAAAGGTGCCTATACGAGGCAATAAGGGCTGCCTTACACATAACAGGATGCCATGTACACATTTTGTAGTCCTGACCATTTCAAATGAGACTGACCAGGCATCCAGCGAAAAAAAAGCGAGAATTCTGACTGATTAGAGGCCAGTAATAGGAGCGAGGTTAAGGAGTAGACCCTCAGTGTGTAGTAAGACAGTGGCTCACAGTCAAACCTTCTAAGGTAAAGTTTGCACAATCACAGATGTCATTTTTGGCACACACAGTTTCTCCCCAGGGTATTATTGTTGACCAAAGCTGCTTTAAGACTGTGCACAACTGTTTGCCACCAAACAGTCCCAAGGTTATGGCAAGGTTCATTGGCATGATTAATTTTTTCCAAAAATTTACACTTAACTTTGCCCAGATCGCTAGTCCACTGAGTTAAATGAGAAGGAAAGGAAGGAAATTTCAATGGGGTCCACAGAGGAGTGGAGGAGGGGGAGGGGGAAGGGTGGGGATTTCTCAGAAGAGTGGATTATCTGCAGGAGGTGTCATAAATCAATTAGCAGGACAAAAGGTCAAGAGAAGAGGAGGGGGAAGGGTCAGGGTTTTCTCAGGATGGTTTATCCCCTGGATGCTTCTGTATCAGGTGTAGCACCTCTTCTTTTATTAGAACACTAGTCAAGGAGAAGACCGATATTCAGTTTACAGGCTGGAAAGGTTGGCTGTATTGTTTGCTTTGCAGAAAATCCGTACATCCCGGGAGCACCGTCCATTCATTGTTGAAAGTGATAACTGTGCCCTTATTCAGTATGGGGACTACCGAGGTGAATGGGGTATATTGCAAGAGAAGCAATTCGGATCTCTGCCTCCAGTTTAGAGTGTGTCATATAGGTGGAGGGTATAAAGCTGTTGCTGACAAACATAATTTTATGTTCGAGAAAGGGGATATTGAATCATACAGTGAGTGGACATTTCAAGGAGGCAGTAAGCACAAAGCAGACTTCTTTGTGGCTATCCTCACCTATCTCCTGCGGTTGTTTATAGACAGTGCAGAACATCAGGATTCCAATGTTAGGTTACAAGAAATTAAAGAGATGGAGCTGTCCAGTCAGGGGAAGTAAACAGGACAAAATAGCTTCATCTGTCACTCCTGGAGTAGTATCTTTACTATGTAAATATTACTGAGAGTTGTTACTCAGTAGCCATTTAGGAATATTTAAAACACAACTGAAAATCCAGGAAAATTTTATATGGCAGATCACAGGCAAGGGAATTAAGGGGTGGGTACAGTTTTGCAAAGTCTGTGCAATGAGTAACCAAATGTTGAGTACACGGCACAGAGTGACTGCTAGCTTCTGAAATAGTGACGTCACTCACGCAGATATTATACATAAATTATGTAGACAATCTTCTGCAGTAGCAAGTTGGGAATAGGTTCATATTAATTTATGTGGATATCTTTACCTGCTTTTGCTGGTTATTTCCGAGCTGTGATATGACTGCACATGGCACTATAAATTGCTTAAAATCCTTGTTTGGTACCCTTGGGCAATTTCAATATGTAGTCTCTGATAATGCTGCATCATTCAAGACAAGACTGTTTCAGGGTTCCTGTTTCGAAAGGTGGACTGCACGTACTGCTACAACGCCTTACTGTCCTAACCCATCATTTGAGGAATGAGTCAACCGCAATTTGTGTTCTGCCCACATAGCACACCAATATCAAGACCTTTCCTGGTGGGTCTATTCATTTCAATGGTTAGCTTTTGCTTTCAACATGATGGTACATGAGTCTCAGAAACAGATCCCGCTAGCCTTATGTTCACATGTAAGCCCAACATGCCACTAGAAAATTTGTGATAATCAACCCACTGTTAACTGAGAAAGTGATACAATGCAGATCTGAGCCTACTGGAAGAGGACAAGAGCTAATTTGAAGAGCAAGAAGCCCAGAATTATAACAAGGGGAGATGTCCTACTCACCTCAAACAGGGTGACAGAGTCTGAGTGCAGAGCTTTCAGGCAGTCAGTAAAGCGAAAGATAAAATAATAATGAAGTTGTTGCCCAGATTGAAGGTGATGGTACAACTCTTCCTGTTTGCAACTCCAGTCACCCTTCGCATCAAAAAACCACATTGTAATCGAATCTGAAGTTAAACTGAATACTAATGATGTAAGAAAGTGTAATAAGTGATGTGTATGAATTTAAGCCTGTATAAAGAAGGGGAGCAACTGTTTTGATAACCAATGTTCAGTAATAGTGTTCAATGAACTGGTGCAACTGTGGGAAAATCATCATCTCCTATGTATATTATGTATGTACATTACAAACTGTACTTTTAAGCAAGGCGTGGGTAGATCTTCACTACCTCTACTCCTGCTATCTTCCAATTTATCCTTAATTGGAGATGTAACAACACTAAAGAAAAGGACCTTTAGCAATTTAATTTAACTGTAATATCCCATGCAGTGGGGGCACTAATATTGTCTTCTCAAGTTCCCTCACTAGGAAGCTCCTACCTCATCTAGACATTCTGGGGATGGAAGTATGTGCTGTGATGGACACAAGAACCATTCTGTAGCTGCCAGCTGCGCAAGTTTTTAATTTTGCAGTGGCCACACGGAGTGACATCCGGCCATGAGAGTACTTGGCTGGCAGACAGAATGATTGCTGTGGCTGAACTGATGGGACACTGACACTGGACAAGCAACCGGGCTGCTGATATAGAGCAAGAGCTTTACCCTGGATGATTTTGGAAGTCTTGCCGAATGTGATGGGACCAACCTATGTGGCCATGTCAACAGCCATCCTAATGTAACTCAAGAGGATATCTGAAGAGTTTCTGTAGAATAAGATGGTGAAGGCAATCTCTCAATTTGCATATCTGTAAAATGACTGATCAAATTTGAATGTTAAATTGTTTCTTTGTTTTATATTGTTGCCGACGGCAGTTTTAATGTAAGTTTTTAATTTCAGGATTGTTGTGCCAAATTCTTAAAGATTCTTGTTATAATTTTGGTAGTTGGGGACAACTGCTATTTTTCCTGCTTTCTTAAGCAGCCATAGCTCCTAAACTACCTTCAATGTGTTTTTTAATTGAACCCATGGAGATGATTAAGTTTAGTTCTAATTTATTTGTTTTAATAAAGGTTGTTAAGTATAAACCACTTAATCAACTAGCCCTTCCACTCTCCTGTCACAGTCTTACTCACATTCTTTATTATTTCAACTGCACTGTCCACTGCATTATAATGTCAAACATGTGATACTACACTAGGGTGCAGATGCACACCAAATCAGTCAGCACTGAGACACAGTGGTTGGAAAACTGAAAGGGCCACAGCTCCCGAACATTCTCCAAAGACCGGAAAATACATTCCACCTCAACATAATAAATGATATAATTTTATAAATGAAACATTTGCAATCGTGAAAACTTATTGATTAATCCCTGTTGGGTCCAACTTATTGATTAATCCCTGTTGGGTCCTACATAAAATCCACAAGTGAATTACTAATAACCATTATTTGTTGAACATAGTTCACACCAATTTTAATAAATGAATAAATAAATAAATAAATGGCAGAAATCCACAGAATTACTACAAATGGCCTATTTGAGGTAAAGTGACCTTCTCTACAGCAATGAGTTTGGGTTCCCTAAACAGTGAGTGATGTGAAACCTATCCTGTACTCTTAATACGTGATACTCCTACAATGGAACCACAGTAGCTTGAATGACTAACACTGAATAAAAATTAGTTTAAAATAAGGAGATATGTGTGGTCTACCACCCATCAAGGTTATTTATCCATAAACCTTAATGTTTTAACACTACCAACGTTCAAAGGTTAACGAATCAATGACTACACAAGCATACGTTTCATAAATTAGATATCATATCGAAAAAGCTAAATGTTTGCTTGAAAAAACATACTGTACTTGAATACTCATATTCCCCCAAATAGATGCAGCTGGGTTTCTGTACAATCTTCCCCTATTAGTAACTGAAATGTGACTGTGGAGATTCAAGGTGGTGATTGAAATACCCCAAAATGGAAGTTCTATTTTGAGAAATATAATACTAAATATTGCATGTGTTAATTTTTTTGCCAAATCACTTATGATTCTTATGAACCTTCTGTGACTGTTGCTTCTGCAGTATTCAAATTTGTTAACCTTTGATCATTGATTGTGCACAAATGCACAGTTTCACAGATAAATGACACTGGTGAGTGGCAGAGAAGACATTTCTCCAAACTTAAAAACTATTTTTATTTGGGTTAGGCCATGTCAGCTGGATTACTTTCCTTGTGAGAGTTATGGATATGACTTGGATTTGGTATTACAACACTTTTCAGAAGTTTTTGACTCAGTATGTTTTTTGGAGACCTAGTCATGAATGAGACAGTCATAATATGTCATGAATGGATAAAGAAGCATCTACAGTTACCGAATTTCACACCTGGTATCCTCATGGATGTGTAATAGGATCATTACTGTTCATGTTATACATTAATTGCTTAGCAGATAGTATTAGTTGCAGGCTCAGCTTTTAGCAAATGATGTATCTATGACAAACAGTCATTCAATAAAGAATTGTAGAAATGTCCAGCTGGTTTTCAACAAAATATCAGTCTCATACAAACAAATGCAGCAATGTTGCACTACGGGGTTAATGAGTCACAGCAAAAGTCAGACCTGTCCTACCAGTGTCTGAGCATAAACAAATTGTAGAGATATGAAGTTGAACTACTAAATAATCTTAATCTTAGGTAAAACAAATGGCAAGATTTAATCCATCGATTGGCCACCAGGAATTTTCAGTTTGGCTGTGAAGGAGACTGCTTATGCCATACATTAGAGTACTGCTTAATTGTGTGGGATCCAAAACTGGTTGGACTAACAGGGACCATTAAACTTGTGCAAAAGAAAGGGATAGCAGAAATGGTTGCACACC
Source organism: Schistocerca piceifrons (assembly GCF_021461385.2). Lineage (NCBI taxonomy): Eukaryota > Metazoa > Arthropoda > Insecta > Orthoptera > Acrididae > Schistocerca > Schistocerca piceifrons. The sequence continues at coordinate 441,559,624 of NC_060139.1, read as the reverse complement.
TGTCTGTTATGTGGAAGATAATAATGGAAATTACGGGTAAAATATACTGGTAAGATAACAAAATCCCATGAAATATATTTACAAAAATATAAGTCTCAGTTATCAGGACAAAATCTTCACATACCTTTTGAACACCATATATATCTGCTGAAGAGACTGCAGAAATAAAAACTTACAGCAGGGCATGGAGAAAGGCATGCAAGTAATCATTCTTGCAAGCTTCATCTATGAGTGGAACTGTTAAAGAACCGCCTACAAAATACCTTTACATCTTAGTATATAGATATACAAGGGACATTCCAAAAGCAACTTTTGTCATGGTTTTTGAAAGAGAACATAGTACACCAGGTGAAATAACAAGTGCCATACGAGTCGACATCCATTGCTAGTTTAGAAAGAGAAGGGGTGCCAGTGGAGGAAGAATGATGTATGCACAGAGTGCCAGAAAAGAGATAATAGCAGTAAACTGGCGTAACTGAGGTTATTAGAGCACCACTCACGATGGCAGACAGATGTGCACGGACAATGTGGTCACCAATGGAAATGTGTGCGAATGGGTATATGGAACTAGTGTGTGAATGCCTACAGACTATCCCCATCTTGTCTCGGGATGTAACTTCCAAACCAATGCTGGAGTGCAGCAGGCTGTGCAAAATTTTCTTGCATCCTGAGGTGCCAAGTTTTATCAGAGTGGTTTCTTCAAACTGATTGCACACTATGACAAATGTCTTAATATTGGTGGTGACTATTAGTGCAAGATGTATAGTTTTTGATGCCATGCTGTATTTGATTTTGGCAGTCAAAAAGTTTCATCATTGTTTTTCAAACAGAAACGTGTTTTCAGAACATCTTTCGTAGTTTACTTTATTTTTTGCGTGTTCACAACAACTCAACTGTGATCTGGAACACATCAATAGTTTCCAAATAAGATACATTTTCTCTGTTGAAACACTGCTACATTATGACCATTTATGTAACCAGATTTTTTATCTTAATATACAACAAAATTTGACAAATGCAACCCAAGCGCATTCAGAAATTCATAGTTGTCAAATAGAAAGGCTTTCAATTGGTTTTTAAAACTTACATTATTTACTGGCAACTTTAATTCATAAAGGTGATCAAAAATTTTTGTTGTAGCATACTTTGCAACTTTCTGTGCAAGAGTTAAGGTAATATTGGAGATAGTGGAGTACATTTTTGTGCCTATTTAAGGGTGCTGCTATTTTCAAATAATGTGACTAACTCTTCACAACAAAAGGTCATAAAATACCAAACATACGTGAGGCTGTTGTTACAATGCATAATTTTTTAAACATCTGTGTACATGAAATTTGAGGATGGGCACCAGATTTACTCTCACAGTTCTTTTCTGTATGATGGATACTTTATGTGTACATCCAGAAATGACCCAGAATGTTAGTCCATTTGACATCAATGGGTGGAAGCATATAAAGTAAGCTAATTTTGCAATGCTTTCCAGTACCAAATGTCATGTACAGTGGACAACGCTGAACCCAAGGGTTTGAGAAGATATATGATATTCAATAAAAATTCTGATGCACATTGCTACCCAGGAACACTGAACAGTCAGTTTTCATCTTTCCTTTCTCCTGTGATGTACTTATATTGATAGTAACCTATTTGCCTTGCACTGTACAGGATGAACTGTGATTCATAAAGAGTACATCAAGCAATATACCATTTACTGACAAATAATCAATAATACTTCTGAATATTTGATTTATAGTTCCTTTTACGTTAGCATGACAGACTGAAGGAGATCGAGGGAAGGAAGCGAGACAGATTAGGGCTCAACATCTCGCAGGTGTCAAGATCTTTACAGGGAAAGGATGGGAAAGAAAATCAGATGCAACCTTTTCAAAGGAACTGTCCTGCATTTGGCCTATCCAAATCAGGGAAACTCCAAAAAATTTAAATATGGGTGGTCATACAGGACTCAACTCCTGTCCTCCAGTGTCTTAACCAGTGTTCTACCTCACTCAAGCCAGTTCAGAAACCAGCAGATCAGATAGACTGAAACTCAATTCCTGTATCTCTATCACACAAGGCACACCAGAAGCTTGCAAATAAGGTACAAGGCTAGGATGCGTGTGGGGGCTGGTAACATTCCTTGCAGATTACTTATGAGTGAAACAACAAGACGAGGAGTTAATATCCACACAAGTCACCTTCCGTCAAGCTGTGCACATTGGTTTGCAGACAATGTAAAGACAGATGAATTTCGATACTTACCAGAGTTTCTTCCTTAATGAATATGTCTTCAATCTCTTGATTTGGAGATGTGGATGGGTCAGTTTCAACTTGAATGAAAATAAATGAGAGGTACACGTGCAACACAGGCTACAAAAATACAGAAAAACGGGTCTAAACAACATAAATGAATATGTCATGACAACTGAAAGTCTGTGACAGACTGGGACTTGAACCTAGACAAAATTGCCACAATAGTCAGATTGTCTGACAAACCATCCTAGCCTGATTCAAACTTTCATTTGTCACTGATATTCCATCATACAATTTCACAATCCTGTATCCTGAGGTTCTGCAACCATGACATGTGTGGTACAGAACACAACAGCAGCTCTAGGGAAACAGAGTCAGTGAACCACTGTGGCTTAGCCTTACACAAAGGATGTACATGAAGTTAGTTAAATGCTGCGATATTAAATAACTGGGTCATTACGGATGAAATCAATGCATCATATTTCAAACACTCCTACTTTGAGGGAATCAATGAGATTGTATATATGCTGAATTTAGCTGTACATGCAGTTTACTCAACAAAAACTTTACAACAAATTTAAAATTATTCAAGAGCAGAAAGCATATCCTTTGCTTTACTCATCTTTACGAATCAATGCTCTCATCTATTGTTGATTGTAGTCATTCCATTATTTACTTAAAGAACTGGAATTTGCTATTTTGTATGCATCAAATGTGGAATTGGTGATTTCTGAGTTAAAGCCAATATGCAATTTTACTCATTCTTGGGTTTGTTTATATTTTCTTGAAGACATACCATTCAGAATGTGTTTCCACTCTACTCAAGTTACCACTTCACATACTGCTGGCCATACTATTACCATCATGCCTGCTACCCAATGAACAACAACCATAATGTAACAACATCTCATTCCAAAACACAGAGTAAAAACCATATGTAACAGTATAAATTCTTACGTAAGTTAACAAGTAGTCATTGTGCTAATCTTGACAATAATTTAAGGTTCTGAAAGCTAATTCTGTGAAGTGAAACTATTATTTTGGATATTTTTTTTTTTTTGATTCTATACTGTAATTAGAAAAGGCAAATATAATTTTGCTATAACTGCTTTTTGGATGTGATGGGATCACCCACATAGCTATTATTTCCATAATGCATACAATAAAAGTAAATCTGTAATGGTTTTGTCTGAATTTTTTAGTACAAAAATGACAAATTAAACTTATCAATACCGTACAGTGACATAAACTGAAGAGACTGTTACCCATCAAAACAAACTCACATGCCTTCAACATATTTCACATTTTAGGTTCAGCATATCCTGAAAGTTTTCACTGGCATAATTCATGTTACTCTATCTACACCAATTTCATCTATCCCGATCTCTCCACTCATTTCTGCTCTTTTAACTCATTTCAGTTACATAATATACACACAGCTCCTGCAACACAAGCATAAGAAGTGTTCAGTACCCACTGTATTAGGTACCTCACTGTGCAGCTGCAGGTTGAATGTCTGGAATCAGGTTGTGCGCAGGTTGCAGGGAGTTGGCTTACAGAGATACTGTACGGCTCTACAACAAAAGAAGAGTAGACCATTCACACCGGGGCACCACTGGGGTGTGCCTCCCATTTACTCAAACCATACTGAGGCGACCTTTGTGACTAGGAGAATACTTGTGCTCAATCTGGAGCCAATCCCAGACTTTGCGTGTCTGAACACCACCCAACTTCAACTTGGCAGTTGCTTCCAGCTTTCCAAGACTGTGTACAGGTTCTCCTCTAACACTCTATTGAGTTAGCACTCCTAGGTGAAACAATATTACGGGGATTAGCTCATCCAAAGATTGCAAGTTGATTCCTGGAAGAATCTTTCATTTTGGAGTGGTACTTGTACTGAAATTCCATCTCAGTGCCTTATAAGTGTACCTCAAGTTTCTCCACAAAGGACCACACTTTCTTAGCATTAATGGAGGGAACTACTCTCAACTAAAACATATGAAACCATATGTAACAGTACTTTACAGTACAACTATATTATTTTTAAAGTCCAATAATACCCACAGATGTCTCGTAACATTGAAAATATTTAAACAAATAATTCCACCCTTTTATTATCACCATGGCCAATCACAAGTTAGGCAATTATTTTCCGGGGACTACACTCACTACGGATGTAATGGAGTTGGTTTTGGCTCAAATGGCTCTGAGCACTATGGGACTTAACATCTATGGTCATCAGTCCCCTAGAACTTAGAACTACTTAAACCTAACTAACCTAAGGACAGCACACAACACCCAGCCATCATGAGGCAGAGAAAATCCCTGGCCCCGCCGGGAATCGAACCCGGGAACCCGGGTGTGGGAAGCGAGAACGCTACCACACGACCACGAGATGCGGGCGGGAGTTGGTTTTCTCAGAACTCAAGTTGAAGGTGGTATTCACTTCATTATCATTTCTGAAATGGCCTAAGACTTAATTTACTCATTTACCTGATAAAATTGGTTTTATTGTAAATTTCTTATGTAATTAATGATGGCAATTTGTATACCGCAGCATTCCTCTGTGGAGGGCCAAGCCCACAATGACGCTCAACCGTCCACAGTACAGAGCTGATAATACTGCTGTCACTAATTGATAATTTTGCTTTTAGAAGTTTCAAGTTCAAATTTTCAGCCTTCACCTTCAGTAAAACTAGCATTTTCAAAACTATCTGAGCCAGAAATGCAACTTCAAATGCAAGCTCCATTACATCCTGGATCAGGAATTAATGTGTGAATACCAGAAAGGTTTTATGTACAGGACTATTTTTCCACCTTATCACATTCTGGACACTGAGGTACCTGTCTTAACAGTGTACATGCTTTGGGCATGTCCATTAACTAGCTGAACTCAAAACCTCACCAAATCTCATTTAATGGTGGAGGGGAGGGCAATGAAAACCTCACATCAGTTTGTTAATGGAAAGAATATACATTATTATAGTGGATAACATTTTCATTTACAAAATAACTCTCCTGTATAACAATATTAAAGTGTCCATCAACCTTTACGGCCCCTCTGAACTCAATGCTATCATGCCAGCAAGACATTAAGCATTCATGGGGGGATGCTAAGATGAAGTGCACCAATGTGACCTCTCTAGTGATCATACAAATGAAGTGAGAGAAAAGCTAAGTAATCGCGCAGTTCAAAGGAAAGTAAAAACAGTGTCATCTTTCATTCACAAAGTAAGTAAAGGTTCAACGAGATTTAATGTATTGTATAAAATACATCAATAAAAAACTAGTTTTTTACCTATCCATCAAAACTATGAATACTATATTCGCAGAGCCTTTTCATCTGTCTGACTCTTGTCTGTCCTTCTGTATACTCCTCAGAGCTGTAATGTTTAAAATAAGTGTTTTACAATGTTTTTAATCAGGAGTTAAAAATACTATTTAATACAATTTCTAAATGTATGTACTACATTTTTTCTGCAAAATTAGCTGTCAAATGACAGATACATTTACAATGGAAAACAACAATTTTAATTGATTTAACTTTCTTGAAAGCTGACAAATGGTGGAGAATATTCAGAGAATATCTGTTATCATAATACATGACATTAAGTTTTATTTAATTCTGAGCATTGCATTAGGTTTTTTTATAGTGCTATAACGCAAAAACATGAACATATCAAATAAATTTAATTATTTGAAAATTATAGGGTAAACTTCAAGTGTGGGGGTTTCACCACATCTCATTTAGGGAGGAAGGTGGGTTCAAATTTTCTTAAAAAACCCTCACACAATTAATGGACGTACCCTTTCCTACATCATCCGCAGACAGGCCTCTTTATCGAGATGCCACTCTCTACATCCACATTCCTGTTCCTTGTTTCCTTATTTTACATACTTCTTAAGATAATATTGCATCATCTCCACTGATAGTCATGTGTGACAACATTAATTTCAATCAAAGGACATAAATAAAGAATGTTGGAGATACCACACCTTGTCAAGTTTATAACTAATATTTCTGGTATGATTGCTGTACCTTTTGGCATTTGTATCCTGTGTATTGATATTTACAGTTCATTACAAAGTGCCAAATAGATTAAGAAGTGGTTTTAGTCATCAAAACAAGTCCAATTAACATGTGTCAAGAGAGGCATACTTTCTGAAATCTGCATGAGCGGCTGAAAGACTATTGGTTGCTGATGTGAGCACAGTCACCACTTGGTGCTTCATAAATTGTGTCAACAGTACACATCACTCTGATGTGGTCAGTAGTCAGTTATGGGGCTACAGTTGTGTTGTAGCATAGCTTGTTTTGTTAGTCTATGTAACTGTACAGTAAATTACTAACAACCCTTGGTGTTTATTGTGGCATCTTAGCTACTTATACAGATTACTTTCATACTGTTTTTAAGTACAAATGGTCCAGTGAATTTTCTTTTCTCTCCAACAATGGAAACCTACTACTCCACAAATGATATGGCAAATACAATTTTATGATGCAGTTTAGCAAATGTAAATAACTTTCAAGTATGTGAACTTCATGTTGAAAAATATCTGCACCACCTAATATACTGTTTGCCAAACATTTCCACAGTCCTAGTCACACAGGTTCTTTGGCAACCCAAAGGGTAAACAGTCGATACCCTTGTCCAGTCCATACACCTGATATGGCTGGAACATGCCATCCTTAACAGAGAAAAATTCTATAGAATGTGTGACGATTAGTGGGCTGTGTGGTTCCTACCCTTTTATAGACAGTACTTCATACACAATTTCTGTATCCATACCAGCACAACCAGACATCAAGGCAACAAGATCACAACTGGCAACTTGCAGTTCTATCAATGGCACAAGTGTGTAGTGCAGATCCTTTGTTTGTAACTAACATTTCACTTACAGATAAGGTGCACAGCTTACATCAATTTGTGTCATAAACTTCCAATATGAGCATGTGTGGGCTGATGAAAACCTCATCCACCTGCACTAAGACAGGATAAGCACTGTTTCTCAAACAACAAAAAGGCAGGTGTTTTTGGGCAAAGATTAATAGGGTCACAGAGATTAAATGGTGCTCATTATCAGTATTTTCTCATTAATACTGATCAAGGACGAGTCATGTCAGTGAAGACTACAGATAAGGTTGATGCACAATGGCACACCAGCACATTCTTGCAGCAGTGTGGTAGAACATCTAGCACTGACATTTCAGGACCACCACCGGTTTGATTGGGAAGGCCCCACTCTCCTGGTACCCCACACCTCAATCATCAATACTTTCACTTATGGCAGCAACTGAAGAAATAATGGATTTAGTTTCAAAGGAGTGTGATTCCTAATCCTGGAGAACAAAGGGTGTTGTGGTTAGTAACAACACTGAGCCCCTCCTGTAAACAAGAATTGAGATCTAAGAAAGTATGTGATTCCACAAGCTCCTTCATAGGATCTGTTTTCTCGTTTTGATGATCGCTACCACTTCTTAAATTATTATACACCTTTAAAAAAAACTGTTTATTTTGTGTAATTTTGTGTACTGTCTTGTTCCAGATGTAACCAGAACATCTGAGTAACATCAACAGCTCTGACACTTCTACGTGTCAAAGATTTCTGGGGGTGTGAAATAATAAAAAAAAGAAATGTGTTGACAGGTAGAACCAGTCTGCTGATTTGTTGTTGCAATCATACAAAATAAGATTGCTGGGATGCTGCAAAAAATAAAGTAAATACATTCTCTAAATAAGAAAGCATCATAAGGCAAAAAATATTACAAGCTGACAGCCCATAAATGTACAACGTGCCAAATAGTTGAATCTGAGTCATAAGTAATGTGATATCACTTCAAAGATTGATCCACTTATTACGGTTTTAGACATAAAAATAACAATACAGAAAGCCTGCCAAACTTGTACTAAATTTCCAGAAAAGCAAGACCCACTGAAGGTGGCTCACAGCTGTGAAAACAATTGGGTAACAAAAGATCCGAACTTGGTCAATGATTACAGAAACCAGTAATTTCCCTTTGAAATTTTGTGTGGTTGTGCTGGACAATAACCCATTATAAAAAGGCTTATTTGTTTCCCTATCTCTGGTTTTATTTTTGAGATACTGCTACAATCTTAAAAAACAAAAAACAAAAACATAATTTCTCATATTAACATTACTTACTGACTCTTGTTTGGTGGTAGTCACACCACAAACAAAGCTTTGATGTTGTTCTGCTTCCATCTTCTGGGAGAAAAAAATTTAAAAAAAATTAACACAAAACAAACCACAAATAACTAACAGCAGGTAAACCATGCACTACAAAAAAGTTGGTGACTAGTCCCAAATCTTTTATTTTGTTTGACTGGAGCTTCAAAACGTGGACAGCTATTGCATGGGAGTTGACAATTAAGCCTATTGTTGAAACCTTGTTTCACATACACACACAGATTCAGTCTGTACTTGACGAAGTTTAAGTTTATTCAAATCATTTTTCTGTCTACATATTTTTTTATAATATGTAGATTTTTTATAAGTTGCCCTTATATGTAGAGCTAGATAATCAGAGCTCAAAGTGGTGCTAAGATTGGCAACTTGTTTTCAGTGTTCGGAACTGTAAAATTGTGCATTTCACTAAACAATCCAAAAAAGTGATATTCTATGACTACAACGTCAGTGAGTCAGAGCTGGAAGCAGTGATCTTATGCAAACACCAGGGTGTAACAATTTCTAAGGGTATGAAATTGAATGATCACATGGGTTCTGTCATAGGTAAAGCGTTTGGCAGACATCTGTTCACTGGTAGAATATTGGTGAAAGATGCAATATGTGTATAAATGAGATTTCTCACAAAACTCTCACGTGACCCATCCTGGAATATTGCTCAAGTACAAAATAAAGGCTAAAAGGGGATCCTGAATGTATACAGATAAGAGCAGCATAAATTGTCGCAGGTTTTTGACTCAAAGCAGCATGCAACAAAAACGTTAAAAAATCTGAATTGGCAGACTCTTGAAGATAGATGCCATATACTCTGAGAAACTGAGCTGTGATGTTTCCGGAAACAGTATTATGTGAAGAGTCTATAGAGACAATGTTTAGCTCTCTGTGTATCACTCCCACAGAAACCGTGAAGACAAGATTAAACTAAGTACAGAGTGCTCAGAGATATTTAAATAGTAATTTTTCTCATGCCCCAGGTGTAATCGGAATTTTAGAAAACTCTAACATGTGTCACGGCATAAGGTTTCCCCTTGCATGCACTTCACAGTGGTTTGCATTTGTTCATCACTAATTCTGTAAATTATCTGAACATTTGGAACATGGATCCACAAACTTTTTTTAGTGCTGCAGAAAAGCAAATTCGTTGTGTATAACCTTACATGACACAGCTTCAAGTATTTTCGTTCCTTCATCAGTTGTTAGTATACTCATGAAACTTCCAGGCATCTAGTTGTTCTTGAACAGCAACTGAATAGCTCATTAAGAAAATATTTCACATTAAAGATTACTTGAACAACTAAGGATAATGCTAAAAACTTTAAAAGGTTATGTGTTAATATTGAAGACTAATAATCTCACAACCCCCCCCACCCCCTTTGAACGATGGACCTGACAATTGGTGAGGAGGCTTGTGTACCTCAGCGAAACAGATAGCCGTACCGTAGGTGCAACCACAATGGAGGGGTATCTGTTGAGAGGTCAGACAAATGTGTGGTTCCTGAAGAGGGGAAGCAGCTTTTCAGTAGTTGCAGGGGCAACAGTCTGGATGATTGACTAATCTGGCCTTGTAACATTAACCAGAACATCCTTGCTATGCTAGTACTGTGAATGGCTGGAAGCAAGGGGAAGCTACAGCCGTAATTATTCCTGAGGACATGCAGCTTTACTGTGTGATTAAATGATGATTGTGTCCTCTTGGGTAAAATATTCCAGAGGTAAAATAGTTCCCCACTCGGCTCTCTGGACCCAGGAGGACGTTGTTATCAGGAGAAACAAAACTGGCATTCTACGGATCAGAGCATGGAATGTCAGATCCCTTAACAGGGCAGGTAGGATAGAAAATTTAAAAAGGGAAATGGATAGGTTAAAGTTAGATATAGTGGGAATTAGTGAAGTTTGGTGGCAGAGGGAACAAGACTTCTGGTCACGTGAATACAGGATTATACAGGGTTATAAATACAAAGTTGTAGGGGTAAACGGTTAAGCTACTACAAACAGCATAGTGAATGCATTATTGTAGCCAAAATAGACACAAAACCCATGCCTGCCACATTAGTGCAAGTTTATATGCCAACTAGCTCCACAAGATGACGAAGAGATTGATGAGATAAGAGAAATTATTCAGATAGTGAAGGGAGACAAAAATTTAATAGTCATGGGTGCCTGGAATTCGATAGTAGGAAAAGGAAGAGAAGGAGACGTAGTAGGTGAATATGGAATGGGGGTAAGAAATGAAAGAGGAAGCTGCCTAGTAGAATTTTGCACAGAGCATAACTTAATCATAGCTAACACTTGGTTCAAGAATCATGAAAGAAGGCTGTATACATGGAAGAAGCCTGGAGATACTGGAAGGTCTCAGATCGATTATATCATGGTAACACAGAGATTTAGGAGCCAGGTTTTAAATTGTAAGACATTTCCAGGAGCAGATGTGGACTCTGACGACAATCTATTGGTTATGAACTGTAGATTAAAACTGAAGAAACTGTAAAATGGTGGGAATTTAAGGAGATGGGACCTGGATAATCTGACAGACCAAGAGGTTGTAGAGAGTTTCAGGGAGAGCATTAGGGAACAACTGAGAAGAATCGAGGAAAGAAATACAGTAGAAGAATGGGTAGCTTTGTGAGATGAAATAGTGAAGGCAGCAGAGGATCAAGTAGGTAAAAAAGATGAGGGCTAATAGAAATCCTTGAGTAACAGAAGAGATATTGAATTTCAGTGATGAAAGGAGAAAATACAAAAATGCAGTAAAAAAAGCAGGCAAAAAGGAATACAAACATCTCAAAAATGAGATCGACAGGAAGTGCAAAATGGCTAAGCAGGGATGGCTAGAGGACAAATGTAACAATGTAGAGGCATGTATCACTAGTGGTAAAATAGATACTGCCTACAGGAAAATTAGAGAGATCTTTGGAGAAAAGAGAACCACTTCCATGAATATCAAGAGCTCAGATGAAAACCCAGTTCTAAGCAAAGAAGGGAAAGAAGAAAGGTGGAAGGAGTATATACAGGGTCTATACAAGGGATATGTTCCTGAGGACAATATTATGTAAATGGAAGAGGATGTAGATGAAGATGGAATGGGAGATATGATACTGCGTGAAGAGTTTGACAGAGCACTGGAAGACCTGAGTTGAGACAAGGCCCCTGGAGTAGACAACATTCCATTAGAACTACTGATAGCCTTGGGAGAGCCAGCCCTTAAACAGCTCTACCATCTGGTGAGCAAGATTTATGAGACAGGCGAAATACCCTCAGATTTCAAGAATAATGTAATAATTCCAATCCCAAAGAAAGCAGGTGTTGACAGATATGAAAATTACCGAACTATCAGTTTAATAAGCCACGGCTGAAAAATACTAACACGAATTCTTTATAGACGAGTGGAAAAACTGGTAGAAGCCAACCTTGGGGAAGATCGGTTTGGATTCCGTAGAAATGCTGGAACACGTGAGGCAATACTGACCCTACGACTTATCTTAGAAAATAGATTAAGGAAAGGCAAACCTACGTTTCTAGCATTTGTAGACTTAGAACTTTTGACAATGTTGACTGTAATACTCTCTTTCAAATTCTAAAGGTGGCAGGGGTAAAATACAGGGAGCGAAACGCTATTTACATGTTGTACAGAAACCAGATGGCAGTTATAAGAGTCGAGGAGCATGAAAGGGAAGCAGTGGTTGGGAAGGGAGCGAGACAAGTAAAAGTAAAATAAGAGCCCTGTTCCTTTAAAAAGCTGTCGGTTCATCAAATAAAATAAATTTTTTTAATATAAGTGAGTTTACTGGCGATAGCATTTCTGTTTACCATGAGTTCCGCCTATGTCATTTCCCAGCGTAAACCGGCTCTGCCCAATTGGTAATGAAGGAAACGTGATGTTTAATGCGGATTCTGAATTATAACGTCTTTTTCTTGAGGTTACCAGAGGTAAAGTAAAACTGTTTGTGCCTTTTAAAAGTAAATGCCTGAACCCACACATTTCACCTGTGATAGTGCGTTCCACCAAACCATTGTGGCCACGTTTCCCAGCCCCAGGAATGAGCTGTAACAGATCATATGCTTAGCTTACAACATTAGTCACGGTGGAAAATATGCGAGTCTATTAAATGATTAAGTAGAAGCAAGCTTCTGACAAGGAGATTATGCTATTCTCATGTCAGCAGGATGTAAAGACTCTTCTAGGCATCATAGCCTCGATGTGAAGCATTTTGAAATTTTCACTAATTCAGCAAATTTTTTTGGTTGAGAAAATCCACTTTGAAGTGTAAAGTTACCGGATAATTCGATTATTACCATCATTATTATTATCATTTTCTTCATACCGCTGCTGGAACACATGTGCTTGAACAACATTTAATGCCTTTTGGTCATTATAGAGGTAGTTCCCAAGAACAGTTTCTTACACTGTCTACGGAATTCTTTTCATGTTAATATCAAACATCAGCGATAACACGTAGATTACATTAAAACTGAAGTAACTGACGAAGACGTCACTTGATAACAAAAACGCGCTGTCTTTCTTCATTTACTTGCGCCTAGAAATGGCTGTCGAATACTGCCAAACCAAAAATCAGTGGATCTTACTGCCTTCCGATATATGTCATTGTCAGTTCTTCCATATGATTTGGTCGACGTGACCTGTTTCAAGTTGTGTATGACAGAGAATGTTTTAGAAAATAAATTGTTTTCCTTTGCAATAAACAGAAAGATTTTCATTCTAAGCTATCCAAGTTCAAATTTTTCGAAACATTAGTTCAAATTTAATATTCGCTTCTGTAATGTGGGAAAGTATTTCACAGTTGCAAAACCCGCATCCGACCCATTGGCCTTACACTTAATCGCTGACCATAAATTCTAGCTCAGAGTGACATCAGTTTAAGTAACCTAATGTAGCGAAGACTATTTGCCTGTGCTCTTCTCACCGGAAAATACGCAATCAACCCACTGGGCTCCATAAGTAAACTGTAACAGTAATTTCTGTGTGTATGCAACACATACGGATTGTAGAATTTAGTAGTGCTCTCTCTTCCAATTCTGTCTACAATACGCCTGATCAAACGGGCCCTTTATCATTACAGGCAACATCATAATGACAACAGTAATGTGCTTTTACTGACAACCTCACTGTTCGTTTTACCTGATTTTGTAATCATTTAAATAAACAACATGAGCTTCCAGTGTACGTTTTCTCTCATAAGACGCATAATGGCAATGAAGGTTCAGGCATCAAAGAGAGACCATTTATGTTGTTTAATTTCTGTTTATGCCAACTTGAAGGCACTACATTCAATTCAGTTCTCTTTATTTTGGTGCACGGACGCGCAAGTGACAACGTAGGCACAAATGAGAGATCCTTAACTTTAATGCCAAGCAGAAGCTACAGAAAATGGCTACATGGCGGAAAAGTGATAAATAGCGAGACTACGAGTATGAAGGTCTCGGCTTCGATCCTTGATCAGCCCCACGAATTTTATCTCCCGTTTTACACTTATTTCCCTTTGGGCAGTGTTTGTTGATGTGAAAAATGCCGAGTTGCACTGTGGTCCGAAAGCCACGTTAAACTGTAGGTTCGCCTATTAACTGTCTAGGCACGTCAACTCAATGGTCAGAGGAAAGCAACGACATAGCACCTCCAACAGGACCGTGCCTATTAAAGCACTGTGGTGTTCAACCCAATCTTCTGACTGATGACTGCTTTACTTTACTATGGGTTCCAAAGTTAATGATCTTTAGGTTATTAACATTTTTGTGTTTTCATGGTGTAGCTTTGATATCAGTAAACGTAAGTAACCGGCCGAGCACTGTCACCGTTCGAGCTGTCAAGGTGGGAGACGACGATGCTGTCGACCCCAGCTACAATCTTGTTCATGGCTATGTTTCAGTCGACTACCACTTTGTGCCTTTCTGTGTATTTCAAGATATACTTTTATACACTAGGTATGCATCCACTTTGATATCTGATAGAGCTGTATTTAGCAACATGAATCAGATACGTTTTCCGAGCAATATATCAGAAAATATGTCAGTGCAGTGAGGTTTCGTTTGTGTGTTGCACATGGTGCAAGAAATATTTGTGTTTTGCTTGCTTCTGCAATAGGTTTCACCCCACTGAATGTGCGCAAGCTCACGAATAGACTATCAACATTGGAATTACGCAGTAATACACTTAAAAGGTGTTTTTTTGCATTACATAACCCGATGAAAATAACTGTAAATAGATTATATGCCTACCGCGCTTCTTGATGCTTTTCTCAAAAAACTGAAAGAAAAATAAAAAGAGAGAAAGAGAGAGAAAACATAAATGTATTTCAAATATCAGCTCGGTGATGCCATGTTCGTCTCGTGATATAAAGCAAGGATAGTTGATAGGTAATATCTCGTTGTACTAGCGATATGTATGGCTACAAGGTTCTTTCTTTTCCCTCTGCAAACAATCAGAACAGAGTTCAGTAACAAACTGGTAAGAACACCTACGCAGTGCGCCAATTAAACACTCAGCCTTTCTTGGTTATTTTGTTAATCTTTAACACTTGTCTGTAATGCAGTAAACAACCTTGATTACTGATTTGTTACTACTACCTTTGTTATTGTTATTCGTCACCTCACGACACCTTTCCTATCACTCATTGCTGCCGATGCACGTAACGAATGGATAAGGATGAAAGGAATGTGGGATGTTTCGTCACGGAGAATATACACATTTCTCTCGGCGTCTTGTGTTCAGGGTAATACGAAAATCTCAGTAAGAGAAGACAACAATAGGATGCCGGTGATGCAGGCAATAATACCCAACTATTTCTGTCGACTTAACACCATGACGACAGAGAAATTGGCGTCTCAATGTATCTTGATAATACTTCGTTAGCCTTGTTGCGCCCTCGTTCTAATACCTCGTGGAAGCAGGCATATTATTTTGGTTTTTGAACACCGAGCAATAACACAGAAAGATAGCAGATGGAAGGATACAAAGAAACAATCAGACTCATGGGTGTGGATGCAGTTCATCATTAGAAAGCTAAAAAAGATCAATGAATACGCTGGTTAGTATACATTATTTGTATAGATCTGAAGATGAAAAAGTGCAGATCTGCACAGTGCCCGCATCTGCACTTAAGTTACTGTCTTAATGGGCATAATTTTTAGTTCCTTCTCTTCTGAATATCAAGAGCTCAGATGGAAACCCAGTTCTAAGCAAAGAAGGGAAAGCAGAAAGGTGGAAGGAGTATATAGAGGGTCTATACAGGGGCGATGTTCTGAGGACAATATTATGGAAATGGAAGAGGATGTAGATGAAGACGAAATGCGAGATAAGATACTGCATAAGAGTTCGACAGAGCACTGAAAGACCTGAGTCGAAACAAGGCCCCGGGAGTAGACAACATTCCATTAGAACTACTGATGGCCTTGGGAGAGCCAGTCATGACAAAACTCTACCATCTGGTGAGCAAGATGTATGAGACAGGCGAAATACCCTCAGACTCCAAGAAGAATATAATAATTCCAATCCCAAAAAAAGCAGGTGTTGACAGATGTGAAAATTACCGAACTATCAGTTTAATAAGTCACAGCTGCAAAATACTAACGCGAATTCTTTACAGACGAATGGAAAAACTAGTAGAAGCGGACCTCGGGGAAGATCAGTTTGGATTCCGTAGAAATGTTGGAACACGTGAGGCAATACTAACCTTACGACTTATATTAGAAGAAAGATTAAGAAAAGACAAGCCTACGTTTCTGGCATTTGTAGACTTAGAGAAAGCTTTTGACAATGTTAACTGGAATACTCTCTTTCAAATTCTGAAGGTGGCAGGGGTAAAATACAGGGAGCGAAAGGCTATTTACAATTTGTACAGAAACCAGATGGCAGTTATAAGAGTCGAAGGGCATAAGGGAAGCAGTGGTTGGGAAAGGAGTGAGACAGGGTTGTAGCCTCTCTCCGATGTTATTCAATCTGCATATTGAGCACGCAGTAAAGAAAACAAAAGAAAAATTCGGAGTAGGTATTAAAATTCATGGAGAAGAAGTAAAAACTTTGCGGTTCGCCGATGACATTGTAATTCTGTCAGAGACAGCAAAGGACTTGGAAGAGCAGTTGAACGGAATGGACAGTGTCTTGAAAGGAGGATATAAGATGAACATCAACAAAAGCAAAACGAGGATAATGGAATGTAGTCAAATTAAATCAGGTGATGCTGAGGGAATTAGATTAGCAAATGAGACACTTAAAGTAGTAAAGGAGTTTTGCTATTTAGGGAGTAAAATAACTGATGATGGTCGAAGTAGAGAGGATATAAAATGCAGACTGGCAATGGCAAGGAAATCGTTTCTGAAGAAGAGAAATTTGTTAACATCGAGTATAGATTTAAGTGTCAGGAAGTCGTTTCTGAAAGTATTTGTATGGAGTGTAGCCATGTATGGAAGTGAAACATGGACGATAACTAGTTTGGACAAGAAGAGAATAGAAGCTTTCGAAATGTGGTGCTGCAGAAGAATGCTGAAGATAAGGTGGGTAGATCACATAACTAATGAGGAGGTACTGAATCGAATTGGGGAGAAGAGAAGTTTGTGGCACAACTTGACTAGAAGGGATCGGTTGGTAGGACATGTTTTGAGGCATCAAGGGATCACAAATTTAGCATTGGAGGGCAGCGTGGAGGGTAAAAATCGTAGAGGGAGACCAAGAGATGAATACACTAAGCAGATTCAGAAGGATGTAGGTTACAGTAGGTACTAGGAGATGAAGAAGCTTGCACAGGATAGAGTAGCATGGAGAGCTGCATCAAACCAGTCCCAGGACTGAAGACAACAACAACAACTCTTCTGAATTTTCAAATGTGTTGATTATTACGTTGCACAGAATAATTAGTTAACTGTGTTTCTTATAGCTTCCATTCCCACCAACATTTTTCTACATTCTCGTGCAATTCATGAAATGCTACTAGTATGATCACAAGACTGCACGTAGATGCAACCGATTTCAAGGTGCAAAGTGTTTGTTATCTTACTTTTCGTGATAGGTGGAAAAAGTTGATTTCCAAAGACTTTTTATTGTACTGAAATAATCTTTTGTCACAAAGTAACAGGGTAAGTGTTTTATTCGTATATATTTTGTGGGAAACTGTAATCGTGATGGAAGTTTATACACCTGAATGTTTGACACAACTGGTAGGAGAAAACGCGCCTCTTCTCCATATCCTCCAATGACACGAGCACAGGATTCTCCTCGCATTCCGCTACAGAGCTGTTCCTAGCACAACTGAGAATTAGCAACATAGTCACAAAAATTTGGTGACACTGTGGCAGTGCAATCACTTCCACGTATGGTACTGAACTGACTCGCTAAATTCACTTGATATTCCCTTTCCATCCGAATGCCTCTTGCTGTATAACCCCTAGACACTGACACAGAAGATTCAATTTTTTGGCTAAAGAAATACTATTCTTCACGTAAGTGACAACTTCTATAGTCGTTCACGATTCATTATAAGGCTGAGCGACTAATACCACGATGAGAGTGGCGTGCTGGCAGCAGTGTGTCCGTAGCCCCGTGCCCCCGCCCGTATCTCGTGTCGGAACGGCTAAATGAGTCGTCAGTTCTAACCGTGGCAGGGATCAGCTTGTGCAAGCTTTTTTTCTGATTTATTTTATGGAGCTGCGAATTTCCAGAAAAAAAATCTGTAAAGAAATTGGAAGAAAACTTTTACACATCAAGTCCTTGGTAGCTCGACACAGAAAGTTGTGTTAATATTGATAGATCTCGATTTCTGACCGCCAAACTGCTTCACAATACAAGCGACTCTGAAGAAATTCAAATCGAGCGTCAATGATACGAGTTTCAATATTGTTCTTCACTGAAGACTCACATGCCAGGGTGATAAGTATAAAGTAAATGAACCTCTTGATTACTATTGGTCATCTATGATAAATTTCTACATTAGCAATTAGGAACTCTCTGCAGACATTTGGTAACAGTGGCTCTAGCAACTTTTTCTCTGGGTAGCTTCAAATACGGGCAATTTTGTCGGCTTCAATCCAATTGAATATTTTAAATATCACTTTTGAACAGCGTTCACTTCTCCATTAATTAATGTATGGATCTCAAAACAAGCAAATGCTGTGCTCGACTATCGGCCAGGCACGAAAACGTCCATGAATGAGTTTCTTAGTTTTGAGAACACTTACGAAAGAAATATAAAAACAACCATGAGAGTTACTGATTTATGATGCTTAGTTTACAATCATTTCTGAGTATTATTAGTAGCTACGCTCCAATCCCTAAGCCTAGTTACAGAAATGTGAATCAGACGCATTACGTATTCCAGGCCGTGCCAGCCGCGTCTTTGAGATGCCGGCTATGGTCACTTCTCAGCCCTCTGTAGGAACGCATCGGTTTGTCTTCTTCCTGCTGGTTCTGTAACTGAGATTTGGCAACAAGGCAACTCTGTGATCGACGGGTTACTTCCTGGTGTGCATGGAATTAAGCCTCAAAGTTCACTTGATTTCTCCTGTCAGCTCCACTGAATAATCTGAGTTGTTATCGCTTGAGGTGTAACAAAAGATTGTAAATTTACCGTTTTCGGCCCAGGAAAGTCGTTGCACGTGGAAATTGCAACTAATCTTGTCCTTTAAATAGCGATTCACGAGTTCTAGTCCCTATTGGCTCGTAATAGGAATCGTGGATACATACTTTTTCGCTAGCTGTGTGGTAATATGCACACATGTAAAAAGCGCCTGTTCTGGTTCGCGGTTCAAGTCTCGCTAGATCTGACGTTTTTATCCCTTCTGTGAAAGAGCTACAAGCAGTCAGATGAAACATCGATAAGGAAAACGCAAGAAAATACTTTCGGTTCATAGTGCAATGGTGAAAAACTTACAATGATGCACAACAGGTAATGTCTCTTTCCGTTGCTGAGAAGCAGATTTTGGGTTTCTAGGAATACATAACTTTATTTATGAAATGCTACATTTGCATACCTCTTGAGTATGACACAGCATAACAATTAAACACAGACCCAATCTAAATCTAAGTGAGTAGTATTTTACTAATTCGGCTCGATAGAGGCACGCTTGTGTACGGATACTCAGCTTTATTAAAACAGATTTTCGTTGTAACATTATCGTGGGTAGTTTTATTTCATTTCTTATAATACAGTGCACAATTTTCGTAGGGTTTCTTTTAGTGTTGTTTGAAAAATAGTAAACATGAGAGAGAAATTAATCATCAACGATATATGCGAATTCTCTGATGTTATCTATAACAATCTGACAATGCACATGCAGTTTATTGATTACATGCAAGTTGAAAACTTGTTCTGAGTTAATGCTGTCAAACAAGGTTTGAAGAAAAATAATATGCCACTACCACACGACAGCTAATGTAGAAAATACTTTTCTGACGTATTTTGGCACGATGTGCTCTCCCCATACATAATACAAAAGTTTCCAGGTGCATCTGCTGCCTGGCCGTCTATTAAACCTGAAAAGAACAAAATGTCGCAGTAGCTGGCCCTTTTTCCACATGCGACTATTTTGGGTTGAGAAGTGAAGGGAATTTCAAAGTTCCATTAGATTGATAACTTCAGCAGACAGCACAATTGCGTTTTAAAAAAGATATTTGAACTCGCGACGTTTCATCTACAGTGCATTACACTTACCGTTACACTACCAGCTGAACTGTAGCTACAGCACCTCATGAACTTCCGCATTCCACACTGTTGTGAGACAATGCATATGGCCGGATGTAGACTTCTGAGAGACAGACAGTTACAGCTTTTCTTTTGCACTGCATGACGTTTTCAACAAACAGGTAGTGCAATAGAATAGCTCAAGTGGAAAGGAACACTTCCTATTTAAATTTCTGCATCCTACTCTGTTGGCAGTTCTGTGTAGGTGGCAGTTACGTGATTTTATTTCGGTGATTACAAAATAGAGCCGAATGTATGCACTGGGTAGCCGAGGCAGCTAGTTCATGGCGATTCGGTCAACCAAGTAAATGAATGTACTGAACATGCTGCAAACCACTACAGGGAGCCTGTGTGTCAGGATTCTCATCCAGTGTGGCGCAACGACGTTACAATAGAAAAATGAGTCACAGAGAAGAGGATTTAGTGGTCTGTTGGATTGCTGATAGATTCATATACGTGTTGCTGGCGTTTGATTCCAACTTCTGCCAATGACTTTTGATAGGGAGATACAGATTCTATTCTCTTCTGGTTACGCCAGGTGAAGTGGTCTGAAATTCACATTAAAAATGATATTCCTTCTCTACCAAGTAGACATTAGGTTGAACCACAATAAAGTCAGGAGTGGCGACATGTAGAAACTCTATCACTAGTAACCTTCCTTATAGTAGTTATTTATTTCTAGTGACGAAACAAACTCTATGTAGGGTCACAGGACACTTATTCCATCTTTTATTTGAGCTTCAGTATGTCGATAAAATGGTTCTGAACTGGGAATGCAACTCAGACCGCCCTTAACGCGGAATTTGATCCCTTCGTGACAATACAGCTCGACAACAATTTCTTGTTTGTTCAAAACTGCAGATTCCTCAACATCTCCACATATTGGGCGTGAATGGGTTCCAATCCCGGCCCGGCACAAAAGTTTTCATTATGTGTTATCAAGCTCTAGCGTGAGAACACCTATCTGCTGGTGGATAATAATTTTGATTTTTAACGTATTTTCATTCGTTGTCAACACTAACGATACCTGACGTTTTTGACTCCCAGTGAGACACAGAACTATTTGCGAGATCACTGTAAGTTCAAGGATGTTATTCCGAGCTGCTAGTGGAGAAAAATTCGGTAGCTGACGTCTCTTTGTGTGTAGTCAACAACGATATGTGTGGGGTTCGATTACCAGTCAGCACTGAACTCTTCGTCATATTATTTCTAGCTCAAACATCCTGACATGTCGCTGCTGTTGTAACAAACCCATATTT
Organism: Schistocerca piceifrons; assembly: GCF_021461385.2. Taxonomy (NCBI): domain Eukaryota; kingdom Metazoa; phylum Arthropoda; class Insecta; order Orthoptera; family Acrididae; genus Schistocerca; species Schistocerca piceifrons. The sequence continues at coordinate 441,538,227 of NC_060139.1, read as the reverse complement.
CACGTTAGTTTTCTCTAGAATATAACAGCGATAGGTGCCGGGTTGGAGTTCTGGGAAGGAAAAAACTAATGTTTCGTCTCTTCATTTGTAGTTAAAACATCTTGCTACTGCCGAGAAAATGCGATATGTCACAGTTGATTGTGCTTCGGTAACAATCCGATTAGGTTCTGGGTTCGAATCCCTGTCCAACACAAAGCTTTACCTCACGGCATTTCAAGTAAGTTACTTCTGAAGAAGCAATATTTAACATGTCTCGTAGTTCGTTGACAGGGACAATAGATGCTGGGTAGGAATTCGCGTCCGTTAAAAATGTTTACGTTATGTAATTTAATGTTGATATTTCCTAACTGATACTACCTAAAATCGAGGTATATCACTCTCTGTATGCCTAGTCAGGAATGACTGTTAGTTTCCGTCAGTCACGAAATCTTTGCTTAGTCTGCATGACCTGGGTTTGAATCCATATGCATAACGAGACCGTTCGTCTTGTCATTTGAACTTCATACGTATTCTCAACTAGCAGCTCAAGAAAAACGTTAAATTTTAATGTCATTTTGTGTTAAATAATAAGTACGGTATGTTTCTTTTAAGAGGAAATCATGAATACGACGAACTTACTGTGTGCATTACCTATCTGACGTAATAATGAGAGTGGTAACATTTCAGGTACATGTCATTTATTGTAATAAATGTGAACTTACAAGCCTTAAGGACAGTCTCACCTGTGATAAGGTGTTCCCTGATATTTGTAATATCGTGGTATTACTTTACATCTTGAATTATTGCGATACAGAGCAGTGTTTTCTAGTGGTGATTTGTTGGAACCATTTTCAATAGTCAAACGACTGTACCGAGGAGCGATTAGAGGACCTGCTAGACAGCTGCGTTATGAGGGTTGTATGCGAATCAGGCGAAATGCAATTCAGATCGTTCGGATACTTTTGAGCACGACTGTACATCGTGTCTACCGATTTCCGTCCCATTCAGATAATTCCTTTGTGGTGCGTCGTTTGTCTTTTGCCGTAGAACGTATTCTCTACAGACTTCTCTTTCCAATCCACAAGTCTGCGCAATTGCAACATGCCAATGGAAAAGGCTCTGCTAAATGCAACCAATGTAATTTTTTGAAGAACACAACTATCCCCCCGCATAGCAAAAGGTTTTACAATGTAAACCAATCTTTTCAGTATAAATTGCTCAGTTCTTACACAATTCCAGCTCTGCACCTAAGTTTTCCACCTCAGCCGATACGCTAGTGTCCACGTTCACATTTCGCGGAAATTGGCGTCCTGATTTCCCCTTCTCTACTGTTTGGTTAAGATTAACCAGAGAGGAGCTCTCTTAAAACTTTATAGACAGGAGTGTGCTCACATGTTAACCGGCGCCGAAAATTTGGCCTAACAGTTCCCAAAGGAAAAAGAATTCCTGAACACAATGCAGCTAAGTCGCTTTTCAAGGAACACAGAAATCTCCGTCTGTTACTGACTTCGCCCTGCACAGCATTATCAGAAGGTGAACCGTCGGCAGAAATCACAGTTCTTTTGAAATGTGTTTTGCCCGGATGGCACTGCTTGTAAAATCAAGACTGCACGAACAAAGGAGCTCATCACGCTGCTATATACGACTTTTGTGAATCTAGGCCCGGTCCCCATAGTGTGCAATGTATGTTATGTGTATCACTTGTGACGACCGCGGTTCTACCCTGTCACTAAGTATCGCCAAAATACCCGAAAAATACCGTGTTAACTAATGCAGTCCAAATCAAGCCGTATCTAAATAAACGTTTCTCCAAATTTTACTTCCCAACACAATATCTGACCGTTCATTTATCCCAGTTTAGCACAGAATAACCATATTAAATAAGATTTAACGACATTGACAAAAAAAATTGTTTCTAACATCAATAAACAAAAGAATACCAAAGTTGAGTGATGAACCCACAATTTTACACGACTCTCATTCAAAGTAATCACAACCCGTGTGATTTGACAGCTACCCACCTTTGAATTACCTACTATAGAATGTTAGCACCAATAGAAAGCGAGCTACACTGTCATTGGTCGACGTTTACGAAATTAATGGCGGGCGCCCTTGTCCAAGTAGCAAAGCATTACAATACTTCTGGTAAATGCTACAGCACACGAATTTAGACACATACCCTGAAAAAGATATTAAAAAAATACACATGCAGAGGCAGCGGATTTAAAATGTAAAAATAAAAATGGAAATAATTAAAAGGGAAATGGCTACTGCTAATCAAAGTCAACAATGTCTACATACAACACACCACTTCGTGGGGAACACTTTTATTCTAAAGAAGACAAATGTTACGTGTATGTCAGCCAAAAGGAAATTAAAATTGTTTGCAATAATTTTGAGTCTTTGAGAGGAGAGCGCCGCTTTTAAATCTTATCTTGTGTGTTGTGACGATGGTCGCGATATCTACGGCAGCTGGCTGGTCCTGGTGAAACGCTGAGATCTGCTCCCACGGTCGTGTGATTGCAGCTGATGATTTTTCCTCATAATCGGGCGGGCGGTTGTGTTCATTAAGCTACAAATCTGATTACAGTGGCGTTTTGCAGGCCACAGGTTGGTCGATGTAATTGTTGTTACAGATGTCCGTATGTGCACAGTATTGTTTCTGGCACACAAAATTTAAGTTTACTTATGCCACACACGGTTTATAAAACTTGCCGACGGCGAATTCTATAGAAAGTCAATTCGTATTATGACTGCCGCGATCGCGAAAAACCGTCCTGGGCGAGAATTTACTCACACACAATAGACAGTATTAAGTTCAGAACGACTGTTACTGATTATAGGCGTCCGACAGTTCATCGAAACGCGAATAAATATGTAAGTTCACAGTACTTGAGTGTACGAAAACACAGTCAAAATACAAGTGCAGTTCAATTCACAGACAGAGAGCTACAATACCGCCCATTCACGGTTGCATTGTCATAGTTACTTCGTCTCACGGCACAGTCTCAGTATTTACTTCGCCCAGTTTCTACACTCACTATTATCATATCACGTACTGGTATAAAACAGCCATTCAAAACGTACATCGCTTGTCACTAAACTCAATCTTCACCAGTTCGTAAAAGTCACAACTCCCACAGTAAAACATGTGTCCGCCTCTCTAACTACACACACACACACACTTTGTTGAATCGACTATCGATATTGTTCTCTCTCTCTTTCTCAATACTCTCGCCCACAGTTTATACAACATCAAAGTAAATTACATATATCTTCACACAACTATTTTCTACCAAACCTATTACAGTAAACGATAAACACAAAAAAAATTAAAGCTTTCCACAATCAATAAACTCTAAACATATTTATCTACTTACAAAAAAGAAATAATTTCCAGTTACGTATTATATCTATAAAACAACTTTTATCTCTATATTACACGACAAAAGAAAAAAAAATGCTCCACAACATCAAAGATATATGAACAGACGGGAAAAAAACAAGATAAAAATGTGTATCTATCGCAAAATAACGATTTCTTCACACACTGCCAGAAAGCAATGCGCAGGCACCTGGACCGAACAAAGCTTGGGCTGTGGTGTTTACCTGTGATGAGCGCATACTCTGCCCATCACACTTGTTTTCTCCTCTGAAAACTAAATTTTGAAGTGTTTATATGACCAGCCTGAAACGGAATTGTGAAATCGGTCTACGAAATCCGGATTTGAGAGCCTCATGTAAACATAATGAGTGAGTTGCTTATAAATGTTGATTCAGACATTGTTGGTATATCAGGGCACTAAAATTGGCTCTGAGCTCTATCGGACTTGACATCTGAAGTCATCAGTCCCCTAGACTTTAAGAACTACTTAAACCTGACTAACCTAAGGACAGCACACTCATCTATGCCCGAGGCAGGATTCGAACCTGCGACCGTAGCAGCAGCGCGATTCCGGACTGAAGCGCCTAGAACCGCTCTGCCACACTGGCCGGCTATGTGACATTTCAGAGGCTACCTTTACGACGTTACAGGTTACCCGTCTGTTTTTCAAGGAGCTCTTTTCGGAGTAGGGGGTGGCTATGTACATGAAAAACGATATTCCATTTGAATCTACCGACGTAGCAAAGCACTGCACTGTATAGGTCTTCGACTGTTGTGCAGGAGTAGCTGAATTTATTGAAACTTAACGTTAAACTTTAATTATTTATAGGTCCCCTAATTCGGATTTCAGGAAATTTCCGTTCAAGCTCACTTTATAGAAAGTACCAAAACTTAGTTTATGTGGTGACTTTAATATTAATTTTACGTCACTGTGCAATAAAAACAACGTTGAAAGATCTGCTAAATTCATGTCATCTGACGTTGATTATGTTCTTTCTGACCAGAGTGTAGGGTACGGTAGCACCACCACAGATAATATTTGTGCATACACAAATGTTAAATATAATCGCAAAGCATTTAGAAAAGTTAATCAAGCGGCAACAGAGACTCTTTCTAAATTCATTAAAGAACAAAAGTGGCAGGACGTTTATAGAGCTGATAACATCGGCAACAAGTAAATATAATACTTTCCTCAACATATTTCTCATGGTGTTTGAAAGTTGCTTTCCATTAGAGCACTCTATACTGGATACTAGCACTAACAGGCATTCGAGATAGCTGATTAGTGAGATAAGGATATCTTGTAGAACACAGTCGGAATTATATAATGTTAGAAATAATCACAACAGAATTGAGGTAGCCCATTACAAACAGTACTGTAAAGTACTTAAAAATGTTATTGGGAAGGCAAAAAGCATGTGATATGCTAATAGAATAGTTAATTCCCGGGATAAAATTAAAACCATACGGTCTGTATTGAAGAAAGTGTCTGGTCGGCAGCACAAGGCCAAGGACATAAAATCAGTATTTAATACAGATTCCGTTACTGATAAGTCAGATTTAGCTACAATATTTCACAATCACTTTCCCAATATGGAAGGTGAGCTAAATGATACCTTAGTTTCCAAGGAGACTCACATAACTCTCTTAGAAAATGACTTTCCAAGACTATTCTCTGAAATATACTTCCGTGATACTGACAAGGGGGAGGCTGAGTCAATAATTAAATCGTTGGAGTCTTAGGGCTCTCATGGATATGATGGGTTACGTGGAGAATACTAAAGCACTGTGCTGCATATATTAACTCAGTACTTAGCCACATTTAGAACTTTTCCTTTAGGAATGGTCAGTTTCTTGAACGATTAAAGTACTCAGTAGTGAGACCGGTATATAAAAAAGGAGAAAGGGATAACGTACACAGTTTCAGACGTAATCCTATACCATTGGTGTTAGCTAAAGTTATGGAAAAAGCTGTATACATAATGATAATTAATCATTTCAGTTCACATAATTTGCTGTCAAAAGATCAGCTTGGGTTTAGAAGTAGTTTAATAACTGAAAATAATGTATTCTTTTTTTCTCTGTAAGTCACTTGGATTAAACAAAAACTCGTGGACACTAGGTGTTTTCTTTGATTTAACTAAGGTGTTCGATTGTGTTGGTCACAAAATATTACTGGAGAAGTTGGAATAAGACCAGTAACACGCAATTGGTTCCACTCATACTTTCAGAATATACAGCGGAAGGTCATACTTCCACAGTAATGAGAACGGCTAAGACGTGGAGCCTGACTGAGAGACGGCTATGGAGGGAGTCTCAGGTTTCGGTGATGGAACCGTTCCCGCTTCTTATATGTATAAATGTTATACTTCTTAATATGACAGGTGACTCTGAAACATTTCTGTTAGCTCGGTAGTGAAAGATATCGAGTGCAGCATAGGCAAAGTACCAAACAGTACAGTTCGTGGCTTGTAGGAAGAAAATTGTTGCTGAATCACAATAAGACCCAGATTTCACTATTTCCTACACAGAATTCAACTAAAATTGCTATTTTGATTATACAGGATGAGCATATGATTTATGAATTTGAACAGTCCAAATTCCTAGATATTCGGATAGCTGGTAAACTGTCATGCAATTCTTTTCAAGATCTTGTTCAAAAACTTAATGCTGCTATATTTACCACCATTAGAACAGTATCTGAGATAAGTGATAGACTAACCGGGAATTAGTTTACTTTGTTTAGTTTCATTCGCTTATGCATATCATATTACACTCTTGGATAACTCTTTCCATTCTCAAAGTGTGTTTTTGGTTCAGAAATGGGGAGTTCGAGCAAAATGTGATATACCTTCGCGAACCTCTTCTCGGCCCCAGTTCAAGAGGCTTAGAATTCTGACACAGGCCTCTCAGTATACGTTTTCTCTAATTTATGTTAACAACATAAGCTTATTCTCTAGAAGTAGCAGCTTTTTCGCATTGTCGGATTTTTATCTCATAAAATTTGCAATTTTCCGAACAAACTCACATGGGAAGTCTTATTTTATTTTTTGAAATATAATCTACACTGGTTGAAAATGTTAAAATTTTTACATGCATTATTTCAAGATTTAATAAAATCGCTAAATTTTTATATAGAAGGCTGCGATGTGTTGGTCATGTCCAGAACAGGATGGGCACCAGGTTGACGAAGTTGAAACAAAGTTTGAGAGACAAGAACCTTTCTGATCGTAAAACCATAAGAAACAGGCTAACAGACAAAATGATTGACGAACTACAGCAATATTATGGGATGACCATCAAAAATAATACTGAGGATTTGTTGAAAATGACGCAGGCAGTATGGGCTACTGTCTTCCACAGACTGTCAACTGATGAAAAACCCTCCGGGACCTAATTCATAGTGCAATTACCGAAATGCCCAGTACTTAAAAAGTTCATAGAGCCTTAAACATTCCAACCCAACAGCAGTCATGGATATCATAAAACCTATTTACAGAGACCTAGCAAATCCTGAATTGCTGAAGAAGTGTCTGCATTGTCAGACTCAAAATCCCAATGAGTCGTTCAATAATCTTACATGGACTCGCTTACCAAAAAATGTTTTTGTTGGAATGAAGACACTAACGTGGGGGTCAGAGATGCTGCTATTGCTTTTAACGATGGCAACATTGGTAGGGTGAAAGTGCTACAGCATATGGGAATTAATCCTGGAGCAAACTGTATCAGAGAACTTGAACGGATGGACAAGGCTCGCATTGATAAAGCAGGGTACGCAGCACAATTGGCCACTGAGGAGTCCAGAAAGAAGAAAAAAACTTGGAAAAAGATCAAGAGGATGATATACAGTATGGTGTAGGGTGCTTCTGAGTGACTAAAAATAAAAAATCAAGCATATATTAAGTGAGTTACAGTCTTTTGAAACTTTAGAAGCCGTTCGTGAAAATTTACAGTTTCTGTTGCATTTTCCTTAAATCTCAGATACCACTTCGAGTAGAGTTTTCAAATTTTCAGGGAGTAATAAGATACATATCCTGAGTCCACTGAACTAAAAGAAGAACATAATGTTATGTATAATTAAAATTATTTAGGATAACATACAAAAAATTACACAAAATTCTAACTGTGTAATTAAAAAATTGTATTTCCGAAAGCAGTTGCTGAAATGCAATTATTGTAGATCAGTAGACACAGAACATACAGTTTAATCCCCTGCAAAAGCTTCATGCCAATGGCTACAGTAGTTCCTTAAATACCGGGAAACCAAGTCAATAAATTTAACATTATCGGGATAGGGCGTTCCAACTCCCCTGGAAGTGAAGGTCGTTCAAGAGTGGCCAACAGCAGACTGACAACACTTTTAAAGACGTACATGACATTCAGCATTCATTTCATTATTTCATTGTAATATCGCTGCAGGAGACGTACAGCTTCAGGCTTCTTCTTACCAAGGACAGCCGTCGACCAGGTGGGTGTTAAAGAAGTGTGGCTGTGGCCTCCCGTCGGGTAGACCGTTCGCCGGGTGCAAGTCTTTCGAATTGACGCCACTTCGGCGACTTACGCGTCGATGGGGATGAAATTATTATAATTAGGACAACACAACACCCAGTCCCTGAGCGGAGAAAATCACCGACCCCGCCGGGAATCGAACCCGGGCCCTTAGGATTGACATTGTATCGTGCTGACCACTTTTTTTTTTCTTTTGTTGACCTCATTTTGTTCTGTTTGTTCGTTGTATACGTTCAGGGCGGACGTCTCATGACACCCGTTCAGGTTGTTCGTTGATCCGTTCACTCAGTTTTTTTTTGTGGCGGACTGGTGAATGTTGTATCCGCGTGAAGTGTAGCCGCAGCCGTCTACGCTCGCTTTCGCTGCACGAGAAATCCCAGCTCAGTGACTGCTTCAAGTTGGTCTTCTCGAAGGGTAGTTTCTTGGTTTTCCATTTCGTGGCAGGTATGTATCCACACTCTGGTTTCCCGAGTTTGGATTTCTCTGTTTATCTTCTCTGAACTCTCAGCGTCACACACTGAAAGATCTTTTCTCCCAGCTTCGGCGCATCAGAATATGAGGAGGGTATCACGTTCTTGTAATGGGTTTCTTCTCTTAATATCCAAATTAATGTTGTGGATAAATGCTATTCACAACAAATAAACGTAAAGAAACGGAAGGAAAGTTGCTTCTCATGTGGTGGTAGCTTCTCACCATTTGGAAATGAAATTTACTTCGCAACAATATGTAACCGTTAGTTTAAAACAAAGAAAATAAAAGCAAAAAAAAAGATTTATCCAGCAAATTGAATAACATTTCTCGTTTGACTATTTACAGTTTCCTCGAATGGCGTGTGTACATGTGACTTAGTCAGGCTTGCGCTCGTCAGCTGTGTGTAAGTTGCTTTTCCGAACATGAAGTAATACAATGTGGAATGACTGTCAGTTTTGAGGTAAAACGCAAATAAAAAACTTTTGGAACAACTGTTTATACTTAGAATGTTTTTTCAAATTACGATGTTGCTCCTGAACTTACAAAATGAATGCTTTGAGGCGTGCATGCTGTTGGGTGACAATGTAGAACGTACGTTGTCCGGGGCCAGGTATAACTATTGTTCTTCGCGGCAGGGAACAAGTGCTAGTCCGGGTGTAACACATCGTCCACAGTGATCGCATTCTCTGTCGTCCTGTTAATAATCGATAACTTTTTCCTCATCTAGTTCCATATCACGATGTTCTCTCCACAAATGAAGGTGTGAGCCATTGTGTCTATAAACTGACACTGGTTACAGTATGGTGTAGGGCGTAGTTTAATTTTATGAATTTTTCGCCTGTAGAGATCTTTTTATTTACAATGTCATACCATACAGCAGCTATGACCGACATACGAACGGGGTTGGTGATGTTCGCCTATATACGTTTCCGTGTTCTACCCGGGTTTTTCTTTTCGATCGGAGTTCGTTGTTGTCTCTTTGTCAGTTCAAAGTAAGGTGTAGAGGTACTAAAATGATGAGGTGACAGGTGCAGGTAGTTGGTTTCCGTGAGATAGACGCTGACGTATCCCAGCCTTTGGTTGGTGTGCCCAACGTTGATTGGCGGCGTCACATCCTGAGGTATTGAGGTGAATAGTCTCTCGTATATCCCAGTCTGGTTGCTGCCGATTATTTAGGATGTTCTATGTATGAAGACCGCAAGACGCTGAGTGCGTTCATCCTTATGCACTACTGGCCATTAAAATTGCTACACCATGAAGACGACGTGCTACAGACGCGAAATTTAACTGACAGGAAGAAGATGCTGTGATATGCAAATGATTAGCTTTTCAGAGCATTGACACAAGGTTGGCGCCGGTGGCGACGCCTACAACGTGCTGACATGAGGAACGTTTCCAACAGCAGTTGACCGACGTTGCCTCGTGAAGCGTTGTTGTGATGCCTCATGTAAGGAGGAGAAATGCGTACCATCACGTTTCCGACTTTGATAAAGGACGGATTGTAGCCTATCGCGATTGCGGTTTATCGTATCGCGACATCGCTGCTCGCGTTGGTCGAGATCCAATGACTGTTAGCAGAATATAGAATCGGTGGGTTCGGGAGGGTAATACGGAACGCCGTGCTGGATCCCAACGGCCTCGTATCACTAGCAGTCGAAATGACAGGCATCTCATCCGAATGGCTGTAACGGATCGTGCAGCCACGTCTCGATCCCTGAGTCAACAGAAGGGGACGTTTGCAAGACAACCATCTGCACGAACATTTCGACGACGTTTGCAGCAGCATCGACTATCAGCTCGGAGACCATGGCTGCGGTTACCCCTGACGCTGCATCATAGACAGGAGCGCCTGCGATGGTGTACTCAACGACGAACCTGAGTGCACGAGTGGCAAAACGCCATTTTTTCGAATGAATTCAGGTTCTGTTTACATCATCATGATGGTCGCATCCGTGTTTGGCGATATCGCGGTGAACGCGCATTGTAAGCGTGTTTTCGTCGTCGCCATACGGGCGTATCACCCGGCGTGATGGTATGGGGTGCCATTGGTTACACGTCTCGGTCACCTCTTGTTCATATTGACGGCACTTTGAACAGTGCAAGTTACATTTCAGATGTGTTACGACCTTGGCTCTACCCTTCACTCGATCCCAGCGAAACCCTACATTTCAGCAGGATAATGCACGACCGCATGTTGCAGGTCCTGTACGGGCCTTTCTGGATACAGAAAATGTTCGACTGCTGTCCTGGCCAGCACATTCTCCAGATCTCTCACCAATTGCAAACGTCTGGTCAATTGCAAACGTCTGGCCGAACAACTGGCTCGTCACAATACGCCAGTCACTACTCTTGATGAACTGTGGTATCGTGTTGAAACTGCATGGGCAGCTGCACCTGTACACGCCATCCAAGCTCTGTTTGACTCAATGCCCAGGCGTAGCAAGGCCGTTATTACGGCCAGAGGTGGTTATTCCGGGTCTATGCACCCAAATTGCGTAAAAATGGAATCACATGTCAGTTCTAGTATAATATATTTGTCCAATGAATACCCGTTTGTCATTTGCATTTCTTCTTGGTTTAGCAATTTTAATGGCCAGTAGTGTACCTAACCTGCCTGCATGGCGAGCCAGTGTTATCTGAACTGGAGTTTTGAAGATATTTTTTCTCAAAAAAAAATTATATATATATATATATATAGCAGTGTCAGTGGATTTCGGTAACACTTTCTACTAAGAACATACATATTTATAAACTGCACTCTTTGGAAGCAGTTGAGGGATCTAGTCTTGTTTTCTTGGAGTTGAGCTACCCAACTCACGACCCCTTCTCACAGCTTTGCTTGCGGAGATACCTCATTTCCTACTTTCCAAAGTTCATAGAAGCTCCACTGCGAAACATGCGTGACTAGCATCGTGGAAAAAAGAATACTGCGGAGTTATGGCTTAACCATAGCTTGTAGGATGTTTCCAAGATGAAATTTTCATACAGCATCGGAGTGTACGCTGATATGAAACTTCTTGGCAGGTTAAAACTGTATGCCGGACTGATAATCGAATCGGAACCGTTGCCTTTTGCAGGCATGTGCTCTACCGACTTTTGTTTCCTTTGGATTCAGAGTGCTAACCATTATACCACACTTTATACACACACACACACACCACACACACACACACACACACACACACACACACACACACACACACACACACACACACACACACACACACACCTGGCTTCAATGCACTTGTTTTCAAGTACAATTAATTGATATGCGTGAAGGACTATTCTTTCTTTGTTTACTAATTCCACTTCTCCTAACATGGAGCGCGCCACTCGCCAGGAGGTGCACATTTCCATCTTCGTTGGCGCTGATAATGATGAAGATCTCTGCTAGAACTTTTTTTCTTTTTTTTCATATGTGGCCTTCGACAGAGAAATAAACTCAGATGATACTACAACAATCAAACAGAAATGGTGGTTTCAGGTATCTCTGTTGTCTTAGAGCTGAAATGCATTCTTACATTACTCGAAAAATAAAACATGTTCTAAGTACACTTACAGTGAGTTATGCACCCATAAATGAACAGACTTCCTGAAAATTTAAACATATTCCTTATGTGTATATAAAAGAATGCTAAGGATGCCCGCCCGGTTAGCTGTGCGTCGGTAGACCCCACGGCTTTCCAGGCTGGGAAGGAGTGTCTGGTCCCCAGCACAAATCCGCCTGGCAGACTTGTGTCGAGGTCCGGTGAGCTGGCCAGTCTGTGGACGGTTTTTAGGCGGATTCCCATCTGTCTCGGCGAATGCAGGCTGGTTCCCCCTATTCCATCTCAGTTACACTATGTCTGCAATCGCTGTGGAAACAAGTTCTCCACATACGCATACACCACCATTACTCTACCACGCAAACATAGGGGTTACACACTCGTCTGATGTGAGACGTTCAATGGGGGGAGGGGGGGGGGGGGGTCCACCGGGGGCCGAACCGCACAGTAATCCTGAAAGAGTGGTTCGGTGTGGGGCGGCGGAGGGGTGAAGTGGACTGCAGTGGTCGTTGTGGGATTGTGGACCACTGCGGCTGCGGCGGGGACGGAGCCCCTCCGTCGTTTCTAGACCCCCGGTTAACATACAATTAAGGATTCATATCTTTCTTTTAAGATAAGAATGCTCGTATTAAATCAAATTTCCTCTGTAGTGCTAGAGCAGGCTCGTCCAAACTGTGCCCCTGGGGCGCCAGCGCCCGCGATCGCCCGCGGCCAGCGCCCCGGGCGAATTCGTGTGTTGTCGCAGTGACCGAGTCGTGCCGCTTAGCTGGCTGTGCGGGCCGCCCGCCGAGCCTCGCCATGCCGCTGTACGCGCGCTTCGTACAGACGACGAACCGCTGCACCAGCAGCCGTCAGCAGCGACACAAAGCCGTTAGTCAACAGACGCAAGGCTACAGTGGATCGAGATGAATAGTCAACACCAGCAGACAAAAAGAAAAAGGAGCGGCGCATCCACACTATTTAAACCTGAGAGGGAAATTAATTTCCTGTGTACTGCTGTCGAAAATCGTGCCAAATGTTTAGTAAGTCATCGGAACCTTATGTGTTTAAAAAAGTTTAGTGCAGACGAGTCAAGCATTTCAGACAAAAAACTTATTTTGTGGGAAAAACAAATGCGCGAGAATTGTGGACACTTTCGTGCACTAGACAGCGTTAAAGAAGATGTGAATTTTTCAGATTATGTTCTAATCATTTGCGAATTACAAGAACAGTTTGAAAACAGATTTTTGGAGATAGGTGAGCATCAACCGGCCTTAGATATATTTGTTCGCCCAATTTCCCTTCGGGCTGACGACGTCTCACAAGTGCTTCAACTAGAGCTGAATGACCTGCAGTGCGATATTCGCCTGAAGGACCGCTTTCTTATGTGTCAAACTTTGGATGACTTTTACAATTGTCTTCCAGGGGAGAAATATCCTCTTTTGCAGAAGCACGCGGCCGAAGTTCTCCCAATGTTTGGTTCCACATATATCTGTGAGCGCTTTTTCTCTCTTTTAAAACTTACTAAAACTAAGAACCGTTCATTACTTGGCGATAAAAATTTGACTTGACGTTATCAGTCTCACGGAATATTGTACCAAACATAGACAAAATCGTTTCCTCGACAAAGAAAAAAGTGTAAAACGTTAATTGTCTTCTTTAACAATGTTGACTGTAAGAATTAAAGAGCTTTATAACCTTAATCCTATTTTGTAATAAGTTTTGTAATAGGTCGGCTAAAATTATTTCGTAGAAAACAGCAAATTAAGGATCCGATTTCTAAACTCTGAAAAGGGATACAAAAAGATGTAGCTCGAAGTATAATAAAAAATATTTACTTGTAACTGCTAACAGTAAGAATAAGACTATATTCCTTACGTAAAATTATTTCTAAAATAGAATATTTATGACTCTAGTTCATTTAAGAAACTGATAAACTTTTCACAAGACGCCTATTGTACATACGACGAGTGTACATGTGCAGTACTAATAGAATGATCCTGAGGGTCAGAAAACAACAAAGATGTTCTTACATTGTTGTTTTGCATATTATTTTCTAAAGCTTTGCGTAGTAACTCTGCCACACGATCACTAGTTGTTACCTAAACGGTAAATGGTTTCCTTGTTTTACTGCTCATCGGCCTCTTTTACAGAGGTGCGCTTCCTCTGTTATTTTGTTTTCTTTGGATCTGAACGCGGGACAGTCCACCGCAGAGCAGTGCTGTGCAGTCTCACTCGCTCAGCAGCTCGCTCGCTCGCTCCTATGGCGACACTAGCGACACACGGTCGCGGCCGGGGCGCTGAACTACACTGCCGTGCGCCCGCGGGGCGCGGGCGCGCCCGCCGGGCGCAATTTTTGGATGAGCCTGTGCTAGAGGGAGATACAGTTGGGAATAGTTTTTGTATTAACTTGACCAATGGGGACCCCTCAATCAGAAGAAAGTATTGTAGGTAGCTATAGAGCACCTTCTACACTATGAAATTGATAATGTGCTTGGAACTGTATCAGGTATTCGAGCCATTCCTCTTCCGTGTCGTTAAATTGCCGGAACGCCGGTATGCTGGGCAGCGGCACTTGTTGCGCTAGTCAATCGGTCGGTTGCTGTTGTGTGGCCGACGTGGCTTGTACAGCCGCAAGTTGTTGTGCTGTCGTCATCAAAGCAGCAATTTGTTGGTTCTGAAACTGAAAAGCTTGTGTTAGATCCATCGTACTGGCCGTCTGCGGCTGAGGCGCTGGGGCTGGGGTAGAAGGGGTGGGGTAACCATGGCTTACACAAATATGTTATACCAAAAAAGCAATCAAAGCCTCTGAAAAGAGAAATTTGATTAGTTCTGCGGCTCCCCTCCTGGACTACATGTAAGAATACAATAAGAGATTAGCAATACTTGAATACGAGCAGTCCTACAAGTAAAAACACAAGAAAAGCAAGTAAATCTGCACTGAATTACACTCGTCGCCAGTTTTTGTGTCGACTCGTTGTCACTGTAGACTTGTACCCTGGGAAGCTAGGAGACAATGTTGTTTGGTGGCCGGTATCTTCTTCTATAACACAAACTGCACGCTTGTATTAACAAGGTTCTTTATTCATAAGAACAAGAAGTTACTTAAGACAGTCCAGGTGTTGTGGTACCAGTTCTTGTGTAATAGTCCACGTTAGCCTCACTGCTGGTGAAGTACACGTCTCGCTATGCACACTGCCCTGGTCACTAGGTACTGACTGACTCTGAGTTAGAGGCTGAGCTAACTGCGAATGCAATTCCCTTTGGGCTGCGACTGATTACTCGACTCGTTGACTCACTGGATGACTGCCCAGGATTGACCAGGCCCTCTGGTCTACAGCGGCTATCTAAATACTGGCGGCCGAGAGGCCGTTGGCGGCGCGTCGCCTGCGAGTCTGTTTTTGGCCTCTCTCTTCAAAGGTGCATTGCTTGTGCCTACTATCGATCTTCTCGCAACCTGTTTGCCACTTGGTGCGCTAGCGACAGCTTAAGCCAGCACATATCTTATTGTCAGTCGTACAGATCATAATGGCAAGTTTATGTCATGTCCATTTCCATATCTCGTTAGCAGCACTGCAAATAAAACGGTGGAGGAGTGTATCAGTGTTCTGACAGTCCAGTATTTGACAAGCCGATCCTGAATAGACGCTCATTTGTGCTTGTGGTGTTGTATAAAGCGCAATACCATGTAGCTGCCGGCCACTGTGGTCGAGCGGTTCTAGGCAATTCAGCCTGGAACCACACTGCTGCTATGCTTGCAGGTTCGAATCATGCCTCGGGCATGGATGTGTTTTATGGTTTAAGTAGTTCTAAGTCTATGGGACTGATGACTTCAAATGTTAAGTCCCATAGTGCTTAGAACCATTTGAATCACGTAGCTCATACATGCGACAGTAAGGTTGTAACATGAATATTTTGCCAAACTTTACTCTAAGTGATTCTGGGGAAGTTCTTTGCTAATTTGCTTATACACTTATCTTCTGCCAGCACTTTATAGACTTCCTTGCTTGTTCAGTTCCTTACCCTTTATCTGACGTAGCTATTCTCTATAATATATGTTTTAATATGCAACAACCTATAACTAATATGGCCGACCATAGCTGGAAACCTGCTATCTGGAGGAGACGCAACATTCACAACGTCTGCTGTGGAATTTCCGTCACCTGTTGCTGGGACATTTGCTGTCCTAAATATCAACAGAGTTCTGCATTTATCTCCAACGTTGGTTAGCCTTAAGCCACCATTTGTTTCAGGTAGATTCATGGTTTGGTAATTAACCATAAGGACACACCATGTCCATATGAACTACGCTGGAACAGGTTCATTGCGTTTCTGTATTGTTGGAGGCAAGGGGAAAATACTTGCGAGGGAGTACACCTTAGGTAGCATAGAATGATTTATCAGCGTGATTTTTTTCTGTTATTACTAGAAGACGAGTGGAATTCTTTCTTAATATCGCTCAGATGTTACTGAGCTTCATTTTCAAATTCAAGGCTTGGTAGGAAATTGGAAATTTGTGGTAAGGTTTTATGGGACCAAATTGCTGAGGTCATCGGTCCCTAAGCTTACGCACTACTTAATCTAACTTACACTAAGGACAACACACACCCATGCCGGAGGAAGGACTCGAATTTTCGACGGGGAGAGTCTCGCGGACCGTGACAAGACGCCGTAGACCGTGCGCCTACCGGATGCGGCTATTGGTAGGGCATTCGCTGAACCACATCCCTAGAAGTTTGATGCTATCTGCTTTTCTACTGGTCCAGTTTCAATGAATCATATCCCTCGACCTAACTGCAAAATGCTGGATTTCCTTACATTGACTTTAGCTCCAGAATAGTAACTACATATTTGAATCACGTCTTGTATCTTCATAACATCGGTTGGATCAGACATGTACACGGCCAGGTCATCACTGTAGCATCTACAAACATATTTGTTGCCTCCATTTTCATTTCCATTAAGCTTCTCAGATAGTGGTCGTAGAACTTGCTCGATTGATATTGAGATCGGTAGCATCGAGAGGGGGCAGCCTTGTCGTATCGATGCTAGAATGGGAATTCTTTATGTTAATTGTCCATTTACAAGAATTCTTGAAGTTACATGAATGTATAATCTCCTGATTTACAAAAAATGGCTTCAATCTCATTTTCGACATGACACGTAGAAGTTAGTTGTGATGGACCCTGTCAAACGCTTTATCTATGTCTAACAACATGATGGTCACTCTGCAGTTGAATGCCGAAGCGACAGCCGTTAGATCACGGTATTCCTGTAGCGCTTGCTGTATTGTCCTCCTAGGGACGGTACGCGTCTGATACTGATCTATGAGGAGACCAACAATGGTGTTCAGTCGATGAAGCAATACGATAACAGCTAGTTTCGTAGTCAGCGTTTAGAAGCGATTTAGGACGAGTGTTTTGCAAATCATTAGCGCAGTTCTCTTTAGGGATCAACATTATGAGCTCTTCTAAAAACTCACGAGGAAGTGTGGCAGACGTACAAAATGACTCTGAGCACTATGGGACTTAACTTCTGAGGTCATCAGCCCCTTAGAACTTAGAACTAATGAAACCCAGCTAACCTAAGGACATAACACACATCCATACCCGAGGCAGGATTCGAACCTGCGACCGTAGCGGTCGCGCGGTTCCAGACTGTAGCGCCTAGAACGGCTCGGCCACTACGGCCGGCGGCAGACGTACATTTTTCATTGAGCATTGCAGTCAATATACTGCCGATCAAATTCCAGTACTTTAAGTAAAACCCTACCCGTAATCCATCAGGTTGAGCGTGTTTGTTTCCCGGGGTTCCTTTCAACGCTTCGTACAGTTCTCTTCAGTAAGCTGAGAGTCCAGATCTGCATTTTCTGCTTCCGTTATAGTCGGTTCAGTGCAGTTTAAAAAACCCTCAAAATTGTCGTTGTCGTCAGTGTTTTCTGCAGAATACAGTCTCGTTGGACAAAATTTTTGATGTACTGTAGGTGGATAAGTTGTCATCAATCACCATTTCGTGCTCGACGTCGCTTTTGTCTCTCGATCTTATTTTAACTCCCTATATTTGTTGACGTTTCACAGCGTAAATTTGGCTTTGACCCGTTTTATTTTCATGATGTGACGTGGCATATTTGCAGCATCTCCATGTAATTCTCTTAGATACCGGAAGTAGAATTCCATTGTGTGTGTTTCCCATCATTTCTTTTCAAAAGCATAACTTTTTAGTAAATTTCGTGTATTAGGTTTTGTGTGTGTTACCCACCATTCCAGCTTAGTTCTGCAGCGCCGTATGTTCCTTAAGCACATTTACCAACCTCAATTTAACTCGTGCTCAGGCCGTGTCCATCAGGTGTGAGATATTGAATTTCCACACACTTCTACCCCTAAATGTCCTTTGCCTTGGCATGTTAATATTAGACACAACTGCCAAATGGGCAGAAAAACTGACAGGACAAGTTTCTGCGTTGAATGCACTTTCAGGGTACTAGAGGCGTAGATTTGGTCTATTCTGCTCATAGAATGGCTAGTAATATAGGTGAACCCTGGGTTCCCTCTTGGATAGCTGTGCAAGATGTCAACGAGGTGCAATCCCTTCACTAAGTCTCCCAGATCTAATCCTAGCCGGCCGGGTTGGCCGAGCGGTTCTAGGCGCTACAGTCTGGAACCGCGCGACCGCTGCGGTCGCAGGTTCGAATCCTGCCTCGGGCATGGATGTGTGTGATGTCCTTAGGTTAGTTAGGTTTAAGTAGGTCTGAGTTCTAGGGGACTGATGACCTCAGATGTTAAGTCCCATAGTGTTCAGAGCCATTTGAACCATTCTAATCCTATGTTGGGATCGGGTGATTTGTCGGCGGCGGAAAGAACACAGTTGAAATCTCCAGCAAGGTTGGAGTTTTGTTCCGCAGGATTGATTAATTGAACTATGCTTTCCTGAAAGAAGATAGTTCTAGCCAGTGTGGCTTGCGAACCGAGCTGTGTCTGTTTCGGCAGAAATTCCTCGTCCACTTCCTAACTTTTTAACACGTCTAGGTACAGTTCCATCCTTGAATAACGTGGGGGTACCGCTTTTAGGTCCTCTATTGAGGATAGCATTGTATATCGCGATATGTCCCACCCTGTTTACTCACACTTCGTGCAACATGACTGTCTTACCGAAAGTATAAATAAAATCTCGTATTCACTCTATTTTAGTCAGATTAGAGATTCTGTTAATGTTAACGGTAGCTTTTCTATATTTCAAATAACTTCCGGAAATTCATCCACGTAACACTTTCAGCGACCGCCGATATTTCGGCGGGAGAACACCCCGCCATTTTCAAGGCAAACTGCAACGGACAGGCGACGTACATGCAAATTTAAAACCTCGGTTCTCGGTCTGATGCAGGAAAGATAACACACACACTGAACACTGGTGCCACCAAAGATGATCAAAGTCAGAGTTGTCGATAGTGAGACTACGAACTCGCAGGTGAGGTAGCATTAACTCTGTCCCTCTGTTTTTTGACAAGGGAGAGAGCCGGATTCCAAACAGAGTTTAAACAAAAACCTCCATCCCTGTTACCGAGGTTGCTCGCTAATTTAATCTCAACTGCCTCCTTAATAACACTGTCCCAATAGCTGGACGTGCATGTCAATATCTCTGTGTTATTATATAACATAATTTGCATGTACGTCGCCTGTCCGTTGCAGTTTGCCTTGAAAATGGCGGGGTGTTCTCCCGCCGAAATGTCGACGGTCGCTGAATGTGCTACCTGGCTGAAATCCCGGAAGTTATATGAAAATTGTATACGCCAGGAGAAACTCATGTCTTATAAACTGTTCTATATGATTGTAAATCAGTGCCAGTACTCATTTCGGTCAGTCCTCGATTCACAGCTGTACGTTAATAGAAGTTGTCTTCCATGTCTGCATCGATGCCACCAAGCGTCCCTCTATCGCGTCCGCCGCCGTGTGTTGCCTAGGTGTGTTGTCGTGTAATGTTGCAGACAAGTCCTTGCTGTACGGAGTGAGATTTTCGATACGTCCCTGTGTTCTACGCGAGCCATCTGGCATTCTTTCCTTTGGGATTTATTACGAATCCTTTCTTCAGAAATTTTTTCCGATTCTTCGTGCGTCGTCTTCTAGAGTCGCCACCATTGCTTAGTTTTGAACACCTTCTTCCTTATCGTCTTCCGATGCCTGTGGATGGTTGGCTTTCCGTGTTCCTTTTTTCTCATTTCGTGCCTCCGTAGGTTGGTTGTTCATATTTGCTAAACTTTTTTTTAAATTTTTATGGTGTTTTTGTATTTCTCTAATTTTCCTATTTCACGGTCTGACAGTTCTGCCACCCATGATTTCTTCGCCATTTATTGATGATCTTATTGGCTTTCCGGTGGTGTGTCATGTAGTTTCTGTAGTGCTTTCTTCGCTTTTCCTCTCAGGTGGGCGCAGTTTTTTCAATTCCGTGATGGGCAATCCTCCGTTTTTTTGTTTTCTGTGGTGGAGCTTTCTGTCGTTTCGTCGTTTGTCATCTGTGATACAGTCTCATGTGCGGACTTCTGTTGAGTATTTGGAGCTGCGGTCACGTCGTCGTCGCTTGCGCTGTTGTGCGCAATATCTGCACCACTGCCTCGTTCATTGTCGTGGGGTCGCATGTCTGCATTTTCTGCATTGGTCTTTTCCATTCGTGTGTCCTCTTCGACGTGGCCCGCAGGGTCATCAGTAACTTCCTCTGATGTCTTAGCTAGGGTTCCAGGAACTGCTGGGACGTACGTTATCAGTAGTTGGTAGTTGCGACATAGTGGGTGGGACAGCTGCCTCCCTCGTCCGTAGTTGTGTCACTCGGCGCTCCGGACACTGAAAGGGTACATGCCGCGTGGAACCACATCCAGTGCATGCTGTGGGCTGCCCCTCATAAATATCAATAGCCGTATATCCACAGACGATTATACGTGAGGGAACATTCTAAGTCTTGTTTTCATAACAGTTACATCACTGACATTGCCGACAGAATGTTCAGTATAATTCCACAATTAGGTCACATTTTTCGGGATTCTTTATCATAAGATAGACGGACTACTACTGGTCGACGGATGAATTTCAGCAACCCCATGTGATCAAAAGTATCCTGACACCCCCAAAAACATACGTTTTTCATATTAGGTGCATTGTGCTGCCACCTACTGCCAGGTACTCCATATAAGTGACCTCAGTAGTCATTAGACATCGTGAGAGGCGAGAATGGGCCGCTCCGCTGAACTCACGGACTTCGAACGAGGGCGGGTGATTGGATGTCACTGTAAACGAGATTTCTACACTCCTAAACATCCGTAGGTCCACTGTTTCCAATGTGATAGTAATATGGAAACGTGAAGGGGCACGCACAGCACAAAAGCGTACAGGCCGATCTCGTCTGTTGACTGACAGAGACCGCCGACAGTTGAATGTGTAATAGGCAGACATCTATCCACAGGAATTCAAAACTGCATCAGGATCCACTGCAAGCACTATGACAGTTAGGCGGGAGGTGAGAAAACATGAATTTCATGGTCTAGCGGCTGCTCATAAGACACACATCACGCCAGTAAATGCCAAACGACGCCTCCCTTGGTGCAAGGAGGGTAAACATTGGACGATTGAACTGTCGAAAAACGTTGGAGTGATGAATCAGAGTAAACAATGTGGCGATCCGATGGCAGACTGTGGTTATGGCGAATGCCCGGTGACCGTCATCTGCCAACTTGTGTAGGGCCATCAGTAAAATTCAGAGGCGGTAGTGTTATGGTATGGTCGTATTTTTCATGGAGAGGGCTAGTACCTCTTGTTGTTTTGCGTGCCACTATCACAGCAGAGGCCTACATTGTTGTTTTAAGCAACTTCTTGCTTCTCACTATTGAAGAGCAATTCGGGGATGGCGATTGCATCTTTCAACACGGTCGAGCACCTGTTCATAATGCAAGGCCTGTGGCGGAGTGATTACACGACATCCCTGTAATGGACTGGCCTGCACAGAGTCCTGACCTGAATTCTATAAAACAGCTTTGGGATGTTTTGGAAAACCGACTTCGTGCCAGGCCTCGCCGACTGACATCGATACCTCTCCTCAGTGCAGCACTCCGTGAAAAATGGGTTGCCATTCCCCAAGAAGCCTTCCAGCACCTGATTGAACGTATGCCTGTGAGAGTGGAAGCTGTCTCAAGGCTAAGGGTGGGCCAACACCATACTGAATTCCAGCATTACCGATGACGTGCGCCACGAACGTGTAGGTCATTTTCAGCCAGGTGTCCGGATACTTTTGATCACATAGTGTATAATTCCACAATTAGATCACATTTTTCGGGATTCCTTAGCTTAAAATAGACAGTCTACTACTGGTCGAACAAAGAAAAAAATGGCTCTGACCAGTATGGGACTTAACTTCTGAGGTCATCAGTCCCCTAGAACTACTTAAACCTAACTAACGTAAGGACATCACGCACATCCATGCCCGAGGCAGGATTCGAACCTATATCCTCAACTGTAAACTGCTTCTTCCATGAAGTCCTGTACCACAAATGGCTTAGGTCGTGCATGGTTATTGTCAAACATAAACTTCAAAGTGTCCTTCCTTACAGGTTCTGCCATCAAAAATGCTGTTTGATTTGTGGCAATAAGTTATGAACGCTCAACGGCGTTTAACTCACCAACACCACACGGCTCCCAGCAGCGGAGACGTAAACACAACCCGCTTCCCTCGCAACAGTCGCCGAGGCCAAATGCGCTAGTCAGCTATCCCAAGCACGTCCCCACAGCTTCACTCCCGTCAATGCCTCATTAGGCAAGATTAGCACTCCTGGGATAAAGGATATTGTGGTGGTATGGATTATCCATAGCCTGGGGCTAAGCCGTGTCTCCGCAATATTCTTTCTTTCAGGCGTGTTAGTGTTGTATGTTTCGCAGGAGAGCTTCTGTGAAGTTTGGGAAGTATTAGATGAGATACTGGCGGAAGTACAGCTGTGAGAAGCGGCTGTAAGTCGCGCTTGGGTAGCTCTAGTGGTAGTGCACTTCAGTGAAATGCCAAGGCTCCGATTTAGGTTTTCGATCCAGAAAACAATTTTTAATCTGCCGAAAAGCTTCAATGAATTATTTTGATTACGTTAAAGTAGCGAAAAATTTGTTCTGGCTGATTCATTTTTATCCATCTTTCCCTCCTGTTTTAATGTTTCATTATATGTTTTCTTTCTTTCCTTCGTTCGGGCACTAGGCAGACCTAATTCTCGTCGGCATTGCCCCAAACGCCACAACAATTCGTGCCCCTGCCATTATCGCTTGCAGTTTCTTTAACTGTACGGTGATAATTGTCCGCATACCCTCTTAGAGTAAACAACACAAATCGCGATGTGACGCAGTTTTCAACAATACTGCGGTCTCTTTAACGGCCCGGGCCGTATCTTAGCAAGTCTGAGACGATTCTAATGGCGAGCAACACGGGTGTTCATGACCGCATTCAGCAAAACCTTCAAAATTCGTGAAATGCAGTAGGGGCACGGGCAACTATGGCGGTGTCTGGTAAGTCATGAACCAGCCTCTTATTTCTGCGAATCCTTAGCAGCCAATACAAGAGGCGTCGAATCAATTGTACCTTTCTGCGGACGCATAACATGAATTCTCACGTCAGATATGTTTAACGAATATGTAGACCTTCGACACAGCAGTTATATTCAGGGTGATTTAATTCTGCAAACCAATCGTCCAGACTGTTTATCGCGATTAGTCTAAAGCAGTTTGTATTGGAGACAAATTAATTATATATATATATCTTGTAATTAGAGTGAGATCGGAATACTGCAAATTATAAATGCTCATATGGAGCTGCCCGTGCCAAGTGCTAGTCGTATTCGCTCGTTTAAATAACGTTCGACAAGTTTGGTACATCGCCAAGCTGTCTTGAAACACGTTTTCTAGGGTCCTATCGTAAGAAATAATATACTTTTAAAAGAATTTCTAACGGGTTGTAGATGAATTTCAGGTATTAAGTGCTATTTGCGATTCCAACTGTCAGCTTTTACCTGTCACGTCCTGTGTGACGCCATGAGTTCACGATGTGAAGAATGTACTGCATGATGTACTGGCGTTGTTATTAAATGTTATCTGTGGTTCTCTTAGTAACTGACTTAAAATATGCTGTTTTTTGCAAATATGTCGCTATTTTCGAGGGTGTGGCTAGACAGGAACCTAAGTGAACAGCCCGAATTGCTGTCTGTGAATCAAGTAGCAATCGTATTTATAATCTTGGTTCTCCTAAATATATATGGCTATTTTTTTCCGAATATGGCATGATTTCGGAAGGGGACTTTTAAGTAAGAACCTAAGAGCAAATCATAGTGTTTATGTTTATTTCTGCTACGTCTTTTTTTGTGTTTCTATACGAGTCAAGTCGCGATTTTTCATAGTGTGTTTGTGTTTATTTCTGCTGCGACTTTTTTTGTGTCTCTATACCAGTCTAGTTGTCGATTCCAACATTTGTTATTTTTAGCGTTTTACCAGTAGCTTAGTGAGCGATACGAACAAGTCAATTCCTTAACGAAATAATTAACAGCCAGTAAAAATGAAGAATAACGGAATGTGGAATCAACAATTAGAGTGATAGCATGGATGACAATTCCCAAAGAATGCACAATACACACCTACTGTAACAACAGCAGTACAGAAAGCAACACCAAGAAAGCATAATCTACAGTGCATTCCTTTAGAGTTTTCGTATGTGGTACCGCTCTAATTGCCGATTCTACGTTCCTTTATTACATTTTCTTTACGTGAGGGTTGCTAATTCCTTTAGGATTCAACTTACGATATTGCTTCCTGTACTACTGCAAAAACGCTATAAATAGCAAACCGTGGAATCGACGACTGGAATTGACCTATGTAGGTCAAATCAAGTTACCGGTTCCTAGATATTTTATTTATCACGGTAGTACAGAAAGCGACACCAAAAACAGAAATCCTATAGCAAAGAACTGCACACACCTAATACGAAAACAACGCTGAAAATAATGAATGTTGGAATCGATAAGTAGAAGTGTCCTATATAGCTCCATTCTATTTATCAATTCCAAGATTTGTTTGTGTATTTTCGTTACCTGGGTAGTGCCCTTACTCTATGGAATTCAGTATTTTTTTCTCCTTATTTCCTGCTTATGTCCTTGTTACGTTTTCTGTATATTTTCTGTTTTGCAGGTGTTGTTAGATGTTAGTTGCCCCCGCCCAAAACCCCCACCTTCCCACGTTAATCCCGTTAGATTCTATACCTATTACTAAGAAGTACCAGTATTCCATAACATTACGAATTTACTATGCGTAATATTGTAGTGAACTGTAAATATCGTATATGGTTCTTTCACGACTACTCACGTAAACTCTGACTATAATTGAGGCATTGAGAACCACAAGGGCCCGAATAACATACACAAAGTTTTGAGAAAAGTAGATGTTTGTGATAATAAAATTTATAGGGAGACAACCAGTTTCATAGTTTTGACTTTCCGGTTGGAAACCGTAACACATCAACTGAGATGGTGTTCAGATTTAAATTATCTGCCCTTCTTTCTCCTAGCCTGTATGCCGTATCTTCACGGGGTCAGTATGTTAATTTGTCAGTGGTACAGGGAGCACGATGCCCCTTCCTGCTGCCAACCCTTCCCATCCTCCTCCAACCTTCTTTGGGCACAGTTTTGGCAGATCTATGAAGGGCGCAGGATTACCTCGGTACTGCTTATATCAACTTTTATGCTGTACTATATTTTTGACAGTTGATTTGTCTCAAAATTGCACTGGGAACGAAGTACAAGACAAATCAAACCTATTAGTGCAAAATACGTGTTTTGGCAAACTCATACGCATTTTAAAGGCGTGATATCTAGAAACACGCAAGGAATAAAACAATTGTACACACAACTTTGTCGTAAGTTTTATCATCTACAAAAGTTATTCAGGCTATTTTAACCGAAATTCCATTGGACGGGAGATATGTGGGGGAAAAAGATTTTGCCATGATTTCGGCTGGTTTGCTTAAACATGGCCGAGTGCACACATGCGCTCCAATGACGAGATTTGGATTTTATAAGAGGATACCAGTGCATGCAACACACTAAAAAAACTGGAACAACAGGGGTGATTACGATCACGGATCATTAATTTCACTGGACTGCACACCTGCGTATGTCAGATATATTCTAGTGTAAAGTTCTAATGTAAACAACAGCCTGACGGAGTCAGTTCACGCTGTGGAATATACTGTACGGTATTATTGCACCAAGTGGGCGTCACCAACACGACTTCAAAGTCATTTTGTTCACCATAGCGTTTTCGAATCCAGATCATTAACGTGTCACGCAACGTACCATAAGATGAACGTAAAACTGTCGTTTGCCTCAAAATAGACGTCATCAGATTCGTGTCTTGTATTTCCTGATTCTCACATCGGAAGAACGCAAGCGACAAGTAATATTCGAAATGACTGCAATGGAACGCTGTTACGTCATTAATAACAACACACGTGACTTTTTTACCTGTTCCGACGCACAGTCAATAAATAGAAAAGCAATTTCACTTACTATATAGGTTTTGCCCATGGGTTAACGTGATGGATAACGACTGCCGTGAAAGGGCGAGAACTCTTGAAATGTCAGCATTTCGAGTATATGTGTGACTCATACATGTTGCACAGACTACATGCGAGAATTTCATCACATTTCGTAGCTCGTCTGGATGGAAGTATCACACATCTCAAAGACCTGCAGTTTTTAGTGGGCACAATCTCAGCTGTCCACACTCTCTTACTGTTAATATAATCTAACCTTTATGCCAAGGAAGCTTCCTCGTCCACACTGAAAGACGAAATTCAAAGTTTGTGTTACTGATCTCCTTAAAACAAAACTAGTTACTTGTGATTCAGCTTCTCTGTTGCTGTCAACTGGTAAGTCATAGGATAGATCATTTACGATTCTCTTGTAACGCTCACTTAGCAGCTTGTGAGTAGTGGGACAAAGCAGCCACCACCGCATTTTGCTAGTGCCAGTTCCCTACATAAGGCGCAGGTATGCACTCAGAGGCAAATCTATTGTTCTCTTTTGATTGACAGGTCATTAACCTATTGTTCTCCTTTGATTGACAGGCCCTTAACCTATTGTTCTGCTAAAAGGATCCTTCCTTTTGATTGATAGGTCCTTATTGTTCCTCGCCTCCTACCCCACCCCTCCCTATTCCTAGGAACGCTCCCCCCTCGCTGCTACTGGTATACTTTCAGGTCTGAGTTACTGTAATAGCCCCTCTCACTCTTATCAATTCGATTGACTACTTAATTAAATTGATCCATTAATTAACCTCTCCCCCTCTGGTAAACCCCCTCCCCTCCCACCCTCAGACTCAGTTGGTCTGTCATTTGGAGGGAATTCGATTGTAGTGGATGGAATATTGTTTAAATAATTTAAACTCTGTATAGAATATTGTTTAGTTATTTATGGCAGTGTATGGAATATAGTTTATTTATTCAGTTAAAGAATTTGTCTGGAAGTAGATTGCTGTTTATGGAATATTGTTTAAACAAATTAGACAGTGTGTGGAATATTTTTATTTAAACAATTTAGGGGATTCATGGCAGTGTATGGAATATAGTTTATTTATTTAAAGAATTTTTCAGGAAAATGATCACCACCACTGCCACCCCACCCTCACCTCCCTCCCCACTTCCCCTTCCCCTCCTCTACCTGGAAACTGGTGGCTCTGCAGTGGAGAGGAAGGATGTCACGAAGGGAAATTCAAGGGTACATTGTTCTTTTTATAAAAAAAATTAGTTTGCCGGGCTTGGATTTCACTTTCTCATCATTCTCTGCTGTTTGAAAAGATGCAGGTCTTGTGAGAAGTAATTACATCGATCACATTTCTTTTTTTATTTCGATTGCGCGAGGAATACCATCATGAAACACACGTCACACGTAATTACACATAGTTAAAAATCTTTCGATCGCGAAGCATGCAGCGCCCACCGTACCCTGTCCACTGGACTGGACAGGACGCTACCGCACATGCTCCCGGGAGTCGGGATGCACCGGTGGCCCCCACAAAGTGACAATGTGGCCGTCAGCAGCCAAACCGAGCGCAGGTGTCAGTTCGGGTCCTGCAAGGATGAGGTGGTAGCATACCTGTGATACATGACACCAGAGAAATAAGTGTCAAAATACGTATTCATCTAGGCACCGTTGCTGGCGCGATGATGCAAAACTGCAGGTCTAGTGCTTTAGAAATCTGTTCCAATGCTTACCAGAATTGCTCAGGGTGCAGTGTTCCTAATGATCCTAATGGGAAATGCAAGCTGTGTCTAGCTGCGCACGCGTGTTTACCTGCCCAACGTGGCTGATGCATCACTGCAAAATGTTAGCGTAGTGACTCACCATCTAAAAGTTCTCAATATTGTACTGACGTCACATGGCTATGTAAATAACCTCTCGGAAATTGTAAAGTGTCGCAGAAATAGTTAATGGTCGCTTTTTAGGAGCTTTCATGATGTCTCAGCTTGTCCGCACGGAAGTTCCTGACCTGACAGAACCTGTTTACGAAAATAGCCTAGAATAACGCTGAATGTATTCCTCCTGATGATCCTAACGTGGCACCCTTCCTGGAAATCGTTAAGTCCTGCTTTCAACAAACATCTCTGAAACACAGATGTTCTCACTGCTATACAGGGTGGTCCATTGATAGTGACCGGGGCAAATATCTCACAAAATAAACGTCAAACGAAAAAACTACAAAGAACGAAACTCGTCTAGCTTGAAGGGGGAAACCAGATGGCGCTATGGTTGGCCCGCTAGATGGCGCTGCCATAGGTCAAATGGATATCAATTGTAGTTTTTAAATAGGAACCCCCACATTTTATTGCATATTCATGTAATACATAAAGAAATATCAATGTTTTAGTTGGACCACTTTTTTCGCTTTGTGATAGATGGTGCTGTAATAGTCCCAAACATATGGCTCACAATTTTAGATGAACAGTTGGTAACAGGTAGGTTTTTTAAATTAAAATACAGAATGTGGGTACATTTGAACATTTTATTTTGGTTGTTCCAATGTGATACATGTATCTTTGTGAACTTATTATTTCTGAGAACGCATGCTGTTGCAGTGCAATTACCTGTAAATACCACATTAATGCAATAAATGCTCTTAATGATGTCCGTCAACCTCAATGCATTCAGCAATATGTGTAACTACATTCCTCTCAACAGCGAGTAGTTCACCTTCCGTAATGTTCGCACATGCATTGACAATGCACTGATCATGTGGTCAGGCGTTGTCTGTGGATCACCATAGCAAATATCCTTCAACTTTCCCCACAGAAAGAAATCCAGGGACGTCAGATCTGGTGAATGTGCGAGCCATGGTAGGGTGCCTTGACGCCCAATCTACCTGTCATGAAATATGCTATTCAATACCACTTCAACTGCATGTGAGCTATGTGCCGGGCATCCATCATGTTGGAAGTACATCGCCATTCTGTCATGCAGTGAAACATCTTGTAGTAACATCGGTAGAACATTATGTAGGAAACCAGCATACATTGCCACAGATAAAATGGGGGCCAATTATCCTTCCTCCCATAATGCCACACCATACGTTAACCCTGCAAGGTCGCTAATGTTCCACTTGTCGCAGCCATCGTGGATTTTCCGTTGCCCAATAGTGCATATGATGCCGGTTTACGTTACCACTGCTGGTGAATGACGCTTCGTCACTAAATAGAATGCATGCAAAAAATCTGTCATCGTCCCGTAATTACTCTTGTGCCCAGTGGCAGAACTGTACATGATGTTCAAAGTCGTCGCCATGCAATTCCTGGTGCCTAGAAATATGGTACGGGTGCAATCGATGTTGATGTAGCATTCTCAACAAACGTTTTTGAGATTCCCGATTCTCGCGCAATTTGTCTGCTACTGATGTACGGATTAGCCATGACAGCAGGTAAAACACTTGGGCATCATCAATTGTTGTGGTTGACGTTTCACATGTGGCTGAACACTTCCTGTTTCCTTAAATAATGTAACTATCCGGCGAATGGTCCGGACACTTGGGTGATGTCATTCAGGATACCGAGCAGCATACATAGCACACGCCTGTTGGGCATTTTGATCACAATGCCATACATCAACACGATATCGACCTTTTCTGCAATTGGTAAACGGTCCATTTCAACACGGGTAATGCATCACGAAGCAAATACTGTCTGCACTGGTGGAATGGTACGTGATACCATGTTTGTGACTATTACAGTGCCATCTATCACAAAGCGAGAAAAGGGGGCCAACTAAAACGTTCATATTTCATTATGTACTACACGAATATGTAATAAAAATGGGGGTTCCTATTTTTAAGAAAATCGCAGTTCATATCCGTTTGACCTGTGGCAGCGCCATCTAGCAGGCCAACCATAGCGCCATCTGGTTTCCCCCTTCAAGCTAGGCGAGTTTCGTTCTTTGTAGTTTTTTCGTTTGATGCTTATTTCGTGAAATATTTGTCCCGTTCACTATCAATGGACCACCCTGTATAGAGCCTCCTATGTACTGTACACAGGATGTCTTGGAATGAGTGGAGCATTATGATCGGCACTTACTGAATTTACCTGCCAAATTACTGATACTGTCAGTATAGAAGCACTGTCTGCCTTTTTCTTTCTGCAGACAAGACTTTCAGTCCCGAAACTATTTTGTACAGATCGCTATATTGCACTGACAGTTAAACCCTGCTAAAGTGACCTACAGATCGTTAAATATGGAAAGACTCTTACTCAATTACACTGCTCTACCAATGAGGACGGAAGCTTGAACATAAGAGCATAAAACCAATCTCCAACCCAAAATTATGTCACCACGTACTGTGTCAATGTAGTAAACATACAATTCGTATCTTGCGCCATATAAAATCGCCCCTTTCGCATCATTCATACAGCTATTGACCACCAGACACTCATACATATACCGTGAAGACCGTTGTACAAAGGCTGGGTCGGTTCCCCTTGGCACAAAGGCATCACTGTTCATGGTCCCGACCTGCTTGCTTTGCTTGTTTTCTGCACCGGTCTCCAGACTCTGGGATTACAAGATCATATGTAATTTCACGCGGCTTGCCAGAATATCAGTCCATTTTCGCGATACTTCTCGATATCTAGTACAAAGCAATAATGTGTGCTTAGCAGTACGCTTGTGCAGTATAATTTCGAAGATATAGACCAGAAATTGTTTCTCTAGAAACTCGAAACCTTAATGAGTTGGAGCTTGCTGTAAACCAACGAGTAACTAGAAAACGATCTCGCAGATAGATCATTGGAACAGATTTCTAAAGTGCTAGACCCACAGCTCTGCGTCATTGCGCCAGCAATGGTGCCTAGGTGAGCACGTATTGCGACAAGTATTTCTCAGCTATCATGTATCAAAGATATGCCACCATCTCATCCTTGCAGGACCCGAACTGACACCTGCTTGTGGTTCAGCAGCTGATAGCCACGTCGACACTTCACGGTGCATCCTGACTCCTAGGAGCATGTGCAGTAGCGTCCTGTGTGGTCCAGTGGACAGGGTACGGTGGGCGGTGCGTGCTTCGCGATCGAAGGATTTTTAACTGTGTGATGGGTGTTTCATGACGCTATTCCTCACGCAACCGGAATAAAAAAAATGAGATCGATATAATTTCTTCTCACAAGACCTGCATCTTTCCAAACAGCAGAAAATGATGAGCAGGTGAAATCCAAGCCCCACAAACTCTTTTATTTTATAAAAACCGATACACCCTTGAATTTCCCTTCATGAGATCCTTCCTCTCCACTGCAGAGCCGCTAATTTCCAGGTAGCAGATGGAAGAGAGAGAGTGCAGGGGGCGAGGGGGACGGTGATGGGGTGGCGGGGGTGGTGATCGATTTCCTGAAAAACTCTTTAAATAAATAAATAAGCTTTTTAATAATAATAAAAAATAAATAAACTCGAGGACACTATTGGCAAGATCCCATGGAGGAATACAGCCATATTATTGCATGATTTTAACGCCCAGTTAGGGAAAGAGCTGAAGTATAAGTATATAGTGCGGGAATACCCAGCTCACATGCACACTAACAGAAATGGAGAATGGCTTGCGGGACTCTGTAAACCATTTAACCTAGTAATGAAATCAACAGCCCTTAAGCATCTACCAAGAAAGCAGAAGACATGGACTTCACCCAATAAACTTCTAGGAGATTTTCAAATCGTTCACGTGGCCATATCAAGAAAGTCCTGTAGAGAAGTCCAGAATGTGAGAGTGCTAAGGAAACTTAACTTGGAGTCACACCACTACCTCTCCGATTTCTGTCTAGGAATACAAGAAAGTCTCAAACTCCCAAACTCACCAAGTATGACTTGGAAAAACTGAAAACCTGCAATATGCTTACAGAGAGAATGCAAACACTAGATCATGAATGCAACAACTGGGACCAATGAAGGAACAATTACCTGCGACCAAGCGATCACAAAGAGACAAGCAGCTTGACTAAGATGGAGCTCTCAGAAGTCCGAACAAATGGAGAAGTTCATAGAACAGCCCTGGCTAACTGCCAAAACCATCAGGCAGGTTAAACATCAGTACACTCAGGACCAATTGACTCAATTAGATGAAGATATCAAGGAGAATAACTCTAGAAACTTTTACCAAACTTTCAAGCAAAACATTAGAAGCTATGCCCCATCCACCTTACACTTCAGAGGACCAGATGGAAACATAGCCTATAATGACAAAGACAACTGCCACATATTGGCCACATATTTTGAGAATCTCCTCAGCTGTGAGTCCCCTAAAACCTCCTTTATCTATCGAGACAGTCCCAGACAACCAAACTCTCGCCCTCCAACAGAAGAAGAAGTGAAAAGCATCATTCAGTCCCTGAAGAATAACAAAGCACCAGGAGAAGACGCTATAGTTGCAGAGCTGTGGAAGCAGGCTGGAGACAAAGCAATTAGCAAGTTGACCAAGATCCTATGGAACATAGAGTGGCGAAAAGAAATGGAAGAACAAAATATACCGAGCGGTATTTACTTGGTCACAAACGGAAGGGACTGGTAGTAGACTGTTTAGCTTTCACAGATGATCTGGCACTTATAGCAAGCTGAGTGGAAGTAGCAATAAAGCAGCTCGATATGCTCAAACTCCAAGCTGCCAAGGTAGGACTTCAATTGTCACTAGAAAAGACAAAATTCCTCACCAACATCAATGATACTCCCAGTGTTCTACAGCTGGAACAAGGTCAAATTGAAAAAGTTGACAGATTCAAGCATCTAGGAGAATGATTGGAACATGATCTATCAGAAGGAACAGCACTAACAACTCAGATTAATAAGTTACAATTAGCATATCACTTAACCAAGAACATCTATAATAAGAAATGCCTATCTAAAGTTGACAGATTCAAGCATCTAGGAGAATGATTGGAACATGATCTATCAGAAGGAACAGCACTAACAACTCAGATTAATAAGTTACAATTAGCATATCACTTAACCAAGAACATCTATAATAAGAAATGCCTATCTTACAATAACTCAGACCTGAAAGTGTACCGGTAGCAGCGATGGGGGTGGTTTCATGAGGGGGAGAGGGGGACAGGGGAACAATAAGTTAAGGACCTAACAATCAAAAGAAAGGGTCCTTTTAGCAGAACAGTAGGTTTTGGATCTGTCAACAAAGGAGAATAATAGGTTAATGACCTTTCAATCAAAGGAAAACAATAGGTTTGCCCCTGAGTGCATACCTGCCTCTGATGTAGGCAACTGGTACTAACAAAATGCACTGATGGTGGCTTTGGTCCACTGCTCTCATGGTCTTGTGATGTTTCCTAAGTCCTTGAAGTGAGAAGAAATTCCATCACAAAACTTTTTGACTTCGCCATAGACCAGTAGATATGTCACCCTCAATACACATGCCTAGCTCAGAACCCCCATTTCCATATGTCAAATGTATTGGTGAGGGCAACTTACACATATTCATGTCAGTATCATGTAGGAGTGTTTTTGAATCACTTCCCACACATACAAGACTGGATGCAAGTGTGGATTAATATACCGATCGGTATTTACCTGGACACAAAGGGAAGGGACTGGTAGTAGACTGTTTAGCTTTCGCAGATGATCTGGCGCTTATAGCAAGCTCAGTGGAAGTAGCAGTAAAGCAGCTCAATATGCTAAAACTCCAGGCTGCCAGGGTAGGACTTCAATTGTCACTAGAAAAGACAAAATTCCTCACCAACATCAGTGGTACTCCCAGTGTTCTCCCCACCAACATCAGTCATGGTAGTGTGATGATGTCGATAAAGTGGTTACGCGAGGGAAAATGTTCCGAGTTGGAGTGGGACTGGATCCATATTTCACTACGTGTACCCTATAACACATCCTGGAACATCGTTCTGTGTGCGTCAATCAAAAGAAAATGTGGGTGTGGGTTCGCAAAAGAATGGCCCATATTACCTGCACAGCACCTTTATCAATACCAATAAAAATTTACTACAACCAGACTGGCACTGCTAAACGACTGCAAAGCTATTAAAAAATAAGTCACAACAGAAACAAAGAATTTATCTGCAATTTTTTGCAACTCTCTCAAGTAGATTGAGGGTTTATACAAGGGATTCTCTCTTACTCTTTGAGGAAAGCCTTATTGTTTTCTCTCAAGAAAAATTTCCACCATCTCCCCTAGAGAGTCTTTGCCCTGTGTTTCTTCCCAACATGTTCCAGTTGTTTCTTTAAGCGAAGTGGCCACTGGTTCTTTTAGAGGCGTTTTCTTTTCAGTGTCTTCCAGACTAATTTGACATAACGTCTCTTCTTCCCATAATGAAATTACTTAATTTTGCTAGAGCAGATTTGTTTATTTTTCTTTCAATGAAGAGGTTATTTTATTGTGATCTGTGACTTTCCCGGCGAATGTGCTGTATCCAAGGTTCTCGGGTGTCCAGCCGGATCCGATCGTCCAAGTTCCACGATATTTCAGCGAATAACCGTTCCGCCATCATCAGGTGATGCTGATGGGTCCAAGGTTCTCGGGCGTCCAGCCGAGAAGCTTGGATACAGGTTATTTTATTCATGTACATGAAGAAGTTATTTCGAAGTTCCTCGTGAAGAAGCTCATCTTCTACTACGATGAGTAAATTAGAAGAGTCTGGAAGACACCCCAGGACAATTTCTCCACTCGGGACTGGGCGTGTGTGTTGTCATCATCATTTCGTCATCATCAACGCGCAAGTCATCGAAGTGGCGTCAACTAAAAAGATCTGCACCAGGCAGCGGAAAATCCCCAATCCCCGCCAGTACTGCCATACGCACTATAATTTTTGTTGTTGTTGTAGATATTTACTGAAGAATGTCGCTTTCCTTTAAGAACAAAAAGTGACTGGTAAACAGCAAGAGACCTGACCTTTTGCAGAAGGATCTCGTGTAACTACCCAACAATGTTAAGTTTTATTCGTTACACTTCCAAATATATAAGTGAACACAGAACATAAGAAACTTATATGGAATGCAATATCTGCCCTATTTAACGTACCAAACAACAACTTTGGCCGAAGAGGACACCACACAGACGTGATAATAAAACGTCAGAAGCTATAAAACAGTTTCCCGACACAGAAGAAACGAATGCTGCAGTTTTTGCTAAAAAAGCAATAATCTTCAGCACTGTCGTCTTTTGAAGAAAAATTAATTACATTTACGTAATATCTGTGTATTAGAAAATCGAGTGATGTGTACGAAAGTGCTAATCATTAGACGTGTCAAGAAAAGTGGCAGTCATAATAAGAACAGGCAGCAGCATAAGTACCTACATGCTTCTTATACATGAAACACTGTTTACGTTATACTGCTTTCAGCGGAGTAAGCTACAGTTATTCAGTATACGAAAGTATTTCTTAACTGAATAAGCTGTTCACTGTATCAGCGAGATTTGGCTCTTTTTACATTTATTTCGCGATCATTCATGTCTTAGTTAAGCAGAAATACAATCAAAATCAAACATTAATTTCTCAAAGTTAGGAGGTGTTTATCTCGGTCAGACTGTGGAGCTACTGTGTTGCAACAAAACAATCAGAGAATAATAAATAACTCGTGGCGGAAAAAATAATCTTGTAGCAAAGGCCATTAAATGTTTGCTGTCAGTCGTCTACATTGATTATATATATTTTTTTAAATTCGTATGATTATATCATAATCAGAAATAAGACAGACAATAAATAAGTGGACTACCAATTTGAAAACAACTACGTCTTTATCCAGTATATTGAGAGAAATGGTCCTCCAGTTTTATCCAGTTATTGTCGTTTCGCCACTTATGAAGAAAAAAGTTCGATAATCGAAACTGAATTTTGACGATGGCTTCATTCTCACAAACACAAAGTTACGTTCACGTATGTTATCATGTTTCGTTAGTTTGCTGCGGGTGACGTTAATCAGATTTATATGAAGTTTCTCACCTTCATCAGTCTTTCACCCTGCATTCAACACGAAACATTTTCTCGGAGACAGTTACTGTCGTTCCGCCACTTATGAAGAAAAAACGTTCGATAATCGAAACTATTTTGAACATGGCTTCATTCTCACTAACACATAGTTACGTACACGTATGTTACCATGTTTTGTTAGTTTGCTATGGGTGACGTTAACCAGATTTATCTGAAATTTCTCACCCTCGTCAATGTTTCACCCTGCATTCAACACGAAACATTTTCTTGGAGACGTACATGATATTGCGTTGTACTTATTGTTCCACGCCCTGCGCGTCTCTACATATTCGGAATAGCCACAACAGAGACAAAGTATCTCATGCCTCGGAATAACGTATTCTTTATGCATAAACAGAGATGCCGATGAGGTGGATTATGAATGGAACTCTATATCAAATAAGCAGTAGTGAGTCAACAGCTATTTAGACGGTGTGTTGCTTGTACGGCGTAGGTCCCACAACTCTCTTGCCTGACTACATTGAATGGTACTATGTTTCAGCCTAACCACTCTTTATGTCAATATACTTTTCACACCTCTATGCCTTTCAAAAAATAATCTTATACTGTGTCGGCAAAATGTCCCATTACAGCAGCTTTCACTTTATCATTATCAAATTTCTTCTTCGAAGAAATGGCTCTGAGCACTATGGGACTTGACATACGAGGCCATCAGTCCGCTAGAACTTAGAACTACTTAAACCTAACAAAACGTAAAGACATCACACACATCCATGCCCGATGCAGGATTTTAACATACGACCGTAGCGGTCGCGCGATTCCAGACTGAAGAGCCTACAACCGTTCGGCCACAACAGATGGCCTTCTTCGAAGAACTTTCTTTAGTTTGGAGGAGTAGTTATTGTTGGCTAGATCTGGACTACAGGTGGGTGGTCAGTCTCGTAGAAGCCACATTCCTTTACTGCAGCCTTCACAACTGCCCCTGTGTGCACTGGCGCAGTGCCGTGGAAAAGACGAATACCATGTCACAGCCTTCATCACCCCTGTAGTATGATGGACTCGTGTTATTTGTGCAGAAGTGAAGCATAGTACTGTGCGTTCACAGTGGTATACCTTCCTTTGAAATGAACTATAAGAATTCCTTTGGAATCACAGAAGATTGTTCCACCTTCTTTGTGGACTGAGTAGCCTTCGCCTTTCTTTGAGGAGCACCATCTGGTTTATGCCATTCAAGAGATTCTCTTTTGGACAGAGGATCATAATAAAGAACCAAAGATTCATCCCCTGTAACATACATTCCAGAACTTCTTTCTGGTTGCCACGGCACAGCTCCAAAAACTCGGTGCACGAGTCACGCACTGTTCCTGCCGCACTGCAAAGAGAAGTCTGGGCACCCGACTTGCACTAACATTTTTCATGTGCAAATGGCCATGCACGACCCGGAAAACGCTTGTTTTAGATAACTCTAACCTTGCTGCAATGTCCTTAACTTTCAACCGCCTGTCGCTCAGAACTTCACTTTCAGAAATAGCTATAGTTTTCTCAGTCACCATCTCAGCTTTTTTTTATTATATGTCGACCGCCCCCCCCCCCCCCCCCCCAGATGGAGGGTGGCGGGCTGGCAGCAGTGTAATACGCCGCTCTGCAGCCTACAGATAAAGTTAAAAACATAATGAGGGGACATAACAATAAAAAGAGGTGATAAAACGGTGACTGTTTAAAACTGGTACATGGCGAAAAAGTTGTGAAGAAAACATAAAAAACAAAGAGGTCAGTGATGCTGATTAAAAACACTTAGGAAATAGCCAGGCACAATTAAAAAACACGGCGACAGTCTGGTTCTGTACGCGGCACTTTCAAAAGGGGTCGCACAACACTGAACACTCACTGAAAACACTGCACTATAGAGGCATATGGGCATGGAGGGGGGGGGGGGGGTGCACACAGACGGGGGAGGGGGCGGGGGTGTGGGATCACCAACTCTCTCTCTGCCTAGACGAAACTGTTTAGACCATTCCTTCACTGTGAAGTATGAAGGGGAAGCATGACCATAATACCATCCAAGTGGACTGTGATTTCAGCCAGTGGGAACCCGAGGAACTTTATCCCTGCACGGTACTCGATTTTATCCGTTGCAGCACCGCAGCAAGCAACGCCTTACTGAAACGAGTGTCACCATACGACTGAGGCTAGCAGCGGGCTGCAGTTTGTGCGAGCTTCTACTGGCAGATGTCGCTAGCTCCCCTTCGCCCTCGTATTCAAGGCCAGGCCGGAAACTTATAGAACCTAATTCTAGGTGGGCTTCAATACTTGTATTACCCATAACTGCCAATAGATTACACTATTACATACACGTAAGACGGATCTTCTTTAAAATACTTTGAGCAGCACATGAGCCCATAATAACCCTGAAAATTAATTTTATATGTGCACGGCAAATACAAGCTCTGCAACTTTGCTTCCGCCGTTTTTTCCCCAACATTTGGTGGTTACTCATGTCTCATTCAAAGTATTTTTCATCGCTGGCCACTACTTTCTCCCACCTTTCTGACAGTGTACGAATCCCGCTTCGAAAAAATTGTTCATCTTTTGAAGCGATCCACAGATCGATCCAATTTGTGATTTCTTCATGAGATCGGAAGTGTTGGCCAGCGAGGCCATGCACCATTGATCTAAACAGGTGATAGTTAGAGAGAGAGCAATGTCGCGAATATGGCGGGTGGGGTAGGACTTCCCATTTTAACGTTTCCAAGTACGTTTTGACCTCTTTTGCAATGTGGGGTCGATCGTTGTCGTGCTGGAAAATCACTTTATCGATTCTCTCGCTGTATTGCGGCCGTTTGTCTTTTAATGCTCTGCTCAAACGCATTAACTGCGTTTGATAACGAGCACCTGTGATTGTTTCACTTGGTTCTAACACCTCATAGTACACGACGCTGAGCTGGTCCCACCAAATGCAGAGCATGATCTTCTAGCCGTGAATATTCGGTTTGGCCGTCGACGTGGAAGCATTGCCGAGATATCCCATTGATTTGCGTTTAGGGTTATCATAATGAACCCATTTTTCGTCTCCGGTCACAATACGATGCAGAAATTCCTTCCGTTTTTGCCTCTGAAGCAACTGTTCACAGACACACAAACGCCATTCAACGTCTCTCGGTTTCAGCTCACACGGGACCCACGATCCTTCTTTCTGAATCATGCCCATAGCCTTGAGACGTTTTGAAATGGCTTACTGCGTCACTCCCACTAATCGTGCCAATTCTTCTTGAGTTTGACGCGAGTCTTCACTCAGCAATGTCTCCAATTCTGCATCCTCGAAAACATTCTCTCTTCCACCACTCCCGGTCTACGACATTAAAACCCACCGTTCTTGAAGCGTTGAAACCACTCACAACACGTTCTGTTGCTAATAGCGTCCTTACCATAAGCACTTGAGAGCATTCTATGATACTCAACCGCTGTTTTCTTCATACTGAAACAAAACAGTAACACCTCCGCAAATGACGGGAATTAGGCTCGTAAACTGACATTTTCAATCAAGAACGACTTTATGATGCAGACACAAATCGACTTATGTTTGAATGAGGTTATGTTGACCGTGGTCCAAGCCAACTGCCTGGTGTCTGCGATCGCTAAGCTTAGAAGACGTTACTCAGTCCAGCTCTGCATAAAACCGTAGGAGTGACAGGTCTGACTCAGATGCCGTCTTTTAGTTTCCCAGTTCCGAACGCATCGAGACTGGGATGACAGGGGCGCTGTTGCATGGACCCGGATGGTGAAGGAAATGGTTGAGCAAGAGCGGTTGATCTTGACCATCCAAAATAGACGGTGATGACATTAAAAAGAAAGGAAACAGAAATAAATACTGAAATACTATCTAATTCAACACGCATAAATGATTTTGGTGATTGGCCTAGTGTCGGGCATTTAAAAGGTATTAAAAGATCCTTGCCCGACCTGCCGATAGGCTACAGATATTCACACGTGTAAGGCAGGCATGACCCTAGGGAGAAAGAAGCACTTTCCTTCTAGTGGCGTATACGTTCATCACAAATAGTGCTGCCCTGTTTGGGGTAAAATTGTACACTTTGATTTGAAACTTTGGGTCGGATAGTGTAATAATTACTTAAACGGAATATTGGATGTCCATTATTTTCTGCCAACCACTGTGAAAACTTTCCGAGGCAAATTATCTCATTCAAAGTGCTTTATCAGTATTACTGGATATTACAAAATCGGTATCTCATCCGCACAGTTTGTCATATGAGCGATTCGATATATTGTATTATCAGTGAACGACGCCAGTATTCGGTGTCATTTTCCGGATTGCTTCTGAATTTTTGCTAGCATCCAGAACATAGAACATTAATTTCTATTTTCAATTCCTCTACAGTATTTACTTAAAACTTCCGGG
Organism: Schistocerca piceifrons; assembly: GCF_021461385.2. Classification (NCBI taxonomy): domain Eukaryota; kingdom Metazoa; phylum Arthropoda; class Insecta; order Orthoptera; family Acrididae; genus Schistocerca; species Schistocerca piceifrons. The sequence goes on along the minus strand of NC_060139.1, from coordinate 441,497,471 downwards.
CTGATAGGCCGTGATCGAAGTATAAAACTCTCCCCTGACGTTTCGACTGGGGGAGACATCCTCGGAGGTACAGCGGCGAACTGCTAAGAGAACTCGAGGAAGCGCTGATTATGTAGGCAGTACAGAGGGCGCCACTGTCGATCGCGTGGCGTCGGCTATGAGATTGTCTCTGGTAATGCCAGCATTCTCGATTGAAAGTAATCAATCGTCACGCTTGTGGTGCAACGCTGACATCCAAGCTGTACCTCCGAGGATGTCTCCCGCAGTCGGAGACGAAACGTCAGGGGAGAGTTTTATACTTCGACCACGACCTATCAGCCCGGAAGTTTTAAGTGAAGACAATACTGGCCGTGAAACCTTACATTGTATGATCCCTAGAGTAGTTCGTGTTTTTCCAAGTAATGCTGTAATTATTCTATCTGCTTCCTTCCGTTACTGAGAACGTCAAGGATTCCTGTGATGTTTTCCCTCGCCAAGGTCATATCTATAGATTTGTTAGATAGTTGGACATGAACTACTGGTTCCAAAACTGCTGGGCACTTGGTTATTGTTTGTAAAGCTAAGATCAACACTGGTTTGGCTGAATGTAACTGATACACAGATACTCTCGTTGCATAATATCCGTCTGTAGAATTTTTTTTTCCAGCTCCCACGATGTTGAGAAAATAGTCTGATGGTTTCATATTTCTCAGGCCATCTCGTCTTATACATTCGTGATAAATTCGAATCATATTTACAGCGTGTAGTCGATTCTCTGAAAATGTTTATAGTGTCTTTTACAATGGCAACAATATTCCTAATTTTCGGCACTGTGTTTGTATCGTAACCCATTTTGTAAAGCCTCGTCGCCAATTTTGTAAAAGCCTCGTCGCTACTGCTGTGGAGATCGAGCTTGTGAGTTGGTGAAACGGCTTCTGGTGCAATACAACGCTAAGACAATTTCTCCCTGCCACTATTACACAGCTATGCGCCAGGGCCAGGTAGCAGGATACGTTCTACAACACCCTAACAAATTAGTAACGAAGTGACACAAATGAGTTGAAAAGGTTGATTTATCTTTGTGACTTGTTGAACAATGAAGTCTGCAACACTGCTTGTAATATAACACAAAAAGACCCTCAATGGCTAAATGCAAATAATTGTAGGTAATCTTCACAGTACATAGCAAATGCAATTACAACAACAGTCTTGGTTCAAATGGCTCTGAGCACTATGGGACTTAACATCTGAGGTCATCAGTCCCCTAGAACTTAGAACTACTTAAACCTAAGGATTCGAACCTGCGACCATAGCAGTCGCGCGGTTTCGGACTGAAGCGCCTAGAACCGCATGGCCACCGCGGCCGGCAACAACACTCTGTTCGCTAAGAGTTCACTAAACGACGTTCCCTGACTAAGTCAGGACTGGACGATGATCTATAACCAACTGGACGAGAGCTGCTCGGCTCTCATCTTTGCGCCTGTGGTGATTTTGCCCTGACAGTGTCTTGTTCAGACGACACAGCAAGCCACAAGATTGAGTTTGTGGCTTGACCGAAGAAAGTGTGAGAATCGATAATGTTCTGTCTTAAAATGGCTTGTACACCGCTCTCTCTGCCCGCCATTGTAGAACATCCATCGAAGCTAAATCCTACACAGTCTCCAGCGTTGCACAGTTAATGTTCCCCCATGGTGGACGCCACAGGTTCCTTGAAATGAGGCTGGATTCCCAGTTCGAAGTGTGCCTCGTGTCGAATCGCGACCAGCACAAAAAGTCTTGCACCATTCCACAGCGGCACATTCTCCATTCTCTGGCGGATGTCTACTGGTGTTCGTTCTTCAGCAGTCACGAACAGAGTAACAAAAGGTTGGTGCTTTTGGACACATTTGGTAATAACGTCGTCGTATTTCAGGTTTCCTCATTTACAACACGAGTGTCGGGAAGACACTAATGTCACACTAACCCCTTACCAACATGTTGGTGCTTGTATACTCTCATCCGAGTCGCGCGATGTTGCATATACGCTGCAGCAGCTCCTCAAACGGAAACTTTTTTAGCGGCCCTTACACTACCTGATGAAAATGACTTACAAGTTTGTGGCGCCCTCCATCGGTAATGCTGGAATTCAGTATGGTGTCGGCCCACCCTTAGCCTTGATGACAGCTTCCACTCTCACAGGCATACGTTCAGTCAGGTGCTGGAAGGCTTCTTGGGGAATGGCAACCCATTTTTCACAGAGTGCTGCACTGAGGAAAGGTATCGATGTTGGTCGGTAAGACCTGGTATGAAGTTGGCGTTCCAAAACATCCCAAAGCTGTTCTATAGAATTCAGGTGAGGACTCTGTGCAGGCCGGTCCATTACAGGGATGTTATTGTCGTGTAACCACTCCGCCACAGGCCATGCATTATGAACAGGTGCTCGATGGTGTTGAAAGATGCAATCGCCATTCCCAAATTGCTCTACAACAGTGGGAATCAAGAAGCTGCTTAAAACATCAGTATAGGCCTGTGCTGTGGTAGTGCCACGCAAAACAACAAGTGGTGCTAGCCCCCTCCATGAAACACACGACCACATCATAACACCACCACATTCAAATTTTAACGTTGCACTACACACGCTGGCAGATCAAGTTCACTGGGCATTCGCCATACCCACACCCTTCCTTCGGATCGCCGCATTGTGTAGTGTGATTCGTCACTACACACAACGTTTTTCCACTGTTCAATCGTCCAATGTTTACGCTCCTTACACCAAGCGAGACTACGTTTGGCATTTACCGGCGTGATGTGTGACTTATGAGCAGCCGCTCGACCACGAAATGCAAGTTTTCTCACTTCCCACCTAACTGTCATAGTACTTGCAGTGAATCCTGATGCAGTTTGAAATTCCTTTGTGACGGTCTGGATAGATGCCTGCGTATAACACATTACGACCATCAACTGTCGGCGGTCTCTGTTAGTCAACAGACGAGGTCGGCCTGTACGATTTTGTGCTATACTTGTCCCTCCACGTTTCCACTTCACTATCACATCGGAAACAGTGGATCTGTGGATGTTTAGTATTGTGGAAATCTCGCATGCAGACGTATGACACATGTTACACCCATACACCTGACTGCGATCAAAGTTCGTGAGTTCCGCTTTCTTATTCTCTCACAATGTCTAATGACTACTGAGGTCGCTGATGTGGAGTACCTGGCAGTTGGTGGCAGCACAATGCCCCTAACATGAAAAAGTATGTTTTTGGGGGTGTCAAGATACTATTAAAAACATTCGTGGTAAGGTCTTATAGTACCAAACTACTTAGGTCATCGGTCCCTAAGCCTACATACTACTTAAACTAACTTACGCTATGGACAACACACATACCAAGGCCCGCGTGCGGACTCGAACCACCGACGGGGGTAGCCGCACGGACCGTGACAATGCGCGCAGAGGTCGCGCAGGATTCTTTTGATCACATAGCGTGTATAATAATTTTCCGCGCAATAACAATGGCTATGCCACTGAAGACAGTGCCTCTAAATCAGAGCTATTAAACACGGTTTTCAGAAACTCGTTCACCAAATGGGCGAAGTAAATCTTCCAGAATTCGAATCCAGAACACCTGCCAACATGAGTTTCTTAGAAGTAGATATCATCAGTGTAGTGAAGCATCTTAAATCACTTAATAAAGGCAAGGTATCCGGTCCAAATTGCATACCAGTCGGATTCCTTTCAGCAACAGTTCCGCATCTAACAATGATACACAAACGCTCGTTCATTGAAAAATCTGCACCTAACGACTGGAAAGTCGTACAATTCGCATCGAGAAAGGAAACTTGAGTAATCCGTTGAATAACAGACCGCTATCACTAACGTCCATTCGCAGTAGGTTTTTGGAACGTACTCTGTGTTCAAACACAATGAATTATGTCGAAGAAAACGATTTACTGACTAATAATACGGATTCAGGAAACATCGTTCTTGCGAAACTAGCTCTCTGATCTCATGAAGTAATGAGTGCTGTCGACAGGGGTTGTTAAACTGATTCCGTATTTTTATATTTCCAGAAGGCTTTCGGCACCGTTCCTCACAAGTGTCTTCTAATCAACTCGCGTGCCTATGAAGTATCGTGTCAGTTGTGCGGCTGGATTCGTGTGTTCCTGTTGGGCAAGTCACAGTTCATAGTAACTGATGCAAAATCATCTAGTAAAATAGAAGTAATGTATGGTGTTTCCCAAGGAAGTGTTTAGGCCCTCCTAGATTGTTTGCAGAAAATACTGACATTTACCGTCTTGTAAGTCAAAAAATGACCAAAAGGAATTCGATAAAATATCTGTATGGTGCAAAAAGTGGCAGTTGAACCTGAATAAAGAGAAGTGTGAAGTTATTCACATGAGTACTAAAAGAAATCCGCTAAATTTCGGTTACGCTATGAATCACACGAATCTAAAGGCTGTAAACTCAACTAAATTCTTTGGGATTACAGTTACGAATAACTTCAGTTGGAATGGTCATATAGATAATGCTGTGGGTAAAGCAAACTGAAGACTGCGATTTATTGGTAGAGAATGTAGAAAATGCAACAGATCGACTAAAGAGACTGCGTACACCTTGCTTGTGCGCCCTCTTCTGGAGTATTGATGTGCGGTGTGTGATCCGCATCAGGTGGGACTGACGCAGGACACGAAAACGTTCAAAGAAGGGCAGCTCGTTTTTTATTGTTGCGAAATAGGGGAGAGAGTGCAGCGCACATGATGCCCGAATTAGGGTGACAGTCATTAAAAGGCGCTGTCCGTTGCGGTAGAATCTTCTCGTGAAATTTCGATCACCAACATTCTCCTCCGAATGCGAAAATATTTTGTTGGCACCCACCCACATAGCAAGAAATCATAATCATGATCAGAGCTCGCACAGTGCTCGTTTTTCCTGTGCGCTGTTAGAGAGTGGAACCGTACAGAAATAGCTCGAAGGTGGTTCGATGAAACCTCTGCCACGAACTTAATTGTGAAGTGCAGAGTAATCATGTAGATGTAGACAAGTGGGATGTTTCTCGTTCTTGTTGATGTCTGCTAACCACAAGAGCAAATACTCTGAGACAAGAAATCAATGTGAGCTCGTAGCAGACCGTTCACTATGGTATCATTAAAACTTGTTGAGTACGACTGGGCAAACAAATGTCGGTTATGAATAGTGTGGTATGCTGAGTTTTCTATTTTGTCTTTGACACATATCCTAGTTCCTGGTAACACCTCTTTCCGTGGGACTACTTTTAAAATCCACATACTCAATAGGAATAAATCGTTAATAGTCCAGAACCACATGAATCACGTGTAAAGGTTGCTTTTTATGAAAATAAACAAAGGGTTCTGCAAAAGTTTATTTCTTTATTACGCAAGTCTGTAACAAACAAAGGAAAAGTAAAATTTGACAGCTCTTTTGCGTACATGTTTAGCTATCGGTGTAACGAACTGTCAGCTAAAAATATAAAGTTACGGCACTGAGTCAAGCAAAAACGAATTTCGAATCTTTTGTCTTTATAAACAGCTGGTCTTTATAAATGGATGGAAGAATTTGGCCATAATTTCTGTAAACATACAGGTCGACAGAGGGCTACTGCAATCGACGTTGCTATTTACAAAACAGTACATTACTCGAATTCATATATTATATATTGAGCTCATGTCAAAAATCTGTACGACTGATACGTAGCTTTTAGTCATGTTCGCTACGGGATTGTTTTTCCCGCCACGTATATTTACTCTTTGATTGTTTTTCCGCCAGGTATTAATTACTCTGTTTTCCCGCAAGGAATAACTGCTCTTTGAATGGTGTATGTATACAAGTTGCTGTCACTTCGCAAGACTTGTATTTTTTGCTCCGCCTTCGACAGTTACATACAAGGCGAATTCGAAACTTCCAGTATTCTATAAAGGACTTCTGTAACAGAAGATTTTATTTTCCGTTTCCACTGTCCAGCAGAAATCTACTCGGCATGAATGTAAGAGATACTCCTCTTTTGTACCCCAGGATGAGACTGACGTATTATCATTAGTGGCTGTGCTGACAGATACTTGCAAAAATTTGTCATGTTTCTGTTCCTCGAGGGTGTTAAGTTTGTTGGGTACGTATTAGACATTTTTTACATGAAAAAAATTATGCGGGCGCATTGTACCCATTGTCGATTGAAAGTAATCGATCATCACGCTTGCAATGCATCGCTGACATCCAACCTGTACGTCCGAGGATGTCTCCCATAGTCGGAGACGAAACGTCAGGGGAGAGTTTTATACTTCGACCACTGATTCACCACAGGTCAGGGAGGAGGGTGCAGAGCACGATACATTTTCTTTCTTTGGTAAGCATTTTTTTCTGTTTTATAATTTTGGAATTTTGGTTTTTCATCTTGTATTTAAAATGAAGTTTTACATGTTTGAAATGCACTAACTCGTTCTTTCCTCACAGCAGGGCCGGCCGCGGTGGTCTAGCAGATCTGGCGCTGCAGTCCGGAACCACTGGACTGCTAAAGTCGCAGGTTCGAATCCTCGGCCATGGGTGTGTCTGGTGTCCTTAGGTTAGTTAGGTTTAGGTAGTTCTAAGTTCTAGGGGACTTATGACCTAAGATGTTGAGTCCCATAGTGCTCAGGGCCATTTTTTTGAACCTCACAGCAGGTTCATTTGTATGTGTGGTTGCGACATTATGATCCCATTGAGTACATTTTTGGATAAAGGGACATCTGTTGCACCACAGGGCAAGGAGGAGGGTGTGCAGCAAGATACATTTTCTTTCTTTCGTAAGCATATTTTTGTGATTTATACTTTTGGAATTTTGGTTTTCCATGTTGATTTTAAAATGACCTTTTTCATGTTTAAATGTACTAAAACGTTTTTTGCTCACAGCAGGTCAACTTCTGTGTGTGGTTGCAACATTACGCTCCCATTGAGTACATTTTTGGAGAAAGGGACATCTGTTGCACCACAGGGCAGTGAGGCAGCTGCGGAGCATGATACATTTTCTTTCTTTGGTAAGCATATTTTTGTGTTTTATACTTTTGGAATTTTGGTTTTTCATGTTGAAATAAAATGAAGTTTTACATGTTTGAAATGTACTAATTCGTTTTTTCCTCACAGCAGGTCAACTTGTGTGTGTGGTTGCAACATTACGCACCCATTGAGTACGTTTTTGGAGTAAGGGACATCTGTTGCACCACAGGGCGGGAGGAGGGTGCCGACCACGATACATTATCTTTCTTCGGTAAGCATTTTTTGTGTTTGATACTTTCGGAATATTGGTTTTTCATCTTGATTTTAAAATGACCTTTTTCATGTTTGAAATCTACTAACTCGTTTTTTCCACACAGCAGGTCAACTTGTGTGTGGTTGCAACATTACGATCCCATCGAGTACATTTTTGGAGAAAGGGACATCTGTTGCACCACAGGGCGGGAGGAGGGTGCCGAGCACGATACATTATCTTTCTTCGGTAAGCATTTTTTGTGTTTGATACTTTCGGAATATTGGTTTTTCATCTTGATTTTAAAATGACCTTTTTCATGTTTGAAATGTACTAACTAGTTTTTTCAACACAGCAGGTCAACTTGTGTGTGGTTGCAACATTACGCTCCCATCGAGTACATTTTTGGAGAAAGGGACATCTGTTGCACCACAGGGCGGGAGGAGGGTGCCGAGCACGATACATTATCTTTCTTCGGTATGCATTTTTTGTGTTTGATACTTTCGGAATATTGGTTTTTCATCTTGATTTTAAAATGACCTTTTTCATGTTTGAAATGTACTAACTCGTTTTTTCCACACAGCAGGTCAACTTGTGTGTGGTTGCAACATTACGATCCCATCGAGTACATTTTTGGAGAAAGGGACATCTGTTGCACCACAGGGCGGGAGGAGGGTGCCGAGCACGATACATTATCTTTCTTCGGTAAGCATTTTTTGTGTTTGATACTTTCGGAATATTGGTTTTTCATCTTGATTTTAAAATGATCTTTTTCATGTTTGAAATGTACTAACTCGTTTTTTCCACACAGCAGGTCAACTTGTGTGTGGTTGCAACATTACGCTCCCATTGAGTACATTTTTGGAGAAAGGGACATCTGTTGCACCACAGGGCGGGAGGAGGGTGCCGAGCACGATACATTATCTTTCTTCGGTAAGCATTTTTTGTGTTTGATACTTTCGGAATATTGGTTTTTCATCTTGATTTTAAAATGACCTTTTTCATGTTTGAAACGTACTAACTCGTTTTTTCCACACAGCAGGTCAGCTTGTGTGTGGTTGCAACGCTACGCTCCCATTGAGTACATTTTTGGAGAAAGGGACATCTGTTGCACCACAGGGCGGGAGGAGGGTGCCGAGCACGATACATTATCTTTCTTCGGTAAGCATTTTTTGTGTTTGATACTTTCGGAATATTGGTTTTTCATCTTGATTTTAAAATGACCTTTTTCATGTTTGAAATGTACTAACTCGTTTTTTCCACACAGCAGGTCAACTTGTGTGTGGTTGCAACATTACGATCCCATTGAGTACATTTTTGGAGAAAGGGACATCTGTTGCACCACAGGGCGGGAGGAGGGTGCCGAGCACGATACATTATCTTTCTTCGGTAAGCATTTTTGTGTTTGATACTTTCGGAATATTGGTTTTTCATCTTGATTTTAAAATGACCTTTTTCATGTTTGAAATGTACTAACTCGTTTTTTCCACACAGCAGGTCAACTTGTGTGTGGTTGCAACATTACGCTCCCATTGAGTACATTTTTGGAGAAAGGGACATCTGTTGCACCACAGGGCGGGAGGAGGGTGCCGAGCACGATACATTATCTTTCTTCGGTAAGCATTTTTTGTGTTTGATACTTTCGGAATATTGGTTTTTCATCTTGATTTTAAAATGACCTTTTTCATGTTTGAAATGTACTAACTCGTTTTTTCCACACAGCAGGTCAACTTGTGTGTGGTTGCAACATTACGCTCCCATTGAGTACATTTTTGGAGAAAGGGACATCTGTTGCACCACAGGGCGGGAGGAGGGTGCCGAGCACGATACATTATCTTTCTTCGGTAAGCATTTTCTGTGTTTGATACTTTCGGAATATTGGTTTTTCATCTTGATTTTGAAATGACCTTTTTCATGTTTGAAATGTACTAACTCGTTTTTTCCACACAGCAGGTCAACTTGTGTGTGGTTGCAACATTACGATCCCATTGAGTACATTTTTGGAGAAAGGGACATCTGTTGCACCACAGGGCGGGAGGAGGGTGCCGAGCACGATACATTATCTTTCTTCGGTAAGCATTTTTTGTGTTTGATACTTTCGGAATATTGGTTTTTCATCTTGATTTTAAAATGACCTTTTTCATGTTTGAAATGTACTAACTCGTTTTTTCCACACAGCAGGTCAACTTGTGTGTGGTTGCAACATTACGCTCCCATTGAGTACATTTTTGGAGAAAGGGACATCTGTTGCACCACAGGGCGGGAGGAGGGTGCCGAGCACGATACATTATCTTTCTTCGGTAAGCATTTTTTGTGTTTGATACTTTCGGAATATTGGTTTTTCATCTTGATTTTAAAATGACTTTTTCATGTTTGAAATGTACTAACTCGTTTTTTCCACACAGCAGGTCAACTTGTGTGTGGTTGCAACATTACGCTCCCATTGAGTACATTTTTGGAGAAAGGGACAACTGTTGCACCACAGGGCGGGAGGAGGGTGCCGAGCACGATACATTATCTTTCTTCGGTAAGCATTTTTTGTGTTTGATACTTTCGGAATATTGGTTTTTCATCTTGATTTTAAAATGACCTTTTTCATGTTTGAAATGTACTAACTCGTTTTTTCCACACAGCAGGTCAACTTGTGTGTGGTTGCAACATTACGATCCCATCGAGTACATTTTTGGAGAAAGGGACATCTGTTGCACCATAGGGCGGGAGGACGGCGCCGAGCACGATACATTATCTTTCTTCGGTAAGCATTTTTTGTGTTTGATACCTTCGGAATATTGGTTTTTCATCTTGATTTTAAAATGACCTTTTTCATGTTTGAAATGTACTAACTCGTTTTTTCCACACAGCAGGTCAACTTGTGTGTGGTTGCAACATTACGATCCCATTGAGTACAATTTTGGAGAAAGGGACATCTGTTGCACCACAGGGCGGGAGGAGGGTGCCGACCACGATACATTATCTTTCTTCGGTAAGCATTTTTTGTGTTTGATACTTTCGGAATATTGGTTTTTCATCTTGATTTTAAAATGACCTTTTTCATGTTTGAAATGTACTAACTCGTTTTTTCCACACAGCAGGTCAACTTGTGTGTGGTTGCAACATTACGATCCCATTGAGTACATTTTTGGAGAAAGGGACATCTGTTGCACCACAGGGCGGGAGGAGGGTGCCGAGCACGATACATTATCTTTCTTCGGTAAGCATTTTTTGTGTTTGATACTTTCGGAATATTGGTTTTTCATCTTGATTTTAAAATGACCTTTTTCATGTTTGAAATGTACTAACTCGTTTTTTCCACACAGCAGGTCAACTTGTGTGTGGTTGCAACATTACGATCCCATCGAGTACATTTTTGGAGAAAGGGACATCTGTTGCACCATAGGGCGGGAGGACGGCGCCGAGCACGATACATTATCTTTCTTCGGTAAGCATTTTTTGTGTTTGATACCTTCGGAATATTGGTTTTTCATCTTGATTTTAAAATGACCTTTTTCATGTTTGAAATGTACTAACTCGTTTTTTCCACACAGCGGGTCAACTTGTGTGTGGTTGCAACATTACGATCCCATTGAGTACATTTTTGGAGAAAGGGACATCTGTTGCACCACAGGGCGGGAGGAGGGTGCCGAGCACGACACATTATCTTTCTTCGGTAAGCATTTTTTGTGTTTGATACTTTCGGAATATTGGTTTTTCATCTTGATTTTAAAATGACCTTTTTCATGTTTGAAATGTACTAACTCGTTTTTTCCACACAGCAGGTCAACTTGTGTGTGGTTGCAACATTACGATCCCATTGAGTACATTTTTGGAGAAAGGGACATCTGTTGCACCACAGGGCGGGAGGAGGGTGCCGAGCACGATACATTATCTTTCTTCGGTAAGCATTTTTTGTGTTTGATACTTTCGGAATATTGGTTTTTCATCTTGATTTTAAAATGACCTTTTTCATGTTTGAAATGTACTAACTCGTTTTTTCCACACAGCAGGTCAACTTGTGTGTGGTTGCAACATTACGCTCCCATTGAGTACATTTTTGGAGAAAGGGACATCTGTTGCACCACAGGGCGGGAGGAGGGTGCCGAGCACGATACATTATCTTTCTTCGGTAAGCATTTTTTGTGTTTGATACTTTCGGAATATTGGTTTTTCATCTTGATTTTAAAATGACCTTTCTCATGTTTGAAATGTACTAACTCGTTTTTCCCACACAGCAGGTCAACTTGTGTGTGGTTGCAACATTACGCTCCCATTGAGTACATTTTTGGAGAAAGGGACATCTGTTGCACCACAGGGCGGGAGGAGGGTGCCGAGCACGATACATTATCTTTCTTCGGTAAGCATTTTTTGTGTTTGATACTTTCGGAATATTGGTTTTTCATCTTGATTTTAAAATGACCTTTCTCATGTTTGAAATGTACTAACTCGTTTTTCCACGCAGCAGGTCAACTTGTGTGTGGTTGCAACATTACGCTCCCATTGAGTACATTTTTGGAGAAAGGGACATCTGTTGCACCACAGGGCGGGAGGAGGGTGCCGAGCACGATACATTATCTTTCTTCGGTAAGCATTTTTTGTGTTTGATACCTTCGGAATATTGGTTTTTCATCTTGATTTTAAAATGACCTTTTTCATGTTTGAAATGTACTAACTCGTTTTTTCCACACAGCAGGTCAACTTGTGTGTGGTTGCAACATTACGATCCCATTGAGTACATTTTTGGAGAAAGGGACATCTGTTGCACCACAGGGCGGGAGGAGGGTGCCGAGCACGATACATTATCTTTCTTCGGTAAGCATTTTTTGTGTTTGATACTTTCGGAATATTGGTTTTTCATCTTGATTTTAAAATGACCTTTTTCATGTTTGAAATGTACTAACTCGTTTTTTCCACACAGCAGGTCAACTTGTGTGTGGTTGCAACGTAACGCTCCCATGGAGTACATTTTTGGAGAAAGGGACATCTGTTGCACCACAGGGCGGGAGAAGGGTACCGAGCACGATACATTATCTTTCTTCGGTAAGCATTTTTTGTGTTTGATACTTTCGGAATATTGGTTTTTCATCTTGATTTTAAAATGACCTTTTTCATGTTTGAAATGTACTAACTCGTTTTTTCCACACAGCAGGTCAACTTGTGTGTGGTTGCAACATTACGATCCCATTGAGTACATTTTTGGAGAAAGGGACATCTGTTGCACCACAGGGCGGGAGGAGGGTGCCGACCACGATACATTATCTTTCTTCGGTAAGCATTTTTTGTGTTTGATACTTTCGGAATATTGGTTTTTCATCTTGATTTTAAAATGACCTTTTTCATGTTTGAAATGTACTAACTCGTTTTTTCCACACAGCAGGTCAACTTGTGTGTGGTTGCAACATTACGATCCCATTGAGTACATTTTTGGAGAAAGGGACATCTGTTGCACCACAGGGCGGGAGGAGGGTGCCGAGCACGATACATTATCTTTCTTCGGTAAGCATTTTTTGTGTTTGATACTTTCGGAATGTTGGTTTTTCATCTTGATTTTAAAATGACCTTTTTCATGTTTGAAATGTACTAACTCGTTTTTTCCACACAGCAGGTCAACTTGTGTGTGGTTGCAACATTACGCTCCCATTGAGTACATTTTTGGAGAAAGGGACATCTGTTGCACCACAGGGCGGGAGGAGGGTGCCGAGCACGATACATTATCTTTCTTCGGTAAGCATTTTTTGTGTTTGATACTTTCGGAATATTGGTTTTTCATCTTGATTTTAAAATGACCTTTTTCATGTTTGAAATGTACTAACTCGTTTTTTCCACACAGCAGGTCAACTTGTGTGTGGTTGCAACATTACGATCCCATTGAGTACATTTTTGGAGAAAGGGACATCTGTTGCACCACAGGGCGGGAGGAGGGTGCCGAGCACGATACATTATCTTTCTTCGGTAAGCATTTTTTGTGTTTGATACTTTCGGAATATTGGTTTTTCATCTTGATTTTAAAATGACCTTTCTCATGTTTGAAATGTACTAACTCGTTTTTCCACACAGCAGGTCAACTTGTGTGTGGTTGCAACATTACGCTCCCATTGAGTACATTTTTGGAGAAAGGGACATCTGTTGCACCACAGGGCGGGAGGAGGGTGCCGAGCACGATACATTATCTTTCTTCGGTAAGCATTTTTTGTGTTTGATACTTTCGGAATATTGGTTTTTCATCTTGATTTTAAAATGACCTTTTTCATGTTTGAAATGTACTAACTCGTTTTTTCCACACAGCAGGTCAACTTTTGTGTGGTTGCAACAGTACGATCCCATTGAGTACATTTTTGGAGAAAGGGACATCTGTTGCACCATAGGGCGGGAGGACGGCGCCGAGCACGATACATTATCTTTCTTCGGTAAGCATTTTTTGTGTTTGATACCTTCGGAATATTGGTTTTTCATCTTGATTTTAAAATGACCTTTTTCATGTTTGAAATGTACTAACTCGTTTTTTCCACACAGCAGGTCAACTTGTGTGTGGTTGCAACATTACGATCCCATTGAGTACATTTTTGGAGAAAGGGACATCTGTTGCACCACAGGGCGGGAGGAGGGTGCCGAGCACGATACATTATCTTTCTTCGGTAAGCATTTTTTGTGTTTGATACTTTCGGAATATTGGTTTTTCATCTTGATTTTAAAATGACCTTTTTCATGTTTGAAATGTACTAACTCGTTTTTTCCACACAGCAGGTCAACTTGTGTGTGGTTGCAACATTACGATCCCATTGAGTACATTTTTGGAGAAAGGGACATCTGTTGCACCACAGGGCGGGAGGAGGGTGCCGCGCACGATACATTATCTTTCTTCGGTAAGCATTTTTTGTGTTTGATACTTTCGGAATATTGGTTTTTCATCTTGATTTTAAAATGACCTTTTTCATGTTTGAAATGTACTAACTCGTTTTTTCCACACAGCAGGTCAACTTGTGTGTGGTTGCAACATTACGCTCCCATTGAGTACATTTTTGGAGAAAGGGACATCTGTTGCACCACAGGGCGGGAGGAGGGTGCCGAGCACGATACATTATCTTTCTTCGGTAAGCATTTTTTGTGTTTGATACTTTCGGAATATTGGTTTTTCATCTTGATTTTAAAATGACCTTTTTCATGTTTGAAATGTACTAACTCGTTTTTTCCACACAGCAGGTCAACTTGTGTGTGGTTGCAACATTACGATCCCATTGAGTACATTTTTGGAGAAAGGGACATCTGTTGCACCACAGGGCGGGAGGAGGGTGCCGAGCACGATACATTATCTTTCTTCGGTAAGCATTTTTTGTGTTTGATACTTTCGGAATATTGGTTTTTCATCTTGATTTTAAAATGACCTTTTTCATGTTTGAAATGTACTAACTCGTTTTTTCCACACAGCAGGTCAACTTGTGTGTGGTTGCAACATCACGATCCCATTGAGTACATTTTTGGAGAAAGGGACATCTGTTGCACCACAGGGCGGGAGGAGGGTGCCGAGCACGATACATTATCTTTCTTCGGTAAGCATTTTTTGTGTTTGATACTTTCGGAATATTGGTTTTTCATCTTGATTTTAAAATGACCTTTTTCATGTTTGAAATGTACTAACTCGTTTTTTCCACACAGCAGGTCAACTTGTGTGTGGTTGCAACATTACACTCCCATTGAGTACATTTTTGGAGAAAGGGACATCTGTTGCACCACAGGGCGGGAGGAGGGTGCCGAGCACGATACATTATCTTTCTTCGGTAAGCATTTTTTGTGTTTGATACTTTCGGAATATTGGTTTTTCATCTTGATTTTAAAATGACCTTTTTCATGTTTGAAATGTACTAACTCGTTTTTTCCACACAGCAGGTCAACTTGTGTGTGGTTGCAACATTACGCTCCCATTGAGTACATTTTTGGAGAAAGGGACATCTGTTGCACCACAGGGCGGGAGGAGGGTGCCGAGCACGATACATTATCTTTCTTCGGTAAGCATTTTTTGTGTTTGATACTTTCGGAATATTGGTTCATCTTGATTTTAAAATGACCTTTTTCATGTTTGAAATGTACTAACTCGTTTTTTCCACACAGCAGGTCAACTTGTGTGTGGTTGCAACATTACGATCCCATTGAGTACATTTTTGGAGAAAGGGACATCTGTTGCACCACAGGGCGGGAGGAGGGTGCCGAGCACGATACATTATCTTTCTTCGGTAAGCATTTTTTGTGTTTCATACTTTCGGAATATTGGTTTTTCATCTTGATTTTAAAAAGACCTTTTTCATGTTTGAAATGTACTAACTCGTTTTTTCCACACAGCAGGTCAACTTGTGTGTGGTTGCAACATTACGATCCCATTGAGTAAATTTTTGGAGAAAGGGACATCTGTTGCACCACAGGGCGGGAGGAGGGTGCCGAGCACGATACATTATCTTTCTTCGGTAAGCATTTTTTGTGTTTGATACTTTCGGAATATTGGTTTTTCATCTTGATTTTAAAATGACCTTTTTCATGTTTGAAATGTACTAACTCGTTTTTTCCACACAGCAGGTCAACTTGTGTGTGGTTGCAACATTACGCTCCCATTGAGTACATTTTTGGAGAAAGGGACATCTGTTGCACCACAGGGCGGGAGGAGGGTGCCGAGCACGATACATTATCTTTCTTCGGTAAGCATTTTTTGTGTTTGATACCTTCGGAATATTGGTTTTTCATCTTTATTTTAAAATGACCTTTATCATGTTTGAAATGTACTAACTCGTTTTTTCCACACAGCAGGTCAACTTGTGTGTGGTTGCAACATTACGATCCCATTGAGTACATTTTTGGAGAAAGGGACATCTGTTGCACCACAGGGCGGGAGGAGGGTGCCGAGCACGATACATTATCTTTCTTCGGTAAGCAGTTATTGTGTTTGATACTTTCGGAATATTGGTTTTTCATCTTGATTTTAAAATGACCTTTTTCATGTTTGAAATGTACTAACTCGTTTTTTCCACACAGCAGGTCAACTTGTGTGTGGTTGCAACATTACGCTCCCATTGAGTACATTTTTGGAGAAAGGGACATCTGTTGCACCACAGGGCGGGAGGAGGGTGCCGAGCACGATACATTATCTTTCTTCGGTAAGCATTTTTTGTGTTTGATACTTTCGGAATATTGGTTTTTCATCTTGATTTTAAAATGACCTTTTTCATGTTTGAAATGTACTAACTCGTTTTTTCCACACAGCAGGTCAACTTGTGTGTGGTTGCAACATTACGATCCCATTGAGTACATTTTTGGAGAAAGGGACATCTGTTGCACCACAGGGCGGGAGGAGGGTGCCGAGCACGATACATTATCTTTCTTCGGTAAGCATTTTTTGTGTTTGATACTTTCGGCATATTGGTTTTTCATCTTGATTTTAAAATGACCTTTTTCATGTTTGAAATGTACTAAGTCGTTTTTTCCTCACTACATTTCAACTTGTGTGTGGTTGCAACATTACGCTCACATTGAGTACATTTTTGGAGAATGGATCATGTGTTGCACCACAGGGTGGGAGGAGGGTGCCGAGCATGATACATTATCTTTCTTCGGTAAGCATTTTTGTGTTTGATTCTTTCGGAATATTGGTTTTTCATCTTGATTTTAAAATGACCTTTTTCATGTTTGAAATCTACTAACTCGTTTTTTCCTCACAGCATGTCTACTTGTGTGTGGTTGCAACATTGCCTTCCCATTGAGTACATTTTTGGGGAAAGGGACATCTGTTGCACCACAGGTCGGGAGGAGGTTGCCGAGCATGATACATTTTCTTCGGTAAGCATTTTTTGTGTTTGATACTGTAACGTCCCTTAGCAAAAGACATTTTGTAGTAAAGAGAAAATATTGTGCATCGTAATCTGTTATTGTATGGAAATATGTATTTTTTATTATTATTATTTATTTTAGATAATATCTGTGTCGGCGAGTACTGAAACCGCACAGACGATAAATATCATACACAGATGAAAAACATCACTAGTATAAATAATACAGCATGAACGTTAATTTCTTTGTCTTCCTCTTGGAGTTACAGGAGTAAGATAGCCTGTGTCGCAGTTGTACATGCTAACGTAGTCTTCTTTTGTCATGGTTGATCGATGTACGCCATTACGTATTCATTTTTTAAAAATGTGTGTATTGTAGATAAGTTAACATATTTGAATATTTTGAATAGAGTTATTTAATGAAACCTTGCATTATTATTTGTAGTAGCTTGCTTAAATTATTATCCCATCCTTTTAAGTCATTTTCAGTTATTTAAATATTATCCGTGGTGCAGAGCTGCGCTACGAACGAACAAGCCGCTGCCGCGGCTCATTCAAAGTGCATTAAAAGGAATCGATCATACCGAAAAGAAGCGGGAAGGTAATAGTGAAATAAAATTATCTCTTTCAGCTTCCGGACTTGCAGAGCAGAGCAGCAGATTTTATGATGTGTTTTGCAGGTTGACGCGGGCTGCTCGTAATATATTGTTAACAGTACAAAAGAGATAATTTACCTTCGTAACGTAATAGGAATTTTGTTGTGCTTAGTTCTGGTCTGGCAAACCTTATAGTGAAAACGTATTTTTCTGCGACAATAGTCTCATGTTCTTGTGCTAGTCGTGGTAATTATTGGTGTTTTACGCTTAACAAAAATCCACTGCAAAATGTTGAACAATCTTTGCGAACTGTAACATCAGTATTTCATAACAAAGTAATTTTCATTTTCAATAACTATAAAGTAGGGAAGATATGTTGATTTTTTATAGTGAGTTACAGTAACCAAAAATGTTCCTTTAATAGAAAGCCAGATACAGAACAATAAGAACCCAATATATTCTGTTTTGTTGAAAATTAATGATTATAAAGAAATTCTGGGCACAGCATTACTAAAAGGTATTTCGCGGCTCTTTTCGTATATGCGTTATTACGCGAGCAATAACAAAAACAAAACCAAAATAAATAGAAAAGAATATATATATATATATATATACGACAAAAACGCGAAATTGTCGCCCTAAAACGTAGGGCCCCAATTTGGAGTGGCCACGAAAATGAAAATATTTTATGTACTTTCTTTCAGTGTTTATATATGTATGTATTTAGTGATAAATGTATGTATGTATCATGATTAATGCTATGTATTAATGAATGTACAAAAATTTTTCATGAAAAACCGCACTACTGCAAGCAAGTTAGAGGAAACGATCCTGATAGTACTGAGAACCTGTGACGACTACATAATCCGGGGGCAGCCGAACCCCGAGATCAGATAAATAAAAGGTAAGACTACAGTGTAGTTGTCCTGTTTGTAGAAGCTTAACTCCAGTGAAGTGATCTCATATCGCTAGTGGTGTGTAGTTTGATGTTAGTGTTTATGACAGGACAAAGTTGATTGTAGATAGCAATTTTTAGTGTGCAGTGTATTGTAGATAAACTAACATATTTTGTGTGCAAGTGAAAAAACTGTCAGGTCTTGTGTTCGAGTAGGTAATTTATGAATATGGTTAAATTGCGTAGTCAACGTCCGAGCAATATGGATACTGAGGAACAGCCATTAGTTAGTGCAGGAAATGTAGCAGCGGGTGCATTAAGCAGTACAAGTACTCTCTTTGAGGATATACCATGCGAAAATGTGGGGGCAGGGGCACAGGAAGTGGTGCCACCGCCCACCAGTGCTCAAGGAGAGGTATATAAAGAAATTACACCACCTCCAGAAAAGCAGGAACCAGAGTGTGGTAATCTGCCTGGTGGGAATTCACTTCAGGCGATATTAGAGCGCGTGCTGGATTACCAGGCAAAATTTGCGCAACAGCAGGCTGAGAGAGATCGCCAGCAGGCTGAGAGAGATCGCCAGCAGGCTGAGAGAGATCGCCAGCAGGCTGAGAGAGATCGCCAGCAGGCTGAGAGAGATCGCCAGCAGGCTGAGAGAGATCGCCAGCAGGCTGAGAGAGATCGCCAGCAGGCTGAGAGAGATCGCCAGCAGGCTGAGAGAGATCGCCAGCAGGCTGAGAGAGATCGCCAGCAGGCTGAGAGAGATCGCCAGCAGGCTGAGAGAGATCGCCAGCAGGCTGAGAGAGATCGCCAGCAGGCTGAGAGAGATCGCCAGCAGGCTGAGAGAGATCGCCAGCAGGCTGAGAGAGATCGCCAGCAGGCTGAGAGAGATCGCCAGCAGGCTGAGAGAGATCGCCAGCAGGCTGAGAGAGATCGCCAGCAGGCTGAGAGAGATCGCCAGCAGGCTGAGAGAGATCGCCAGCAGGCTGAGAGAGATCGCCAGCAGGCTGAGAGAGATCGCCAGCAGGCTGAGAGAGATCGCCAGCAGGCTGAGAGAGATCGCCAGCAGGCTGAGAGAGATCGCCAGCAGGCTGAGCGGGACCAGCAACTTGTGCAATCGTTAGAAAATATGAAAAAAGAGAGTGCCTGTATGAAACAGAACTATGAGTCGATACCTAAGGCCGTGCAGGAGTTGACTGTACAGGTCAACAACCTGCAAGTAGCAAACACTAACAGGGTAGACGAAATAGGTGTCTTAGCCAACCGAGTAGAAAAGCTAGAAATAGATTCCACACAGCTTGTAGAGCAGAAGTGGAACGAACAAGCGACTAAAATTGAAACCGAATTCAACTCGTGGCTAGAAGCTAAGGAGAGTGAGATTGACAAAAATATTAATTCTAAGGTACAAGCAGCCATAGCGGATAGAGATTCCGAATCGTTCAGTACCGCAGTAAATAGTCAGGTACAGAACGACGTCCAAACCATCAAACAAATACTCAGTGAGGATATTCCGCAGTGGCAAGTTAATATTAACAAACGGATATCCGACTTAGAAAAGGGTTTAACACAAAGTAGCAAACATCTTGAACATGAAACTATGTCGCCAACAGCCAATGTTTTTGGCAACGCACAAACTTATATGCGACGCAACAATGGTGAATCTTTAGGCGATAATGCGAAGAGCTGTAGCTTCGGTTCGGAGCACACAGCCTATGTCCCAGGAGCAAACCAGTATAGCCCAAAAATATTAGTTGAAGAAAGTTTGATAAAAAATAGGCAGTTTCAAACGTTTACTACTGAACGGAAGTCAGTACACCCAGTAGTATTCATAAAAAGCTTTAAAAATATCTTGCCTAGTGTGTGGAACGAAGCACAGAAAATTCAATATGTAATGTCATACATTCAGGGTGATGCAGCATTTTGGGCTACGGAAGTAGCAGACAGCTGCATGACATATGAACAGTTCGAAAGGGCGTTTTTGTCGAAATACTGGTCGCCTTGTATACAAGAGCGGCTAAGAAAAGAAGTATACAATCCCGAACCGTACTCACCCCGTCTTGGGAATCTGAGACGGTATTTCGAGAAGTACATAAACAAAACGCGGTACTGGGACGAGCCTATCTCACCAAGAGACATAATAAGACTCCTAAAATCACATTTACCCCTTCATATCAAAGAGAAATTAATACACGTACCAGAAAGCGACATGGAACATTTCCTGTCTGTTCTAGATTCAATAGACTTAATCCAGGAAGACGCAAAAGCAGCGCGTGATCACTCGCGGAATAATGGATCAGGATGTAAACATGACAGAAATAATAGTGCACAAAACCACAACCATGGAAATGGTGGGGGTGGTAACAAGCGGCAAGAGCATTCGCAAAATTGTAATAATGGTAGAAGTCAGAACGGGTATGGGCAGCCGTCCCATAACAAAAAGCGTCGATTTGACGACCGGTACGATTCCGGATTGCCAGGGACCAACCGCTGGAAAAATGCGTGAGGTCAGTGGCATAGCAATTACAATGACGGTAATCGTAATTGGAATCAGAATCAGCGACCAAGCCCAGAGCGGCAGGATAATGACCGGTACGATAACAACAGACCACCACTGCAGAACGCGCCTATTGCGCAGTCGTGGCGGCCCACAAACCAAAGCGTAAACATAGTAGAGGTCGCGGATATTAGCCGTCCAAGTACCTCGCAAGCAAGCCATCCGACAAACTAGAATCGGCCTCGATATGCTCTCCATCGCTGGCCGAGGGGTGGAGCGAGAGCAACACGAATAACCATAGTATCCCTGGAATACATATGCTGCGATACAACGACGGTATCAGTATGGATAAAGATCTACTGACCGAACCGCATGAATGTAAGAAAGATAGCAACGAAAATGTGCAAGCCATAATAGAAGCGAAAATCAATGATGTTGCAGTGAATATAATCATTGGCACAGGTGCCTCAGTGAGTGTAATGAGTACAGAGTTGTTTAAAGCACTAGGGAAGGGACGTAGTATACCGACTTTCCCGGTTAATAATTGCAAGGTGTCTTGAGCGATAAGTGCACAGAGCCAGTTAAGTACCAGGTGCCGGTGGAGATTTGTAAGGAGGACGAAGCCATAGTGAGCTCGTTCCTCATTGTTAAAGGGTTAAAGGTGGCCTGCATTCTGGGAGTAGATTTTCTCCGTGAGAGGGACGCAGTGATCGACCTCTCCTCGGGAAAACTAAGTATAGTTAATAAAGGTAGGAGGATTGAGTTGTCTATGATGAAATCGAAGGAGGTACTTGTGCCATGCTGCAATCGAATTAATATCAAAGGTAGGAACCCCTGGGTACTACACTTTAATGATTATTCACCTGTGACGGATCTCTATTATCCGAATATAGGAGATAGAAATTTTGAACCAAATGTTGATGAATTTCGAACCAAAGTACAGGAATCTGAAAGTTTAAGCAACATACAAAAGCAACAGTTGACGCAGCTGTTATCGGAATATACCATGGTATTTACCGACCGACCAGGAATAGTCAAAGGGTACCACTATCACATAGAGGTGATGCCTCACAAAACATACTGTCGCGCATCTTACTCCATCCCTTGGTCGAGGAGGGAAGTAGTGGCTAAAGAGATTCGGAAGATGGTGCCACACGAATGTAGCTATTTGTTAGCACATCCCCAGACGGGGAAAATAAAAGGACTGTATCCACGTAAAGATGTAAAGTTATTTATTCAGTGACATGTCTGATGTAAATAGTAGTGGTAAGAAGATTTCAATTGTGTTTTAGAGTATAAGTATGTTAGTTTTAAGAAAATTTATGTATAGTTACAATTTTGAGGAAGTAGAATCAGTAAACTGAGCAATAATATGCAAATGGAAGACTTTACAGAAAGTGTCATTAAAATACTACATGCTCTTCAAGCAATGAATAATCTTTTGTTGATAAAATAATGATTAATTTCTTGAATCATTTTGTAGTAAGTAAGTACAATTAATGATGAAATCTCATAAATATGTAGCAGATGTAATTGTGTTAGAATTAATGAACCCTGAGAGAGAGTCTATACTAGCCAAAAATTGACTTTGTAGTACGAAATAATCATGTGATGTAATGTTTACTGCCAATAGTGACCTGAGAACGACACTGGAGCAGAATCCAAGAAAAAACAAAACCGTTCCCTGTAACCTATGCTTTGTATGTATTAATGCTTCAATTGAAGCCTGTGTACTTGGTACACGTTCTCGAATATTAATTACGCGGTACGCGAATCAAGTTATGCGGAAACTACACTGTAGTCCTGTAGGACGGACCGTTAAAAATAATACTAGTACTAAATGAAGTATTTATTGAACAATATGCCCAAGTCAAGCTGTCATGCACATGGTAAAATCTGTTTGCTAGATGGGTGATAACCTGGCAAGCTACACTAAAAGAGGAAAAGAAAGCTATGTACAAAAAAATCACACACCTTTAAATAATTACAAAAAAGCAATATATGCCTAGTAATAGTATTAAAAATATGTAATGAGAAGGTAACACAATGGACTCAATGTAGATGAGAGTGATTATGCTAAGAACAGTTATGCATTAAAAATAAACTGTGTGCACAAACAATCTAGGAAAGGACGGAATATTGTGTGTAGTAGGGACAGAAAATGACTGTTGTATCTGCACCAATATATACGTCGGTATAAGTTAAGTGTTGAGTGACTGTCATAGCGCAGTGCTCAACGAACAGTACACTGTGAGTAAAAACGGTAGTTAGTGATCCGTTCGGAGTCGATTCAAACAAACATCGCTCGACGGAGACATTTAGTATGTGTGTACCGAAATATTTTCGCGTGTTGAAAGACGCTCTGGCAGTGTATCAACCGTGAGAACAAGTGAAAGTGTGTAGTACAATGTGCGTGTGACGAACCCTGAATACCAGTATCACAACGCCACAAGAAACCTGTTATCACGCCAAAACATCCTGTGTATACCAGCGAAGCGACGGCGTAATGAACAATAAACGCTTTTAACCAAATTGCATTTTCTTCCACAGCTAATAAGTTGTATCCTTAAAGACAGTACACCGTTGTGGAATATTTGTTTCATGCGTTACGACGGGGAGCCATGCGGAGAAGCAGAGACGTGTGCCGTGCCGCCAGCCAGCCGGTCGCAGGAAACAACTACAACCCGCCGACATTGGTGAATGGTACGGCGCGGTTCGCGACTGCTCGGGCGCCACCGCAGCACGCCGTCGATGTTGCTGCTAGCAGGTCGTAGACCTCAGCGGTCGTTGGCACGCCATGCTCCAGACGACGCTACGCAACAATTGCTTCGCGCCGCCCGCTCCGTACGACATTGTTGACGTTCAACCGAACATTACCAACTACGTTGTTAATGTACTAATATGAAAATGATTTATTGAACACGAAATTACGTGACAAACATTTTTTTTTGCTGAGTATAACTCAAAACATTCACTTGTTCGATGATATATGTCATATGTTTTCGTCATATTAGTGACACAAACTAACACGAACGCCATACAATGGTAGAACATTTGTCGTGAGTAAGTGTAGAGACAATCCATTACATTGCTATCGAACTGTTTAATGATTGACCTTAATTGTGACAGAACACAAATGTGAAAAAGTGTAGAAGGTACATTTTTAATAGAGAGACTAAAGGGTTTAACATTTTGACATAAATAATCATTGTTAGCTGTGAACATTGGATAAAGTCCACTTTTGTTTGATGAACAAAACCGTGTGAAGACAAACCAGGTGAGATGACCATGGCTCCGGCGCAGTTTTCCCAGGTTTTCTGATCGCACGTAGCCCAAGTCGGGGAGCCAGAAAACTGTAATGACCCTGGGACTAGGTTTACAGTCACCTCCCAAAGTGTGAAAAACTATAAAAAATGTAATTAAAACTATAATGTAAAAGAAGAAAGAAGTGAACAGTGAATATTCCAAACAAGGTGATAGACAATGACAAAACGGACGTTAGTGGCAGCATATTGCCGAACATTCTTAACGTTAGTCAATTGCTGCCAGGGGGCATTGTAACGTCCCTTAGTAAAAGACATTTTGTAGCAAAGAGAAAATATTGTGCATCGTAATCTGTTATTGTATGGAATTATGTATTTTTTTAATTATTTATTTTAGATAATATCTGTGTCGGCGAGTACTGAAACCGCACAGACGATAAATATCATACACAGATGAAAAACATCACTAGTATAAATAATACAGCATGAACGTTAATTTCTTTGTCTTCCTCTTGGAGTTACGGGAGTAAGATAGCCTGTGTCGCAGTTGTACATGCTAACGTAGTCTTCTTTTGTCATGGTTGATCGATGTACGCCATTACGTATTCATTTTTTAAAAAGGTGTGTATTGTAGATAAGTTAACATATTTGAATATTTTGAATAGAGTTATTTAATGAAACCTTGCATTATTATTTGTAGTAGCTTGCTTAAATTATTATCCCATCCTTTTAAGTCATTTTCAGTTATTTAAATATTATCCATGGTGCAGAGCTGCGCTACGAACGAACAAGCCGCTGCCGCGGCGCATTCAAACTGCATTAAAAGAAATCGATCATACCGCAAAGAAGCGGGAAGGTAATAGTGAAATAAAATCATCTCTTTCAGCTTCCGGATTTGCAGAGCAGAGCAGCAGATTTTATGATGTGTTTTGCAGGTTGACGCGGGCTGCTCATAATATATTGCTAACAGTACAAAAGAGATAATTTACCTTCTTAACATAATAGGAATTTTGTTGTGCTTAGTTCTGGTCTAGCAAACCTAATAGTGAAAACGTATTTTTCTCCGACAATAGTCTCATGTTCTTGTGCTAGTCGTGGTAATTATTGGTGTTTTACGCTTAACAAAAATCCACTGCAAAATGTTGAACAATCTTTGCGAACTGTAACATCAGTATTTCATAACAAAGTAATTTTCATTTTCAATAACTATAAAGTAGGGAAGATATGTTGATTTTTTATAGTGAGTTACAGTAACCAAAAATGTTCCTTTAATAGAAAGCCAGATACAGAACAATAAGAACCCAATATATTCTGTTTTGTTGAAAATTAATGATTATAAAGAAATTCTGGGCACAGCATTACTAAAAGGTATTTCGCGGCTCTTTTCGTATATGCGTTATTACGCGAGCAATAATAAAAACAAAACCAAAATAAATAGAAAAGAGTACCGGGAGGAGGGTGCCAAGCACGATACGTTATCTTTCTTCGGTAAGCATTTTTTGTGTTTGACCTTTCGGAATATTGGTTTTTCATCTTGATTTTAAAATCACCTTTTTCATGTTTGAAATGTACTAACTCGTTTTTTCCTCACAGCATGACAACTTGTGTGTGGTTGCAACAATTCGCTCCCATTGAGTACATTTTTGGAGAAAGGGACATTGTTGCACCACAGGGCGGGGGGAGGGTGCCGAGCATGATACATTATCTTTCTTCGGTAAGCATTTTTTGTGTTTGATACTTTCGGAATATTGGTTTTTCATCTTGATTTTAAAACGACCTTTTTCATGTTTGAAATGTACTAACTCGTTTTTTCCTCACAGCAGGTCAACTTGTGTGTGGTTGCAACATTACGCTTCCATTGAGTACATTTTTGGAGAAAGGGACATCTGTTGCACCACAGGACGGGAGGAGGGTCCGCAGTACGATACATTTTCTTTCTTTGGTAAGCATTTCTTGTTTTATACTTTTGGAATTTTGTTTTTTCATGTTGATTTCAAAATGACCTTTTTCATGTATGAAATGTACCAACTCGTTTTTCCCTCACAGCAAGTCAACTTATGTGTGGTTGCAATATTACGCTCCCATTGAGTGCATTTTGGGAGAAACGGACATCTGTTGCACCACAGGGCGCTAGGAGGGTGGGCAGCACGATACATTTTCTTTCTTTGGTAAGCATTTTTTGTGTTTTGTGCTGTTGGAATTTTGGTGTTTCATGTTGATTTTAAAATGACCTTTTTCACGTATGAAATGTACTAACTCGTTTTTTCCTCACAGCAGGTCAACTTGACTGTTTGAACATTATCCTCACGTTTGTTAGTCAATCTTTTTCTCATGGTCATGTCCCCTTGGCATTCCCTTCTCAGAGGTCCAAATCGGGGACCACCCCAGAATATTTAGCTAATGGAGAGATCATGACACTTCAATTACTGGCCACATGTTCTGCGTATAGACGTTCTTTAACCCGTTTTAGAACGCAAAGGCAACTAGGCTCATACGCGCCAATGTCAGCTGTAAGAAACGAATACGAAGAGGAGTTAATGACGACTTCATTTTAATCTCAGTCAACGGAAGTGATGGCAGCTAGAAACGGGGGACAAGGAGAAAGGTCTATAAAATACGCCGTAGAGAAACGGAGGTTCTGACCTAAAAATGAATTGGCCTTCGCCTTGTTTCTACGATGGATAAAAAGTAAAACGCAGTCGACAACCCGTGCATCGTTCACTAAGACGGCCGATAATAAAACTGCCAATAACTCAAGACAGCAAACACAAACAAGAACATAACTCGTTAAAAAAGGCATTCCGTAAGGAAATGGCAGACCGTCGGATCATGAGGGTAATGAGCACAAAGTGATGGAGGAACACCACTTACATGGCGATAGCTAAAAAGACAGTGCCCAGTACTCAACCTAGCTACAATGTCATTGCGACAGCCGAGAGGAGGTCGTCCAAGTCACTGGGAGAGGCTTAAGCACCCAGAGGTAGCTCCCACGAAGGGGACGACCAGTGGTGAATCCAAAGGGACACCTCCTGCTGACAGACGGCAACACACAGATCAGCAGGAATATAAGAATTAGCGGGCTGAGATGGGAGTACTGCACCCTTGGCAGCAGCGTCAGCAGCCTCGTTTCCCGTCAGACCAACGTAACCTGGACCCCGCAAACAGCTCCATGAACAGTAGCTGACAGACCCATTTCACTTAAATGTACAGTGTACATGCTTTGGAGGGCACTAAGATAATCTGAGCTGCTGACAGTTGAAAAGCCTGTGTCGTCAGATGTACGACGTGGCCTGATAGTGGACAGAGAGCACTGCTGTGAATACTGAGCAGTGTTCCGGAAGCAGATACCGAAGAACGTCATTGCCAATAACGAAGGCCGGACCAAGAGGCAAAAGTGAACTCCACGGATTATCAGAAGAGGGGTGTGCCGCATCCTGGCGATCAAAGAGCCATAGGAGAAAGCATAGGATGGGTGGCCACGCATGGCAGACTAACGGCATGCATATCTGCTGCGGAGAAAGTCACGGCATTAGGATAGAGGTAGTTTGGCAGCTTCTGTATACAGGCTCTCCACTGGTCTAGTTTAACACGCGCCAGAGGCCAAACACATACCACGATGTTAGATAGTGTTGAGATTGTTTAAGAGGGACGGACGTTCAGATGCATAAACTAAACACCCAGTCTTGTTTCCAACGGACAATGGACTGGTCAAAGCGGAGGAGGGTGGTTCGATCTGTTCCCCAGGAAATACCACTGAGCACACTGACACTGGGTCCGAAGTCCGGCCCCGGTAGCTGAGTGGTCAGCTTGACGGAATGTCAAGCCCAAGGTCCCGGGTTCGATTCCCGGCTGGGTCGGAAATTTTCTCCGCTCAGGGACTGGGTGTTTTGTTCTAATCATCATCATTTCATCCCCAGCGACGCGCAGGTCGCCGAAGTGGCGTCAAATCGAAAGACCTGCACGAGGCGAACAGCCTACCCGACGGGGGGCCTTAGCCACACGACATTATTATTATACTGGGTCCGAATACAGTGGGACGCCAGGTAAGACGTGGGAGGACCTGAAAGTTTCCTATCGAGCACGAGCCCTAGGAATTTCGTAGTTTCAACGAACGAAAGAGCAACAGGCCCAAGGTGTAAAGACGGGGATGAAACGAATTGCGCAGCCAGAAATTCATATGAACGGTTTTGTCAATGGAAAATCTACAGTCATTGTCGATGCTCCATGAGTAAAGGCAATGGAGACATTGCTAAAGCCGCAGCTCAATGTGTCAAGCCCGTGTAGAACTGCAATAGGTGGCAAAATCGCGAACGAAGAGGGGACCAGGGATGCCCGGTGGGAGACAGGCCTTTATAGGGTTAATGCCAATAGCAAAGAGGACGATTCTCAAGATGGAACCCTGAGGAACACCATTTTCCTGGATAAAGGTGTCCACCAAGGCCGAACCCACACATACCTAGAAAAATCTGTCTTTTTTGGAGGAAACGAGATATGCGTCATCGGAAGACCCACGTGTAGAGAGTAAGGAGGATACCAGGCCTCTAGTAGGTGTCTTAGGCTTTCTCCAAACTGAGAAACACGCCCACAGTTTGGGCGATGTTTGAATCTACGAATACCAGTATTGCTGGCCCCCGTTTCGATCACGAACAAGATGGATTATATGTACACGTATGTCAGGGGCCTGAAGATAGCGTAGTGAAACGCTGAAACTGGTTGCTGTAAAATAAGGTTGAAAAACTGACAGCTGAAAGGTGTCTGACATCCTCTATCGAACAACCGAGTCCTGCAACCATCGCTAAAAAGATGGACGTACAAAGAGAATGAGTACCACCCTCAGGATATGTTTACAATTGAGCTCTAAAATAAATGAGCCATCAATCTCGATAATACGGCTACAAGAGAAACGGTCAAACACTGTTTTAGGCTGTACAGAAAACCTACTTGTACTGGCAGTGATTCAGTCTTGTAATGTTGCTACTTAGGATGGTGTATTTTTCGATGAAGGATAGCTTATAAAAGCCAACATTAACTGACCAAGAGAACAAATGGAAACAGTCAATGGTAAACTATCAGGAGAACAAAGACAAGGCAGTTATGTATATGTTCGAGTGTTATGAAGGACGAGTATCAGAAGTACTTGCCAGACAGTTTCGTAATATCAGTTTTTGCGAGTAAGATTTGAAAATAATGACATTCTGAGGACGCCTCCTAACAAAGTTTATTCAAACTTAAGTTTTTATTTACCGTTTATAAGAGCCTGGCAATACATCAAATAAGTCTAAAGATTTTATAACAAGTATTTCAAGAAGCTCTTATGGCCTCTTCCAATCGTCCACCTCGACGCAGCGCCCGTTTGAGCAACAGCCCTACTCGCCGAGAAGAGAACCGCGACGCATCGCATTAGACGCTGTCGTAGCGGCAGGCCGGCGTATATAAAAGCTGCGAGCCTTAGACCTCCATCAAGCAGAAGCAAATGCAATTATAAGTCTAATATCCTATTCCTGTAATTTTATTTCCATATAGTTTCACTTTAATACTTTACACCGTTGAATACGTACAGTATGAACAACAATTCAATAACAAAACTAAGAAAATTACAAAAATTAAAAGTCAAGAATCAGGTTTCCAAAAGCTGCATAGTTGTATGAAGGTGCTTTTTCACACTACCATTTTCACGTCAGTATAGGCGCATCTTCAGGTTTATCATTCTAAATAAAAATCACTGCGTGAAATTTCAGAAATAGTATGAATATAGAATCATTGTGCTGCCATTTAACAAAAACCTATTACGAATACTTACAATGGTTACATTTCCACAATATCAATGGACAATTACGGAGTTTTTTTTTAAGTTACGTAATGCGATTCCCAGCGTTTGGTTGTTTTCCTGTTTGTGATTTCCTTCTTGCAGCTGGTCGTGTGTGTACTTTGTTCTTTGGCGCGTGGCCTACCACCTTCCAGTGTATTGCTGGCTCCATGGACTGCTTACACCACAGCGGTATTAGCATACGCACATTACACGGGATTGAGTTTTACTTCATTGTCTACCAGATCTTTTATTTTACGGGTGTTACCCGGTAAGCTGTTTTTCAAATTTTTTCCATACTGTATGTTTTGGTTCCATAGTAGTTATTTGTGCCATTTCCTGTACAGTTTTACTATTTTGCCTAGACTTTTTTAGGCATTTTACCCCATTTAGATAGTGTCCCATTCATTATTTTTCCTGGTTTTTCTAGGCCTGGCGAATTCAATGGCACATTTTTACTAGCATCGTTTGGGTGTAAATTGTATGAGAACCCACCATTGTGGTTTGACTTAATATGAATAACTTCCCGAAAGCTGGGACTGCGTAATTGTCCATCTATATTATGGAAATATAACCATTTTATTTTATCATGTGCGATTAGACCCTGTTGGATCACGCAAAGCTTCTTGGTTGTTTTCCTTTTTCTCCACACTTTTTTCTGCATGGGCTCTCTTCCTCTCCCCTGTCCGTTTTGTTATGCTTTCTACGGAGCTTTGTTATCCGACTTAATCTGTCAACTTTCTGCTAAAATACCTTTCTGTCCAAAATATCTGAATAATTTATCAGAGCTTTTTGTAGTTCTTTTTGACCTCATATCCGCGATATAGTTTTAAGTCCCATGCATTTAAGAATTTTGTGCGTAAGTTGTTTTGGGAAGCCTAGAGACGTGCCGACAAAATTTTAATCTCCTTTTTCGAATGTCTGCTGCAAGGTTGGACAATTTCTCAGCCCTCTTCTGTTTTCTTGGACCTAGTATCTTTCTGATGCTTTTACGTTCTTCCTTTAATAAGAATTCTAGATCACCTTTTATGTGGACTGTCAGGATTTCACTGGCATACAAGACTTCATATTTTAATACTTTATTATAGTGCCTAATTTTAGTGTTTTGGACAAGCCTTTTTTATTTTACACCTTGTAGGTTCTTCCATAGGCTAGTTTTTTTTAACCGAATGATTTGTGCTATTTTGTCTCGCCCCGTAGGTTCAAGGATGTCACCTAATTATTTAAAACATCTAACATCTCGTTTGTGTTTGCTGTCTTGAGTTATTGGCGTATTTTGGAGTCAAGTTTTGGGTGTCAGTCTTTGTGGCGATGAACTCAGACCTTAGGTAAGATATTTGCAGGCCAACTTTCTCTGTACATTCTTGAAGGGTTTCAACCTATTCGATTGCTGGTATCCGCTAGTAAGGCTAAGCGGTCATCGAAAGCTAAACATTAAATTCTTATGTCCCTGACTCGCCTTATCCGTATAGGTTTCCAGCAGTTTTTATTCACTTCCTTTTTCGCATTCGCGGATAACCTTGTCCAGCATAAGGTTGAAGAGTAGAGCAGAGACTATCACCTTGTCGGACGCCAGTTTTTCTCAGGAAGGGCTCAGATATTTCCACCAATGAATTTCATCCTTGAGGTAGTATATATCATTGTTTCCGTGCCGAGTTTAATAGTTTTTGGATCTAACCCTTGTTCAACGATATCAAAAAGTGCTTGTCGATCAACTGAGTCCCATACCTTTCTAAAGTCAAACATTCAAATTATTGGGCTGTTTCTGACTGCTTTGAATCTTAGCACGATGTTTTGACTGAAAATTTGTTCTGTACAGGATCTACTGCTGCGAAAGCCGTTTCTATTCATAAATTTTGTTTTCCAGTTCTTGCGCTCTTTGAAGACAGGATGATAGAACTTTGTATGCGACCTGTAGTAGGGATATACATCGATAATTATTTACATCAGATTTGTCTCCTTTTTGTGTAAGGGATGAATAAGTGCACATTTCCATTCCTGGGGTAATTTTTCCGTCTCCCAAATATCTGCTGGAGTTATCAGTAGCTCAGCAATAATCCCATCTTCACTAGATGTTTCTTAATATAATAATGTGTTTAATTTCGTTTTGTGTTGGTAGATATGATACAGGGTGCGTGTAAGGAGGTCTTTCTTTAGGGAATCTCGAAGGTGGGTACGGACAATTAAGGAGTGTTGAAAAATAATGTGCCAGTTCTTCACAGTTTTCATTAGTGCCAGTTTTCCCTCGGATTTCTTTAAACAAATTTTGTGGGCTATATCCGCGAATAGTTTCTGCAAAACCATTTTAAGTATTCGTCTTTTTTGTTGGATGTCAACACTACGCTTCGGCATTTCCACCATTTAAAAATTTCGCACATTGATTTGTATTTTTGACAGAAACCTGAAGATGCGTCTATACTGACATGAAACCAGTAGTTGCAAATGAAGCCCCTCTTACAGCTCTACAGCATTTGGAAACGTCATTGACTCAATTGTAAATTTTATAATAATTCGAATGGTTACCGAGTGTTATTCATGTCTGAGCTGTCGTTTCCCGAGAAAGTGCTTTGATATGTACGGTATTTTGAAATTTGTTTAAACTTGAATTGTCATAATATCATTTATAACTTTGCCTTTCATGAGTTTTTACATTTCCCTTGTACCCTCATTTAAACCATGAATTTTTCACAGATATTTACTTTTCATAATTTTAGCCTAAGAGCTTACAGATTTTAGGTCTTCTGGAATGTACATAAAGCTGTTACGCTCGTTACGTCCCTCCCACTAGCCCTTCCTGCCTTCTTTCCTTCCCTAAATCTCATTCCACTTTTTATCCCCTACCCCGCCACTCCACGTCCACCAGATACCTGTTAAAATGCAGACCCAGTTGCATACCACCGTATTCTGATCTGTATCTGCGATACAGACGACGGATTGCTGGCAACTACATAGGTAAATTCAACAGTTCCATACAATACTTTTCTGTTTTTTGTGAAAGTAGACTATACATATTTAGTTTTATTTTGTTCTTTGATCTGAAGATTACCCTGGAAGATCAAAATAGTCATACGTAATAGACTGAAAAAAAACAGTATACAATTTAAATGAGGGAAGTATTTAGTTCGAAGCAGTATATTAGGTGACAAGCGCTACAGGGGGAAAAAGGTGGCCATGAAACCTGTTTTAGTGCTGTAAAGGTTTTCAACGCATGTGAAACGAGCTTTGCTTGTGTACTTGGCAACAGACTACGAGTCACGTCCATGACAGGCGGAAAGTTGGGAAAACAGTCAAAGAGGTCAAAACGTCATCTTTTTACTGTCTATCAAGATTTCTGGGGACTTAATACCTCTACGTTTTTCTCGCACGCGACAAAATGGTTTGAAAAATGCGTCAAGGAAGTGAGTTTGATATTCAACCCAAATGGATAGGTAACTGTCGAGGGTTCTCTTAAGTGGCTGAAACATTCTAAAGATAAAGTGAATTCAACTGAAAGACTTCGCCTGATTTTGGAAAAGCCATGAAAAACTGACAGTGATAACCTTTGATCTTGTTTCCACAACACGAATGTGGTAGCTTTTGGCAAACAACATTTTTCAAGTTTAAAATTTCGTTCTAACCGAACATGACTAATGGCTCACAAATTTCTTGGATTCCGCCATTTCTATTAGATCTTGCTGTAGTAGCAACTGCCGTCCTAGACGTATGAAGTGCTCTGTGACCAAAGGCAAATTCGTGAAGATTATAGGCAAAACCTTTAGTGAGCATCTTATTTTACTGCATTATCTGCCTTCCTAGAAAGGAGGTAGAGTTAATGCCTTCGTGCCGCATCCATTCAGACTACAGTATTGAAGTAACATGCTGGACAATTTCCTGAAAACCTGAACAGCCAAGAATAAATGTGATTCATAACAGGAGCATCTGCAGTTCCATTGGTTTAACTGTAAGATCTAGAAATCTTACAAACAGAATGTCAGAAGTTCCGTCTGCAACATCAGCGTACGACGCCTTTCTTGTAATGCGCTTTGATGTAGCTGTAGCGACAGAGTATTTAAACCTTTTCTTCTGAGCGGCATCCAATGAGTTTTCCGGAGTATCACTGATGTGTTGTGGAACCAACGACAAATACTTTCTTTGCGCAAATCGCTCCATTGCAATTCATGACAGGACGCTGTGTCCATGTTTTATCCTGACTTGTCACTCATTTTCACAGTGAGAGCAGGGAGAACTATGCAACAGCTCTTCGCATCTTTGGTGCTTTGAAATTTTTCTTTGATAATAGAGGCACATGCTGCCACTTTAAAATCGTGTCCGCATGAAAACCATCCTATGACCTACAAGATGTAGATGTTAAATATATCTTCCTTAAAAGCCTCCCCGAAAGCTTTTAGAGGTTCACTAACTACAAAGTTTTTGACTATTAGAAGAAACACGTATAGATGCAGTACTTTTAACAATGCAGTCTTAGACAAGAAAACAGCATGGATGGATAAAAATGTTGCGCCGGCCGGGGAATGAAAGGGATCTATGTAGGTAGGTAGGTAGTGTTTAACGTCCCGTCGACAACGAGGCCATTAGAGACGGAGCGCAAGCTCGGGTTAGGGAAGGAAATCGGCCGTGCCCTTTCAAAGGAACCATCCCGGCATTTGCCTGAAACGATTTAGGGAAATCACGGAAAACCTAAATCAGGATGGTTGGAGACGGGATTGAACCGTCGTCCTCCCGAATGCGAGTCCAGTGTGCTAACCACTGCGCCACCTCGCTCGGTCGGGATCTATGTCTTCCACAGCTAAGTTATTAGCACATCGGGGTCCCCTACCCTCGAAAAAACATTGTGACAACTGGCGTTCAAATCTAGGCAAAATAGTGAATACTTTACGACCAATGCCGTTTACCAACTGCTCGCAGTAGTAACTGTACCTTACCCTAAGAAAGTCGCAAAATCGGTTCTCGGTAAGATCGCGATATTTTTTATAAGATTGTGTCTGTTCACAGTAGGACATGGCAGATGTTTTGTTGATATCACAGTAATTACGTCAATTGTCCCAGAACTGTCAAACAACT
This sequence comes from Schistocerca piceifrons, assembly GCF_021461385.2. Classification (NCBI taxonomy): domain Eukaryota; kingdom Metazoa; phylum Arthropoda; class Insecta; order Orthoptera; family Acrididae; genus Schistocerca; species Schistocerca piceifrons. The sequence continues at coordinate 441,462,358 of NC_060139.1, read as the reverse complement.
AACCTGCAGCCGTAGAATAGAAGCTACAATTTCCAAAGTGCACTCTTCCACAGGTTACATTTAAGGAAAGTTATGGCAGGAGGAAGACTCCTATACTGCTTACACGTTTGTGGAGTCTTGGCTGAAGTAGGTTTAGCAGCCGTAGTAATATATGGCAACCCTGAGTTATCTGACCGCAAGTTACCCTTATCGAGGCACTGGGCTAACGGTGAAGGAAATAGGTATCCCGACAAATCGTGCAGTTACGATTTAAACATTTTCTACCTCTTCCTGTGACTCCTAGAAATTCATACTGGCAGTCAGTTACGGTTTGAGATTTCTTTAACGTGTTGTGTGGAACATCTGTCTCACGAAGATTATTTGTGCACTACGCCATTATCACCACATCGCCAGGTCATTCAAATTTTGAAACTATTCCAATATGAAATTGCATAGTAATAATATAATCTAGCATCTGATCCACCAGTCTGCCGATCACTCGTCTATGAACTTTCTTAAGATCTGTCAAATCCGCCTAAAACTGAACAGCATGAGAGCTACGAGCATCTGCAATTGATGTATACAGCCAAGCCTTCAATCACGATAAGGAATGATTTTGAGAGTTCATATTGTTACAGTAGCAGTGCCTTTTGTTAAATACATGCCGAAAGAAAACAATTTTGATTCTGCAGATTACATCACCTATCATAATTAGGTGTTCGGGAGGATGAAAACCAGGAATTTTGGTGGGAAAGTGAAGCGACTTCTGGAGAGCTTAGTTTTCTGCCCTTATGTGTTTCACAACAACCACCCGTGGGCTGGATGTTAATTTGATTCGTAAGTTGTATTTGGCCGTAGCAGATGTCTAACAATGTAGCAGGTTTTTCCTCTAAAACCTTTGATTACTTACAGTGTATATGATTACCAATGTAAGCGTTGTTTTAATCTCAGTTTAATTGTAGATAGCCATCATGTAAGGTTAAAACCCTTTTAATGGTAGAGGCACAATGTGATTAAAGGCTTTGCGAAGTAAATACGGTCTTCAGGTCTTACCACTAAACACCTTAAACAATTACACGAATAAATAACCAAAATGTAGGAACAAATGACATTGTCGGGGAAGCACGAACCGTGAACGTTCCCTATGAATTAACTATTGTAATCAAGAAAATTCTTGCGCATAATACATTTTGACGTTCTTAGAGGGTAACTTGCCGGCTTTTCAACGATTGACAGAAACAGAAGATTACTTCTAGTAAACTAATAATCTGCCTGTTGTGTCGATATATTCCAGCTCAGATTAGCACTGTTTCTTTATGCTCTAAGGGGCCTTGCTGGCAACATGGCAGGAACTGGTTTCTCTCCACTGCCAGTCAGATGCCTTCAGATTTCTCTGATTTAAGTTAGGAGAAAAACTGGTATGAAAAATATTTAATATTAAGGTGGATAAGTTTTTAACAGGTTTCGAAAGAACTTTACATCGCGCGGCAAATGATTAGCTTTTATAAAGTTCGTAACAGCCACAACTGTTTGGTTGATTAGTCCCTACAATCTGGTGAACCTAGAACGACGATTTTATGACCTGTCATCCACTACACCCTTTGTGACTTTTTACATATGGATGTACTGCATGTATTTTGAGGGCAAAGAACACATTTGACTTACAGCGTGAAGTGTACGGAAATGCATCAATTTCAACGGTTTTTCCATGATTTGTATTATATGTATACACGTACAGTGGAAGGAAGCTCATGACTGTTCGACACGTCTCTTCAGTTAATTGCGCGACCTGAGTGGTAGATTCATTATTGTTCTTGTCAAGTACTTTCTCAGAAGCCGTTATGTAGATTATCCGCTCTAAATGAACTGGAACGTCTCATACTTTCAGTATATTTCTTTTCACTAGAGGAAGTTAGTTTTAGGCACACTAGCCCACTCAAATACATTGCTTTAAATACCTTCTTCCATGACGTAAAGATTTTACACGTTCGATGCAAAAGTTCGTTCAAAACTGACATTCTATAAAGACATACATGAACACAGACCTACTGTTTGTGATGTTTTAGAACAAACGGCAGGGAAGCGTCAGACCGAAGGACCAGTTTTCAGAAACATAGTAACCTCTGCCGTATATAAAACGTCTTATCAATCTAACGGCTCTACCTTAAGAGACTTATTGCGATGTTGGTTCTGACGTTTGAGTCTGAATAGAAAATCATGAAGTTCTCACCGTGGCGTAGCTGTTAAACAAAGCATTTCCGCCTAGAGAACTGAAAAACGAAGCTGCACTCGCAAAAGCAACATTTGCACATGATCTGGTGTCTAGAATGAAGCCATGTAACTTCTGCCACAGCGGCTCACAACTTCCGTCCGACAGCAAAGGATCTGAACAAACTAATTCTTGAAGGCTTCCTGCAGAAAACTTATGTCTTACAGTTTTACTGTATTATCTGAATTTCTGGAAAACAAGTAAAGGAGTGAATTACATAATTAACAATCTTTAAAAACATTGCTTCATGACTACATTTTCTTTAATTCAAACGTTTGAGTACGAACAACCTAGAAAAAATACTACATGGAAGTTCTCATGTAACTTATCCCTAAAAGTAACATCAGGAATCTCAAAAGCTATCAGTCAACAGTATGGTTTATGGAATTAAGCACACTGAAGTCGCAGTGGCAAGACATTTAAGGAAAACCAATCTCTTATTCTGGCTCACACACAATGAGTTTTCCCAGTCAGCCATGCGTTGTCAATCCACGTACTTCATGCGAAGTGCTCCAGTGCAATTCATGTTAGGGTGATGTATGCAGAGGCGTATCTCTACTAGTCACTTTCATGTTCACAGTGGCCACGTAGGGAGACGACTATGCAACACCACCTCGTCGCTTCTTTGGCATTTGTAAAGATGGTCTCGCCTGACAAAGAGGCAGTCATAAATCACATGCACCAGCAAACTGGTATGATAAAAAAATGTCAATTACCTCAATTATTAAACGTTTTATACCGATAGATCTTTGAAAGTGTTTAGCGATCCAGCAGTAATTACATAACACTACAAAACCGATTTTATTCAGACGTAGATATTAACTACATGGGCAACCACTTTATCAGACCTTTTGAGACGGAGGATTAATTACAGGGACTGAAAGCGTTTACTGGACGAGGACTAACCGGTATCGTTGTCGACAGCACGCCAAGTCCTTACCCACAGAGCCAGCGTCACGCCAGTCACAAACCGCTTCACAGCCTAAGTCTCCCAAGCGCTCTCCTACTTTCTGGTACTACTAGCTGAACTGGATGGAGAATGATGGCCACATACTTTCCAGATTCAGTTCTAGGTAAGGATTTGGATTCGTATTAGTAGTGACCACAAGTGGCGATAACGCTACGCAATACCGCTATTGTCCTACTGCCATTTGGGAGTCAAAAATGCGGAAATGGAACGGCAGTGACAACAGTATAGATTTGACAATATTTCCTACGACACCTATTTTCATTTAAATTTGTCCCTTTCAGCTTAGGAACTGGTTCTTAGCCTGAGAAACAGTGACGTTTCAGCAACAGGATTAACCTTTAGAAAATACTATGGCATCAAAACTATTATTCACAGTATAAGACGAATTATTTTAGATTCTAAAACATTCACTCGAAGAAAACGAGATCGGATTTTTTACTGATTCTTCATGTGCGACACTGCAGTGTAAGAGCACTTCTACATCTACATTTATACTCCGCAAGCCACCCAACGGTGTGTGGCGGAGGGCACTTTACGTGCCACTGTTATCACCTCCGTTTCCTGTTCCAGTCGCGTATGGTTCGCGGGAAGAACGACTGCCGGAAAGCCTCCGTGCGCGCTCGAATGTCTAATTTTACATTCGTGATCTCCTCGGGAGGTATAAGTAGGGGGAATCAATATATTCGACACATCCAGAAACGCACCCTCTCGAAACCTGGACAGCAAGCTACACCGCGATGCAGAGCGCCTCTCTTGCAGAGTCTGCCATTTGAGTTTGCTAAACATCTACGTAACGCTATCACGCTTACCAAATAACCCTGTGACGAATCACACCGCTCTTGTTTGGATCTTCTCCATCTCCTCCGTCAACCAGACCTGGTACGGATCCCACACTGATGAGCAATAATCAAGTATTGGTCGACGAGTGTTTTGTAAGCCACCACCTATGTGGAAGGACTACATTTTTTAAGGACTCTCCCAATGAATCTCAACCTTGTACCCACCTTACCAACAATTAATTTTATATGATCATTCCACTTCAAATCGTTTTGTATGCATACTCCCACATATTTTACAGAAGTAACTGCTACCAATGTTTGTTCCACTATCATATAATCTTACAATAAAGGATCTTTCTATGTATTCGCAATACATTACATTTGTCTATGTTAAGGGTCAGTTGCCACTCCTTGCACCAAGTGCCTATCCACTGCAGATCTTACTGCAGATCTTACTGCATTTCGCTGCAATTTTCTAATGCTGCAACTTCTCTGTATACTACAGCATCATCCGCGAAAAGCCGCATGGAACTTCCGACACTAACTACTAGGTCATTTATATACAGGGTGATTCAAAATGTGTATTTAATGAAAGAAACATAATATAACCTGTTATACATCATTACAAAGATTATTTAAAAAGGTTTTTTTCACTCAAAAACAAGTTCAGAGATGATCAATATGGCCCCCTCCAGACACTCGAGCAATATCAACCCGATACTCCAACTCGTTCCACACACTCTGTAGCATATCAGGCGTAACAGTTTGGATAGCTGCTGTTATTTCTCGTTTCAAATCAACAATGGTGGCTGGGAGAGGTGTCCGAAACACCATATCCTTAACATACCCTCATAAGAAAAAATCGCAGGGGGTAAGATCAGGGCTTCTTGGAGGCCAGTGATGGAGTGCTGTGTCACGGGCTGCCTGGCGGCCGATCCATCGCCTCTGGTAGTTTACGTTCAGGTTTCATAACTAACCTTTTTCGTAGGACTCTCCATACAGTTGATTGTGGAATTTGCAGCTCTCTGCTAGCTCTGTGAGTCGATTTTCCTGGGCTGCAAACAAATGCTTACTGGATGCGTGCTACATTTTCATCACTCGTTCTCGGCCGTCCAGAACTTTTCCCTTTGCACAAACACCCATTCTCTGTAAACTGTTTATACCAACGTTTAATACACCACCTATCAGGAGGTTTAACACCATACTTCGTTCGAAATGCACGCTGAACAACTGTCGTCGATTCACTTCTGCCGTACTCAATAACAAAAAGCTTTCTGTTGAGCGGTCGCCATCTTAGTATCAACTGATGCTGACGCCTAGACAACAGCGCCTCAAGCGAACAAATGTACAACTAAATGAAACTTTATAGCTTCCTTAATTCGCCGACAGATAGTGCTTAGCTCTGCCTTTTGTCGTTGCAGAGTTTTAAATTCCTAAAGTTGTGGTATTTTTGAATCACCCTGTATATTGTGAAAAGCAATGGTCCCATAACACTCCCCTGTGGCACGCCAGAGGTTACTTTAACGTCTGTAGACGTCTCTCCATTGATAACATGCTGTGTTCTGTTTGCTAAAAACTTCAATCCAGCCACAGCTGGTCTGATATTCCGTAAGCTCTTTGTTTATCAGGAGACAGTGCGGAAATTTATCAAACGCCTTCCGGAAGTCAAGGAAAATGGTATCTACCTGGGAGCCTGTATCTAATATTTTCTGGGTCTCATGAACAAATAAGGCGAGTTGGGTCTCTCACGATCGCTGTTTTCGGAATCCATGTTGATTCATGCAGACTACATCCTGGGTTTCCAGAAACGACATGACATGCGAGCAAAAAACATGTTCTAAAATTCTACAACAGATCGACGTCAGGGATATAGGTCTATAGTTTTGCGCATCTGCTCGACGACTCTTCTTGAAGACTGGGACTACCTGTGCTCTTTTCCAATCATTTGGAACCTTCCGTTCCTCTAGAGACTTGCGGAACACGGCTGTTAGAAGAGGGGCAAGTTCTTTCGCGTACTCTGTGTAGAACCGAATTGGTATCCCGACAGGTCCAGTGGATTTTCCTCTGTTGAGAAATTTCAGTTGCTTTTCTATTCCTTGGACACTTATTTAGATGTCAGCCATTTTTTTCGGCTGTCCGAGGATTTAGAGAAGAAACTGTAGTGTTGTCTTCCTCTGTGGAACAGCTTTGGAAAAAGGTGTTTAGTATTTCAGCTTTACGCGTGTCATCCTCTGTTTCAATGCCATCATCATCCCGTAGTGTCTGGATATGCTGTTTCGAGCCACTTACTGATTTAATGTAAGACCAGAACTTCCTAGGATTTTCTGTCAAGTCGGTACATAGAATTTTACTTTCGAATTCACTGAACGCTTCACGCATAGCCCTCCTTACGCTAACTGACATCGTTTAGCTTCTGTTTGAGAGGTTTTGGCTGCGTTTAAACTTGCAGTGAAAATCTTTGCTTTCGCAGTAGTTTCCTAACTTTGTTGTTGAACCACTGTGGGTTCTTCCCGTCCCTCAGTTTTACTCGGCACGCACCTGTCAAACGCATTTTACGATTGCCTTGAACTTTTTCCATAAACATTCAACATTGTCAGTGTCTGAACAGAAATTTTCTTTTTCATCTTTTAGGTAGTCTGAAATCTGCCTCCTATTACTCTTGCTAAGCAGATAAACCTTCCTCCCTATTTTATATTCCTATTTATTTCCATATTCAGGGATGCTGCAACGGCCTTACGATCACTGATTCCTGTTCTGCGCTTACAGAGTCGAGAAGTTAGGGTCTGTGTTACCAGTAGGTCCAAGATGTTATCTCCACGAGTCGGTTCTCTGTTTAATTGCTCGAGGTAATTTTCGGATAGTGCACTCAGCATAATGTCACTCGATGCTCTGTCCCTACCACCCGTCCTAAACATCTGAATGTCCCAGTCTATATCTGGTAAATTGAAATCACCTAAGACTGACATGCTGAGGAAATTTATGTGAAATGTATTCCAGATTTTCTCTCAGTTCTGCCACTAATGCTGCTGAGTCGGGAGGTCGGTGAAAGGAGCCAATTATTAACCTAGCTCGGTTGTTGGGTGTAACCCCCCATATTTCACAGGAACTATCCGCTTCACTACAGGATAAACTACCACTGACAGCGACAAACGCGCCACCACCAGTTGCATGCAGTCTATCCTTTCGAAACACCGTATGTGCCTTTGTAAAAATTACAGCAGAATTTATCTCTGGCTTCAGCCAGCTTTCTGTACCTGTAACGATTTCAGCTTCAGTGCTTTCCATCAGCACTTGAAGTTCCAGTACTTTACCAATGCAGCTTCGACAGTTTACAATTACAATACCGATTGCTGCTTGATCCCCTCATGTCCTGACTTTGCCCCACACCCTTTGAGACTGTTGCCCTTTCTGTACTTGCCCGAGACCACCTAACCTAAAAAACCGCCCAGTCCACGCCACACAACCCCTGCTACCTGTGTGGCCGCCTGCTGTGTGTAGTGGACTCTTGACCTATCCAGCAGACCCCAAAACCCCACCACCCTATGGCGCAAGTCGAGGAGTCTGCAGCCCACACGGTCGCAGATCCGTCACAGCTTCTGATTGAGACCCTCCACTTGGCTCTGTACCTAAGGTCCACAGTCAGTCCTGTCGACGATGCTGCAGCTGGTGAGCTCTGCTTTCATCCCACTAGCAAGACTGGCAGTCTTCACCAAATCAGCCACCGGAAGCCAGAGAGGATTTCCTCCTATCTATAGCGACACAAATCATTGGTGCCGACATGAGCGACCACCTGCAGACGGGTGCACCCTGTACCCTTCATGGCATCCGGAAGGACACTTTCCACATCTGGAACGACTCCCCAGTATGCACACGGAGTGCACATTGTTTTTCTTCACTTCTCTTGCTGCCATATCCCTAAGGGGCCCCATCACGCACCTGACGGAGCTCCCAGTTACCAGTACGCCCACACTCTGCGACCGCCCGTATCTTGCAGACTGAGGGGCAACCTCTGGAACAGGACAAGCAGCCAGAGCCAGAATCCGGTTTGGCAGAAACTGGAGAGGCCTTCCGTTCAGCCCTCCGGAATGTCTTTCATCCCCTGCCACACCTTGAGACGACCTCCCACTCTACGATAGGTGGGCAGTATCCCGGGCAGCCACAGCCGTAGTCCGATCGGGGGATGTGTGGGACGAGCTGGCCATCCGACAAACCCCCATCTGGACCCCACAGTGATGCCTATTGGCAACAGCCTCAAGCTGTTTGACCGAAGCCAACACTGCCTGGAGCTGGGAGTGAAGGGATGCCAACTCAGCCTGCATCCGAACACAGCAGTTGCAGTCCCTATCCATCCTAAAAAGTTGTGCAAAAAACGTCTTAACTAGTCTACAGAGAGCACAAACAGACAAAATTTAAACTTATTAAAATTCAAGATTGGCTAGTAAATGCAGTAATGCTGCTACTTGTGCACTGCTGACAGTGCTCGGCGGCAGAAGGAGACTACGCGATTTTACACTATTCAGGTACTAAAGCGTGATGCTAAAACTCTCAAATATTAAATACACCCGAAATTTATGAATTAATTCAAGTACCCAAAAACACGCAAAGAAATTAAGAATTTGTGTAACAAATAAGTGAGCTAAGAGTATACAACTTACTGCTGGCATCTGCTTATCCAACGGCGGCAGGAAGAATAATTCCATTCTCAGTTCACCAAAGCAAAGTTTGCAGTAGTACACCATTTGATCCCAGGTGTTAGGACGTCAGTGAACATTACTATCCGACATGCTCACCCTTCATCCTTATTACTTTAATTTTGCTAGAGAAGATGTGTTTTAATGTGTGGTGGGATGGAAATCCAGTCTTCCCGAAGAGCCAAAAGCAGGAAAGGTAACTGGATGTTGTGGACTGGAGCGAAGTCTACGGTTTAACTCATCCCAGTCGCGTTCCATTGCGTTCAGTTCAGGCCTCTGGGCAGATCAGTCCATTTCAGATATGTTTGTCCACAACTCATTGTCTCAGACGCTTTTTTATCACAGGACGTATTGTCAGCCTGAACTGTTTCTCTGTTGTACACATTGCAAAATGCTTAAAATGTATCATCCTTAAACGCCATGAGAGGACCACAACCCCGTACCATAACTCTGTGCTTCACTGTTTGCCTTATGATGACAGGTAACGTTCTCTGTGCAGTTCTAAAGTACCGTTGGATTGCCACGAAGTTTAGCATGATCCATTAATTCAAATCACTTCTCCAGTAATCCATTGTTGTCGCTCTTTACATCACCTCAAGTGTCTCCTAACACTGACTTCAGAAACGTGTGGCTTATGAAGAACTGTTTAACCATTGTGAAACTTAACTTTTGAATTCACTTCACGCAGAAATTGTGCTAACTGAACTACCGTTTGCACTTTAGAGCTCTCAACTGACTCCTCCCGCTAATTTTATGCGATTATTTTTAGCAACCACCCTCAACAATGCTTTTTCCCCGATTAGTCGACGATCGAAGTTACTGCGTTCTTCTGATCGATTCATTCTGTGTTACTGTTGATCTGTTGACAACAATACCCACCGCATTTAATTCTGGCTAGTACGCCTCGAGATATTATCCCACATTATGTGGGGTCTCAGGATACTTTTCCATAGTGTACATTTTACTATCAATGTTAATAGTATCTAAACAGTTAATCTTCCAGCTAGATCACTAGTAACAGTGCCAGGTAGTTTTATTTTCAGGGAAAGGGCTTTGAAGTTAACGTGACCACAAAAACCATGCACTTTTGAGTACTACGGGAATGATCCAGAAATTTGAATTCCCAGGAATATGGAATAGAATATGGAGAAGGTCTAAATATACAGTAAGAAATTGTATGGTTATGAAGTAAATACGAAGAAGACTACTTTAGCAAGCCTAACAACGGTATTCAGTTGATTTGTCTGTAGCAAGAAATGTGTAGATGCCCAACCCTTGATCTGACAAATACAAGATTAACTAGGCGGGCAGCTACGCGCCCGTGGGGGCAAATGAGGCCATTATCGCGATCAGAATACACTTACCAGATAACGTATTATTTTGAACTGTGAGGAATTTTTCTAATACCATCATTATTGCTCTACCGTTTTCGGTTAATGGTGAGAGTAATAAGCAAACCAGAAATACTTCATAATCTGAGTAGAGCAATTACATGAGCCCAAATACTTTTAAAGAAACTTTGTTACATGGATTATCAAAGATATCGCGTCCGTCACCTTTATTTTGGACTATCAGGTGTCATTTTGCGAAAATCACTTATAGTTAGAGAATTAAAATATTAGTCTTATTGATGGGATAACCGTCAATGGTGTTCCATCGTAGACTTTACTCCAGTACTATGAAGTTCACAAGAAACAGGTCAGTCTTTTACCCTAGTAATTGAGTCCCACATTCCAACGTCAACTCTGCCAAACTATCACTGGTTCTTTGCGAAGAGTAATACTCATATCCATGAATTTTCATGGAATGCAGGAGTAATGTGATTTAAGCGCTTATGTAATAAAACTTTCATTCTTCTGTCCATGAAGAGTGATTTGTTGCATCCTGTATTTTAGACAATCGTATGTGACAGTCAAAACCGGTTCCTATCGTACCTTCGCTATCTAGATATTTGAACTGTATCGACGTGGAAGTTTCGTACTACCCTAACTTCAGTTTTATGTTTATAACCTTTTCCAGCCTAATTCTTGTAAAAATTGCATAGACACTAATTTCTTTCCAAAAAGCCTTCAACAATTTAAACGACCATAAAAGGGAGGAAAAATATAGGAAACGTTTCTAGGAGCTTTGTTAGAACCTTCATAAAAAATATTTGGAAATGCTTGTTAGGTACTATCCGAACGAACTTCAGTGCATTGTGTTACGATAATTTTATTTAAGAGGGAGTGGTAACATTATCAGAGATACGGAGCTGCCGGAGGCTTAGAATTTTTGTATGCCATCCACCACGTCCGATTGCGTTTTATCTGCTGCAGTGTGAATGAACGGCATTCATGTATGAGCCGTCTCCCGAGAGGGTACATTACGCAAAGTAATTTCAGGTTTAAAAACCGAAGAAACAAATGTAGCATAGCTCAAACAATATTTCAGGAGAGGTCATCGAAATTTCGTTGAAACCAAACATGATTCCTTAGCAGCAAAGCTATTTGACTGATGCGGTCGAGAGCTCAGGTTTCGCCCTTTTTATGGATGGCATCCGCGGCATTTCTTTGAAGTGTGTGATGCTTCGTTGGACCAGATCCAAACGTTCTCTTTGCACAAATGGCGCCGGTGTAATACACGATTTGTTACTGCATGCAGGTGTGTATCCCATGAAGTCACTCATTACCAGCGAGCAGGGACAACCATGCCATCAACACCATGTCGCCTTTGATACTTTGAAAGATTCTTTTCGAAAGTCAATCATGTACACCTGGAAATTGCTGAGGCACGGAAGTGTATCTTCATAACCTTAAAAGACCACTCCAAAAATATTTAGAGGTCCAGCTGATAAATTGTTCACTGCAGTTGCTATAGTCTCACTAGTGCAGTGTGTACTCTAAGCAAGCCAGAACGCAGTGGACGCGTAGCTGAGAGCGGCAATATTTATACGATTACTAACCATAATCCGGAGGACATGATCTGAATGTATTGGACCCTCTAATTACGCCATTGGCATCTCAGTTCTTTCCAAATCTTCGGGTAAAACGTCCTGTTGTCCTTACAAACAAGCTACTATTTCTTATGTGTTCTGCAGAGTAAAGGAAAATTATGGCCGAAGGACTGCGGTAATCCTTACCGGTTGTTTGTAGAACCTTGGCTGAAATAGGTTTAGCAAGCCAAAGTACTGTATGGTAACTGGCGCAAGCACGGGTAATCTGACCCAGAGTGAGCACTCAAGTGCTTGTCCTACAGGCGGAGGAAGTAGGAATCACGACAAATCTTGCATGTATACATTATTTTCTATCTTCTCTCTTAACACTATTGAAACTAGATCAATACAGTTTAGACGCTATCAACCACATTTTCTTGAATTCCAATCAAGTGTTTAAACTGATTCTAATTGGTGACCATGTAGTCCAGAGCCTGATCAGTCAGCATATGTTCTCGCTTGTATCAGTAACGTCCGAAGGATTCCACACACCCGTGTAACCCTGCTATGAGCAGCACCGAAGTTCAAACGTCAGCAGGTTATACTGGCAGGTAAATCAGCAAGTTAATTGTCAGTTCGTATTTTTATGTGGTACAGTGGTACTGACAGTATTCAGGAGAACCTGCAATTCATTTTATTCTGCAGACAACACATCCATCTGCATTACATCTTGGTATCAATCTAATTTTAGTACGAGATTCAGTGTTTCAACTTTTGAAGAACATTTTTCATCCTTTACCTCCGGCCCATATTACCGGTCGACTGGATGTTAACTTGATTCCTTGATTTTGTTTGGCCATAATACCTTCCTGTTTGCTAAATTAGCATTTATTTTACTTCCTAAATCTGCTTTTTCCTGCGTAAGTGGCCTTATCACTAGACTTTACATGAAAAAATAACTAAAATATATCAACACATGACACCCAAGGGACACTGATTTGTAGTAGTTTACTACAATTCGTCTATTGCCGTGAAGACTATTTTTTATTGCATTTTACAGGCGCAGAGTGATTTTGGGGAATGTAGTCTACGTGGCCATCCAAAGTGTTCTTAACTGGGAAGTGACGCAAAATTCGTTATGTTCAAATATACGGTATACAACGGGGCTGTAGTATAGACTACCCGTCAGTCAATGTGGTCGTGGCAGGTGCCTGGTAACGGAACAGAGTCCTAAAACTAGCAGCGAGGAGAAGAGGGAAAGACATCATGCGTCCCTGAAAGCGATCTTTCGGCGACACCATTTTCCCCCTCGCTCCCTATTGGTTGCTCTGATGGCACAGGTGGCATTGTCAGCGGGTAACTGGAACAGAACTCTTGAGGGGTGCTTCCACCAGCCACGCAGGTATCACTATGTATATGTGTACGGAAAGTGAGAAGCGGAAACAGAATTAGGAATTTTAGTAACCCTAGATTGCTAAGCCCTCGTACAACTTAAAACTGCAGTTACGAATCTGCGATTCCTCTTATCTAGTACTTCAGTATAGGATGCGAAGCAGGACATTTTGTACTTATTTTGTGTGAGAGATGCCATCGGCCCTAACCAACTAGCACAGGGACTATAACTTACGACTTTCCTCTGAATAAAACAAGGAGTAAAATCTACGATGGTATAGTGATTAACATTTTTGCATTTCATGTTTGCTTAACATGATTTTCAATATTCACACTGGCGAGATCTACACTGCTTAATAGTTTTACGTGCTGCGTAGATTAAGGATTGATAGTTAACTGAAGGTTAACACCTATGCATTTGCCTTCTAGACATTCTAACTTTGTTGGCACTACCTTCAGTTACGCTCTGGAGAAGCCTTGCTGACAGCATTCTTCGAAAATTAATTTGTCAGGGTTACCTGCCTTCAGATTTTGTCGAACTTTGTTTAAACATGTTAATAGCAAGCTGGGTATTTTTACAATTTTCGAAATGCTGCTTTAAATCACTATGCCATTTTTAACTGTAGGTGGTTCTTACCGGGAACGTGGATTTGATTTATTAAATCACCACTATCTAGCATTACCTAGAACGACCAGTAACAAGCGGTCAGTGCTATTAACGGCGTTCTTCCGGAGTAGGAACAATAGATGCACCAGAATGAAGAAACTTTTCAGAATCTGACAAGCTCTTCACAAATACAAAAGCGTTCCGACCAATGAAAGATCTTAGAACTTCCAATACTAATGGCAGCTTAGGGACAGACGTCAGACTAAACAGGAATGTATGAAATACACGCTACGGCATAGCTGTTAATGAATGCAAAGAAAACCAATCATGGTTACAGTTTATGCGAGCTACTCTATTCCCTGAACACTAAATGCCCCAACAGTAGCGAAAGTAGAGTTTCCAGAAATGCTAATACGTATAGAACTACCATCGAAACAAAAAATGCTGTCCCACACAGAAGGTGCTGTATGAACAAACGTAGTAAAAAATACCTGCAGGAAACATCAGTATCTTACGGAGGTAAGATATGATTTACATTCCAGCATGTTGGAGGAGTCAGAGTTAATAACATAACGTTGAAAGTACACAGTACTGTTCCACGTAGTATTCATGTTAGTTATGATCCAGTTTTCGGCTTTTTATACACCCGAATGAGTATGGGCTATAAAAGTGGTTCACAGTGAACAATAAACGCTATTTTGAAATATCAAGACAGTACGTTTTTAATGTAAATATTCATCCACAAGTACCAACGAACTACATAAATTTCATAATGCGATGACAGCAATGTAAGAAAGTTGTGCCAATAGGGGATTAACTACGTTCAAGTAGTTCGCACTTGACGAAACATAATGAACATTAGAAAGTAGCACGTGAAACATTTTAACTGACCAAGAACTTTCGAGCTCCGGACTTCCGACTGCAGCAACAGGAATGCTGGCGCGGTGACTAGACATTTAAGCAGAATTTGTACTCTAGGCTTTTCCCCGGAGGATCAGCGATGCGTTGTTGGACAATCCATGCACTTCCTCCGCGCGAAGCACTCTAGTCTGACGTATGTTGTCAGGGTGATGTATGCAGATGCGTATCGCGACTAGTCACTTTGATATTCACAGTGACCACGAAGGGAGACTATGCAATATCACCTCGTCGCCTCTTGTTCCTTAATAGGTTTCCCTTTGACGAAGTCAAACTTATTTATTCCCAGCCACCTAAAATTGGCATAATGTACAACATGTAGTCTGTATTATCCCGCAACTTACACGTCTACCGAACCTTCCCTAGCAAAGGATCTTTGACAGTGTACCGATCCAGCAACAATTTTTTACACTCAGTTATCTGCCGACAGCGGGAAAGGTCCTTGCCCACAGAGCTATCGTCACGCGAGCCACCTCACAGCCTCTGTCTGCGAGATGCTCTTACTTCCCTGCTCAACAGTTTTTGTTATTACTGTAGCAGAGTTTTTCTGGCGAAATTTGAGAATGGCATAACCACATACTTCCCTAATTCAATAGCAAATAAGGATTTGGATTCGTATTCGTAGAGACAACTCTTTGAGAAGCAATCAGTACCGTTGTCCTGCTTAGGGATTTCAGAGGGAAAATTCGGAAATGATGCAGAGCAGTAGTGACAAAAACAATTGACATTTTTCAAACGCCCCTTTCTTTTACATGACTTCTATAACTATAGGATTAGTAGCTTCATATGTGAATATCATGGTCGTAGTTTCAACAAACCGACTGCTCTAGAAGTACTCTGGCAAGCAAATTTTTAAGATATTGTTTACACTACAATCTAACCTATTTTATGTTAGTAATTTGCACGCTATATAGAGAAACAGGTTCAAATTTATTACCGTTCCTTCGCGTACGATGTTTCAGTGAGGAAGTATGTGTAAAGTGAAATTATGTGGCTTACCGAAGCAAGGATCTATTTACGACAGCACTAAGCATTACTAGAAATGTGAACGCCGACACTTCCATTTACATAGGTAACATCAGTTTTAACCAGTTTTGTCTTCTGAACTAATTTCGTAAGCCCACAAAAATAATGCCTTTTGTTGAGGCATTTTGTAGAATGAACTAAAAATAAAACAATTATGAAGTAGCTTGAGACTGTCTTGTAACGATGCATCTTCTGCCCACGGAAAGCGCAACTGCCCTACCGGTGATCTAACAAATGCATGACCAATCCAGATGGGCAGCTACGCGCCCCAGGGGCAAATGAACCCATCAAAGTAGTATCAACAGTCTTACGAGGAAGCGTTGGACCAGTTATCTTAATACAGAGAATGTCACAGAATTGTTCTAATGCCGCCAATACTGTTAATCATTTTGTCTGAATGGTTATACTTGTGTGGGCACTGAACCCCTCACAACAGGATCTGAACACTAAAGAACATACGAAACGACTGTTAAACTATGCTTGAAGATGAAAGATGCGTCTTCACTGCCTTATTGCTCAGCGCTAACATGCAGTAGCCTGGACAGTGGGAAAGATTTTGCCTTTACGTTCCGTAGGCTACAGGAACGGAACGTGTAAATGCCATTTACTCTACGTGGTCGTATCTATAAGCCAGTTGTTTAACCTACCGGCAGGTAAAAACCCTGTCGGACTACAAGCAGAACATCTGCCATTCTCTAATTACACTCTTGCCAAGTTATGATTTTAAGGCTTCTGGAGCGATCCCACTAAGAAACGTGCAGTTCCACTACCGGTGATCTGTCACATGCACGATCAGTCCAACAGTGGAACTGCGTCTCTCAGAGGAAAGGTGCTGATTGTCAGCTGCTTCATCCTTACCGGTCAGCGTCCTATTTATCAATGGCCAACTTTTAGTATAGATTGAAATTCCGTTAATTGTGACATTCGTTACAGTTGTGTGTGACGAAAGTAGGGCGAAAGCTACATAATCACTTGTCAAGCTTTGTATCCTTAGAAAATACGAGTTAACAACTGTGGTCTGAAACTCAGCTAAGGAACTTTGACCGCTATACTATTAACGATGTGATTCTAAAGCCGAATTCGCCGGGTACAGTTGTATGTAGATGTTCGCTTCTGACAGATTGGCTCTAGAACAGCAAGCTACTGTAACCACCTTTCGCTAGACATCGGGTGATCAAACGTTTGACATTAACGTCTGGGTAACGAAGCATTTTTAAACTATGCGAAAATATCAAATTCACTGCATCACAGTACTTTTAGAGCTAAATCTGGATTGATGTTAAGAGCGAAGAAAATGCCTTTTCGAGGAGCGGAAAGTGTCTGGGTTGTGAAGACGAAATTTAAGCATTGTGCAAGGAAAACCACATTGGAAGTTGGTTGGTTGTTTGAGGTTAAAGGGACCAAACAGCAAGGTCATCAGTCCCTTGTTTCAAATAGACTCCATTCTGCTAACGGGACATCTCAGTGTAGTCAGAAAAATAAAACGGATAAAGGGGAAACGTAAAAGAGCAGTCACGTTGTCATTAGTAAAAACAAATGAGGGAAGTTGGCAAGAGAACGAACCCAACACGATGCTGAAACAGCATAGGCAAGACCACCTGTGACTTAAAAGGTACAACTGCTATAATGCAGAAAGTACGTATGGGAATAGAAAAACTAACCAAGCCCTAAAAAGAAGGGGTAAAAACAGAGTAAAAGGGAAAGAAAAGAGGATTCCGGTCAGGGAGGTGAATCGGGAATCTCTGAACACTGCCTACAGTGGGAGACACCCAAACACTCACCGCCCTGCCCCAACACCAGAGGGAGATTAAAAACTTTAAAACTGAGAATAAAAACCACTCTCCCGGAGGAAACCTAGAACCAGAGAGACCATCCGGGAATCGTCAGCCAACATCAAAGGTGAAGTGTGGGGGAGTCTGTACTTAGCACGCAGAGCCAAAAGAAGGGGGCATTCAACCAAAATGTGGGCCACTGACTGGAAGGCTCCACAACCACATAGCGGGGGTGGCTCATCACGCAAAAGGAAACCATGGGTCAGCCTGGTATGGCCAATGCGGAGACGACAGTGTGGTCGAGTCCTTGCGGGAGAGGCTAAAGGAAGAACGCCATGGGCCTGTATCCACCTTAATGGCACGAAGTTTATTAGACAGTGGAGTAGCCTCCCAAGAATTGGCCCATGACTGTGCAAAGTGGGATTTGATGTGAAGCCGTAAATCCGCTGCAGGAGGGGTTACAGAAAACGGGGGGTAAGTAACTGCTCCCCCAGCCAAACGATCAGCGAGCTCATTACCCGGGATACCCACATGGCCCGGGACCCATAAGAAGTCAATGGAACAAGCAGCACGGTGAAGATCAGCGAGATGGTCATGGATGGCAGAGACCAAGGGATGGCGCGAAAAACACCGGTCAATAGCAAGAAGGCCACTCATCGAGTCCGTACATAACAAAACGCGGTTGTGTTGGGATTGTTTAATAAAGGTAAGGGCCCGGGAAATTGCCATCAATTCCGCAGTAAACACCCCACATGAGGGTGGCAGTAGATGATTTTCCGTTCCAACGAAGGACGTGAAGGCATACCCAACATGATCAGCAGATTTAGAGCCATCAGTGTAAAAAACAACAGCATCCCGAAACTCCCATAAAATTTGGCGGAAAAAGGAACGGAACACCACCGGGGGGATGGAATCTTTCGGACCGCGGCGGAGATCCATCCGAATTCGAGGCCGAGGAACTAACCAAGGAGGGGTGGAGGGGAGGGAGCGAGGAAGACAGGACAAAGAAGGAAGCCGAAAATCACGGGTAAGAGACGCAAGGCGCAGCCCAACCGGTAAACCCGCCCGAGGGCGGGAGTCAGGCGGGCGACGTCCATGGTCTGGGAATAGGATAGAATAGGAAGGATGAGCGGGAGAAGAACGGATAGTAAGGGCATAAGACACCAGAAGCTGGGACCGCCGAACAGAAAGGGGGGGGATCCCAGCCTCAACCAGGAGACTATCAACAGGGCTAGTAGGGAACGCACCGGTGGCCAAACGGATACCACGATGGTGGACTGGATCCAGCACGTGCAGCGTGGAAGGAGCAGCTGAACCATAAACTTGACAACCATAGTCCAAACGTGACAGAACTAGAGCACGATAAAGACGGAGGAGGGAACGGTCCGCACCCCAGGAGGAGTGGGCAAGGAAGCGAAGGACATTGAGTTTACGGAAACATCCTACCTTCAGGAGTCTGATATGGGGCAGCCAAGTGAGCTTGTTGTCGAAAAGAAGACCTAGGAAACGAAACTGTGGAACCACAGGCAATCTTTGTGCAGCGAGATAGAGCTCTGGATCAGGGTGGACCGTAGTACGGCGACAGAAGTGGACCACCCGCGATTTTAAAGGAGAGAATTGAAACCCGTGGGAGAGGGTCCATGCAGAGGCACGCCGTATAGCCACCTGGAGCTGCCGTTCTGCAGATGGCATCGAGGAGGAACTAACCCAAATGCAGAAATCATCCACATACAGGGCAGGGGCGACCAAGGGACCGACAGAGGCCACAAGTCCATCGATAGCAATGAGGAAAAGAAGGACACTCAAGACAGAACCCTGTGGGATGCCCGTCTCCTGGGTCCGTGGAGAACTAAAAGCAGTACCAACTCGAACTCTGAATGACCGATGGATCAGGAACTGGCGGATAAAAATCGGGAGTGGGCCCCGAAGACCCCACTGATGAAGGGTTAGTAAGATGTGATGGCGCCAGGCCGTGTCATAGGCCTTGCGAAGGTCAAAAAACACTGCAACCAAATGGCGGCGCTGGGAAAAAGCCTGCCGAACTGCGGATTCCAAGCGAAGCAAATGATCGATTGGAGATCGTCCCTCTCGAAAGCCACACTGGTAAGGGGACAATAGATCCCGAGATTCGAGGACCCAAGTGAGCCGACGGGCTACCAGCCGTTCAAGTAACTTACAACCAACACTGGTCAAACTAATTGGCCGATAGCTGTCAACAGATAGGGGGTTCTGACCAGGCTTAAGGACAGGAACCACAATGCTATCCCTCCACTGAGAAGGGAAGTCACCCTGGAGCCAGATACAGTTAAACACCCGAAGAAGATGGTGCCGTTGTGGAGCACTGAGATGTTGAAGCAGCTGGTTATGAATGGAATCTGGGCCAGGAGCCGTATCATGAGAAGCAGATAGAGAAGAAAGAAATTCCCATTCAGTGAAAGGTTCGTTGTAAGATTCTGACTCACAAGTGGTGAAACATAAGGTGACAGCTTCAGCCTGCTGTTTTTGATGAAGGAAAGCAGCGGGATAGGAGGCCGACGCTGATGCCACTGCAAACTGGGTCGCAAGATGTTCTGCAAGAACTAATGGGTCCGTACAAATGCCATCTGGGAGGTGAAGGCCTGGGAGGGTGGACTGCCGATGGCAACCTTGGAGAGAGCGAAGTGTAGCCCATACCCGTGACAGAGGGACAGTGGAACCAAGGGAAGAAACGAATCGTTCCCAACATATCCGCTTGCTCTGTTTGATTAAATAACGGGCTTTAGCGCGAAGGCGCTTAAAGGTAGAAAGGCTGGCTACAGATGGGTGCCTCTTAAAGTGTTGCAAAGCTCGACGGCGATCACGGATGGCAATGGCAATGGCCGTACTCCACCACGGGACTTGCCGACGACGAAATTGTCCAGATGAGCGCGGGATAGCAAGGTTAGCAGCGCGAACAATCGCGTCAGACACGTCACGTAGGACGTCATCAATACAACCCGACAAAGAGGGAGAAAACTCGACCTGTGCAGTATATAGAGGCCAATCGGCGCGGTGGAAAGACCAACGAGGTAACCTCTCCATCGGGGAGCGGGAAGGGAGCGTGATAATCAACGGGAAATGGTCACTATCACAAAGGTCGTCGTGTGGCGACCAGTGTAATGAAGGGAGGGGAGAGGGAGAAGAAAGAGAAAGATCAATGGCAGAAAAGGTACCATGACCAGCACTGAAATGAGTAGGGGAGCCATCATTAAGAAGGCACAGGTCGTGGTCTGCAATAAATTGGTCGATAAGAAGACCTCGTCTAGATGGAAAGGCACTGCCCCACAAAGGATGATGAGCATTAAAATCCCCAAAGAGGAGGAAGGGAGGAGGAAGTTGCTGAAGAAGGGTGGTTAAGGCAGCAGGTGTAAGAGTCCTGTCAGGAGGGAGATAAAGATTGCATACTGTGACTGCAGAGTCTAAGTGGACCCTAACAGCAACTGCTTCCAATGTAGTTTGGAGAGGAATCCACGTGCTAGCAATGTCTGTACGGACCAACGTACAAACGCCACCAGAAGCCCGCAAGGGTCCGACCCGATTTCGACAGAAAACACGGAACCCACGGAGGGTCGGTGAGTGAGCATCAGTAAAATGAGATTCCTGGAGAGCCACACAAGCTGCTGAGTAGGACGAAAGAAGGGATTTCAATTCCGGAAGGTGACGATAGTAGCCATTACAATTCCATTGGAGAACCACAGAACGATGGTTTAAATGAGGGCTGAACACGCTAAATCCAGTCATACCGCCGGGTCCCCACCCGTCACCGACAAGGAGGGGGCGACATCCATAAACGACAGGTCAGAATCCGGTTGTGAAGCCGGGGAAGGGACCTCCGGTGACACCAGAGGCTCTTTGTCCCGGGACTTATGTTTCTTCTTCTTTTCAGGCTGAGATCGAGGAGGGCTGTGTGGCATAATGGAGCCAGCTGCAGCAAGATCAGGAACAGAAAGAGACCGGGCGACCTGGGGGCCGATAGACCGCGGCTCTCGCGGTCTCCGCGCTGCAGCAGACCTTTGACCTGGAAGGTGCCGGGAAGGGGCATCCCGGGAGAGGCGCCCTTGACCGGCAGACGCCGAAGGAGTGGGACACTTCTCCGGCTGGGGAGGGGGAGCGGCGCCCAGAGGAGAAGGTGTGGGAGCCGCAGGGGAGGGGGGAAGGAGAGGGGTCCGGGACGGGGGTAAGGAAGGGGGAGGAAGGGATGAAGATGTAACCAAGGCGTAACTAGATGTCATGGACACAGGGTGCAATCGTGCATATTTCTTACGGGCCTCTGTGTAGCTTAAACGATCAAGAGACTTATACTCCTGTATCTTTTTTTCTTTCTTATAGACTGGGCAATCTGCTGAACGTGGAGAATGACTACCATGACAATTTACACATACAGGATGGGGAACACAGGGACTCCCCTCATGGAGTGGACGTCCACAGTCACCACAGAGAGGGTCCTGGGTACAGCGAGAAGACATGTGGCCAAAACGCAAGCACTTAAAACACCGCATAGGAGGTGGGATGTACGGCTTCACATCACAGCGATAGACCATAATCTTAACTTTCTCAGGAAGGGTATCCCCTTCAAAGGCCAGGATAAAGGCACCAGTATCAATACGATTATCTTTAGGACCCTTCTGAACATGCCGAACAAAGTGAACACCCCGCCGTCCGAGATTGTCCCGAAGTTCCTCATCAGTTTGAAGGATGAGGTCTCTGAAAAATCACACCTTGTACCATATTTAGAGACTGGTGAGGGGTAATGGACACGGGAATTGTGCCAAGATGGGTACAGGCACGAAGGGCCGCAGATTGGGCAGCCGAAGCAGTTTTTATCAGTAACGAACCCGACCGCATCTTGCTCAGGGAGTCCACTTCGCCGAACTTGTCTTCAATGTGTTCCACAAAGAATAAAGGTTTGACACTGGTGAAAGTATCTCCATCAGTCCTGGTGCAAACTAGATAACGGGGGAAAGGTTTTGCCCCTAGACGACAGGCCTGACCCTCCTCCCAGGGGGTAGCCACGGAAGGGAAGGCCGAAGGGGCAAGAGAAGCAGCACTTGAGGAATCAGTACCACGCAGAGAGACGGCCGCAGAAGAGCGGCCAGAGGTTTGGACCCTTATGCGTTTCATCTGCATAGCGTCCGCCCTGATACCACCCACTCCGATCAGGGGCTCTCCTCACGGGCGCCACCCAGCCACAGCAAGGGCCGTCTGGCACGGCGGCCATTGCCGGGAGTTCCGATGCTCCAGGATGACGAGCAACCACTCCAAGGCATGCATGAGGAGGTCACAGCTCAGGTATCAGAAGTGTGATCCCTGTGTGTTCAGGGGGCTCAACCAAAAGGGTACATAGCGACCCCACCACACGGGCTGGCTACCGTGCTGGCTATGCACCCTAGCATCAGACAACGACGTAGAAGAAAAGGTGGAATATACTAGGAGGGCACACGTCGGAGACACTAGGTAAGGTGCTCTTCCCCAAATGGCTCACACTACGGAAGAGAAATTTTGGAATGGAGGTCAAACCCCAGAGGGGGACCAAGGAATGCCAAAAGGAGGAGATGATTACGCAACAAAGCCAGAGTGTAAAACCAACAGAACCAGGAGGATAGCGGGGGCCAACATAAGCAAGGACACCAATAGAGGGAGAGGAGAGGGCGAGGGGAAAGGGGTATGGAGGGGAAAGGAGGGGAAGGGAAAGGAAATGCAGCCCGGGAGAGAAAGAAGGCTGCAATGGCTCGGGGCCCCGTGCTCGCCACGCACGTATCCACGAAAGAGTTGTGGACCCCCTGGGGGGCACATTGGAAGTAGTTGCGCTACGTTAAGAAAACTATTTTCAGATATACGAAAAATAGACGTATTCATTGCAGCATTTACTATAAATGTAATAGGATTAGGTGGTGAAATTAGGCTAGGACCTGAAGAGATACTGTACCGTTAGGGCTCGTCACAGCAGATTGCACTAACAGCTATTCGGCACACATATTTGAAGCATATAACTATTTTATATCATGTAACCGCATTGTACGAGTAGAGTGAAACACACATTGCCATTATTACAATAGCGGAGTACATTTTATGTACATTAAGGGTTTCCGAACATTGGCAAGACCAGTATCTTGGTGGCACATTAACACTGCCTAGACGCTAGTTATTTTCACACACTGAACCTAAGGTCAACGTCCTATGTAACAAGTTGCCACCATATTGCTTTTTCAGAGCTTGACGCTTCGGTCAGATTTTACTTTCTAGTACATTGTGACCGGCGTGTTTTTCATCTAAATCTAGAACGAAATAGCGTATGTCATTCAAACCACGATAGAACACCAGTATATCGTACCAATGGACATCTATTACTTTGAATACCAGTAAATGTGGAAGTGAAGTATGATTGGCTGGACATGTACAGTTTAACCACGGGACAGTATCTTTGACTCAGCTGTCACACTTAGAAATATTTAGTAGGTTTTAACGAATATCGCTCAGCAACAAATTTCTGACATTTCGTATCTACAGATTGCGCTACACCTACGACATGCAGCGGTACAAGATGATAGACAGCGTTAATGATGTCATTAAGTCAGTATCATGACTTATGTACGAAAAAGAGACGCACTAGCAACTCCGGATGGTCGCAGATAGCTTGGTACTAGCCATGGAGTCGAAATAAGCTAATAGAAACGAAAATTTCAAACAATATATAAGCGTTTTGGCTTACTAAACGTATGTTTATACAGGATTTGTAACGCGGCAGGCGCAGAATAATTCAAAACAATGTTTTACACTAAGGCGACATCAAAAATCGCTTTACAAAACCTGAGTTGCACGTTCTTTATGTAGCATGGATATTTTACTCTCTGCAATGGAGCAGGTCTACTAGCAGACTCAGTACTGCTCTGAAGACGATCTGTGGCGACCGAGAACCGTAACTGCGCACCCGGTGATCCGACGCGTACACGACCAAGCAGGGAGCGCAGCTACGCGTCTCAGCAGCCAGAGAGCCGGTCACACTGTGGGCGGCGATCATGAAACTAGGGAAGAAGGCGCCGGGCATTTCTCCCTTCCCCATTCACTACTTCCTGGTCACTTGCATTTATGCAACAGTGGAGCTACATAGATACAAGGAGGACCTACTCATTCACCATGGTGTAGAGTGGTGCAGCAGCACATTGCTTCACAACTGACGATTGCTTCCCTACGCAGCTACCTTGTTCAGTACTTAACCTTAAATCCCTGCCCAAATACAGGCGAGAAGTGGAGACTAGCCTGAACTTGCCTCACGCGAAGCTTTAAAGCTAGTGGACAAGGTGTTTATTTCTTCCGCCACAATGCTGTCGCACTAGTTCTCTCTTACACATGGCACACTAGAGTTTGCTTTAGAAATTAACACGGAGTAACGGCGTCGATTTCGTTCTTAAATGCACAGATGAAATCCTAAAGAACGATTGACAATGCTGAATTTTTCATAAATGAAAAGCGGTAGTTTGCTTTTCATCCATTATAATGTTCTGCAGAAACAGACGAAACATTCAGTTGACTCATTTTCTTCAGCCAATATTGCTAACATTTCAACAAGCTGTCGAAGTATTGAAGCTTTACGCAAGTATCTAATAAATCCATTACTTGAAGAAAATACTACTACTGAATTTGCGATGGTGCACAAATTCCTAACTTGAGTGTTACCATATCTTAAATTCCTCTAACCTTTCATTTCTACGTAATCGCTCGTAATTCCTGTCCCTGTATGGTACCACTGCACCGTAGTGCCCTCTGAAGCAATTTAATTTTAAAAACTTTTAAAAAACTTAGTACTTTAGTGCATTTTACAGCATTTTCTATTTCGCCATGCTTAGTTCTTGCTGTCGAGTACACACCAGTATCCAAAAACGAATAATTTTCGTCGCCTGTTCTCTAGTCACCACTCTTTTGTTAAAGCCTATTACCCTACAAATCACCACCGCAAACCAGCGACTGAAGTACGACTAATTAGAAAAGACGAGAAGCAACTGACAATTACCCACAAACGGAGATTTTAACGCTACTTCAGACTGACGGGAAATTCTAAATATTGAATTAGCAATGTTTTGTGAAACAGTTTTTTTGAGGAACAGTGCTGTGACTTTTTTAACTAGGAGGCAACTAAATGTTTTACTTATACAATCGCCGTTTTCAATTGATCCAGTCATTTTGCAGTAATTAACGATACTTACATTTCTCAACACATACGCATCTTACGAGGCTTCTTGTGCTCCAACATCGGGTATAATGACAATACAATTGACAGATGGAATTACAGCGTTTGAGTCTTTCTGCCGATACAGATATATTCTGTGAACAGACGTAAGCATCTTTTCTAATTTTATCGTTCTGTTATTCGCGTTTCGCAGTATTCCTGTAAGAAATCCTCAAACTGTTTCAGTCGTACAGTTTTGACATTTCTCTAACTTTTGTAAACTATGGATCACTAGTATGACGAATTTCAGTGTGCATTTATCACAGTTCAACAGCTATCACGGAGGAGTCGAGTTTTAAGCAACTCAGAGCTTCCGGAAGCAGCGCGAAGGTGCGGAAGGCTGGACGTACGGCGCGCTCAGTGGTTAACGGCCTGGCGGCGCACCGGCTCTGCAGATCGCGTTCCATGATATAGCAAGGGATACTGCCAGTCGTGCGACTCCACTACAGGTCCCGGCTGTTGGATGGCAGCCTCAGAGGAGATTCACTTCTCGCCGTCCACATTTAAGACTGCCTCTAATCCTGTGCCAACGTATACTGTAGCACCAAAATTAACCATACTGTTAGGTATTTAAAGCTCCCACAATTTTTACGCTCTGCGTTAGCTTAAGCTGCCCTCACTAAGAGTCATCTCTGAAGTTTTCCCTTTGTAACAGGCACTGCACACTGTGGCACGAACAGAAATGTTTGTGTTAAGATCTTTCAAGATCTTAACTACCTGCTTCAGTCAAAGCCGGAAAACTTAACTGTCACTTGATTATCAATCAAGGCGAGAAATGAGCTGATATTTGAGAATCTCGCACTGAACTATTTGATTAAGATCTGGACAGCACCGCTACGCAACATACGAGGTCGTAATAGTTATTTTGACAGCTGGACTGAAGCTTTTTACAGCATTACGTAACAGGATTTCGTAGAAAAGCATACTGCTATGACGACTTCTACCGAACCATACGTTTATCTGCCCATGTGAAACGAACGGCAGTTGGATTACTAAGATTTTCACACATTTACCATTCTGTGGGAACAAACATTGTTAACCTATAATTTTTCCGTAATTTACATACCTAAATCGTCCGCCATTTTTAAATTAATACATGATCACCGACTTATTCGCTAGTACAGATGATCTCGGTCTTAGAGACATTCTGAAGATCCAGCGAAAATATTTCAACAGCCTACACTTAATTGGTACCAAATGAGTGTCAAAATGATGATTTACTGGTAAAAACCTCTTGCCATTGGTCTTAAGTTAACTAGAAGAATGTAAATATGGTCCATTAAATCCATTTCTGGCTGTAAAATTTACGAGAGTACCTTATCTACTCGTAGCTAAGGCACATCCAAAATGTGATGTGGGAATAATCTCTAATGTAGTACTAGAACATTTGATAAAACGGAGCTTTACAGTTTTAATAAAAGAACCACAACTGTCAAAACAATGAATATCCGAAAAGACAGTATTGCGCGATTCAGGCGCCACTGCGTAAATTTGTTTTAGGCTTTAGTGACACGAACCTTGTATACTTAGTGGGAATTAATGGCATGACAAACTAATTGCTGTATTCTGTGCTGATTGTACAAAATGATCATAGAAAAATCGTTGATGCTACACATCACTTTCCAACTCATCAAAATTTCTTTACGCCGTGATAATCGTATGAAAACTAAGCACATTAGGAATGAGTTTCCAAGACTTACGTTTGCGGAACCCGAGAGAGATGCAACACGTCCCCCGGTGATCTGATAAGTAAACGACCATACCAGGAGCCGAGTTACACACCTCAGAGGCCATTATGGTTAGTAGCCTGGATCATCAACCATTGAAACCTTGCCTTCGAATAATCATTCTACATCTTAACGTAATATTTAAAGTCGAAGCACGAAACAGTGAAACTGATCACACTACCTAATTATATGAAATACTAGTTAGTCAAGCTCTTGATGCATCTTTAGTTTCTCGGTACCATTCGAGAGAAATCCCATGTTTCAGCAGTATGTCAAATTTAATTTTCCCTTCAGCCAGTGACCTGTTTACGTCACCCGAGGCACGCCAAGCTGCATCAAGTGATCCAACAAGGACACGACCACCCTGGCAATGCCGCTCGCAGTCCAGAGATCAGCTGCAAGGCTGAGTAAACTTGAGGATTACAGTCTGCCGACGTAGCCCAAGGAACGTAAAGCTGTCTTACCAGTGATCTTACTGAAACACGATCCCCGTGCAAGACTGCTTCACGGTCTAAGGGCCAAGTAAAAAACAGGCCGCCAAACTTTCACAGTAGAGTTCAACGCAGAAGGTAACCCACTTAACTACTCAAACTTATTGAAGTGTTCTTGCGTGACAATAACGGTCGTAGTGCTGTTAAGGACGAATGAAACTCAGGAAAGCACAGTAAATACGTACGTCCATTTTTCGTAAGAAAGTATCAACTCTTCTTTACTGATGTACGTGTTTTTCTGTACCTGTGCTTATTGGTGCTACGGATATTTTATTCAGCAAGTTCTATACATTTTACGGAAGTATGGAACTTATTTGAGTATGTTCTCAGTATGTCGAGATGTGTAATTTTATTTCTGGGAGATCTGAGAATGACTTCCAGTTACTGTAAAAACTGGCGAAGAAAAACTAGTTCCCATCAAGCGATGTTTGCTTCTATCGATAGATAAGAGTCTCCGTTGTGTGGGAGATTTGTCAAAGCACCCTACATTAGGAATCAGTCGGCATACAACGCTATAAAAATGTAAGTATTACGAACAGATATAACCAATATGTAACTGGAGATATATTGTGACCACGCATACACGAACCATAGTGTAAGAGATGGTATTATTGCATAGAAGACTTCCCTGTGAAGTACAAGCATACTACGTTTTTGATACTACAAATTTAATGAACTTTCGGCATATACTACTATATTCCCCTAGAATTTAAACCACTTACTTTCTTTAACCACCAGCTATTTGCGTTCTCCTGCAAGTCAAATTGTGGAGGAACCAGATGGTTGAATTTTAGCACTCAGCGTCACAGCGAACACAAGGAACTATACGTAGCCAGCAATCCAACACTGCCGATAGCGTAGTCAAGGACATGTGATATGCTGGTGCCCTACGTAGCTAAATATTACGAAGCAGGAAGGCAAGGAGGTAGAGGATCAGTAACTAATCTTCCTTACTAATTTCAATCTGAAGTTGAAGTTGCGCTAAGCTTTGATCCCAATACCAGCAAGACACCACAAACTGAAGTATTCATCCCAACCCACTTAGGTATTTTCACTGCTGACCTAGAACTTTCCTCAGCACCATTCATGGGGCAGAATGTTTAAATTCACTTGAGCCATCACTGCTCTCAATACAACGAAATTTTATAGTACGTTTCCACATTTCGCCACTCAAGTGACCAATTACGACAGTGGGAACTATGGGTTTACATAAGCTATCAGTATGTATACTTCCAATACTAAAGTTGGTTGATTTCGCGAGGGGACAAAACAGCGAAGTCGTCAGTCCCACCGGATTAGGTAAGGACGGGGGAGATGTCAGCCGTGCCCTTTCAAAGAAATCATCCCGGAATTTGCCTGAAGAGATTTAGAGAAATCACAGAAAACTTAAATCTGAATGGTCGGATAGATATTGAGAAGGCGTATGACAGTATCTACAGGGACAAGCTCTGGGATGTGCTGAACGCAAAAGGGATAGATGAAGAGATAACACGAAAAGTCAGAAAAATGTATGAGGGAAGTGAGTTGTGTGAAAGTGGGGAGGGAACGTACTGCATGGTTCAAGCTGGAAAATGGGCTGCGACAGGGAAGTGAACTTTCGCCTTTACTGTTTATTATTGTTATGGATGAAATCCTACAGCAAGTATCAGATGCAATTGGAGATCATAAAATGAAAGCAGTGCTTTTTGCCGATGACCTGATGTTATGGGGAAATTGCGAGAAGGAGGTGCAAGAGCAGTTAGATGTATGGGAGGCAATGGCAGCACAATATGGAATGCATTTCTCTGCAAAGAAAAGTGAAATAATTGTCACAACAAGGAAGAAGAATAGGCCAAATGTGGATATAACTTGTGGAGGGGAAAAACTACAAGTGGTAGAGAACTTCAAGTACCTGGGAAGCATGATTGAAAGTAAGGGGGGAAACGCAATGGAAATAAGTGAAAGGTGCAGAAAAGCAGGGCAGTTCTTCAAATGCATTAGGGGGCTTATTTGGAGCAAGGAGGTGCCACAGAAATCCAAGGGAATTATATACCGAACCTACTTTGTCCCCATATTGGCATACGGAAGTGAGACATGGGTAATGCACAAAAGCGACAAAAGTAGAATACAAGCTAGTGAAATGAAGTTCCAGAGGAGCAGGTTGAGTGTAACAAGACGAGAGATTGCGAAATGTGTATGTGAGGGAAAGACTAAAGGAGGAACCAGTACAGGACAGGATAGAAAAATCAAGACTGCAGTGGTATGGACACATGAAGAGAATGGATGAGGGAAGAATTCCAAAGAGGATGTTTGATCTGCAACTGGAGGGGAAGAGGCCCAGGGGAAGACCAAGAGACAGATGGGTGAAGGGAGTGAAGGAATGTGTGACGAGAAGAGGAGAGAACTGGACGAAGGTGGAAGAGGGGGAATGGTGGAAAGACAGAACACGATGGAGAGGCTTGTGTTCCCGACAGACCCAGCCAGTGGCTGGAAACTGTCCAAGATGATGGTCGGACGCGGGTTTGAACCGTCGTCCTCCCGAACGACATGTATGGTAGTACGACAAACAACCTCACCAGTGACGACTTCGCACTCCAAGTGCCGTACCAAATGATTGCTGCGTTTGCTGACGTTTGTTGATCTGAGTGACAAAATCAGGGTAATTACCACCTAGAGCTTATTACCAAATTGGGATAGGTCTTCGGCAGCAAAGCAGGCTGACTGCTATGAAGCAACTAAAGGGAAAATCTGTGAGGACTCATCCTTCCCTTTTCGATTGAAGGAATTTTAACACTTATGACGAAAGTCATGGGACACCTTAATATGGTGTCGGATGTCCTTTTTCCCAGCTTACTGCATGAACTCTACGTGGCATGGATTCATAAGTTGTTGAAACTCCCTTTCAAAAATGTTGACCCATGCTGCCTCTATAATTATCCACAATAGCGAAAGTGTGTGCAACAATTTGTGCTTTAACTGACCTCTTATGTCCCATAAATGTTCGATGGGATTCGTATCGAGCGATCTGAGTGGCCAAGTCATTTGCTGCAATTGTTCAGAATGTTCAACCCACCCGACAATAATTGTGACCCAGTGACACGGCGCATTGTCGCAAATTCCATCGTTGTTCGGGAACAAATGCAAATTGTCTCCAGACAGTCTAATGTAACTGTTCCCAGTCAGTCGGTTCAGATGGACCAGAGAAACAAGTCAATTCTATGCAGAAACAGCACCACCATTACGGAGCCACCACCAGCTTGGATACATGGTTTCATGGGGTCTGCGCCACACCAACCCCACCATAAGCTCTTACCAACTGAAGTCTGTTCATCTGACCAGGCTATAGTTTTCCAGTCGTCTACAGTTCGAGCCACGAACATAGGAAAGGATATGTCATGCTGTCAAAGGCACTCGCGTCGGTCTTGTGCTGCCGTAGCTCATTAACTCCTAATTTCGCCGCACTGTCCTAACGGATACTTTCATCGTACATCCACATTGATTTCTGCTGTCATTTCAAGTAGTGTTGCTTGTCTGTTAGCACTGACAACTACACAAACGCCGCCGCTCTCGTTGCCCGTGCCGTGGGGGTAGCGCCACAAATTTGTTATTCTCGGTACACTTGACAGTAGACAACGGAATATTGAATTCCTAACGAATTCCAAAATGGAATGTCTAATGTGTCTAGCGGCAACTACTATTCCGCGTTCAAAGTTTTAATTGGTGTTTGGCCGTAATCACGTCGGAAACCTGATTACAGACGATAGCTCCGGCAATGGACTACCCTTCTACACCTTGTCTACACTACACTACCGCCGTCTACGTGCATATCACTGTCCCATGACTCATCTCAACCTTCACTCCCACGAGAAGGAACGCTACCTGTAAAACTCAGCTATCATGAACGATTTCCATTCGTATGCTTTAATCCTTATTCGCCGATTATGCTGGTAATTACTACCTAGTTGTCACTTTCCCTGCCCTAGATTTGAGAAATTTAAGAGGGACACTTAGCCAGAATCTTACAAAAATATTTGAGTCCAAGCACGAATTATATCCATGATAAACTTTCGTTTATTAATATCGCTAACATGGAACGTGAATTCGACAAGTTTGCGTTTAGTTTTCCGTCACCAAAGTCCCATGCTTTTGACGATACCATTGCAACGTACCTATTAAGAGCAACTCCCCGCTGCTTGCTGACGTAGCCCGAGAAACGTTAAGCAGCCTTGCCAGTGTTGTGACGTTAACACGATCCCCTGTCCCAATGCAAAGCTGAATCAGACAAAGCTATCTTACCATGTTGTCAAACATAGAAAAATGTTAAGTTCCTACAAAAATACTTTACCAACAAGTTAGACTGTCAGAGCTGAGAGGACAAGCCTCACCCATTAACCAGGGGAGAATGCAACAATTAACCAATTTTTCAAAAGAGATGACAGTATACAAAACATTACCCTGTTGCGTGTAGATTTCAAAATTAAAAATTTTCTACAGAAATACATAATTCCTGGACGTTAACAAAACTGGATGAAATGGCGTCTAAACGAAGGTGACTTATGAATTCGACTGCAACGAACAGCCGTAGCTGCCACCGACAGATCACGTATTAAGGAATACAAAGATGCTGAAACGGGAGCCGGATTTCATTTTCTCATTGTGTAACTTGATAGAGTGATGCAAACGTACGAAGGGCCGAAGATAACCGAGGAATAACACGGTAAGATGCCGCAGTCCAGCCTCCTGTTGCTGCCTCCTACGTATCCGTTTCTTTACTTTTCTGTACACATGATCAGTTTTAAGGCATTGAGTTTTTCTAAGCCCCAATACACAGCAGTATTTTGGAGCGAAACTGACCCTGAACCGAATCTTAGCAGCAATTTGGACTTCTGCTTGAGACTGCCAAGTCCTGTGGCTTCGGTAAAATGTAACAAAGGC
Source organism: Schistocerca piceifrons (assembly GCF_021461385.2). NCBI lineage: Eukaryota > Metazoa > Arthropoda > Insecta > Orthoptera > Acrididae > Schistocerca > Schistocerca piceifrons. Next base: position 441,429,670 of record NC_060139.1, on the reverse strand, counting down.
TGTCACTAGTTCAGACTGACAGATCTGAATGCTTTCACTTAAATTTAGGAATCAACTATTACCCAGCACCTGTGAAATTCTAGTATGTAAGCCTTCGCCGTGTTCAACAAGTTGAGCGTATTGCTACTTCAGAAATACAGGTAAGACGGGATGTTTTGTTCCCTGAAGCCTGTTACAGTTAAATTCTGGTCATGCTTTGCAGGTAATTTGTATTCTGAATATACATACGTAACAGTGTCAAAGTTGACACCTGACATAGAAAATAGAGTGTCAGATGTCAACATGTTAGCTTCGAATTTCATCTATTTCAGTAAATGTTATTTCTTCGGGGAAAGCACTGTACACCTAAGACGCTTGCATCTGGGAACACTACCCAGGTGGACTGAGTAATCTTGTGATGCACCTCCTGGTGAGGGTGTTTCTTCCTTCTCGGTGACGCAGCCCGAGGGACGGAAGGCCGGACTGCCGGTGACCGGACCACGACACGACCCCCGGCAGCGCCGCCACCGCTCCAGGGGACCTGCGCTGCGGTCAGCCGACACGCGCTGCCTCATTACGTCGTCCGGAGGAGGAAGTCAATAGATCGTAACCTATCACACCCACTCAACTAATCCAGTAAAGACCGTCTCGATAAGGTAGAAATTAAATAGAGTCTATCAAAAGAAAAATTAAATTATACGTCACACTATTTCGATGAAATCACGTGGCTCCAAACCCGTCAACCATAATACACCTCTGTGGGGAAGGTAACGGTGCCTTGCTACGGGAAAGGTCAACCTCCATTCTTCGAAAGAAAAGCTGAAGAATCAATTCCAGTAAGATCAACTCTTCCACGTCTTGCCTTCAATAATTCAACTATCCGACATTTCTCGACAGCAACTGACCTATCCGACAAAGTACCTATCTTTGATAAAAATACGACCTCCAAGGCCATGCTACTCCAGTCCACATGGTCACTATTTGAGAAGCAAGAGAAAGAAACAGGAACTTACTTGAAACTTCCTGGCAGATTAAAACTGTGCCGGACCGAGACCAACTCGAACTTTGCCTTTCGCGGGCAAGTGCTCTACATCTGAGCTACCCAAGCACGACACACGCCCCGTCCTCAAAGCTTCACTTCTGCCAGTACCTCGTCTCCTACCTTCCGAACTTTACAGAAGCTCTCCTGCTGACCTTGCAGAACTAGCACTCCTGAAAGAAGGGATATTGCGGAGACATGGCTTAGCCACAGTCTGGGGGATGTTTCCAGAATGAGATTTCACTCTGCAGCGGAGTGTGCGCTGATATGAAGCTTCCTGGCAGATTAAAACTATGTGCCGGGCGAAGATGGTGAAATGGTAGAAAGTCAAAGGTCCACAGTCTTCGTCCGGCACACAGTTCTAATCTTCTAGGAAGTTTCATATCAGCGCACACTCCGCTGCAGAGTGAAAATCTCATTCAGGAACCTATTTGGTAGGTAGCAATTTATTCTGATTTGTCTTCAGCTTGTGCCGACAAAAACCACTCATTCAATATACTGTAGGTAGTACAGTTTAACACGCCTAAGCGACTACTCCAAAGGAAGTTGGAAGCCATCATACACGTATGAACATTTACTAGTTGCCAATGATTTTAGGTTACACTTCAGAATTAGCAACGACCTTAATTGAGAACCCAACGACGCAGGTGTCACTGGCCGAATAAAACCGAATTTTGCATAAGCGAGACCACCTATAAGCTGGGTTCTTTCAGTACCTAAACGATCTCAGTTTGAGCAATCTACGTAGTAGTGCAGTCAAAATCATTTTGTTACTAGCAGAAAAATTGTGTGTTTGGCCGTTCAGCAACACCCTATACGGTATTGTGATTCCACAAGGTATACTGAAATTTGCAGTTATTTCTTAATTTATGGCGCACTTTCAGCATTGAGTTCCTACTGCTTTACAAAATTTCACGATCTGACAGTCACCTGGAAGTCAAAACTTTGGCACCATTTCACAGGAACAAGTTATTTCTCTGTTGACACGAAACATCCTAACCTTCCTTAATTTAACTCCAGTTATCTTAGCTCCGTGTAGCTATGTAGTCCGAGGAACGTTAAGAGGCATTACCGGTGGTCAGACGAACACACGACCCCCCTAGTGATGCCTCTTCACGGTCCAGGGGCCATAATGAACAATCCGTCGAGGATCACTGCAACACGAGAGGTTAACGATCACCGAGTAATCCAAACCTACAAGAACAATCACTGCCGTAGTAATGCGAATCGCCACCTGTATGTAATAGTGGAAGGCGTGTAACTACATGCACTTGCTAGGAATGAAATTTGGAAACTTCCAGCGCACTGGTTGCTAGATCCAACTTTGGTATGTAAGGAACAGGAGAAAACGAAGGAATATTTTCTCAACTGTTACCAGCACTGTTTCAAAATTTCTCTTTGCACCAATACGCCAACATCAGCTATTTACCTCGATATAGATCCATCAATAATTCGCGTTGAAATCCAGCTAACACTAAATCACAGTTTGGCTCTGGCGATATAGCTCGAGGAACAAAAAGCTGCATTACCAGCTGTCAGACGAAAACACGACCCCCGGTGATGCTGCTTCTCGATCCAGGGGTGATGAAAATTTAGTATCAGGAAGCAGAGCGTGATCTGGTCGTAAATCAATGAATCTAGAGGTACTGAATCTGTCAGTTCAAGTGCAAGACCAACATCCCAAAGGATAGCACTGGCAATCTGCGAAGTTCGTACTTCCAGATAAGTGACGTGCGATTAACTATAAGCAGGAATCTGACGGTGCACGGAATCCACTCATTCGCACACCACATACCACAACAATCACAGTTGTAACAATATTTTTCTTCATGCGTACCAATATTACTTGGTTAACTCAGTGTTAGCTTGAAACTTCAAGTCGATTTCGTCCTTAATATACAATAAGAACTTTAAATTAAAAATAGATTCGGTGGTTCAACATTTAAGCCGAGGAATATGGCGCTCATCCTATTGAAACAATCTGCAGCATGGCCCTGGGGCTAAATGCAAAGAGTTCAACCATGTATCTCATTGGTAGCGGGACAAGCGCAACATTGTAAAATTGGTGTAACTACCATCTACTTTACCTCTGTTCAAAGAATGATCTTTCCTTCCAATAGTTTACTAGTAGGAACTGCACAATTAATAAACTTGCTTCAGAGACACTTCTAGTTCAATGAGCACTAACCTAGTTAACTCTTCAAAAGCAGGGAAACCAAGACAGAAGTAGCTGTACTGCATTCTGCACAATGCCCCTACTGTTACCCACATGTGTAAACAGTGTTGTGCTGAGGTCTTTCCATCAGCTTATTCTAACGTGTGATATAGAAGTTACGTCAGTTATGTTACCTACTGTGTGTGGTTTTGTCTGATAACAGACGAGCAGATATTTCCACCGCCGACTTTACTGCATTATATTAAATATGTATCTTTAAATGTAAGTGTAACCCAGTTAATGTTTATACCTGGTATTTAAATTCAGTAAACTTCATGCAACTGCAGGGAGGTCGTTCAAATGATGCTGCATAATTTCTTACTGAAACATTGCAAATAGATCGCACCAAAATGAACAGAAGGGACACCGAAGAAACAGTGGCTACCATCCGCGAACTGAGTGAACTTTTACTATGAAATTAATCTTTACGGGATAGTGATCCTCAAATCTGAGTTGCAGCCGACGGTATTTTATTTTCCAAGTATAGGAAACGCAACATACATGATGCTACACATCTGCCAAATATTTGTACAAATTTTGACAGTGATTATTGCATCTTATGCGACAAGATTTATGAAATGCCAGAGTTGTTGCAAGGTGGCAAGTTAAAGCAGACTAAGATAAAATCAGCGACATTCCTAGTTACAGCTTTTGTGATTTATAATGTTCCAACTGAAACACTTCTGAAAATGTTACAGCATTTGCCGAAGAATGGAATACATGCAGTCTATTACCGCATCGCAATATCCGTTAGAGTACTTGCTACGTCAGTTGACGTTCAACCACATCCACCGTCCGAAAATAGCTCACGGAAAGTACTGTCTAAAACTACAGCAAACCAAAGTCACTAGAAAGTTTCTACGATCAGTTCTAAATATCTCATTTCCCTTAAGCCTTCTAAGCTTGCCAGCACTAACGAATCTTAGAACAATGGTGCGCTTAGATCCCCCTGAGAATCAGCAGGCTGAAATCGTGAATCGGAACAACGTGTGATTAAGCAGTACCATAGCCTATGACGCGAGAGTCTTGCGGAACATGAAGGGCAGATAAAATGTGACACCAAAATCATTTCCAGAATTATTCAGTTACAAACGGAAACAGCAGCGAATGCCAGTTGCTAAGAAGTCGCTAGATGCAATCTACGATGCAGTACTATTAAAAACTGTGAGAAGGGGATAGTACACGGATGTGACCTAAAGCAAGGTTTTTTCAGTTGAAGCACTGGCCACCAGCACGACCGAAGAAAGCTTTTAAGTGCCGCCAGCTGTGAAGGATATGTTCCCGATTTTAGCGTCAGTGCACGACGAGTCCTTGGCTCAAGGTTTGCCGATCGATAAAGATCATTGCTAAGCCGTTCAACGCCATTTGTGTTAAGCAACCAAAAGGAAAACTCAGATTCAGAGCGACAATGGGAATACAGAAGCTTCCGATTCCACCCGTCTGCTTTCACCCATAACGTCGCAAATATGGCGGAAATGACCATTCCCAACGTCTCCACTAAGGGGCCTATGACGTCATTACATAAACAACACACATAAAACCAAGACATCTCTGAAAGTACAATCAAACTAACGGGACCAGCGCGGGATATGGGGGTTTTGGGTGGAGACAATAAATATGAACACATACAGATACACCACGATCCCAAACCACACAAGACGACATAAAAACACAAAATTACCAAGTTCCGCTACACTTACAATATCGACAGGAATCTGTCACTTCACCTACATAGCTCAACCGCAATTGCAGATACCACAAAATCTATTCCAAAAAGTATAATCACACCACAACTATCGATACCACAAAACCAACACCTAAAACAAAAGTTGAATCTGACACTTCCCTTGACCTATATAGGTCAACAGCAGCTCACAATACCAAAACACATAGCTACGATGACAAATTGCATTCTGTCACTTCCCATGACGTATGCAGCTCAAATACAACTGACGTTACCAAAAAACTTGAGATCTAGTACTTTTCCCTAAGGTACACAAATCAACCCCAAGTGCCGGTACCAAAACCACCAACACGCAATAAATAACAGACCCAAAACACCTCAAAAACCGCAGCGATCATCTTAACATGCAAACAATAGAACCAAACAAACTTACCATAAATAGTTCCGAAGCTAAACTAACCCCTAACTTGCATTTCTGCTTGCGTAAGCCGCGTTTCACTATCGCCGCCACAAGCTCAAAAAGTTGCAGAAACTTAATGACTGACATGTCGTCCCCCGTTTCAGCCCGCAGACGAGCTCTATTAAACTTTGAAGTCATATCCGTACCTAACAAAAGCAACGAATTAAATTAAACGACTTACCACGCGACAAACAGCAAACCATTCACATCAAACGAAACCGTAATAACACAAACAATGGAAACAATTCTCAACTCACTGAAACTAATTTCCGTTCATCTTAAACAGTGACGACCGATAAATACACACTTCAAGCACGGACACCCAAATGAATCCAATACACCAGAGACACCACCAAACAAGACATCGGCGCGTTTCGTCACAGGGTTATTTGGTAACCGTGATAGCGTTACGGAGATGTTTAGCAAACTCAAGTGGCAGACTCTGCAAGAGAGGCGCTCTGCATCGCGGTGTAGCTTGCTCGCCAGGTTTCGAGAGGGTGCGTTTCTGGATGAGGTATCGAATATATTGCTTCCCCTACTTATACCTCCCGAGGAGATCACGAATGTAAAATTAGAGAAATTCGAGTGCGCACGGAGGCTTTCCGGCAGTCGTTCTTCCCGCGAACCATACGCGACCGGAATAGAAAAGGGAGGTAATGACAGTGGCATGTAAAGTACCCTCCGCCACACACCGTTGGGTGGCTTGCGGAGTATAAATGTAGATGTAGAAACTAAACGCCGTGCCGTCATGACGCCACGCACAACACCCTTACGTCACGGGTCAAAACCGACGGGTGGGATCGGACGCCTCCGTTGACCCCTAAAATGTATCCCAAAGAGGTTCCAGAAGTTATGGAAACTGGAAAAGCCTTAATTGCGCGGAACTATTATGAAGGGGGTCACATTTATGTAGACAGCTGACAAACGTTTTTGTGGACTTCATGTAAAAATAACTGATTCTGCAAAAGAAATTAGGTGTCGCTATCCTTATTTGGACGCACGCCAAGTCTATACGGTGAATAGAACGTAGGGCTGACGCAAAAGCACCGACATATGTAGGGTTGCAGCTTGTAATAAAAAGTCAAGAAAGCATTGATATTACTCAAATACTAAGCAGAAGTGTATCAGTATTTCTGAGAAATACAGCCCATTCCAGCGTCAAAATGTTACAATTCAAGTAGCTCGTACAGAGAATGCGGCATACGTTATCCGAACGCCAACAAGTGATCACATCTCATGTCTGAAATACCGATCTTTATGCAAAACAGTTCTACGTTACGGGGTACTGTAGCATTCGACTCCCGCCTACTAAGCAATCAGGAACGTGCATAGGTTCCTTTTTACTGACAAATGTATGGGACTTTTCAGTAATGGAAATGATTGAATGAGCTATAAAATCGCTCGGAACAAGAATATTTTATCAGTTGCTTCACTGGGGTACCGGTATATTGACTTACAATAAATGACCAGCTCTTATTTCCACAGAAGCATCCAGTATACAAATAAAATTTATTTTAGCACCGGGGAGAGCTGATAATACTTCATTAAAGCGACCACAAAAATTAACCTCGAAGTATCTACCACTAAGTTTTTCAGCGAAACTTTCAATTATACACAAATATTCTGCAGTGCCAAAGGTAAGACTGGCCAGAATCAAACTTCACTAGCGATGTGCTTACATCCATGGTTAATATTTACAGAACGCCCTTCAACAAGCGGAAACTAAACGCAATGCCCAGACAATGCACTAACTTAACGCCTCACATACCTAGAAGTAGCATAATAAACCTCGACAGAGGTTAGACCAAGTACACAGAAGCCACCACTCCATTAATCAAATTTAACTACCTCTGTTAGCAGTTTCCTTAGGCTGCATTCAGTTCATTCGACAATATTCAAATTACATAAAAGCTCTAATGCGTTATAACGTCTAGCCACCTCACACGCTCAAGCTTAAGACTTCATAACTACAAAATTATTAAATTTCGTTGTCCAGAAGACAGCATCTGCAGAAATTATAAGATGAAATCTACAGCAATATTTATAGAAGCTGTGGAACCATTTTCTCCCTGCAGGAGAGCACAAACTAGAGACCCTACGCCATCAGCCCAGTTCGAAATTTGCCGGAGCACCGACGGCGCCAGTGGGCAGTTTAAGATACGCGAGTAATGAGAACTATTACGCGTAAAAATAGCAACCCGCTACTGCACCTACAGGTACATCCCATCCGAAATGCTCAATACTAAATCTTTGTAAGAAATGGTTATGAACTACCACACATCAATCTGGGAGTGACTATATTCCATGGCCACTAACTTTAGAAAACCTGAATAGTAAATGAAAAAGACCGTACCACATAAATTGAGCTACGACCAAGGACTATTCGATGTTTTAATATTTGTCCCTCTTGGTCCTCACTGTAATGAAATGGGAAAATACGGTAAAAATTACTTCCTCGCGCAGAATCATTTACCGTTAATGTTAACCGATATACGCTACGTGACAGTACCTTACAGATGTCTTAATATTAAACACACTTTTCTATCTCAGTTTCGAGCTACAGATCCTGCTAGCCATATGCATACGTATGCCAGTGACGCCACTCTTTAAATCCACAGTGATTTAGGGAGACAGTTGCCTGGGGAATATGCTCAACTGCATTAAGCACTGCACGAAAGCGCTTGCGAGCTGCGGTACTTACGATGTTCTCTGAGTCTCTGACTGCGCCCAATCCGCTCGCCCTGGCCAGCCCATCCTGCAGCGACGATGTGGTCTCTAGAACTAACGCGGCCTCATCCCTCCAAGGACCACGAGATACAGCAGCAGATGGCGCCACGATGACACCCCTGCGCGGACAGCCAATAGCGTCGCGGCATCCAAAGGATTGCCACACTACGTGCTACCCCTTCCAAGGTCACATTGAGGGGCGCAACCAACAGACATCCCCACTCCACCCCTTGTGCAACCAATAGATCATGGCGACAGAATGTACGTCTGACCATGCAAACCTCCATTCCAGCAGAGATGATATCACCACAAATACAGAATGGCCAACGTGTGTAACTAAATATTTTTGCGCGTCTGATGCGAATAATAATATTCCTTAAAATTTGTTAGAACTGCCAATATTTTAATTCCCTAGACATATGGAAAAATAAAATGACACACTTAATTAGTCTACAACAATACTCTTAATGGCAATGTAAAGAGCGTGGCAGGGACAATATTTTACCGTGCACACTTAAATTTCTTTTCCTTCCACTCATACCTAGAAGTGGAAAGAATAACATCATGTACTATAGCACATATTATTAGTATTTTCTTTTATAGTCATGTGCTGCACGTGTACGATATGTAGCCGATTGTAGAATATTTGTACAATCCGCTCAGAAAATCTGTTTTTGAAATCAACGAAGTACGTTTCTGCGACATGTTAGACATTTTTCTTCGAGTGTCTAGGATTTACGGTTTCGCAATATTTTTGCTAACGCCAGTCAAACAAATCTCTGCCCATACTGAGTTCTTGACACTTCTGTCTGGTACTGCTGTACCACTTACAAGAAACCTCTTCCATAGATGAACTGCACTTTCGCAGAATCCTACCAATGAAATGAACCCAAAAGAGTGCAATTTATCACTGCGCTTCTCGTAGTGATTACATATCTACGTAACGCGTTAGCAAATAACTAAGGATGTAGGGCGCAAGTATTACTCTGAGTTTGAAGTTGGAGAGATTAGGAAGGAGAGAAAATCGTGGGTTGGCCGCATTGAATCAGTCCAAAGACCTATGACCCAAGGTAAAATAAAAATAAAAAAGTCTCCATCACAAGCCCAAAAAGTTGCAGAAACGTAATGACGGACAACATGTCGCCCCCTATTTCATTCAGTGGCTTGCGATCCCAAAGTAATCTTACGCTGTAACAGAAACTTTACAACTTTATATTTTGCGGTGGGCAGTCGCTATGTAATTGTTTTGCTGAACAATGGTTGTAGTTATTTCCCTAAGCTGGCTTTTAGAATTATAGTGAATTTGAATCAAGCTTATAATTCTAAAATTGTTGTACACTACGTAATTGCGCAATGTTAATACAATCGCGCGCCAGTGCAATCCTACGGACATGATCTTCCGCTAATAATCGTCGAGAGTGAGAAAAACACTTGTTTGATCACCAAGATCACCGGATTTGACTCTATTAGATTTTTGTTGTAGGGCTAGACGAAATGTTTTGTTTACAAAATTTTGCCACAGTCGGTGGAAGACAAGACCTGGTCGCACGGGCAAGATGTGCGGGAGAAACGCTTCTTCGCACAGGCGGTTTTGACCGATTGCGTCACATCTCTAGAAGTGTGTAATGAGAATTTTGTAACACTGAATACAGGGCTGCAACACTGCAGCAGTGATGTGGGAAGCAGTTACGAATATAACACTATTAAAAACTAAGAAGCACAGTCCACATTTAGAAGATAATCGGGAAATAACAATATTTTCTAGTTTTGTCTCGTACATCTCAGATCTGCACAGAATCTCAGTCCGTTGCACACACTAGCTCTTAGTGTAAAGTTGTGTACGGAAACGTTTAAGAGGGGTATCCTTTGTTCACATGATGTATGATTCACAAGTGGAGTCAGACATGTGATGGAACCTACGCAAATTCTTCATGCGCGTTCGTTTTTGTGCCGTGAAGATGAAACTGAAGTAGTAACAGCCCGCTCAAAGGTATGTAAGCAAACATGCTCCCATACTCCTTCCGTAAATTCGAAAGAAACCACAGTACAAATGTTATACAAAATACTATACCAATTCTACCCCAAATCCTTTGCGTCATACTCTTCTTAGTTATTTGCAGTCCCCAAATACAGAAGTTCCTGTCATGTTCTCATATCATCTAATACTGAAGTATAATGTGAATTTTACTCAAGGATGTAGGGACATGGAGTTACATCCTTTAATTTACTACATTGTTTTAAATGGTACACTCTTTTCAGTTGAACATATATCCTTATACTGCTATACAATACTGTCCGTATCCATTCAATTGCCACAAATCTTTCATTTCTACGTAACTGGGTGAACAATGTATGTAACTTTTCAGTACTACAATTTGTTCTACGACGAGAAATTTCAACATAGTATGTTAGCAGAGCTTTTGTGTTAATTGATGTATTATTAAGCATCATCCGTCCTTGGGATTCTCTGCATCTTCTATTGTTCATAGGCCTACGCAATAAAATACAGCCATTTTGTGAGTGTCCAGAATATAATGTTGAATATGTTGCCTTTTGCGCATCCATTCGATCTCTCCCATTAACGCACGTCATCTATATATTCTCATCTGCGGCAACGGGAAGCTGTCCGTCCGTTACGGTACATTTTCACCTTATTTCGCAAGCTCTGCTCGAGAGCAGGGCCTCATTACCACAGCGAACGGAGAACGCAGGCATGTTCCTATTGTAAGACTGTATTTGTACCCTTCAGAGGCTGGACACTGCGTAGCCACCGGTATTTCTAACATATTCCCAAACTTGACCCGCAGCGGGGAGGAGAGTGGTAAGACACTGGAATCGCATTCAAGAGGGCAGTCGAAATACCCATTCGTACATCCAAGATTTCAGTTTTCTGTGCTAATCCTAAGCTGCTTAAGGCAAATGCCGCGGCGATTTCTTTGAAAAAAGCCTCTCACGTTTTCCTTCCCGGTCCCTCTGTGTCATCTCTAATGACGTCATCGACGGGAAAGTAATCCGTAATCTGCCTCCTTCCTTAATTACTCAGCACTCAGGTAACAATCTCTCCACTCAAGTCATTGTTTTCAACGCATGAAGGATGTTCTCGTACATTCTGCTGCATTTATTACAATAAATAAGCTATGTCAGCAGTTTCAGAAATCTGATCTCGTCTTCAGAATCAGCACTGAAACAGAGAACCTCATATTCAATTTGAGTTGCGGAGCAATCACTCCAGAAATATTTCAGTTAATTAGAAGACCGCATCGTTTGCAGTTGTCCACAGTACCAGGGTTTATGGTAGGTAGTGACGCAAGCAGGTACCAGTTTTTACCCACATTCGGGAAAACGACGGTTCAGATCTCCGTCCAGCCATCCAGATTTAGATTTTGAGTGATTTCCTTATATCGATAAGAAAAATGCCTTGATGGTTGCTTTGAAAAAGGCGCGACCAGTTTCCTTCTCAATACCTTCCCTTGTGCTCTGCCTGTCATGACCTCGTTGTCGATAAACACTAATCTCCCTTTTCCTTCCAATTTTTATTCCACAGTCCAAAGCTTTTACTTCTTTTAATCCACAGCCGCAGTCATCTTTTCTTGTTATTTGAGCGAGTTTTAACTTGTGGCATGCCGATTACTCAAAACTACCATTTAAGGTGCCTGAAGATATGACCTAATGATTCCGAAGTCGACCGAAGAAAAAATATCGGAATAAATAACACAGACGAGAGAAAAATAAAATGTGAATATTAAATAAATTTATAGCTGACAACATGTTCTTTTTCCGTCACAGATAAAATCAACAAAAGACTTTCAATCTTCTTCCTCAAGTTTTGACCCAGAAGTGGCTCTCTGTCAAAACTTAGCGCGATCTTTTGCTTGATCAGGGTGGAGGCTTGCTATCTTCAGTCTAAGTAAAGGCTATGTAGGTAGGGTTGCCCCGCTGTCCTGATAGGTCGTTTACCGCCGTCTTTCAACGAAAACCCGCATTTTCCTATTGTATCGCGGTGTGCTCGAAATACGTGTCTATATCACTGTAAACGGCATTCGTTCAGCTTATCAAGTAGACATACCACTCCGCACAGCCCGAGTATTTCGTCATTCGTCACATGAAATTAAACTCTCTTGCCAAATCACCGTGGAAGTATTTTGGTTTCCATTACAGCAATTTTTGCTCTCCCTCTTTTGTTGCGGTCCAACATTCTGCTCCGAACGGAGAGAACTGCAGAGCGGTATAGTTCGACTTGTCAGAAATTACCATTCATTGTTTCCCATTTAATCCACGCCGTTTGTGATTTCAGGAACGAGTGATCCTTCAGTAGTAATGATTGAGAGAAGGTACTTGAAAGTGATTGTCTTTGGCAGATCTACACGTATACATCGATCTTGATTGTGTCATTATTTGCATCTCTTGACAGGTATTAGGTTTTCTTTATATTAGGGTGCCGACCGGAGAGTTCAGTGCGGTTCTCCCATGCTTGGATCTATGTTTGAAGTTTGTTCTTGTCTTCAGTAGCCGGTAGATCATAAGCTATATAGCAGGATCCAAGGTGCTAATTTCTGAAGACCTCTGGTGACCGTCTCCGTCAAGATACACAGAAGAAGAGAAAGAGCAACTCCCTGACAGACATCTAAACGAGCAGGAAAGTCACTTGAGACCCCCTAGCAGCAGAAAGTACCGTGGTAGAACAGACGGACACATTCAGTTAGTTCTTCAGATACTTCGTGGTTTCAGTGTGGGCAACAGAATCTCAAAAATTGTTCTGCATTTGTTTTTGACGTTTAATAAATCACAGTTACCGCTAAAAGAAACTGAACAGTAATGAAAAACTACTATCGACAATGCACACAAACAGAAAGCACGCCATTCACACCGTGTAGTTTACTTTTTTTAGCTCTATGACGTTTGTCAGCACATGTGAGGTTTTATTTAGTTGTATCAACAAGATTCTATCGAAAAATCTTGTCTTTATTACTGCTCTTTTTCTTAAAAATGTGCTAATGAATATGTTTCTTTAAAGCTTCTCAGTAATCAAAATTTAAAGTACAATGAGACATCTAGGTTGCAGTAGTTACTGGGAGGTGAAGAAGCTTGCACAGGATAGAGTAGCATGGAGAGCTGCATCAAACCAGTCTCAGGACTGAAGACCACAACAACAACAACAACAATGAGACATCATTGTCAAACGCTGCATTTTTCCCTCGTACTGCTGGAACACAATAGTCATCATTGTCAAACGCTGCATTTTTCCCTCGTGCTGCTGGAACACAATAGTATAGAATATATGTTGTTTCATTTCCTTATTCGACTCAGTTGACATTGGAAAAGTTCGCTGTTTTCTATCCGCGGGTAAACATTAGAAATCATCGCAGTATCTAAATATACACATCAAAAAAAAGTTTTCATGATATACCACCATACAGCGAGACATTCAGAGGTGGTAGTCCAAATTGCTGTACACACCGATACCTCTAATACCCAGTAGCGCGTCCTATTTGCACTGATGCATGTCTGTATTTGTCATGACATATTATCCACAAGTTCATCAAGGCATTGGTCCAGATTGTCCCACTCCTCAACGGCGATTCGGCGTAGATCCCCCAGAGTGGTTCGTGAGTCACGTCGTCCATAAACAGCCCTTTTCAATCTATCTCAGTGCTGGCGATGTGTACACACCTCAGAGCCAATATCAGTTAAATTAAATAAATCAAATTACTATCAAATCCACCTTCATCAACAGTATTTCACCATCGAATCCGTTATAAACAAAAATCTGTTGTAACCCGAGTGATGTCGCTATCCTGAAGGAAGTCATTCAAAAGGTGTGTACGATGGGGGCGCGAATTGTCATCCATGAAGACGAATGCCTCGCCAATATGCTGCCCATATGGTTGCATTATCGGTCGGAGGATGGCATTCACGTATCGTACAGCCGTTACGGCGCTTTCCATGAGCACCCGCGGCGTACGTCGGCCCCACATAATGCCATCCCAAAACAGCAGGGAATCTCCACCTTGCTGCACTCGCTGGACCGTGTGTCTAAGGCATTCAGCCTGACCGCGTTGCCTCCAAACATGTCTCCGACGATTGTCTGGTTGAAGGCATATGCGACACTCATCGGTGAAGAGAACGTAATACCAGTCCTGAGCGGTCCATTCGTCATGTTGTTAGGCCCATCTGTACCGCGCTGCATGGTGTAATGGTTGCAAAGATGGACCTCCCGTGGACGTCGGGAGTGAAGTTGTGCATCATGCAGCCTATTGCGCACAGTTTGAGTCGTAACACGACCTCCTGTGGCTGCACAAAAAACATTATTCAACTTGGTGGCGTTGCTATCAGGGTTCCTCCGAGCCATAATCCGTAGGTAGCGGTCATCCGCTGCAGTAGTAGCCCTTGGGCGGCCTGAGTGAGGCATGTCATCGACAGTTCCTGTCTCTCTGTATCTCCTCCATGTCCGAACAGCATCGCTTTGGTTCACTCCGAGACGCTTGGACACTTCCTTTGTTGAGAGCCCTTCCTGGAACAAAGTTACAACGCGGACGCGATCTAACCGTGGTACTGACCATCTAGGCGTGGTTGGACTACAGACAACACGAGCGGTGTACGTCCTCCCTGGTGAAATGACTGGAACTGATCAGTTGTCGGACCCCCTCCGTTAATAGGCGCTGCTCATGCAGTGTTTTTTACATCTTTGGGCAGGTTTAGTGACATCTCTGATCGGTCAAAGGGACTGTGTCTGTGATACAATACCCGCCATCAACGTCTATCTTCAGGAATTCTGGAAACCGGGGTGGCACGAAACTTTTTTTGATGTATGTAGAATCACGTTTCTGCGTAGCCCCCTTGAACTCTCGGCATATTTTGGTCATATATTCCGATCCTCATCAAATAAAATACTGCATTGATTCTATTATTTCGTAGTCGGATACCTTGAAAACACCGAGGCAAAGATGACGGGGCGCACGTCTGCCCCGTATAGACAGGCGACCGCCGGTCTCAACAACAGGTGCCTGCTGCCTTGTGAGCTTCCCAGGCTGCCCGTATTTTAAAATCGTCTTTAAGTTTCCCAGTTCCTTTATTTTCATACTACCAAGTGTCTACTATATCGATACATTTGAAGCTTCCAAAAAATTGAAATTGTCAGTACGCAGAACGTTATGCACCGCAAAAACTACAGACATATGATGAAACGTCTTTCAATGATGGCTGTTATCTACAATTCACTTATTTTATAAATATTTGAAGTATAGATAACGAACTGTTGGTCCCGATCAGCTAATTTCATCTGACAACTAGACATGGCTAATGGTAGACATAACCCTTTCTCGGTCGGGCACACAGTTTTAATCTGCCAGGAAGTTTTAAACGAAGCTTGTTTTTCAATAGATACACTGCAGAAAACCGTGCACGTGGCAGAAGTAAAGCTGTGAGTAGCGGGCCTGAGTTGTGCTTCGGTAGCTCAAATGGTAGAGCACTAGCCCGCGAAAGGCAAAGGTCTCGAGTTCGAGTCTCGGTCGGGCACACAGTTTTAATCTGCCAGGAAGTTTCATATCAGCGCACACTCCGCTGCAGAGTGAAAATCTCGTTCTGGAATACATTATTTGTTGATCCTACTCTTGCAACAGCACTTAAAAACTATAGTTTTTATACAGGCTACCAGCTTTTAAATGGAAATTCGTCTATGGAATAGTAGCATTTGTCCAGGAATAATTATTTCAGGTTAGATGTAAAAATTGGTTTGCTAAGTGTCAGACGTTTCATGTTATTGGGCAAATAATAAAATTTTTTTACTGCTGCGTATTGAACTACATTCTGAGCTACAGAAAGTTTTAATCACGGGTAATACAGATCATTTTGACCTCCAGTGTATGAGTCGACCACACTATTTTTCCTGTTCTTTTCCAATTGTGAGGGATTATTTATCATTAATTTAATTAGCGAATATATGTATTGTGATGGTGCAGTTAACGCGTTGACGACGTACCTACACGACGAACGATGGTAACACAGCATATTATTTTGTGCAATTAAATGATGAATTACCTCAGAAAATTATTCCATGAGACATTATTAAATGGAAATATGCAAAGTATGTCAGGAGGTTTCCACGACAAGCAGTTATACAAAGAGCAAAAGTACCTGAACTTAATTGTTTTAGAAGCTCAGTAATTTGCTTCTTCCAGTCCAGGTTTTCATCGATCTGTACACTCAAAAACTTGCAGCATTCTGCTCTACTCTTGACTCCTATTCATGTGCTACATCAGTTATGCAAGACCTATCATAAACTTTTATAAGTCGGCAGGATGCGTTATTAGAGTGTGGAAAGAACTTTTAGAATAACTTAAGAATGTTGTCTGTGTTTTCACACTCTTTAATATGCATGTGCGGAAGGCAGTGGTTCTATGGTGTCAAAAGTGCATGGGCGTTGGGAGTGAAGTAGGGAACTAGAGTATGTACACAGTTTTCCAAGTTGATTATTATCTCGTTGCAGCAACGATGAAGATATATGATACATACTGGGGAAGTTGTTGGGAGACCATAAAAAGTGAGGGTTGAAAATTAATTTTCAGAGGACAGAATATCTTGGAGAGGAGGGAAAAAACTTGGGCATTGGCGAATATTAACTTAAGAGTTTAAGTGTCTAGGTTGTGACAGAGATATCCAGCAACAGATCAGGCAGGGAAAAGCGGGGTCCTAAAATTAAATCCTATACTTTGTTCCTCAAAAATGAGTTTAGAGATTAAAATGCTATTTCTGTTGTTTCCTGACAGTCAGGTTGACGATAAGCGATCTATGAATACTAATGGGATTATACAAATCCATAGTGGACTTTCGAAATGAACGACTTGATAAGAATATGTAGAATTTCCCGGCTTGACCGTATAAAAATAAGAAAATAAGCATTAAGGACCGAATAGATAGCTAGGATGGTTAGAGCATATCAAAAGAATGGAAGAAGACGGACAGCCAAAGAGAACACTTTCATGGCAACCTCCTGGAAGGAAAAGAAGTGGAGACCCACGGAAAGGGTGGTTGAGGGATATCCAAGAAGCGATGGAGAGAGGAGTCGAAGAGGCTGAGGAGGAACGGCGAGACCGAGGCGTGCGGCGACGGAGGTGCGGGGCGAGGCTACGGCTTATCACTATAAAATTTGGTAGTAGTATCGTAGAAATGAAGATGAGTTCCACGACGTTTCGCTCCCCAAAATACTGTAAACAGTTTCGACAAAAATAGAGTAATTAAAACGCAGCTCTTTTCTGATTTGAACAGCAAGTTGACTGATGACTTAAGTGAATGATCGTGATGCACGTATTGTTCATCCTGGCTTATGGGTCGCTACAGCTAACAGGTAAGTGATTCTGATTACAAATTAGAAATAGTGAACACGTCGAACACAAAGCTGCATTTCCTCTTTATCCGTTTTATACAGATACCAGGCTGTGCCATATCCCTCATCTTAATGCGATGTATTATCTTGTCCGGAATTCTAAATACACTATCTCAAAATGGGCGAGCTCTGTCTGAAATATTTTGTCAATGCCTCACGTTCATACTGGCGGCCTTCATAAAATAAACTTAGCTATACAATTATTAATACACGCTGTCTTGTGATATGGTTAAATGTTCTCATATGGAACTTGCTTTTGCCCGCAACCTCAGCCCCGCGGATCTCGAAGCCGCAGGAACCATGAAAGATCTTGAAACTTATTATCGGTGAGAAAAACGGATATAAAATTCTGAAGATGAAGTTGTCAAAAGGTCGCAGCAATAAGGAAGTGGTGTATTTGTAGGCACAGATACAGATATTTGAAGTATGAAATACCAGTAGACCTTGTTAGGGAAAAGCCTAGAGTTGTATTTAAAGAAATCACGAAAATAAAAAAAATAAAAATGGTTCAAATGGCTCTAAGCACTATGGGACTTAACATCTATGGTCATCAATTCCCTAGAACTTAGAACTACTTAAACCTAACTAACCTAAGGACATCACGCAACACCCAGTCATCACGAGGCGGAGAAAATCCCTGACCCCGCCGGGAATCGAACCCGTGAACACGGGACGAAAATAAAAAAATCTGTGCTTGCAAACACATCGATTCTTTAATGTTGTGCCCTTTTGATAGCTTCACCTTCTATTTTTTTTATATACGTTTTTCTCACCAATGACAGGCTTCACGATTTTTCAAAATGCATGCGAGTTCGGGATCTACGTGGACGAACTCGCGGGGAAAGACATTATTACTACTCGTCTAATTTATCAACGATAATAGTTAAGCCAGTTAAAGAATGAATCAAGGACGAAAGAAGTTAAACAAACGAAGGCGTTAATATGAAAACATGACAACTGTATCACTCTTGTTATATCGATAATACACTATGAAAACCTCTGAAGAAATGTATGAAAGTGATTTTTAATATCAACTCGACTAACTTATCAACGGTAATAGCAGCATCAACTCAACGAACTTATCAACGATAACAGTTACACCGATTTAAGAATGAATTCAAGAAAGTCCAAGGATAACGGGATTGAACTATTAGCATTATTATTATCATGATAAAACATTACGAAATACTACTTTTTATGGATTCTATCTTTTCTATCTTGTTTTATTTAGTTTGGATTTATAAAACTTCTGCTGTCCCGATTTTTCTCTACCAATATAATGAAATGATCCTTACGCAAAACTGTGTCGACCCATACAAAATTATTTGCCAATTTTACTCGTTTTCAGTGACAACTCACTCTTGACCAAAAAGTTGATTATGGCAGAAGTGTTTTCACAAAAGAATACCTAAAGGTTCCGATGACAGTTTCCCTGTATTTCCTATGGATTCCGATATCCCCGTATTGACCCTCTTAAAGAAAACACTCTGTGTGTATAGATAACTCGGCGTATCAAGATCCAACATTGCCGGATTTCAAGCTGGACCTCCAACTACACAACCGTGCAGAAGTTTTTGTGTGATGCGCTTACAAACATACGGACGGACAGACAGACAACCAAAGAAAAAAACAAAAATTCTAAAAATAATTGTTTTGGCCTATACAG
The DNA here is from genome assembly GCF_021461385.2 of Schistocerca piceifrons. Taxonomy (NCBI): domain Eukaryota; kingdom Metazoa; phylum Arthropoda; class Insecta; order Orthoptera; family Acrididae; genus Schistocerca; species Schistocerca piceifrons. The sequence goes on along the minus strand of NC_060139.1, from coordinate 441,410,518 downwards.
CTTTTATAAGACCCCTCACATTGAGTTTTCTTAAATACGAGGTGCATTCAAATTCTAAGGCCTCCGATTTTTTTTCTAATTAACTACTCACCCGAAATCGATTAAACTGGCGTTACTTCTCGACGTAATCGCCCTGCAGACGTACACATTTTTCACAACGATCACGCCATGATTCCATGGCAGCGGCGAAGGCTTCTTTAGGAGTCTGTTTTGACCACTGGAAAATCGCTGAGGCAATAGCAGCACGGCTGGTGAATGTGCTTCCACGGAGAGTGTCTTTCATTGTTGGAAAAAGCCAAAAGTCACTAGGAGCCAGGTCAGGTGAGTAGGGAGCATGAGGAATCACTTCAAAGTTGTTATCACAAAGAAACTGTTGCGTAACGTTAGCTCGATGTGCGGATGCGTTGTCTTGGTGAAACAGCACACGCACAGCCCTTCCCGGACGTTTTTGTTGCAGTGCAGGAAGGAATTTGTTCTTCAAAACATTTTCGTAGGATGCACCTGTTACCGTAGTGCCCTTTGGAACGCAGTGGGTAAGGATTACGCCCTCACTGTCCCAGAACATGGACACCATCATTTTTTCAGCACTGGCGGTTACCCGAAATTTTTTTGGTGGCGGTGAATCTGTGTGCTTCCATTGAGCTGACTGGCGCTTTGTTTCTGGATTGAAAAATGGCATCCACATCTCATCTATTGTCACAATCGACGAAAAGAAAGTCCCATCCATGCTGTCGTTGCGCGTCAACATTGCTTGGCAACATGCCACACGGGCAGCCATGTGGTCGTCCGTCAGCATTCGTGGCACCCACCTGGATGAGACTTTTCGCATTTTCAGGTCGTCATGCAGGATTGTGTGCACAGAACCCACAGAAATGCCAACTCTGGAGGCGATCTGTTCAACAGTCATTCGGCGATCCCCCAAAACAATTCTCTCCACTTTCTCGATCATGTCGTCAGACCGGCTTGTGCGAGCCCGAGGTTGTTTCGGTTTGTTGTCACACGATGTTCTGCCTTCATTAAATTGTCACACCCACGAACGCACTTTCGACACATCCATAACTCCATCACCACATGTCTCCTTCAACTGTCGATGAATTTCAATTGGTTTCACACCACGCAAATTCAGAAAACGAATGATTGCACGCTGTTCAAGTAAGGAAAACGTCGCCATTTCAAGTATTTAAAACAGTTCTCATTCTCGCCGCTGGCGGTAAAATTCCATCTGCCGTACGGTGTTGCCATCTTTTGGAAGTATTGACAATGAACGCGGCCTTATTTTAAAACAATGCGCATGTTTCTATCTCTTTTCAGTCCAGAGAAAAAAAATCGGAGGCCTTAGAACTTGAATGCACCTCGTATCTCCTATGAACAGACTTCGGGCAGTTACAACTTTATTATATGTTTAGATAGTTGTAATTTTTACTCTTCATTATAAATTACGATTTCTTACAAATGCTAAGATACCATTAAACGTCATAAGGCTTCATTTTCACCCTTGATAGAATTACAACGCCCATCCCCGTAGGCGTCTTTCGCTAATTCATGCTTAAACTGATCTTTCAAGTGATGCTAATGCTAACAGAAATGTCCGTGGCGATTTTTGTTTGTGGGCGTTGGACCTTGGTCCAAGGCATATTTCTCGGTCCAGCATTTTGTCTTCCAGTTCTGAAGGCATCATCATAGCCTACAACTCCGTAGAAAGCAGTTACAATCTCAAACAAGTTCAGCACGCCGAACTGTTCATACGCATCTACGCAACGGTCGGTTCGTGGCTTCATCAGACACGGAGTTGCGCCTACGTGTGTTGTGGAGCTTGTAGTGGAGAATGTTTGGCACTGTTTGTTTTATGTACTACCATCTGGGGAACCTGGCTTCGCTCAGGGAGTAGTAATCGAATTTTTCCACTCATGCAACAGAATCCTGGTGGTTACTGATTTTTTACGATTTACAAAATTGTTAGATGTTATCCACGTTTTTGGATTATGACGTGTTTGTGTTTGTTATACTCTATCATCGGGTCGTACTGGAATGCTTCATTTGTTAGGTTGTACTGTTTACTTGGCCTCGTCCGCACGTCGCATAGGTTGATATTTTCATGGCTGGCTGGAATTCGCAGTCTCTTATTATAAAATTATGTTGGAATTCTTGATTCTTCAGTACGTTCATTTCGTTGTTCTTCGCTTTCTCTGCTTCTCACGGTGCTCATTGTCGTTCGGGGAGAACTTAAACGTGCTTCGCGCTCTTCGTCTATTTAGTTTTTTTCGCTGTTTTTCCCCTCCGTTTTGCTTCAGAATTGGCAAGATCTAATCTTATACGTTTGGGAACTGTCTATAATATAAAACAGATCAACTTTTTAGTAACAAATAACTAAGCACAATTTTGCAAACTTTTCACACTTTATTTGCGATTTATGTTAAGTCACTGTATCACCTTGTCTACTCACACTTCACTGTTTGTTTTTATTCACAACTTTTTCGATTCCTCCCTTCGTCACTGATAAGAAACTGATGTTGGAGCCCAAGGCGGCTCATACTTTATACACTCCTACCAATGGCTAGTCTCACCAGTGGCGAGTTCCAGAACATACCATAAAGGCTTCGAATGGTCCACAGTGTTCTAAAACAATCCACAACGTTCGAGAGCGTTCTGAAATGTTCCTCAAAGATCTGGGATATTCCGAAATGTTCCCGAACATTCTGTAATCTTTACGAATGTTCTAGGCTATTACAGGACGAGAACATCCCAGACCATTGTGGATCGTTCCGGAACATTCTGGAATGTTGTGGAACACTCTCGAATTTCTGGAATGTTCTCGAATACTCTCGAATGTTCTGGAATGTTCTAGAAACTTCTAGAGGCGGAAACTTCCCAGCCCTTATATTTTCAAGAGCACGCCTTTGAGATAAAAACGGGAACCTTCTTTATGGATCGGGGATAGATGGCTACCACACCACACAACTCCCTTGATCATACCCGGACTAGTTTCTGAGTTTCAGCGGCATGCACGTTGTACACTCACAATTAAGGCCCGCAATTTGTCTGTTTTCAGACCTTCTTCTCTTCTGTTAAAGTATTATTGAGCTTTTGTATTCCTGTGACTTCTTAGTACATCTTAGCATAGGAATGATTGGATTCCATTGCAGTCATGAAGTGCAATGAAAAAATACTTCGTCGTAGATTGTAGACGGAATTCGCACAGGGCAGTTGTGGTACATTTCTATTAACACTTGTAGATATGTTGGAATAGGAACATGATGTCTGGTTTGGAAATAAGTCATTTGTCGTCAGAGAAGTGGACGAGAACCGCACGACCGTATCAGAACTAACAATGTCCTCCTGTCGATTCACGCGGCAAACAAGATGGCATTGTGATAAGAGGCGACTGACTCACATCACTGCCAATGGAGGAACAAAAGCAGACACATTTGAGACGAACGTCTACCTGAGTGTGGCGGATACACAGCATGAACCACCTACAACTCACGTTCCAAACGCTTCTGAAATGGAAGATGCTATTCGTGTGTTGTTTCCACAGAAATGAAGTGTACCGTGCACTCACAACTTCAGCTCACGTACAGGTTATATAATCTCTATAATATGCATTTATTTTAGAAATGTTTGAAGCTGGAGAAAATTAGAATGTCCATGGCGGTTTTCTCCTTAGGATTCTAGTACAAGTAGTCCGCGTGCAAGCGCAATTTGAAAACTGTAAATGCAGTTGTCTACTCCATGTGTCTGCACTGATTTTAGCGAAAAAGTGAATAACGACCTTCTGATTCTGAAGAAGAGATACTACATACTTTCAGGGGGTTTTAAAATGCTAATCACCGGCAACAACAAAAGCTTCCAGTCAGTCGCGTAAAGACTGATTCACACGTTACAGCATTTCATCAGAAAATTATTGCAGTCAACAGTAATACGTCCTTACACATTGTCTGGTGCAGTCGGAGACTCCTTGTAAGCAGTGTATTTTTATTTTTCCCAGAAGAAAAATCTAATGGGGTCAAATCTGGTGAACGGCCAGGCTAAGACATGGATATCTCCGTCCAAACCAACGGTTTGCAAACAGTCGCTGAATAAAAGCTGTCTCTACTTTGCGGTGGACTGCCGCCTTGCTGACAATACATGTTCCTCCTAGCCTGATGTGGATCATAGTGCGCATAGGGGCAGTTGTCCGCTCCATTCAACTCATAAGCTACGAGACTATGATATTCATATGTTCGTTTCCTTTAAAATGCAACGATTGTGACAGAGCATTGAAATACCTAAGTCGAAACAAGGTCCCCGAAGTAGACGACATTGCGTCATAGTTATTAGGACCCTTGGAAGAGCCACCCATGATAATACTATATCACCTGATGTTAAGGATTTATGAGACACATGGAATACTCGAAACTTCAAGAAAAATGTAGTAGTTACAATTCCGAAGAACACAAGTACTGACAGTTGTGAATATTACCGAACCATTACGTATATAAGTCATGCTTGCAAATTACTGACACAAATTATTTACATAATAATGGAATAATAATGGAATACAAACAGATGTCGAGGAAGATCATTTCGGCTCCAGAGAAACTTGGAGCACGCGAAGCAATGCTGTTCCTACGACTTATCTTAGAGGATAGGTTAAGGAAAAGCAAACCCAAGTTTATAAAATTTGATAGATTTTGAAAATGACGACTGGAATACACTCTTTGAAGTTCCGACGGTAGCAGGGATAAAAATACAGAGAGTAAAAGGCTATTTTCAGCTTGTATAGAAACCAGACTAGAGTTATAAGAGTCGAAGACGTGAAACGCAAGCAGGGGTCTAGCAAGTAGGTTCTAGCCTGTCCGCGATGTCATGCAATCTGTACACTGAACAAGCAGTAAAGGAAAACAAGGACAACTTTTGAGAGAGAATTAAAGTTCAGGGAGAAGAAATAAAAACTTTGAGGTATGCGATGAAATTGTAATTCAGGGGGAGGGGGGGGGGGGGGGAGAGCAAAAGACGTGGAAGACAGTAGAATGGAATGGGCAGTGATCTGAAAAGGGTTCATAAGACGAACGTCAAAAGTAAAACAAGGGCAATTGAATGTAGTCGAATTGAATCAGGAGATGGTGAAGAAATGAGATTAGGAAATGAGACACTACAGATGAATTTTGCTACTTGGGCAGCAGAATAACTTATGATGACCGAAGTAGAGAGGATGTAAAATGCAGAGTGGCAGCAACACCAAAATCATTTTTGAAAAAGAGTAAATTGTTAATATATATTATAGATTTAAGTGTTAGAAAGTCTTTTCTGAAGATATGTGTTTGGAATGTAACATGTTAATCGTGTTCATAAACAGTTCAGACAAGAGGAGAAGCTTTTGAAATGTGATGCTGCTGAAGAATATTGATTGGTAGATCGAGTAACTAATGCGGAAGAACCGAACCTAATCGGGTAAAAAGGCAACTTATGCACAATTTAATTTAAAGAAGGGATCGGTTGGTAGGACACATCCTGAGGCATGGAGGACTCGCCAGTTTGGTAATGGAGGGAGGTATGGTGGGTAAAAATTGTAGAGAGAGAGAACAGGGGATGAATACAGTAAACAGGCGTAAATGGTTGTATGTTGCAGAAGTTATGTGGAGATGTAGAGGTTTTCAGAGGATAGAGTAGCGTGGGGAGCTGCACCAAACCAGTCTTCGGCCTGAAGACCACAACAACAACAACAATAATCATTCCAGGATTATACGTAAGCTAAAAATGATACTATCTGGGAGAAATGTGTCTGTATTTTATTTTCCAGTCTGAAAATTGTAATAACACAGCTACGTTTGAATTTCACTATAAAATGTGTTTTGATTTTTGTTTTTGTACTTTTTACTTTTACACTCCAAGAGGAACAGTGCATTCCCCTTGGTGATATCTATTACAAAAACATTCAAAGCATAAAAATTTGGAGAACAACGACCAACGTGCGAAGAGACACATGACACAGCAACGTCTTTTAAATTATCATTAAAATAAGCAATTTAGTTAAATTTGCTAAATACCACGCCATCTGGCTATAATTTCGCGGCAAATCACCTGTATCGAATTATTTTTCAGGAAAGCGGGAGCTGCAGTTGATGATGGATCAAGGCGTATTTTGTTTGCACCGCTTCTACTTGTGATTTCTGTAACTGACTAACGTATTTTTTTCTGTATTACTTTTAATGAACGCATCGTTATGTAATTTCATCGGCAAATCGCCTAACGTGTAAGGAGGGATCGCTTTACTATCCCACGGGTTAATAATCTACAGTAACAGCTTTATTTTTACGTAATATTGCAAAACTTTGTCAAAAAATGATGATAGGTTTCCTTTGCGAGCTTGCCAAATTTTGTGGCTGTTGCGTACATTTTCATGCCATTTCCGTCTCGTTGGACTCGAGAACCAAATTCGCCACTGACTTCTTGGAGACGAAAATTGTGGGTAACAGTTTTCCGGAAAGTGTTAATCCGTTCTGGGCAGTATAAGAGTGTGTCAGGTGATTCAGTAAGGTTCTCGTATTTATGATGTGGTGCTTATATCACGTTTGATCCTTATACACCGCGCGAGAGGACTGATGAAGTGACGTCGAAACTTTGACCGTCACTTTCTCGGAAATTATGGAGTGCCGGTACCTAAACGAAAACTGTGTGAGAGAGCGACCTATGGAGGATTCCCATTGCGAGTGAAGAAATGCAATAGGTTTTTATCAGTGTTGTTGACAGTACCACAGATTTTTTTCCGGTTTGACGTGTACAATTGATATATATATATATATATATATATATATATATATATATATATATATATATATATATATATATATATGGTGTCTCAGCTATCTTGTCCACCCAAAATATCTCTGGAACAATAACAGCTATTGGAAAACGACTTTCACCGGTATCAATGTAGGGCTGGGGCCCATGAATGTACATGCGTTATATGACCCATTGTGCCTGTCGCGCAGGGCCTGGCTCTACCTAGTCAAGTGTGCAACGTAGTTCCCACTACTGCCACAGTTACCACTTCGCCTTGTTTATGATTTGCGACCCATGCAAACTCCTGTACTCCACCACCCTCCGAGCACCCCATTTGTTGTTGCTTTGGCGTGCAGTACACCGCTTGCCAGTGTAGTGGTGCATCAGAGTAATCTAGGGACGGCACGGAGGTAGTACACATTGTGAATAAACGTTGTGTTGTGGAACTTATACTGTACAGTATAATGTACACACATGAAGATATGGCAGAAATGCTGCTGATCTATGGAGAATGTACGTTGACGGGAAATACGTTATGAGATTGCTTGTTTGTTGATAGTACTGTCAGCGAACATCATGATTATTAAGTTAATATGTCTGTTTCTACCCTACTCTACATACCTGTACTGTACCCTGTTGCAGGTGGACGAAATGCTGTTCAGGTAGAACGACTGTGCAGAAGACGATTCCCTGGACAAGGCATCGCCTTCGCGCCGGATGTTTGGTCGTCTCACATCTCGTCTACGTGAAACGGGAAGCTTAAATCCAAGACCTCGACATCGTCCTAGAACATGCACAGATGAACGTGCTGAAGTTGCTGTGCTCGCTACCATAGCTGTGAATCCTCAAATCAGCACACGTCAAATTGAACGTGAAGTTGGTGTGTCGAAATCAAGTGCACAGCGTATTCTTAAACGTCATAAATTTCATCTTTACCATGTTCATTTACACCAGGATCTTCATGGAAATGACTTCCGCAATAGGGTAACATTTTGTCGGCGGGCTCAGCAAAAACTTCTGACTAATCCAAATTTTTTTGCAGATGTTCTCTTTACCGACGAGGCATCATTCTCCAACAAAGGAATTGTCAATATGAGGAATATGCATTATTGGTCCGCAGATAATCCAAAATGGCTCCGTCAGGTAGAGCATCAACGTCCGTGGAAAGTTAATGTTTGGTGTGGGATTATTGGAGATACCATTATCGGACTTTCTTTATAAATGGCATCCAAAATGGCAGACAATACTCCAGATTTATACGACACAATCTTCCTGTTCTCTTGGACACCGTACCTCTGAACCGGAGAATGGCCATGTGGTATCAGCATGACGGATGCCGTGCACATAACGCCTTACGAGCACGACGACTTCTGAACCGTGTTCCCTGGTAGGTGGATTGGACAAGGTGGCCCAGTTAGGTGGCCTGCCCGATCTCCGGACCTTACACCGCTGGATTATTTTCTTTGGGAAGCAGTGAAGGATGCTGTTTACCAACATGAACCAACAACACCAGAGGACATGAAGCAACGCATTATTGATGCTTGTACAGCCATCAAAGAGGAAACAGTAGCACGAAGTAGGGCATCCTTCATCAGCAGAGTGACCCTATGTATGCAAGCCAATGGGCATCACTTTGAACATGGGATGTGAACGCTATGTTTAGTATGTAGTGCTAGTATCACAGTGGAAGTTTCTACAAAGGGCCATTTTACCCAGTGATGTTAAGAAACATTTGTTTGCTACAATTTGTCATTTAACGCATTAGATAAACATAACATTGATAATTATGTGATAATAAAACTAATTGGTTAAACATGTTTACATTCATCTTCTATGTCCTACCTGAACTTCCCAAATCAAAACATTTTTACCTAAACAACGGTAAAACTTTTAGTCCACTTGCTCGTTTCACTAAAACCATCAACATGAATTTTACTATTACGAGTGAATGATTAACTGTCACTTGCGCTATATCTACAGTAAAGTAAAGTTTTAACGTTGAACGGCATTACCTTTTTAGTAACGCATTAACGATAAGCGAAGTTAACTTTGTGACTAACGTTGCGGTACACAGATATGTTACAGAACCGCATCACCCCTAGCCTATGGGATAAATACCTGCTCGAATGTACGACGTTAATGCAGGATGGCAGCAGACCGTATTATTCGTTTCGGGCCTCTTGATAAGTATGGAAGTGTGATTACACATGTCAATCACATCGCGATTACGGGCAGCATGGGGTTCACGCCTGAGCCTCAGGACGTGCGCTAGCAGCGCATGTCGGGTGTTTCAAGCGTCAACTTCGCGTCTCAATATCTCGGGATGTAATGGGAATATTGCGATGCAATCAATGCCATTGTGTATGTGCTTTGTCATGCTATGGATTGCTGAAGAAAAAATATAGGAGGTCCATTTAAAAAAAACATAAGTTTGTGTTAAAAAAACACATATGCTTTCGTTTTAGAATGTTTCCAAATATGTACATTCATGGGCCCCAGCCCTACATTGATACAGGTGAAAGTCGTTTTCCAATAGTTGTTATTGTTCCAGAGATATTTTGGGTGGACAAGATAGCTGGGACACCCTATATATATATATATATATATATATATATATATATATATTACCCTTTGGTTCCCAGTCCTCCTCGCTTGGTGTCGTCATCACCTTGCTTTGCCTAGGTCTTTGTTTTTTTTTCTAGCTTTGATGCCTGTTTTCTGTTGCTTTACTTGTCTATTGTTTCTCTAACTACCTATTTGTCTGGTTTAAATTTCTTACTGTGAGTGTTCTATTATTACTCTGGGACATTTTGTGTGTGACGTATTTACGGATGGATTGTCCCTACGTTTGCTAGATGTATTGTGTTGTCTCTAAGGATGTCGAGCTAATTGTATGTTTTCGTCGCGAACTTACAGATAGTTTCGTGGAAGGTGTCCATTTCAAGAGCTTCATGTAGGTCTGTTACCCTTGTGCATGTTGGGAAATTTAATATCCATCTCAGTACTTTATTTTGTACAACTTGTGACGCTTTATTATGTACATTACTCGCGGTATCACAGAATGTGCATCATTAAGTTATTACTGGTAGCACTGCACTTTTAACCGTGTTATCTTTGTTTCGATACCTTTGCCCTTACTGATAAAGAAGGGAATAAGTGCTTTGGCTATTGCTAGACCTTTCTAGCACTTTTCCTCTATGTGGTTTCTGAGCAGTAGTTTAGTGTCCAAATTCAGTCCAGGTATTTTACTTCCCTCCTCCAAGGCATTTAGGCATTTACTTCTTTACTTCTAGTCTGTCCTCTAGGACTGGCCTTTTTCTTGCGAAGTAAATTATCGTCACCTTCTTGTCCTTACTCTACGTTCCGACCAAGCCCAGCTGCCTCTACAGACGCTTGATTTTGGTTTGGTGTCTCCTGTCGCTACTGAAGAAAGGGGTGCCGTTGGCGAACTGGATTACGTATATGTATGGTGCAACGCGTGTGCCATTTGCGAAGAGATTGAAAAATGTCGGGGAGATAACTGAGCCCTGGGGAACACCTGCTGTCATTTGCCTCCTCGACGATCCTTTACCGTCTACTACAACTGTAAAGGAGCGCCCCGTTACGTATTTGTCGATAAGTTTGACCTAACTGTCCAGTATTGTTAATTAATCAATTTTATCGACCAGGTTATCAAGGCAAATCCTGTCATAGGCCTTCTCCCAGTCGAGGATCACCGCTGCTGTTGAGTTTGAGAGGTATACGTACTCTCGACTGCAGCACGGAGCATTCCCTGTATACTTTCTCTGATTATTTGTTCGTCGGAAGTGTCGCGTGATACGTGGCGAGGGCTGTCAATTGATGCTCGCATTTATATTAGTGTACAGCCTTTGAACCTTTGGTTTACACCCCAGCTTCATTAGAATTTGGAACGCAACCTCAGTTGGTACCTGTAGCAGAAGGTATTTGATCACTACCTCGAAGGGCTTGTCTTCTCGTACCTGATGTGCATAGTGGGGGATGCATTGTTCCCTGATAAGTTTATGGGCTGTTCTGTAGTCCGTTACGGAGTTGACATAGTATCTGACCTTTTCGCTGCGGTATACCGCATCTAGGGCTTCGCTTAGCTTTCCTTTGTGAGCCTCATTTCGTTTTAGGGAGTACGCCGAGCGGTAGACTAATATCGGTTGTGCTTTTACGTGTCTTTCGTTTTTCCCATAGTTTGGGGCAGGCTCATCTGTGTCTGTGGCCTTGCCTCTGTTTCGTGTTTTTCCTCTACCAGCGATACATTTAAGGCAATGACAGAAGCTCATATCAGCACGGAATGGCGTAAATTGCTGATTTTCAGGTGTGAATGCTGACTGAGCTTTTGACCGAGGTAGAGATACTTCATCTACTGATTTAGTTTTCCACGATTTTCTTAAACCATGTAAGTCATGGTATCTTCGGAAAGTTCGTGGCCAATCTGGTGCTCGACCCTACCTCAACAAAGCGTTTGTCTCGTCGTTAATGACGTAGCCGCCGACGGGCTGTGGGGCACTATCTTCCCTTTTCTACAACCTGAAAGAGCTTTAGATCAAAGTGTTCTTAAGACCTTTTATCTATGACAGATTCACATCTACATCCATGCGACTAATCAGTAATGCACACTCAAGGTCTTGGCAGAAGGTAGATCGAACAACATTCAGACTATTTCTCTAACGTTCCAGCTTAATTTGTTCGTAACTGTAATCTCTAGGTACGACAGCCATTAAATTTGTGTGATTTATCGTGTAGCCGAAATTTAACGGATTCCCTTTTGTGCTCATGGGGATGATCTCACATTTTTCATAATATTAATTGCTACTTCTCGCACCATACAGCTATCTTGTCTAAATCGTCTTTGCAATTGATTTTGACCTTCTGATGACCTTCTGAAGACAAACGACATCATCTGCAGTCTAAGAGGGCTGCCCAGAATGTCTCCTACGTCCTTCACATGCATTAAGAAAAGCAGAGAGCCTACAACACTTCCTTAGGGAATGCCGGATATCACTTTTGTTTTACAAGATGACTTTCCGTCAGAATTTTTTTGACAGTAAATCACGAATCTTACTCGTACAAGGGTGACGATAATCAATAGGCACTTGTGAGGAACGGTGTCAAAAGCTTTTTGGAAATCTAGAAACATAAATCAATTTGAGGTCCCCTGTCGATAGCATTCATTACTTCGAGTGAATAAGAAGCTACTTGTTTTTCACAAAAAAGATATTTCTAAACCCGTGATGATTATTTTTCTATAGGGCGTGTTCTTCGAGAGAATTCATAACTTTCGAGCATAACGTATGTTCATCCTACTGAAAGTCGACGTCAGTGATATGGATCGTTTGTAGACGTTTTCAATATTGGTGTGACCTGTGCAACTTTCTAGTCTTTAAGTACGGATCTTTCGTCGTGCGCGAGATTGTATACGATTACTAAGTAAAGTAAGTATTAAAACAGTGCACTCTGAAAGGAAACTAACTGGTATACAATCTGAACTAATCTGAACTGAAAGAGGCCTGTATCAACTTATTCAAGTTGGTTCGCTACACCGATGATATTGACTTCAAAGTTTCTCATGTGTGCAGCTATTCTTGATTCGAGTTCCGTAATATTTACTTCGTCTTCTTTGGTGAATATCAATGGAATCCAATTCTATGCATTATTACATCATAGTGAGTTAAGAGACCACATAAACTGAAAAATATGAGAACAACTATAGTAAGAAAGAAGAGGGCTCAATATGGACAAATTGGAGAGCTTATTGGTAAATAATGTTGATCAGAAGTCTTTGCATCCTTTACTGACGTCTCGCGCACTAAATGCCTGTCACATCAAAGAGCCAGCAATCATGACGTATCACGAATATCTCCCGTCATCCCTTATTTTCAATGTTCTGAACTCTTACAAGTATACTTTGGTCCCTTTGATTGTTACTGGAGGCCAGACACTGTGGCCGAGCGGTTCTCGGCGTTACAGTCTGGAACCGCGCGACCGCTACGGTCGCAGGTTCGAATCCTGCCTCGGGCATGGATGTGTGTGATATCCTTAGGTTAGTTAGGTTTAAGTAGTTCTAAGTTCTAGGGGACTGATGACTACAGATGTTAAGTCCCATAGTGCTCAGAGCCATTTGTTACTGGAGTATACAGAATAGCAGGGGACGGTGACACACTTTTTAGGCTTTCGTCACTAGTTAGCGCTGTAACAGAAGCTTAGTATATTTTCTTATTCCGTTTTCAACCGACATCACTCACTTCGCGTGTGCTGCAATCTTTTTTCTAAAATTTCTAAAATTAGTACGGAAAAATTAGTTTTTTTCAAATGTGAAAAACTTGCAAGGTGCAACATGATCATGTATCTAGAAATAAATATTCCATTGAAATTTAAAAGCGTTGCGGTAAAGAAAATCTTGTCAGTTCTGTAGGTAATTTTCTGCTGTTACGTTATTAATCCACTACACAGCAATTATCAGCAAGTGAAATGAAATTAAGAAGTTTTATCAAAAATCAGTTACAAGTTAAAAATAGTTTGAAACTGAAGCTATTGGCAACCAAAATTGATAAAAGATTGAAGAAACTCAGGCCATTTACAAATATCACTTCTTCCATGCGACTTTCTGCCAGTTGGAGGTACAAATGGTGCACGACCGACGAAGTATGGCTTAGCTGCCACCGTGTTATAAAACTAATTTTAAAAATGTACTGAATTCTACTCGCCGTAATACCCAGGAATTGAAGAATCAACAGAATCCTCCAAACAGCTCTGTCACATTATTCAGCAGTTAAATATACCGAAGTCGTAATATTTTCTAACGCTACACAAAATACATCACGTCTCACAACAACAAACACAGCAGAAAATGCGAGAAACAGCTAATGGCGGTTTTTAGAGCCCATTCCTTTGTATGACTATAAAATCGGTCACTAAATTTAAACACCTACCAGGAAATACTATGCGTTCCTAGGTAGATTGTCCTCTAAATACAATATTCACACCTATTAAAAATACGTCCTCCTGGAAACGGCTCTGTGTATTACTTCCAAAAATGAAGTAGACGTGCCTCATGAAAACGATACGGAAACGCCATGTGTAATGGAATGTGTACTTCAGTCGGGATTATTTTCCAGTTCTATTATTCAAACTGCCAGATCCAAAGTCTAAAGCCCAGAAATAAAGGTATGGGAAACTGAAATGTCTGTTAAATGAATGAGAAAAATTCGAATGATAAAATGCGTGTACTTGGGCGTATCATAGAGCAATGCTTAGAATAAATTTTTAAAATGCTGTTAAGTAATGTTGACCTCTTGTCTAAAACTAATCATTCTCTAATTTCTAGTTTATAAACTACATTTGGATTTTTTCACTCGTTTGGCTTTTGGCTGAAGCTGGGCTATCCGCTTTGGGCATATTTTGCTGCGAGAATAGGAAGAATTTGTGCTTCAGCGTGAGTAATGTTGCAGAATGTGTTGCGACAGAGCCCTGCACACTGAGCGCCCCAATGAGTCACTAATGGCATGGAGATAGCAAGCGTACTGGCCTGCAAGGTTGCCACACCAGAGCATTCCAATTGACTTTCCACAGTCAGGTCAGTTCGGCGAAACCTGACTACAGTGTCAAAGCAAGGAAAATAATGCAGGGGCAAAGATCGAAAATGCTCCACTTCTGCTACTATACCTGTATCGCAGCAGAGAAATTTGATATATTTGAGGAATAGGAAGTGCGAAAGAAAGGAAATGAATAAAAACAGTGAGATGCAGCGGAAAGTGCAAAGAGGCAACAAGAAACAAAAATAAACTATTTCCGAACAAGCTCGTCAAAGCTTTAATCGTTTAATGGTCTTGAAGGATTTTTTTTTTTTATGTAACGCACTGTAGTCTTCCGCGACAGCATGCTGGTGTTCAAGATTCGTGTGTCAGACGGATTGGCCAAAGTATTGAGAATCTCGTAAACACCAAACTTTTTTAGTGATCCAGTAACGGATTAGTAATGTAGAGTTACTTGAAATTAGAAATTTTGTGGACTTACAGAGGCTATCCTAAGAGTAACAATAAGTTTTTCTGTCAATCACGCGATATTTGCAGCTGTATAACGCTTCCTTACCAAACGGAAATACGAAACGTCAGTACTTCAGATCTCGTTGGTAAATGTTTAAAAATTGTTACTTGAAAACTGTCCTCTTATGTCTTCATCATAGAAGAGGTAGTAAATTAATTTCAGGGGAATATTTTCTCAGTCCTGTAATTAAAAAGCTGACTCTTTGCTACTCGTTATATACTCACAGGGCACCGTCAGCGCAATGGTCTGTTATTGAAAAAACATTTCAGATCTCGCACCTCGCATCATTTTGAGTATTTTCAATAATTCTAGTTTTCTAGCGGCCAATTTACTGGTTTTTGTAGTTGTAAAATTGTACCTGCAATCAGTGGAATACCTCTTACTGTATTTATCCGACAAAAGATTGGCCGGCCGAGGTGGCCGAGCGGTTCTAGGTGCTACAGTCTGGAACCGCGCGACCGCTACGGTCGCAGGTTCGAATCCTGCCTCGGGCATGGATGTGTGTGATGTCCTTAGGTTAGTTAGGTTTAAGTAGTTCTAAGTTCTAGGGGACTGATGATCTCAGAAGTTAAGTCCCATAGTGCTCAGAGCCATTTGAACCATTTTTTTGACAACAGATTGCGTGAGATCTTTTTGTACCACTAGGTGTTCTGCAGGGTCCGTAAGACAGAATACCTTATGAGAAGGATCTTATCCACTAAATGTAACGCAGCAGAAAATCATGGGATGTCACTTTCACAATGACACATGAGGTAGCAAAAAAAAGGAAAGCGACTTAAAATTAGCCACGGAAAAACCGATTTTATTTATTTCAGGCATGACTAAGATCAGTAATTCCTGGCAGAGTTGTTTAAAGCTACAAACTTTTTTGTTTACGCTTCCTTTGCATAAATGAGCATTCTTATACTGGAGCAGTAGACTTTGAGAAGGACATCGCTGCTCGAATTGTTGTTGTTAAAAAAAAAATTGAAACTATAGTGACCTCCAAGAACATGTGCATCAAACAATCATCATCGGTGTAATTTGTGGAATTGAGCAATATATTTCCAGGATGCATCATAATTATACATGGTTAATTGACAATTCATACATTACAACACATGTATAAAAACAGGTGTTAAAAACTATTAAAATATAAAACTGAATGAAAATGTGGTCGTTCCGACTTATTTGTAACTATAATCCCTAAGTATTTAGTTGACTTTACAACCCTTATATCTGTGTGTTTTATCCTGTAACTGAAATTTAGTGGATTCTTTTTTGTACTCATGTGGATGATTTCACACTTTTACATTCTTTAGAGTCAATTGCCACTTTTCACAACATACAGATATCTTGTCTAAATCTTTTTGCAGTCTGTTTTGATCATCAGATGACTTTATAAGACCATAAATGGCAGCATCACCTTCAAATATTGGATCTAAAATGCACACGTTAAGAGTTATGAGAAGTTCTTCAGTAGAAGAGATGTGTTTCACAGTAGCTAAGATGAACAAGTACTCACAGCTCTTAGTGTATGCACTTTAGAGCCCATGTTTATAGAGATTTTCTTGCTTCTAGTGTCGTGTAGTTTCAGCTGTATGCGTTTATGACATTAATTATGATGCATTCTGGTGCTCAATATTCTTATGTTAGACGGCTTAGATAAAGTATCGAGACCCTTAATCAAACACGCAAAAAACCCTGAGAGATGAGATAGGTATGTAGTATTATTGGACCTCTATGCAAATAACGAATGCAGTTTCTCCATGGCGAATTTGAATACGTAGTTTTTGGAACGCTATATATGATGAAAAATGTTCCTCAGGGGTACGCAAGGAACCCGATACGAAATATTAATTCGAGGACTATCTTTCTAGACTGTAAAATGTATGGGATCCTGGTTAAATTTGAATAATGTAGAATGTTCTATATCTGTGGCGTCGGAGGATTACGCTGATTAGGGGCTGTCAGGCTACAGCTACTGGCAAGCGTTAGATGAATGGGAAACAGCCATCCGCTTACTTCTAAAAGGCCTGTGCTTTGGCCATTCATCATTTCCACCGGTTGTCTTTTGCGCTCTGCTTGGTAATAATAGATTCTGCACGTCAATCATACAGTCTTAGACTTACGTAAAATTGAGCAGTTATCTCGATAGCTTCTGAAATCTATCAATTCTTAAGTCACCTAGGCAGTGTGTTTGTTGAATTGTGTTCGGGCTTATGTTACAATAAAACAAACGAAAATTACAACAAAAACGCCGAGTCAGGTTTATAATAAACTAGCACCAATTCTCCTCGTTCAATATTGACAACTGCTACTAATGAGGGGCCGGGCGGGGGGGGGGGGGGGGGGGGGGGCTAATTTCGCCCTCGATTTCTACGGAAACATAGCAGTTGTGAGCGTGAAACGATTTGAGAAATACATGTTGACCCCAATAAGATAGTGTTACTTCGCATCTAGTATAGGTGCGGCAGATAGAATTATTTACACATCGGGTATTTAATGCATACTCTGTCACGAAGTGTCTAACGTTTTCTGCCCGATACTCCCTTTAAGTTTATCGCTTACTGGTATTTATGTAGATTCAATGATAGTTATTCCTGTAGGATTATGTTTGCAGCACTGATAAGTTTTCGAAACTATCAGGCAACCTGAAAATTGTATTTGGCCCGCCAAGCAGCAAGCAATCAGTCAAGATTCATATTACTTTCTCCCTGAAGAAGAGGTGGGATCCCTACCTGTAGATAACTGGAACAACTGCCAGTTACAATTGTATTATTTCTTTCTTTAAAGAACACTTTCAGTTTCGGTCTCAAGCAAGGCGTCTTTCTAGGGTCACCAAATTCATGTTGAGTGGGGCTAGCAACGTTAAAATTGCTCCAAAAATTGGATACTAGCTCTGAACGCAGAGATATGCAATGTTCTGCGTGTCACGAGAGACAGAAATTTAGCAGCCTTTCACGACACTATCAATGAGTTACTCCTATACTCAAAAGCGTCATATAAATACACTGAAGTAGTAAGACATTGCTTGTATGAGAACGCTTATCCTCCATAGGCTGTGTTTTTTTAATAACTGCTCTGACTGACTTGTCAGTTAAGACTTCTTGGTCATTATGAAGCATACCTGATCAGTTTGATCGATTATCAAGCACACCTAATCAATTAGATCGTGCACGGCGCCCACTAAACTACACAACAGTATCAGAGGAAGATTCGTGGAATTTCTTCACAGTCTTATCCGGATACACTGTGTTATTATTTTGTGAGACCTGATACAATGATCTAATTCATTATACAAGCTTCATACTGATGAAGGCGTCAAAACCGGTGATCGCCAGATTGGTTACAATTTGTTTGGGAAATGTGTCTTCATTCAAGAAAGAAGGAAATCATTTCGTCTTTTAACTCAGGTACGCAAGAGACGATTCACTAATACTTTGTGGTATGGAACTGAATAATGCCACAGGTTTAGAGTATCCAAAGTAAATACAAACAACACGAAGACATTGTAGATTTTGTTTGTGATTCATTTCGAATTTGAGAGACTAGAGAAGTCCACAGTATCTACATCTACATTTATACTCCGCAAGCCACCCAACGGTGTGTGGCCGAGGGCACTTTACGTGCCACTGTCATTACCTCCCTTTCCTGTTCCAGTCGCGTATGGTTCGCGGGAAGAACGACTGTCTGAAAGCCTCCGTGCGCGCTCTAATCTCTCTAATTTTACATTCGTGATCTCCTCGGGAGGTATAAGTAGGGGGAAGCAATATATTCGATACCTCATCCAGAAACGCACCCTCTCGAAACCTGGCGAGCAAGCTACACCGCGATGCAGAGCGCCTCTCTTGCAGAGTCTGCCACTTGAGTTTATTAAACATCTCCGTAACGCTATCACGGTTACCAAATAACCCTGTGACGAAACGCGCCGCTCTTCTTTGGATCTTCTCTATCTCCTCCGTCAAACCGATCTGGTACGGATCCCACACTGATGAGCAATACTCAAGTATAGGTCGAACGAGTGTTTTGTAAGCCACTTCCTTTGTTGATGGACTATATTTTCTAAGCACTCTCCCAATGAATCTCAACCTTGTACCCGCCTTACCAACAATTAATTTTATATGATCATTCCACTTCAAATCGTTCCGCATGCATACTCCCAGATATTTTACGGAAGTAACTGCTACCAGTGTTTGTTCCGCTATCATATAATCATACAATAAAGGATCCTTCTTTCTATGTATTCGCAATACATTACATTTGTCTATGTTAAGGGTCAGTTGCCATTCCCTGCACCAAGTGCCTATCCGCTGCAGATCTTCCTGCATTTCGCTACAATTTTCTAATGCTGCAACTTCTCTGTATACTACAGCATCATCCGCGAAAAGCCGCATGGAACTTCCGACACTATCTACTAGGTCATTTATATATATTGTGAAAAGCAATGGTCCCATAACACTCCCCTGTGGCACGCCAGAGGTTACTTTAACGTCTGTAGACGTCTCTCCATTGATAACAACATGTGTTCTGTTTGCTAAAAACTCTCCAATCCAGCCACACAGCTGGTCTGATATTCCGTAGGCTCTTACTTTGTTTATCAGGCGACAGTGCGGAACTGTATTGAACGCCTTCCGGAAGTCAAGAAAAATAGCATCTACCTAGGAGCCTGTATCTAATATTTTCTGGGTCTCATGAACAAATAAAGCGAGTTGGGTCTCACACGATCGCTGTTTCCGGGATCCATGTTGATTCCTACATAGTAGATTCTGGGTTTCCAAAAACGACATGATACTCGAGCAAAAAACATGTTCTAAAATTCTACAACAGATCGACGTCAGAGATATAGGTCTATAGTTTTGCGCATCTGCTCGACGACCTTTCTTGAAGACTGGGACTATCTGTGCTCTTTTCCAATCATTTGGAACCGTCCGTTCCTCTAGAGACTTGCGGTACACGGCTGTTAGAAGGGGGGCAAGTTCTTTCGCGTACTCTGTGTAGAATCGAATTGGTATCCCGTCAGGTCCAGTGGACTTTGCTCTATTGAGTGATTCCAGTTGCTTTTCTATTCCTTGGACACTTATTTCGATGTCAGCCATTTTTTCGTTTGTGCGAGGATTTAGAGAAGGAACTGCAGTGCGGTCTTCCTCTGTGAAACAGCTTTGGAAAAAGGTGTTTAGTATTTCAGCTTTACGCGTGTCATCCTCTGTTTCAATGCCATCATCATCCCGTAGTGTCTGGATATGCTGTTTCGAGCCACTTACTGATTTAACGTAAGACCAGAACTTCCTAGGATTTTCTGTCAAGTTGGTACATAGAATTTTACTTTCAAATTCACTGAACGCTTCACGCATAGCCCTCCTTACGCTAACTTTGACATCGTTTAGCTTTGTTTGTCTGAGAGGTTTTGGCTGCACGTATGGTCGCATGTATCGCAGAACTGTACAACAACAACAACAAAAAACCTGAACTAGTGATTACTTGACGAAAGACGTGCTATACCTTGTAAACACTTACCTAAGAAAGCCCAAGGAGTGATTTTCAGCCTGGAATCCTACAACTGCTGTTCTCCCTTCCCTAATATGTGTGGCCCTCGCATGATGTGTGAAGATAAGAGATGACTGGTAACAGTTCTCAAAGAATAATATAAGCGGTGAGTCTTACCTAATTTACTAGTTGCTCCTCACGCAGTTGCAGATGACAAGTTGTACACCGAAGAAATGGCAACAAAAATATAGAAAATATGCCAGAAACAGCGGTATGAAATGTAAAAATCCTGCTGTGACTTACAGAAAGTAAAATATTATGAAATTATTCCCAGAACACAATATTTGGAACAAAACAGTACAATGTAATAATGTTTCATAATGTTTCTAACCGTGCTATTTTTTGCATGTTTTAGAATTTAAAAAACCACTGATAATGACGATATTGTCGCTGAAACTATTTTGGGAATAAATAAACCAAAAGTATAAGTTTTTTGCATCAAAGAGCACTCACAATCCCACAAAAAGGTACCGAGTAAAGAAGTAAAGTAATAACTAAATAAATGGCTCTGAGCACTATGGGACTTAACTTCTAAGGTCATCAGTCCCGTAGAACTTAGAACTAATTAAACCTAACTAACCTAAAGACATCACACACATCCATGCTCGAGGCAGGATTCGAAACTGCGACCGTAGCGGTCGCGCGATTCCAGACTGTAGCGCCTAGAACCGCTCGACCACCTGGCCGGCTAAAGTAATAACTGATGGGAAACAGTCACTCCGATGGTAAGAATCAGAGAATGTTGGGACAAAGGCTCACTAAAAAACAAACTGGAGAGAAAATGAGAAAGGAAATTGTATCTACTCAAGTATCTATAAGAAGGGCCTACAATAATTTCCAGTGTCTGATCGCAGCGAGCATACAAAGCTCCCCCTATGTCATGTGAGAAAAGTGTGACTTGGGTTTCGCATGATCGTTTTTTTTTCGGTATCTATACTGATTGGTAAGGCTGAGATCGTTCTGTTCGAGATCCATCATTATGTTTGAGCTCAAAGTATCTTCTAATATTCTATCAGAAATTAATGTCAAGGGTATTGGACGGTAGTTTCGTGGATCACTTCTGCTACCGTTGTTGTAAATGGGTGTGACCTCTGTTTTCTTCCAATTAACTCTGGATTTACATGATTATTATGCCGTTCACAGCTAAGTGCCTGGCAGAGGGTTCATCGAACCTTCGAGCTATTTCTCTACAGTTCCACTCTCTATGATATATTACAGCAGTAAATTCAGTATAGAGTCTGATAGGGATTCCATCTGGCCCTGGAGCTTTGTTCAGATTTAACGATTACAGTTGTTCCTCAGCACCGCTGACTCTAACATTTCACTCATCTTTTCAGTGGTACGAGGATTAAATTGGGGCACTTCTCCTCAGTTTTCCTTTGTGAAGGAACATTTGAAAATGTAATTAAGAATTTCAGGTTTTGCTTTGCTACCCTCAATTTCAGTTACGCCCTGGTTCGTGAGTGCCTGGGCAGTAACTTTGGTGCCTGTTACAGTCTTTACTTATGCGGTGAATTAGTCTTGTCTAACTCGAGTACATATATTTAATTGTGCTTGCTGTGGGTAAAAAATTGATGAAATAAAGTAAAAATCTGTCTTTGGAGCTCCACAAGGTGGATAACTTTAAAATTCGTACTTTAAATATATTGGTGAATGGTGTTTAGATAGTGAACCCAAAGCACTCCAACTCGATGTTACACAGTCACAGCTTTCGATGTTTTTCCATAGGACAACTACGTATTTAGTTCTTCGGCAAATTTCTTTGGACGCCAAAAGGCATCAAACGGACTTTCAAATGACTGAGCTCATAATTATACTTGAAGGCTGCAGAGCAGCGTTTTACGTTGTGTGTGTGTGTGTGTGTGTGTGTGTGTGTGTGTGAGAGAGAGAGAGAGAGAGAGAGAGAGAGAGAGTATAACCTGAGAAACGTCTGTTCGTATATACAGGGTGAGTCACCTAACGTTACCGCTGGATATATTTCGTAAACCACATCAAATACTGACGAACCGATTCCACAGACCGAACGTGAGGAGAGGGGCTAGTGTAACTGTTTAATACAAACCATACAAAAATCCACGGAAGTATGTTTTTTAACACAAACCTACGTTTTTTTAAAATGGAACCACGTTAGTTTTGCTAGCACATCTGAACATATAAACAAATACGTAATCAGTGCCGTTTGTTGCATTGTAAAATGTTAATTACATCCGGAGATATTGTAACCTAAAGTTGCCGTTTGAAACCTCCGACGTTTAGCTGCGTGTTGTAACAAACACGGGCCACGGTCGGCGAGCAGCATCTGCAGGGACATGTTTACGATGACGTATGTGGTATCAGCATGATGGTGCACCTTCACATTCCGCAATTAACACTAGGCTGACCCTTGACAGGATGTTCGACGGGCGTTTCATAGGACGTGGAGGACGCATAAATTGGCCAGCCTGATCTTACACCTCTGGACTTATTTCTGTGGGGTACGTTAAAGGAGAATGTGTACCGTGATGTGCCTACAACCCCAGAGGATATGAAACAACCTATTGTGGCAGCCTGCGGCGACATTACACCAGATGTACTGCGGTGTGTACGACATTCATTACGCCAGAGATTGCAATTGTGTGCAGCAAATGATGGCCACCACATTGAACATCTATTGGCCTGACATGTCAGGACACATTCTATTCCACTCCGTAATTGAAAACGGAAACCACGTGTGTACATGTACCTCACCCCTCATGGTAATGTACATGTGCGTCAGTGAAAAAGACCAATAAAAAGGTGTTAGCATGTGGACGTAATGTGCTGTTCCAGTCTCTTCTGTACCTAAGGTCCATCACCGTTCCCTTTGGATCCCTAAGTAATTCGGTGCTCTCCGATACACACGACGAACAGCGGAGGAGTGGTACTCAAGCGTCAACTTCAGTTTACAATATCTCCGGATGTAATTAACATTTTACAATGCAACAAAGGGCACTGATTACGTATTTGTTTATATGTTCAGATGTGCTAACAAAACTAACGGGGTTCCATTTAAAAAAACGTAGGTTTGTGTTAAAAAACATACTTCCGTGCATTTTTTTATGGTTTGTATTAACCAATTACACTAGCCCCTCTTCTCACGTTCGGTCTGTGGAATCGATTCGTCAGTATTTTATGTGGTTTACGAAATATATGCAGCGGTAATGTTAGGTGACACACCCTGTATACTGCAGCGCACCTTGCGTGTGCAGTATATCAAGAAATATGAGCGACGGATCACTGCGATTCGTTGCACGGTTATGCAGTCGCTTCGTAGATCGCACGTGTGTGAACAAATCGTAGCAATCGGTCGCTGATCGTTGATCCAATGGAAATCCCAAGCAATCTAATAAAACCTATCCATGCGTGGAAATATGGCTAACTGGCTGCGACTCGTTTCTCTAGTCGTTAGGTTTTGTAGTTTTGTTTCTTTTCGCTTTGACCACGTTGAGTACGAACTTTACGTTAGAATTCATGGCTATTCTGGAACCACGAACCACTCGAGAAGTGAATTTGAGGCCAGTGTTGCCATTTACATCAAAAAGTAAAACCAAATACACCCTCCAACTTTGCAGTTATTAGCATTTTGAAGCTTTTGCTTTAGAGGAATTGATGAGAAGTTGGTAGCCACAATATATTGAGCTCCATCTGATGATTCTGAGTTATTTATGAGATAACTGTTCAAATGGCTCTAAGCACTATGGGACTTAACATCTGAGGTCGTCAGTCCCCTAAACGTAGAACTAATTAAACCTAACTAACCTAAGGACATGACACACATACATGCCCGAGACAGGATTCGAACCTGCGAGCCGCGTGGTCCCGGACTGAAGCGCCTAGAACGGTTCGTCCACAGCGGCCGGTTGAAATAACTGCACACATTATTAAAGCTTCTAATTTCTTAACAGAATGACGTACCGTAATAAGAAGTAGACATTTTATTTTACGTGTTCAGGCCAAATATATTATAGGTTTGATTGTTGGTTGATTTGGGGGAGAGAACCAAACAGCTAGGTCATCGGTCCCATCAGATTAGGAAAGGACGGGGAAGGAAACTGTTTCAGAAGAACCATACCCGCTTTTGCCTGAAGCGATTTAGGGAAATGACGGAAAACGTAAATTAGAATGGCCGAACGCGGGTTTGAACCGTCGTCCTCCCGAATGCGAGTCCAGTTTGCTAACCACTGCGCCACCTCGCTCTGTCACCCAAAGGGCAAGAAGGTGCCCTGAACCTCTGTCCACTTTTCTGCTCTCTTTGATAAGGCCGTTGACAGAGCAATGGTGCTTCTTATGCCGAAAGTCTCCGGCTACAAGTGCCGATGAGTTTTATAAGTGGGTAATTTCCCCAACCCCCCACACAAAAAAACATTAAGTGTCATGTAATATTTTGTTTAATGTAATATCTTGTATAGACACTTTTTATTAACCTGACACGTTCCACATCATTACGAAGTGTCGTATTCATGTTCTATGGGACAAGTACTAATCTAATCTAATCCATTCAAAATTTAAGCTGTGCCTAGTTTCAATGATGCACGTGATGGTTTCAACATTAGTCAAAGGCGATGCCCTTATACACGGTTCTCAGATATATTATACAGCAATACTTAAGTAGCTGGTTATTTCTTACAATCTAACTCTTCTTCATACAATTTATTATAAGAATTACTAATGGTTCGAATGGCTCTGAGCGCTATGGGACTTAACTTCTGAGGTCATCAGTCCCCTAGAACTTAGAACTACCTAAACCTAACTAACGTAAGGACATCACACACATCCATGCCCGAGGCAGGATTCGAACCTGCAAACCGCTACGGTCGCGCGGTTCCCGACTGTAGCGCCTAGAACCGCTCGGCTACTACGGCCGGCAATTACTAATCAGCAGTGCTGCTATTGACTATATTTATATATACACATCGAGAGTAAAACACAAATCCTGTAAATATGCGCAGTTAAAATATAAAGCTAACAAATGAAAAAGGGACTGAGGAATAATAAATGAGAAACTAAGCGTATTAGCGAAGATGTACATAACCAACCTTGCGTCAGTGAAACACGTAATACACTATCTGTAAAGTAACCCGTAGTTCCAAAGAAAAGAGTTTCAAAACAGGTTTAATAGATTACAATTCCCGTTTACTTTCATTATTTTTTGCAAGTATTTGTGGGGACACGGTGATCAATTGCCACTGTTGCTAAACACAGCAGATGCTTCTCGATGCAGTGACGTTCGTAATAGTGGTTAAATTTGCCTTTCAAATCACTCGTGGGCGGCAACATAGGGGCGGGCGACCGACTGCAGCGATATCGCTTGCGACGGGTAGCTGTGGCCCGTCGGTCGAGTGTGGGGCCCTGAAGATATCTAGTTTTTGTTAAATAGACCCTATGAATGAAGTTGGAATGAACGGCGTAACAAGCTCTCGTGTGGTGAAATCGAAGTGACGATCTCGTGCACGTATTTCCCTTTAACTATGCGGGTGTACAGCTTTTAGAGATAAGAAAATCAGACTATCATTTTCACTAATACCTGTTCAAAGGCATCTTGCCGGTTCACGTTGGAAGGGTGACGGAGTCGTTACTAATGTCTCCGTTCGGTTGAATACGAATGGTGCGTATTTAGTTCTTTCTAAAGGCTAACCTATGAATGCAGCATTTCACCCAACTTCTTCGTCCCCATCTTATTCATCGGTCGTGATGCGGAAGTAACATTTTCGAGCTTTGAAGAACGTAGCACGTAAAAAACGCCAGCTCATTCTCTTGCAAAACTGAGAACGGAACACCAGACGTGTGGCAAACATATGATCTATGAATGTTATGATGGCTGAATCGTTTCAGTGATAACGGAACAACATGATACTGCCAGTAATGCGTAAGTCATCAACAAACGCAACTCATACAGTAGTTGTTTGACACAATCTGTCGTGCATGTATTTGTTTCTTTGTTGTATAGTAATTCCATGAATTGTCAATATGCTGCGTTGCATTATCCACAAATCAAGCCGGCCGCAGTGACCATGCGGTTCTAGGCGCTACAGTCTGGAACCGCGCGACCGCTACGGTTGCAAGTTCGAATCCTGCCTCGGGCATGGATGTGTGTGATGTCCTTAGGTTAGTTAGGTTTAAGTAGTTCTAAGTTCTAGGGGACTGATGACCAAAGAAGTTAAGTCCCATAGTGCTCAGAGCCATTTTGAACCACAAATCAGTCATACACCATACAATCTGCTCACAACAATTTTCGAGGCTTTTGGAGAGGAAATAGGGCTCCTAACATAGCCCACCAGATAAAATATTTCCTTGAAGATCATTAGACCATTTGGGAAGATGACTTACGTCTCTTGTGGACACGAGCATGTTTGTTTTAGACGATTTTTGTCGTTAAATGACCGCTATTTAACATCCACAAAATTTTAGAATACTTTTTGTCCGCTTCACAAAGCTCAAAACTTTCCATTCTTATACAATTGATTTTATTATAATCATTCGATCATGGAGGAAAAGCTTGAACGATTCTCGCAAAACTTGTCACGTGTTGAAGACGAGATCAGTACTTCAAAATCCGGTCTAATTTGCAATCCGAATACCTTTCTAGCCAGTATGCACATTTCACCGGGGCGTAAATGGCATTGTTGTGTTCTGGAATAGACGATCGTATAATGCTTACTAATTTTACTGTTCGTAACATCTGTTTCAGTTGACTCCGTTCCTGAAATCGATCTTCCATCGGAGCACCGAAAACATGTGATCCGTTAGATTCACAGAAATTTAGTTTGGTGTTTACTTCGCCACAAGTTATCCAGAAGGAAGGAAGTCAATGCCATCGGTACCGTTTTGGTCGTCAGAGGAGCTAGTACCATTAAAACGCAATTGGGGCATTCGCACTGTTAATCTCAAATACTTCACAATCATCTTGTTGTAGACTAGATTTGGGTAGGAACATTTGCGTTCCATATGCACATAGTGAGGTGAATTTCCTCGTTAAGATAAGGACAAGAGCACTTTGATTCCAATCACTCTGAAAATGCCCAAATAATAATAATAATAAAATAAAACAGTTTTCTGGATGCTTCAGGAAATGTTACATTGATCAATATTTCTGACTATGTTTCAATATGTGGTTTCCTAGGATCACGTTTTAACGTTGCGACAGTACAAAGTCAACAGCGTCATCAGTTCGAAAACGAACACCTACATGTAATCGGTTCTTATATCTTGCAAATACGACAGAAACTATGATATAGATAGATGGATGATTAGTCAACGCTAAAATTTTAAAAATTGTCAGAATTCAGGGAGCGAAAACGTGAATGCTTACACAGAAACAGTAACTTCGAAAGAAAGGAAGAAAAAATCACTGCTGTTTATCACAACTTGCAGACAGTAGGTGTGTGTGAACAGGTGCATACGAACAGACGGTATAAGAGTGGCGGTCTGCACCACGGTATGGTTAGCTACTATAATTCCAAGAGAGTACGTTTGTTGAAGAGCCAACAAACATATTCTTCCTGCTATGTATTTCTACACAAAATATCATAAACGCAAAATTACAGAGACGCGTGCTCATTACGGAGAGTCTTACCAACGTTCAGTCTTCCCGCGAACCATTCGTAACTGCAACGGTGTATACGTGAGTTTTGTCTGTTGATAGCGAAAGAGGATGCCGCTAGCAAACTTAATAAATGTTCCAATGCAACAAACAACGGACAGGTACTAAAAACAGTATGCATTTCATATAGCTCCTCTGTTTGGTGACGACTTGAAACGCAGATCGATGCTGAGGTACTGCTCAAATAATCTGACTTACGACGATTCGCCCCGATGCCACATCACACGAGGCACCGCTACAGGGTGTTAACCTCATTGATATTACCAAGTTTGTCGTCATCAGTTGCTTCTCAAGCGCTCTAATATAGTCGGACTTAAATTATCCGTGTTGTATGTGTCTAATTTCTCCCTTGAATAATCGCAATGCGCGGTAGTGTCGCATAAGCGACAGCAAACTCCTGTTGACTTGAAGTAGTTATTGGTAATTAATATATTAATTCAATCTAATGGCGATGTTTTTTGGAATTCACTATATACAATGACTGGACAAAAACATGGAAGCACCACGAGACATGCATACTTGAACACAAATGCAGTTGCTAGCCGACCTTGCCTTTGCCAATGGACGTTCCTGTGCAATGTCCTCAATAGGTTCAAAGTGCCAGTCACAGTCAGAACAGCGTTATGTGTAGTTGTGAGTGAATTACGTCTGAGCTTCGTGAATTAGAAAGTTGGCAAACTGTTGGTGCTCGTATGATAATCAAGGGAGCCGATGTGTTTGCTGTTTTAAGAGGCACTGTATCGAAGACTTATAGCACATACAAGGAAAGTGAAAACACAGCATCTGCTAAGTCACAACGCGGACGAAAGTGTGTGTTAAGTTAACGTGACAGATGGCCATCGAAGATGATTGTGACGAAAAATAAGAAGACGACAGATGCAAAAGTCATTGCAGAAATAAATGTAGTTCTCGCGAATCCTGTCAGCACAAAACAACACGGAGGGAGCTCAATAAGCAGGAAATTGCAGGCGAACTGGAATTCAAAACCATTCATCAATGATGGCAATGGCCGTAACAGGAAAACTTGATGCCAAAGCTACAAAACGTGGACTAAAGAGCAATGGGAGAAAGTAATTTGGTCGGATAAATCTGTTTGCCACTGTTTTGAACTTCTGGCCGCCTTTTCATCCCAAGAATGAAAAGCGGCGGATTTTCTGAGACTATTTGGTCTCTTATATCGTGATGTTCTAGGGGCCAGATGGTTATTTACAAGGTCGTATGACTGCAAAGAATTATACGATCATTTTTGCTGATCAGGTCCATCCCATACAAAGTATGTTCTCCAGTGTTGATTCTGTGTTCCAAGATGGTAGAGCCCCTGTTAACACATTCTATATCGTCTTGGAATCCTTTTCTGAGCACAAGGATGGACTGTCGCATCTCTCCTTGTTACGAGAATAGTCACATCTCAGTGTTATTGAGCTCTTGTCGTATACTTTGACAGGTGCATTGTCGCTGTCCATCATCGTTAACTGAACCCGCCACTATTTTGCAGGAAGAATGATATAGGATTCCCTTGAAAACAGTACAGGACCTGTATTTATCCATTCCGAAACGACTGAAAGCCGTGTTGAAAGCCAACGAATTTCTTACACCGTATTAGGTGTGGAGATGTGTTTTGTTTCTCCATATTTTAGTGCAGCCCCGGTATCTTTCAATACGTTGCGTATAATATGGAGATGCATTCAGCTATTGTGATCAATCACACGCGGGTAACAACTACGACTTACTTTCAGAAATTAAGAGAATTAAGTGATGGAATATTTGACATCTGAACTGCTCTTGCCACCAAATTTTTCAGAACTGACTGCGGGTGCAAGGACTGAGAGAACCTTACAAGATAACGAGACACAACTAATAGCAGCCCTTCCATTTCCGCTCGACGGCCATCTACAGAATTGCGTCCGCTGAACTTTTCTACGAGTAAATGTTATGTACCTTGCCCGTCTACTTAAGGTACACATTCTGATGATATCCGTTGAAGTATTATTTGCTTTGTTCATGTACGTAGCAATGACTGAGCGGACACACAGTAAATGTGAAGGGTTAATTTAAATATAAATAATTTTCCACCAGCTAATTGTTTTTGTTCGTTTAACTGTTAGACTCGCGGTTCAGAAGTAAGTGCCAAATTGCAGATACAAACGTGTGCGCAACGATCCCCGATCTGACGTAGGAATTTTGTTCTGTCAGTTGTGGCTTAATTTATCTTTTGCAATGACGTTAACGTGAAAAATGCTAAGCAGCACCATGGTTCCGAATCCACTTTAAACTACGGGTCGCCCTATAACTGGTGTACAAGTCAGTTTAATGGTAGGAGAAAGGCAAAGGCATTTAATAATACCATTCTCAGTATAATACTGACGACTTGAAAATAGCCTTCGGGTTGGTAACACCTTTAACTCTACGCTGCTGTCGATGATCAACAGTAACTTTAAATCATACATTATTAAAATTCGCATATTTTTATAGACATACATTCAACAACAGAATCAAATGGTTCAAATGGCTCTAAGGACTATGGGACTTAACATCTGAGGTCATCAGTCCCCTAGACTTAGAGCTACTTAAACCTAACTAACCTAAGGACATCACACACATCCATGCCCCAGGCAGGATTCGAACCTGCGACCGTAGCAGCAGCGCTGTTCCGGACTGACAACAACAGAATCACCAGCACTCAAACAACTCAAATGATGAGATTATTGGGATCGAAGATATTCATCGGAAGAACACATGGTAAATGTGTGTTTGTGTTATGCAGGTCTTTAAAGCTTCATCAATACATAAAGCTTCATTAACAAGGCTACGTTATGAGCGCTTCGCGCAACGATAGAAACTTGTGCACAAATTAAATGAATATAAATAAATAAATAAGTGTTTATAAACTCAGGTATATGAGTGTCCTTACACATTCATGAGAGCAAATGAACTAACATTAGCGTGTGACAGATTGTCGCTAAGTCATTTCATGGCCAGCGTCTTGATTAGAAACTCTTCAACAAGTTTATCGTTGATTCACAAACTATTCTTACGGTAACAATTACGTGTGTAAGAAATTTAAGTTTCTTAACAATAGTTTCTATATCTTCATTATGGCATACAATGTGTTTGCAGTAGGAGTGTTAGACGGAAAAGTCTTCACTGGCCTTCCGAATTGCTAGGCCTTGTAAGCACAGCTGGCAACAGCTCTAGGGCACCTATTACATGTACGTAAATACGATATTTTAGCAATTCATACAAATTTGACGCATTTCGTTTAATCTTTTGTGAGTTATTGTGAACAGGATGTCCATTTCTTTACGCACCTCAAATGAGACAAAATACCAGCGCGGCAGGTGAAGTTAGTTACATTTTACAAACTTTAACACCCCATTTAAGGCCAAGGATAATTCTCTCAATTAAATTAGTGATTAGAATGTGACACGCCATTGCTACGTCAACAGTCGGAACTGTTTGGAATCTATTCTCAGTTTCTACACTTAGCTCATTTTTAAAACTGTCTGCGTCTTTGTGAAAGAATTACTGATACAAGCTATGTTTTTGTAGATGTATTCCAGTATTATAAGTTATAGTAACACCTCATGCCTTTCTCTCAATTACGACATCGTTGTTTGATTGTACTGAATAAACCATTTTTGTCAAAGCATACGAAATGCAAGAGGAAACCACAGCATCTTTGTTAGCGCGTTATGGTATTTGAATATTACTCCACCAGCCAAACGCTCTAGCTGTAGCCAGCTCACGTGGCCTGGGATGGAGTTGCTTTCCGTTCTTCCGTGCCACCAGTGGGACTCAACGTGAGGGCATCATTAGCGCTGGGAAGGCGTGAGTCAGACTTGCCAACACTGCATCGTCCAACGGCTTTCACCAATGTTATTTGAATTCTATTTCTGTGAAGTCACCATTCCAAATACCGTGCTCTTGACAGTTTCCAGTGATTCTGCAAATGCATAGACCTGGTTCTCTGGTTGTTGTCTGGAAGAAGACTGTAGATGATTTGAGAGATATGCGAGGAAAATCTGATTCCATTTCTGTCAGACCATACACAGGCAGAAACAGATTTTGGGCACAGTACAATAAATAAAGCATCATATGTGTTTGCCACGAAGGTCAGGAAACGTATATGATTGTATAATTCTAATTTCAAGTTTTTTCTCCAGCTGGTGAATTATTATTTTCTTGCTACAATTTTAATATAACTGAAATTTTAATGTATTTCTCTTAAAAGGGAATACTATTATTTCCTTTGTATTTTGTCATACAATTCCTTTTTTGGCTGTACACATTACCTCTTGATTAATAATGATAAAATCCACCAATCCTAGCGGATGGGTCTGAAAGGCCTTCCTGCTCGCCTGATAATCGATCTGAAATGTGGTGTCTAGTTCAGTGAAATTTGAAAACTGACTTACTGGTAATTCTCCTCTGAAACCACTTGTATACCTCTGTAAAGTATGTGCATAAAGTGATTAAAATTAAATTATCTATCAGTAATGAACGTGCTTTTTCGGAGAGCCATCCTCTTGAAGCGTCTTTTTCTATCGCAATGCAATTTCAGAGAGAGCTATTCGTGTCATGTTTAATGCCAGTTAAGGACATAAAACTATTCGTTGCAGTATCTTTGCATTCGTCGACTTCCTTCGGTTTCGCGCCGAAGAAATTATACTATTGTATTTTAGATTTATTCGTTATCTTTTCTACACAGTCTGATGACTAGTGTACATGGCGTTGCTTTGAGTCGTACTATTACTGCTAGACTCTAAAAGCTACTTTAAGACTTACAGTGGGACCAGCATATTACCACAGAGTCGTAAAACTTTAGCAGAAAGCGTAGCCTCTTGTACCCAAATAAGCAGTTAAGTGTGTACGAGTATAGGGACAATTAATTATGCGACTTGACAGTAATCACCACATAAATGATCACCTTCAATGGAAATTTCCTCTGAGCACGAAAAACGAATATAATGTACATTAAATACTTTCGCCGCTACGTTCATGTAAGTCGCGTATTGTCTACAAGTACACAGTAGCTGGTTCCCTTGTTATAATCGAACTCTTGTAGTATCGCTGTGTCCATAGTAAAAGAAGTTTAGGAAACACGATTAAGACTATTTGCTGTTTATTACACCATTGGAAGGTGGTTTTTCTGATACTATAACTGATTTATTACACTCGCTTCGTTATAAAACAATTAATTCTGTTGCGTAATTGTTTGATGTCACACAAAAAACTCCTTGTTACCAGCTCCGTTCATACACAACGAGATCTCCACGTCAGCATCTGTGGTTAGCAAAAAAAGGCGAATGCGACAGACTCTGGTGGTACATTGGTCAATAGCAATTTACGAAACACGCCAATATTCTTCATGAAATGTTTTTTATTCGTAACTAATAAACAGAAACTGAAGTTAATAATGTGATGGAAAAGTGCGTACATAATCTGTACCATGTACACACAAGTGTTTATGAGGGTGGAGCCAGAAGAAGGACTTCACCAGCAGAGAAGCTCGTGTAAAGTAACATTGCCAGACCATCCAATGAAAATATTCCAGTAAGTTGGGGTGAAGCCCTTAAGGCAAAATATAAATCCCATTTATTCAGTTGCGTAAAGACTCATTATCTAAACCTCCTTCTTTTTCTTCTTCTTCTTCTTTCGAATGGGCCAAGCTAAGGACCACGATATTCAACTTTTCAGCCTGGAGAGAGACTTGTTTCCCCAGTAATCCCGCATTCTCTGGCTATATTTCTCCTTTCTCCCCTTTGTCCACAGGACACCGGTCTTTTTACGGAGTGATCTGTCCTGAAACCTCTTTTCTTTTAGTATCCTTCTGAGAAGTGCTCGGTTTCTAATGTCACTTTCAATTATGTTGAGTTCCTGGATGTCTTTCTTGACTTCTATCAGCCATGCTGTCATGGTCTTCCTGCTCTTCCAGTAGCTGAGAAGTCGGTTGCTCGGTCTTGTTTGGTCCATCCTTGTGATATGTAGAAAGCGACACGTTTCTTCCTGGCTACATCTGTGATTTTCTCGGTATGGTTGTATAGCTCCTGGCTATCTCCTCTAAATCATTAATGTGATACTACTAGCAGCTGAGATCTGACGGGTCAATAACGTCAAAAATGTAGAAATGTTGTATGTTGTCTTCAAATGTTATTTCATAAAAAAATTTAGGTATATTGCTATCATTCACTAACCATACCGCCGCAAAGGTGCGTCAGTAATAGTAGTGTTGAAAAGCAGCTTAGATTTTAAAAAATCCATAAGTGCACAGAGCCCGAAGTAGTGCAGAAGCTCTGTTAACGTTTACGAGCAACTCGGCTCCAATCTTGGGCATATTTACTGCAAGCTAGTTGGATAGGAAGATGCCCCCTATGACGGAAAGAGCTCTGTTAACGCCCACCCCCATAAATGGAAGAACAACTTGTATGTAGAACTACCGCCTTTTTCACTCACACCTATGTGCAGCAGATTCGTTGCACATATTCTAAATTTAAACATAATGACTTACCCGTCACAAAACAAGGTTCTCTAAAGAAATCAATATGGGTCCGATGACATCGATCACGCAAAACTCAACTCGCGCTCTTCTACATCTACGTCTTCATTGATACTCCGCATTCCATCTTAACGGCACGTGACTAAGGTACACCGTACCATACATGCCTCCGTATGATCCCTAATTTCTTGTATCTGATCTTAATTGTCCTTAGGCACAATGTATAGTGGAGGTAACAGAATCGTTCTGCAGTCAGCTTCAAATGCCGGTTCTCTAACTTTACTCAATAGTGTTCCTCGAAAAAATGTCGACTTCCCTCCATTTTAGTGTTGTTCGAACCTACTGGTAAATCTACCCGCCCGCCTCTGAATTCTTGCGATATCTTCCTTTAATCCGACCTGGTTCAGATCCCAAACACTCGAACAGCACTGAAGAATAGGTCACACCAGCGTCCTATGTGCGGTCTCCTTTACAGATACAACTAGGGTAACGGAGTACGTGTGGCGTACATATGGTACTTCTTTAGGTTAGAGGAACAAAGACGATTTGCATGATAAATTAACCACAACGTCCTCAGAGAATGTTCGTCGACACAGATCAGAGATAAAAACGCTTAAAACGATTTTAGTAAACTGCAGGAGCATACAAGGAAAGGCCCCAGAATTAGTATCGCTTTCTGAAGGTTATAATGCGCACTTGCTATTAGGAACAGGCAGTTGGTTGAAAACGGACGTTAATGACAAAGAAATCCTAAGTTCAGATTGGGATATTTGTCGTAAGGATACGTTAGTCGCTAATGGTGCGTTTATTGCAGAAAAAAATTCGATAAAGTCTAGCGAGGTTACCACGGATTCCGATTATGAATTAATCTGAGCGAAGAAGAGTACCAAAGATCGGTAAAAAATGGTAATCGGATGCTTTTACAGACCGAGTCGGTCAGGAGCTCTAATGGTAGAGCGCTTCAGACAGAACATGGAGTATATCGTTAATAATTTTCTGTTCATACCGTTGTAACAGGGGGTGACTTCAACTTGCCAGGTATAGATTGGGGGTGTTATCTCACCAAAACTGGTACCAGAGACAGGGAATCGTGTAACATTGTTCTGGAGGTCTTGTCAGAAAATTACTTTGAACAGATAGTTAGAGAACCAGATCGTGAGGGTAACGAGTTAGACCTCCTGGCAACAAACAGAACTGAACTTAGTGAATCAGTTAACTAGAGGAAGGCATCAGTTGCCATAAGGCTGTGATAGCATGTATGACAACGGGCCATACAGAGAGTGTTGAGAAAGATAGGAAGCTATTTTTGCTTAGCAAGAGTGACAGGATACAAATTTCAGAGTATCTGAGCAGTCAACATCAAATATTCGGTGATGAGGACGAAAATGTGGAGAGCACATGGAAGAAATTCAAAGGCACCTTGCAATATGCCCTAGACGAGTATGTTCCGCGTAAGATATTAAGTGATGGGAAAGACGCACCATGGTTTAACAGCCGTGTTAGAAAACTGCTACGTAAACAAAGAGAACTTCATCGTAGATTCGAGAGAAGTAAAAACCTAGCTGACCAACAAAAGCTGGATGAAGCAAAAATGAGCGTAAGGAGAGCAATGACAGAAACGTTCAATGTCTTTGAAAGTAAAACTTTGTCAACCGATCTAAGTAAAAACCCTAAGAGGTTTTGGTCGTATGTAAAATCAGTAAGTGGATCAAAATTCATTCACTCAGTAACCATATTGGCACCGAAACGGAAGATAACAGAGAGAAGGCCAAAATACTGTTTTCGGTCCTCCGAAATTGTTTCACCGAGGGAGATCGTAACATGGACCCTCCATTCAATCGTCGTACGACCGTCGAAATGGCAGTACAGAGCTAACCGATCGCGGAACAGAAAAACAACCACAGTCGCTTAGTTAGTGGAGAGGCGTCAGGACCAGGTGAGATACCTATAATATTCTACACAGATTACGAAAAGAACTTGCTCCCCTTCTAGCAGTAGATCATCATAGATCGCTTGAGCAACGAAGGGTACCTACCGACAGGAAGAAAGCGCAATTAATTCCCGTTTCTAAGAAGAGTGGTAGGATAGATGTACACAATTATAGATCTATATTGTTGATGTCAATCGGTTGTAGAATTATGGTACATGTCTCATACTCAAGAATGATGACTTTTTGGAGAATGAAAATCTCTATAAAAATCAACATGGATTCCGCAAACAGAAATCCTACGAAAGTCAGCTCGCTCTGTTCCTCCATGAGATCAACAGCGCAATGGACAACGGCGCTCAAGTTGATCCCTGTTCCTTGATTTCATTAAGGCATTTGACACCGTCCCGCATTGCCATTTAATGAAAATAATACGATCTTACGGAGTATCGGAGCACACTTGCTTTTAGATTCAAGACTTTCTTGCAGATAGAACCCCATATATCTCTCTTTACGGAACAAAATAGATAGATGCAAAGGTAATATCCGGAGTACCACAAGGAAGTATGATAGGAAGCGTCGGATGCTCTTTAAGGCCATTCGCA
Source organism: Schistocerca piceifrons (assembly GCF_021461385.2). Lineage (NCBI taxonomy): Eukaryota > Metazoa > Arthropoda > Insecta > Orthoptera > Acrididae > Schistocerca > Schistocerca piceifrons. The sequence goes on along the minus strand of NC_060139.1, from coordinate 441,373,529 downwards.
GATGGCGCAGTTATCTATACCGAAGTAGCAACGCCAGATATAGTAAGAATTTGCAGAACGACCTGCAGAGAATTGATGAATGGTGCAGGTTCTGGCAGATGACATTGAACGTAAATCAATGTAACATATTGAGCATGCATAGGAAAAGAAATACACTACTGTACATCTAAACTACCGCTGAAAACTGTATCTACAGTAACTATCTAGAGCAGTCATAAGTTGAATGACCGCATAAAACAAATAGTGCAAAAAGCAGATGCCAGACTGATATTCATAGCGAGAATCATGGGGAAATGTAACTTATCGACGAAAGTAGCCACTTATAAGGCGCTTGTTCGACCAATTTTTGAGTACGGTTCACCCATCTGGAATCCCTACAAGGTAGGACTGATAGAAGAGATAGAGATACAACGAAGAGCGGCACGTTTAGTCACGAAATCATTTAGCCGGCGCTAGAGCGTTATGAATATCTCAACAAATTCCATTTTCATACTTTAAACCGAGCGAGGTGGCGCAGTGGTTAGCACACTGGACTCGTGTTCGGGAGGATGACGGTTCAGTCCCGTGTCCGGCCATTCAAATTCAGGTTTTCCGTGATTTCCCTAAATCGCTTCAGGCAAATGCTGGGATGGTTCCTTTGAAAGGTTGCGACCGACTTCCTTTCCCGTCCTTCCCTAAACAAATGAGACCGATGACCTCGTAGTTTGGTCTCTTCCATCAAATCAACCCAACCCAACCCAACCACAGACTTCGCAAGAGCGGCGTTGCGCATCATGGAGAGATTTGCTATTGTAATTTCGAGAGAGTACTTTTCGGGAGAAGTCTGACGACATATTACTTCCCCCCCCCCCCTCCCCCATACGTCTCGCGTAATGACTGCGAGGGGAAAATTCGAGAAATTAGAGCCAATATAGAGGTTTACCGACAACCATTGGTCCCAAGCGCTTTTCGCGAGTGGAACAGGGCTGGAAGGCTCTGTTAGTGGTACAAAAAGTACTCTCCGCCACACACCATTAGGTGACTTACGGAGTATGACGTAGATGTAGATGTTGACATGTTCGTTTCTTTTCATATTGCTTTGCAACGTTACTATCAGACACGATATTCTAAGTGCCATGAATAGAGGAAACCAGATTACTTCGCTGTTTCCAGATTTTCGTAAAGCTTTCTAATATTGAACCCGTTCTGAAGGAAATATGTTCCTATGGGGTAATTCAGCAGATTTGTCACTGGATGGGCTTTAGTCTACCGCAGTGTTGTAACCGTGCGCCCTGTTGAATTGGAACAGGATGGTTCTGTACATATTACATATTAATGAATGTGCGTTTCATATTATATGCAAATCTAGACGTTTCACAGTTCTCTATGAGGATATTCTATCTGACGAGAATTACATTAGTATTTAGTTACACCTCGACAAATTCTCAACTTCGTTCACGTTGACAACTAGCTCGTAAATACAGAGAGTGCGAATTTGAGCGCCTCATGTAAGGCCTTTTCATATATTATGGGATTGCTGACTCACTACTCGCAATGGTCAGTCATGTCAAACTAATATTTAGAGCTACGATAGGCTCAGTTATAGGTAAAGCCAATGGCAGGCTACCGAGCGAGGTGGCGCAGTGGTTAGACACTGGACTCGCATTCGGGAGGACGACGGTTCAATCCCGAATTCGACCATCCTGATTTAGGTTTTCCGTGATTTCCCTAAATCGCAGCAGACAAATGCCGGGATGGTTCCTTTGAAAGGCCACGGCAGACTTGTTTCCCCGTCCTTCCCTAATCCGATGAGACCGATGACCTCGCTCCTCGCTGTCTGGTCTCCTCCCTAAAGAACCCAACCTACTAAGATTTATTGATAGGATACTCGGCAACTGCAGTTTGCGTAGAGTAGCACTTGAACATTCGTTACTTGAATACTGCTCAGCTCCATGGGACCGATGTCAGTTCAGATTAACAGAGAAAATTTTAGTATATGTTTAAGAAACAGAGTGAATGGCCACAGGTTCGTCTGAATTGTGAGAAAGAATTACAGAAATGTTGAAAGATTTTAAATGCCAGTCACTCGAAGAAAGGCGCTGAATATCTCCCGAGAACCTGTCCATAAACCTCAAGCAACTTCTTTGAAAGAGAAAAGTACTGATATTCTTCATCCTCTATCCTACAGACAGCGTACAGATCGCGTAGGCAAAACTGAGCGAATGACTGCTCGCTCAGAGGCGTACAAGCGGACATCCTGTCCATGCTCCATTTGTAAATGGGACAGGCAGAAAACTTAATACATTGCCCTAGAGTGAAAACTAGCGTCTGTCACACACGTCTAAGTGATTCTCAGAGTAGATGTGTAAAATATTTTAACTTGCACTGGACAGAACTTCAGTACCTATGGAAGATGTCATCAACACATGAATAAATGAAACTTATATGAAAGAGTAGACTAGTGTTTATTGTTGTAGATGTGAGGTGAACTTTTGGTTGGATTATCTCACAAGAAACCGATGTAGATGAAGAGGGGATTAAAGACATCAGGTTAAGGAAAGAATTTGACAGGTCACTGAAATATCTAAACAGAAAAAAGACGCCTGGAGTAGACGACACTCCTTCAGAATTATGGGCTTTCTTGGGAGAACATACAATGAAAAACTATTCCACTTTGTACACGTGATATATTAAACCGGCGACATACTCTCAGGCCTCAAGATAGCTTCCGTCATCCAGTTGCAAACAAAACAGGTGATGACAGGTGTGAGCATTACCGATTTATCAGTTTTATAAGTCATGTTAGCGATATGATGAAACGAAGTATTTAAAGAAGAAAATCAAACGTGTAGAAGCCAACCACGGAGGGATCAGATTTGGTTCAGGAGAAATTTAGGAGCATGTGACTCAATACTGATGCTACGGCTTATCTTAGAAGGTAGGTTAAGGGAAAGCACACTATGATTAGAATTTGTAGATTTAGAGAAATCCTACAGTGTTCACTGAGATATGCTCTTCGAAATTCTGGAAGTAGTATGGACGTAATAAGGGAGCGAAAAGTTATCTGCAAATTATACAGAAACAGAACTGCAGTCGAAGGTTGAGAAGCGGATGAGGTGGGGTTGTGGCATATCCCCGATCTTGTACAATCTGCACACTGAGCAAGCGATACAGGAAACCAAGAAGAAATATGGATAGGTAATTAAAGTTCCAGGAGCAGAAATAAAGCTTCTAGGTTTGTCAACAATATTATAATTCTGCCAGAGACGGACAAGGACTTGGAATTACAGTTGACTGAAATGGATAGGAGCTTGAAAAGAGTCTATAAGATGAATATTATGTTAATCAAAGTGTGATATAACTAGCTTAATCGAACTACGGCATAAAAAGAAGTTTGTTGTTATTGTTGTTGTTGTGGTTTTCAGTCCAGAGACCGGTTTAGTGCAGCTCTCCGTGTTACTCTACCCTGTGCAAACTTCTTCATCTCCCAGTACCTTCTGCAACCTACATCCTTCTGAATCTGTTTACTGTATTCATCTCTTGGTCCCAGTCTACGATTTTTACCCTCCACGCTGCCCTCCAATATTAAATTGGTGATCCCTTGATGCCTCAGAATATGCCCTACAAACCGAACCCTTCTTCTAGTCAAGTTGTGTCACAACTTTCTCTTCTCTCCAATTCTACCTCCTCATTAGTTATGTGGTCTACCCATCTAATCTTCAGCATTCTTCTGTAGCACCACATTTTGAAAGCTTCTATTCTCTTCTCAAAACCATTTATCGCTCACGTTCCACTTCCATACATGGCTACACTCCATACAAATACTTTCAGAAACGACTTCCTCACACTTAAATCTATATTCGATGTTAACAAATTTCTCTTCTTCAGAAACACTTTCCTTGCCATTGCCAGTCTACATTTTATATGCTCTCTACTTCGACCATCATCATTATTTTACTCCCCAAATAGCAAAACTCATTTACTACTTTAAGCATCTCATTTCCTAATCTAATACCCTCAGCACCACCCGATTTAATTCGACTACATTCCATTATCCTCGTTTTGATTTTGTTGATGTTCATCTAATATCCTCCTTTCAAGACACTGTCCATTCCGTTCAGCTGCTCTTCCAGGTCCAGAAGTTTAAAGAAAAGAATGATTTTAGGGCTGTTACTGGCGTAACCTTTATGTCTAAATGTATTGACAGGGAGAAAACATTAATGGGCGAATTAACACTCAGCCTGACGACAAACTGCATTCATAACAACATAGACTGATCATCATTATACCAAATGATCCACTTAAAGGAGATTATTTGCGTCAATTAATAGTCCATAGCTGGAGCAGTATCTTTATATTCATAAAAGCCGAGGAAGAGCATCGCCCCTCAGTACTCCAATCACAGGAAATTTTTCTAGATAATGTATTTCGCAACGTAGAGTGTAGCCTCAGTTACTGCAGTGTACTATACTATAGTCACTACCATTTGTTTTCTTGTTACACCTACCGCACAAGTTTTACGCCACTATAATTTCGAATTATGCCGAGATATTAAATTAGGAAATGAGAAACGAAACGTAGTGGATGAGTTCTGATATTTGGACAGAAAAATAACTGGAAATGGTCGAAGTGGAGAGGATACAAAATGTACACTGGCAATGATAAGAACATCATTCATGGCAGAGAAATCAAGACGAAGTTTAGATGGAGCTTCTTAACGCAGTTAATGGGAAAGAGAGTTGTAAGTTAGGCATTTCCAACTCTTCGCCATCGATGATAGTTAAATATAGAGATCAAATTGTGACAGTGTTTGACCGCATTATGTCCAAACCAAAGACAAAACATCAAAAGTAAGTCAAGTCGTATGGCATGGATGGCTGGCATGCCACAAACGGCAGGTTCAGCCGCGTAATTGGAAAGGTTTTCCCAACCCTTCAAGCTAGCAGGCTCCTTTCCTTCACTGTGCTAAGTGTATCTGTTAAGTAGTGTATGTGTGTATGTGTGTAGTGTGGTGTCATGTTCGTGTTGGATATGATGAGAGAAGGGAGTGTATGAGACCCAATGCCGGCATACTGACTACTCCTCTCGAATAGCACCAAGCAGGCCACCGAACTGAATGTTCTCATCCCATGGAGGGATCACCATCAACAGTGTGGCATGCCCTCGCCTCATTAGACGCTGCAGACAGGTTTGGAATTTGATTCAAAACATTGTCGCAAAGATCAGAGACTTTGCACCACCCCCTCCTGACCTCTCTCCTGTCAAGGCAGTGAGAAAATTGTCAAGAGGCCTCTGCGTATTCGGGCGGTCGCCCATCCAAATACTGGCCACATACTACGGTCCTGAAAGTCGGCGATCTGACGTGAACCGATATACTAACAGAAAACATAAGAACGGCAAAACACGATTGCATAGCTTTTTAATTTTTTATTGGTTCCAACAACCTACGCGTCATAACACTGAAACATCAGAACTGGAAAGAGCTGACTGAATTAACAGCCAATCGTGGGTGGTTGGTACGTTTCAAGAAAAGTGTCGGAATGATGCTATAATGTTTACGGTGAAGCTAACCAGGTATTCCTGACTGTGACTGCAGATTGGTTACAGTCTACGTTGCCTTCAATACCTGAACAACATGAAGCTAAACATGTCTTCAACGCCGATCGATCTGAAAAACTACCCTATTTCTTACTGGGAAATGTTTAAAGCCGTTGTGTTTTAAAATTTAAAAACCTTACCAGTCGAATATATGGCGGAAAACCAAGAATGGATGTTTACCTATTGGATTCCTAATTTAGATAAGCGATTTTTACAAGATGAGTCGTAATTACTGTTGATAACTGTCCGTCACATTTTACTATTAAATTAACAGCTATAACGCTTATATTTCAGCCTTCACTTGGTACAAGTGTTTTATAACTGTGTGATCAAGGCATTTCACAAACTGGGAATTTCACCATGGAACGCAATTGTTCCGAAATTATTTACTTGCAGTAGAAACGAAGGAAGATTTTCCGTCAGTTTATTTGATGCTTTAAAATGTGCTGCATTTTATGTGAAATTTGGTGACCCTAAAGATGATTGAAAATTGTTTTCTGTCTGCAAGATTTATCAAAGTACCCGATTCTTTTGTGACTCAAGAATAGCAGATACTGAACCTGAGCTGAAATTTAATGAAATGTTTCTGCATTTTGGTACTGTCCTACTGTATCACCGGCTGAATTTGTTCTAGTCAACGATGATGTACGACAAAGACATTTTGTAGACACGTTCAGTTTTTTGTTTTTTAGGCATCCTTTTATACAGTACAGAGCGCACAAGTTAGAATCAACGTAGAAGAAGACGAAGAATTTGACAACAGAACCGACACTGCAGTTTCTGTCCCAACGCCATTAAAAGTAAGTGCAGGTATTTAGATGCGCAATAGAATCACGAAAAGCAATAACTGATGAACGATGTAGAAAAATTCGTTGGAACTTTGATGCTAGAAAAGCCACTGAAATCAACATTAAGAGTTTTTACACCGAAACAGCAAGATATTGTATATCCACTTTCAATGTACAAAATGTGCCTATAAGAGTAAATTTTAGAAGGAAATGTACTTACTGAACTGTAATAAAATTTGACGAGATCAAAAACACAATATCTGTTGGTATGCATAGTTTAACACAGGAAAAATAGAAAGAGAACTCCCTGAATCTCACACTACGTAGTCATTTATTCGCTCTACATTCTCTAATCCTTCACGTTTTATCAGATGTCACATATCTAGACTCTATTAAGAATTCATGTGTGCAGACATCTCGCAAACAACTTAAGTCAAGCAGTTTTTTGTAATCGTTGTCTACAAATTAGTTTGAATTATCCTCTCAGGGTTCCACACTGTCGCAAAGGAACCTCACCCACTAGCGGCATAAATTTTATAGTTCTCTCTTCGATTTAAAATGTACAGAAAATTGCGCTGTAGTACTCAGGTGGTTCGTGTACAAAGGTTTCCGACATGATCACGGCGCAGTACTGGAATTAACAGACTTTGAACGCAGAATGGTAGTTGGAGCTAGACGCATGGGACATTCCACTTCGGAAATCGTTAGGGATTCAGCATTCCCAGATCAAAAGTCAACAGTATGCCCAGAATATCAAATTTCAGACATTACATCTGACCACGGACAACGCAGAGTTGCCGGTGCTAACACACAAGCAACACAGCGTCAAAAAATCCCAGAAATCAATATCGGACGTACGCCGAACGTTTATGTCAGGACAGTGGTAAAAATGATTGTTAATGGGCTAAAGCAGCACACGACCGATGCGAGTGCCTTTGCTAAAAGCACGACATTGCTTGCAGCGCCTCTCTTGCAGCGCCTCTCCTGAGTTCGTGAACACATCGGCTGGACCCTAGACGAATAGAAAACCGTGGCCTGATCACATGAGTCTCGATTTTGGTTGGTAAGAGCTGATGGCAGGGTTCGAGTGTGGCGCAGACCTCACCATGCCATGGACCCAAATTGTTAACAAGGCACTCCATAATGGTGTTGGCTGTTTTGACATGGAATCGAGTGGGACCTCTGCATATTCGGCTGTTGGAGACCATTTGCAGCCACTCACAGACGTCATGCCCCCAAACAATGATGTAATTTTTATGGAAGACAATAAGCCATGCCACCGGGCCACAGTTGTTCGCTTTTGGTTTGAAGAACATTCTGCACAAGTCGAGCGAATAATTTGGCCACCCAGATCGCCCGACATGAAACCCTTCGAAGATTTATGGGACATAATCGATAGGACAGTTCGTGCATAAAGTCCTGCGTCGGCAACACTTTAGCAGTTATGGGCGGCTACAGAGGCAGCAAGGCTCGCCACTGCGTTCCTAAAACCTCTCCATCACACTCCTGACTTTGTGACATAGCGCATTATCTTGTTGAAAAATGCCACTGCCGTCGGGAAACATGATCGTCGTGAAGGGGCGTCCATGGTCTGCAACCAGTGTACGATACTCCTTGGCCGCCATGGTGCCTCGCACGAGCTTCACTGGAACCGTAGGTGCCCAGATGAATGCTCCCCAGAGCCGCCTTGCCTCTTTCCCGCAGTAAAGGTGTCAAGAAGCTGCTCCCCTGGATGATAACGGATTCGCTTCCTCTCGTCGGCATGGTGGAGAAGGTATTAGGATTCATTAGACCCCGCAGCGCTCTACCACTGTGCCAATGTCCAGTGCCAATGGTCACGTACACATTTCAGTCGTAGTGGTCGATGTCGTGGTGTGAACATTGACACACGCATGGACTGCGGAGGGTAATCGTTAGGAGTGTTCGGTGCACTGTGTATTCGGACACAACTGTACTCTGCCCAGCATGAAAGCCTGATGTTAGTCCCACCACAGTTCAGCGCCACCAGTATGTCCAGCGTATGACGTCTAGCAGCAGACCAACACCGACTACGATAGTTCAGGTATACATGCCGACGTCGCAAGCTGAAGATGAACAGATAGAGAAAGTGTATGAGGGTCTTGAAAGGGTAATGCAGTATGTAAAGGGGGACGAAAATCTAATAGTCATGGGCGACTGGAATGCAGTTGTAGGGGAAGGAGTAGAAGAAAAGGTTACAGGAGAATGTGGGCTTTGGACTAGGAATGAAACAGGAGAAAGACTAATTGAGTTCTGTAACAAGTTTCACCTAGTAATAGTGAACACCATGTTCAAGAATCACAAGAGGAGGAGGTATACTTGGAAAAGGCCGGGAGATACGGGAAGATTTCAATTAGATTACATCATGGTCAGACAGAGATTCCGAAATCAGATACTGGATTGTAAGGAGTACCCAGGAGCAGATATAGACTCAGATCACAATATAGTAGTGATGAAGAGTAGGCTGAAGTTCAAGACATTAGTCAGGAAGAATCAATACGCAAAGAAGTGGGATACGGAAGTACTAAGGAATGACGAGATACGTTTGAAGTTCTCTAACGCTATAGATACAGCAATAACGAATAGGCAAGTCCTTGTCGAGTCCATGCCGTGGAGAGTTGCTGGACCACGCCGGGAAAAAGAAGGTCTGACACGATATTAAGACTTTTGTCACCTCAGTTCCTTAGTACCGTTCGCGGAGAGAAAGTGGCAGCACTAATAGCTTGTACAGCCCTGTGCGAGATTTTACGTCTAGTATATTTTAGCTTTCTACGCGGTCTATGTCTACTTGCATGTTCCACACGCCATCTTTCGGTGTGTTTCCACTTCCCTTTCCCCTCACCTGTTTCATTCGTGAATGGTGCGGGCAGGGAACATCCTCTACGTGAGTCCTCTCATTTTATCTTCATATTCTTTTCGCGTACTGTATGTACGAGGAAGCAATATATTGACTGAGTCTTCTAGGAATGTACGCTGTTGTAATTTCATATGTAAACCACATAGCGATATAGAGTGCTTCTCTTGTAGGTGAGCCAGGAGGAAAGGTACATATTTTGAGGAGTGATAAGATTAACAATTTTGAACAAAAAAAAGTCATATGAACATATATCATGTTCTTGATAGTTTCCGAGGAAACTAATGAAAACAGAAGGGAACAGGTGAAATGCAGGTGGATAGTAAATAAAACCTTGTGATCTAGCGTTTTGTTTCAGAAAGTCCACTGTCAGCTGCAGTGCATTTTGCAGCTCTTGCAGACAGCTGCTGTGTTGCTGATCTGGACTCATTCGTACGGTGCTTTACTCGAGTACACGCGGGCCACAAGTTCCTTTTTTGTGTACACTCTGCTCTACAAACAGCAATCTAGTGGCGTAAGATCGGGTGACCTCGGTGGCCAAGAAATGACTCCACGGCGCTCGATTCAACGCCCAGAATGCGTTTCAGTGCTGAACTGTGTCACTGGTCGCACGGGATGTGCAGGAGCTCCGTCGTGCTGAAAGTATATACGACGTCGAGTTTGCCAAAGGAATATCCTCCAATTATTGTGGTAACAAGAAGTGAAGGCACCCGTGGTTTTCAAACAGTTGCATTTCGGATACGGTTAAGAAAAGAGCATATGTTCATTTGAGGTTTTTAATCAGGATCACTAATACTGTCACCCTTCGCCGACCGGAGTGACCGAGCGGTTCGAGGCTCTTCAGTCTGGAACCGCGCGACCGCTACAGTCGCAGGCTCGAATCCTGCCTCGGGAATGGATGTGTGTGATGTCCTTAGGTTAGTTAGGTTTTAGTAGTTCTAAGTTCTAGGGGACTGATGACCTCAGATGTTAAGTCCCATAGTGCTTAGAGCCAATTGAACCATTTGAACTGTCACACTTCAAAGCATGTACCTTTGCTTCTGACTCACCCTATACAAAACAGCATCATTCACGAAAGGCCTCTCTGAGTTTCCGACGCTCCCCGCTAGGTTGCTTACACATATATTGTGAAGAGTACTCGCTTACAGAACGCGCAAAACAATTTTTACGTCTGAAGATTACTCTCCACTAAGATTGACACGCTGTGTTTTGTTTGACAGGAACTCTTGAATCCTGTCATAAAGGTGGTCTGGTATTCCTTACTTTCGTGTTTCGTTCATTAAGCGATAGTTTGGAAATGTATCGAACGCTTTGCGAAAATCATAAATCACGGCATCAACCCGGGCATCAGTATCTTTTGTCTTCTGAATCTCCTGGATGATATAAGGGAAGCCGATTTCATGTGATGGTTGCTTGCGGAATCCGTGTTGCTTCCCACAGAGGAGATCTGACGGCTCCAGAAAGGAGAATAAAACAAGTTTCGAAATTCTAAAACAGAATGATGTCAGCGACCTAGCCATATAGTTTATTTACCCGACGATTCTTCTTGGAAACGAGAACGGCCTGCGCATTTTTCTAATCACCAGGTACGCTTCATTCCCCTAGAGATCGAGAATAGACTTTTGTTGGAGCAGGCGCAAGTTCTTTCGTGTACTTTACTCGGACTCGTATAGGTATCCCATGGGGTGTAGCTGGTTTTCCTTTGATTTCTTATGGGTCGTTCCACAGCGTTGATAAATTCAGAGCAAGACTTTATTTCCACCAGGATTATTGGTTAAGCGCGCTTTTACATATTTGAGTAGCTCACTATTATTTTTTGTTGAAATGGATAGAGAATTTGTTTATTTTGGGAAATTTAATCACCTTTTATTACTTCGTAATAGTTATCAAATTTATAGTTAATATTCCTTTTTAGTGAGGAACACAACTAGCCACAAATTGTTCTCAAAAGGCTATCATATCCATCCAACGTTTCCGATTATATATAATGAGGACACAATGTTCCATAATCTCCTTTTTTGTATCCATCAGTAACGGAGGAAGAGGAGATAAGTGTTTAAAGTTCCGTCGACAACGAGGTCATTAGCGACGCTGTACAAGTTTAGATAACGGAATGATGGAGAATGAATGCGGCCGTGCCCTATCAAAGGAAAAATCCCGGCCTTTGCCTTAAGTGATTTAAGGAAGCCATGGATAACTTAAATCAGGATCGCCAGACGCTGGCTTGAAGTGTCGTCCTCCCGAATGCGAATCCAATGTGCTAACTACTGCACTTCCCCGCGCAGTCCATCAGTAACGATCATACTGCGTAATCACAGTTGGTTACTTCTTTATACGAGTGTAATACGATGCAACTGCCTGCCAGCCCTGGTTATTGTTTCTCATTTGCGCATTGGTGGCGAAAGCAGTGTAAGTAGTTCGGTAACTGTACTTTTCGTTTAAGCTCACCTTGTCTCTTTAAGTATTTATAAGGTCATTCTATCGCACTCAAGGTTACTGCCGTTTGTATTCTGCAATCGATATACCGCACTCAACAGACGCCACGCACGATGTTTACATGCTTATGGTACTTGTGCCGTTGAGCGGCCCTGCCAAGCCAGTCCAGTACTGAACAGTGCTAAGGACAGGCGGTCGGTGAAGTGATTCATTGTTGCCGGTGCATTTTGTGAATATTGGTTACGAAAACTGGGTTTTGTTGAACTGCAGCTCACCTGAAGACCGGCCGCGGTGGCCGAGCGGTTCTAGGCGCTACAGTCTAGAACCGCGCGACCGCTACGGTCGTAGGTTCGAATCCTGCCTCAGACTTAGATGTGTGTGATGTCCTTAGCTTAGTTAGGTTTCAGTAGTTCTAAGTTCTAGGGGACTGATGACCTCAGAGGTTAAGTCCTAAAGTGCTCAGAGCCATTTGAACCATTTGAATCACCTGAAGATGTTGTCCGCCCCCGGTAGCTGAGTGATAGCTGGCACGGTAGCTCAGCGTGTTCGGTCAGAGGGTTAGCTGCCCTCTGTAATAAAAAAACTGAATTAATGAGTCAACGACGAACTGAAGCGGGTGTCTTGCGACGTACGCCCCGAGCAGATACAACGAACAAAAACGAACAAAATGAATTAAAGAAAAAAAAATAATGGTCAGCGCGACAGACTGTCAATCCTCAGGGACCGGGTTCGATTCCCGGCTGGGTCGGACATTTTTCTCCGCTCAGGGACTGCGTTTTGTGTTGTCCTAATCATCACCACTTCATCCCCATCGACGTGCAAGTCGCCGAAGTGGCGTCAAATCGAAAGACTTGCACCAGGCGGGCGGTCTACGCGACGGGAGGCCCTCGTCACACGACGTTATTATTATTTTACCTGAAGATGTTTATTTAAAAGAAACCAGTTGTGGCGTAAAAAACGTACATGTAATAACGGCTGTTGTTTTTCACACCCACGTTATTCGGTTCTGGAAGCACTACACGATCAAGATTAAAATAAGAATTTTATTTAGCACCACTGCTCAGTTTAGAGTTCTACCGTATTTTTAAGGGCAAAAATAACTGTTAATTTGAAGAGTCTCACACTATCACTCAGTACTGATGAATATTATTGTTTCCCTTACCACGCGAAGGAGCCATGATGAAGAACATGGCCTAGCATTCCGTTGAAACGATGTCGAACGTCAGGTCCCGTTAACCGCCATCTACATTCAGGTATACCGAGGCTTCCCGGAATCGCTTAAGGCAAACGCTAGGCCTTTGGAAAGGACGTGGCCAATTCCCTCTCCTAATCCGCTCTGGTGTAAGGTTTCTAACGACGTTCGTGGTGTCGGGCCGTGAAGCCCTAATGATCCTACGGCCCTTTGTTGTTTGCGCTCAGAAGGCATCTTCTGGGAATTTCCCAAGCAGGTTTCCGCGGAATACATGCTATCAACCGTCTTTTGCGTCGCGGACCGCTGCGAGAAATGTTGGAAGAGAGTCAGTAACGTTCTGGGAGATAGCGGCAGGGCTGTGGAGACACGTCGACTCCACTGCCGTAGGCAGCTGCTCCAGGTTCTCTGTTGAAAACCTGTGGCGCGAACAGCCCGAACGAGGTCTTGCCGCACACTCTCGATTGGTCTTAAATCTGGGGAGTTAGATGGCCCGTGAAGTACGGTAAACTCATCCTGCTGCTCTTCGAACCACCCATGTACAGTGTGAGCTGTCTGACACGCCGTATTGACCGGCTGGTAGATGCCATCCTGCCGAGGAAAAACAAACCACATGTAGGATTAGAGGCACTTATGCAGTTTAGGGTTCAGCTCTCAGCACTATAGGATTTAACATCTCAGGGCATTAGTCCCCTAGAACTTAGAACTACTTAAACCTAACTAACCTAAGGACATCACACACATCCATGCCCGAGGCAGGATTCGAACCTGCGACCGTAGCAGTTCCACACTGAAGCGCCTAGAGCCGCTCGGCCACTCCGGCCGGCATACAGTTTAGGGGGTACATGCGCTGATCACGAGAAAAGTACTTATTTTTGCAGGAAACGGGTATTTCTGAAGATATAAGCATATATATGCACGGAATACCAAAAAAAAATTTATTTCAAAAATTGTGTGTTACAGCCATATCTGATGCGCTCGTCACCAAGAAAGTACTTACTTTCATATGGATGCAAAAAAAAAAAAATCATCAAGTAACTGTCTCAAAATTTTTTTTATCAAAAATGATGTATTGCATAAGTATGCTCGGAATTTCAAAAACATTTCTTTTTTGCAAAAAAGATGGAATTAATAACAAAATTTTCTCAAAAACTCATATTTGTTTATTTTGCACAGCTATACATTAAAGCACGAATCACAGATTAGATAAAAACAGCTACCTCAAGTTAATTTGTAGCATTAGGATAGATTTTTCGAACATGCTCAGTGAAATTGTGGAATGGATTTTCCCCAAAACGTTGACGCCAGAGAAATTCCGCCAGGTAGTTATTCAGCATAGCACGGTGAGCTCCGACAAGCTTTGGCTACAGTCATCTGACTGTTAATCATTCGCTTTATTTTATCGATCCCTTTACAAACGCAATTACAAATCTCATGGAGTCAGTCTGGCAAAAAGCTAAATGAAACAATAAAAGGCCTGACTCGTGATCAGCGCATGTACCCCCTAAATTGCATAAGTGCCGGATTAGACTCTAGAGCCCTGCAAGCACGTCGCCTACCCGGGTGGTGTGAGTGAAAGCGCGAATACGCTTCGCAAACGTTGGCGGAAGTTACCGAAGATTATCGATGCTAATTACAGCCTCGTGTGCGGATGTACACCAGGACACGCGGCTGCCACAACTGCTTGTGGAGATATTCGAATAATTATCCAGACAGAAATTTATTCGTACAATACCCATCGTTTGTCACCACTGCACCTTACGCTTCCTTTCTCTTTCCGTTCAAATTATCAAATGTAACGAGTCCTAATACTTCATTTGCTCAATTTACTTACGATAACCAAAGGTGTTAATTACAAACACAGTTGACAATTACAGTCTCTTGTCACGTTTTGTTCAGTGACAGTGCAATTTTCGAAGCTGATTGAAAGCGAGCATTATTTGATCAGCTACTCTGCATGCAAACATAAAGCTCCACAGCTAAAACAATGACCTTCAGTAACATTCAATATCCGATTATTAATTCAATTTTCGTTATACTGTGTTCATACTTGATGAATCTCAGGTATACAACACGCACTTTATCCATAGATAACATGGACAATTGTCAGCTAAAAAGAAATTCCCTTTCTAAATGCATTCGTTCACTTGAAGAGCGCGTTAGCACCGCTACGTTCAAACGAAGCTGTGTAGAGTCAGAGTTTCCTTAACCACGAGGTAAAGCCACGCAACTGTCGCCCATCTCTTGGTGAGTGAGCGCCACGTGATATCGAGTGAGTGAACTGCCAGCCGATTGCATCCACGTGCGTGTACATAGAGAATGACATAGCCGAACGCTACTCACGCGGATTCGCCACGCGGCTGCAGTGCTCTAGTGGACATAGTACCCAAGAATAGATGCAGACTTTACGTGATCCATTGTACCTTCCACACTGATGAGATCACCCCGAGACCACCACGAAAACATTCTCCTGATCATGACGTTCCATCCTCCGGCCTGTTTCCGTCCAACGACTCTTTCATGGTGCTTGTTTCCTCGTCGACGGTTTTGAATTGCGCCGTTTTCCGGTGCACTGTGTGCTTTAACTACCACGGCATTGCGAGCAGTTTACAAACTTGCCGTTTCGGAAATGTTTCCACGCTTGGCCCGAAACCCAAAAATCATGCTCCTTTGGACATCAAATCATGCCCTTTCGGAAATCAAGCAAAACGCATTACGACAAGGACTCCACTGTTTTACGCGTCCCCGCGGCTAGATTCATACATCGCCGACTGCCACTGCTGCTACTTGCTGCCTGTGAGTGGGTATTGTACATTGATGTCGAACATAAGCGATGGTCACATTAATATGACAGAACCACGTGTTTGTCTTACCTATAACTGAGTTACTGTGATCTTTCCATTCACTAAATCAAACAGGAACTGATTCAATCCATTTACGATTCGTCAGTCCATTGGACAGTGGCTATTCCATGTTTGTGTTTACTGAAATGGACATCGCACTTTTTTTTACGCATAACAGACGCATACTTTTACAACAGACTGCCGTTTTGACGGTATTTAACGGGAAGTTGGTACAGCTTTTATTATATAAGACTTTCTCATAGATAGTTCTATCACCTCCGAAAATTGTTTGTCACTAATACTATCCACTAATTGATTAGTGCGTAACATGCACAGAAACATTATTGTTAAAAGTCATGTGTCTGTATATTAATCTACGTCAGGGGTGTGGTGGTACCTATAAATAAACTTTTAAACTAGTCGCCAACCAAGTTAGGCCCCCGTCGGAAAGTTGTTAGTCGTCGTTGGTCTGGTACTGAATTAAAAGGTTTTTAGAAGCCAAGGAACAACGAATCTACCTTGTTATCACAACACTTTATCGTGAGTGCTAGTTGAGTTCTATATATCCGAATTTTCAGAACAGGAACTGAATTCTAAGAAGATGCTAATTTCCTCCGTGTAGTTTATTGTCTGTGAAATCACAATGTATGCTAAAATTATATTACAAATCGGAGATAATGTTCTCTGCTCTTAAGTGTTCACTGGTTGAGGCTTCTCAGAGTCACATCGCCGGCCGTTGTGGCCAAGCGGTTCTAGGCGCTTCAGTCCGGAACCGCGCGACTGCTACGGTCGCAGGTTCGAATCCTGCCTCGGGCATGGATGTGTGTGATGTCCTTAGGTTAGTTAGGTTTAAGTAGTTCTAAGTTCTAGGGGACTGATGACCTCAGATGTTAAGTCCCACAGTGCTCAGAGCCATTTGAACCATTTTGAACCAGAGTCACAGGCGACCGCGGTGACCGAACTGTTCTAGGAGCTTCAGTCCGGAACCGCGCGACTGCTACGGTCGCAGGTTCGAATCCTGCCTCGGTCATGGAAGTGTGTGATGTCCTTAGGTTAGTTAGGTTTAATTAGTTCTAAGTTCTAGGGGACTGATGACCTTAGATGTTAAGTCCCATAGTGCTCAGAGCCATTTGAACCATCAGAGTCACAACATACGGTCTAGAACTGAAATCTCCCCATAATTAACCAAGAAATGGATTACACAACAGAGTCGCTACTGATATATCTGACTGCAGAACACTAGCAACGAACTGTTTTTTTATGTTTACAGTAGGAATCTGTACAGTCATTCAGGATACGTGTTGCTGCCGACGACCCTAAACTAAACTACTCTTACCTGGTCCTAAAAAATTCTCTCATTCGGTAAGAATAATAAATATTAGTGATGAACTATAGAAACATTCACAAAATGGTGCCACAGTCTGAAGTATAATTCAGGAGATTTGAGAATAATAAATATCATTAGTGATAAACAGTAGAAGAATTCACAAAACAGTATCAAAATTTGAAGTGAAATTCAGAAGCTGTAACATTCAGCAAGTATTTAGTACCAAGTTTAGGCAAAAAACAAATTCTTGGGAAGGATATCATCTTGACAAAAACATCAGCAGAAAATAGTGCCTCAGTAGCATGGTGATTGCTGTAATCGCACCTATTGGCAGCCTCAAATTAATTCGTCTACATCAGCATCAACACAACTACTCTGCAGTTCACAATTAAGTGCCAAGCAGACGGTTCATCGAACCACCTTCAAGCTAATTCTGTATCATTCGACTCTCGAATGGTGCGCGGGAAAAACGAGCACTTAAATCGTTCTATGCGAGCTCTGATTTCATTTATTTTATAATGATGATCATTTCTCCATATGTAGGTGGACGCCAACAAACCGAAGGAGAAAGTTAGTGATTGAAATTTCACGAGGAGATCCTTCTGCAACGAAAAACGCCTTTCTTTTGATGGTTGACATCCCAATTCACGTATCATTACCGCGGCACTCACCCCCTATTTCTGGTTAATTCAAAACGAGCTGCCCTTCTTTGAACTTTTTCGATGTTCTCCGTCAGGCACATCTGATGCGGATCCGAGAAGAGGGCGGACAAGCGTAGTATAAGCGGTCTTTTTAGTAGACCTGTTGCACTTTCTAAGTGTCCTGCCAATAAATCACAGTCTTTGGTTTGTTTCAGTTTAAGTTATTCGTAATTATGATTCCTAAGTATTTAGTTGAATTTTCAGTCATCAGATTTGTTTGATTTTTCGTGTAAACCGAACTCTGGCGGATTTCTTTTAGTACTCATGTGGATAACTTTACACACTATTGTTTTAGAACCAACTGCCATTTTTCGCACCATATAGTTGTCTTGTGTAAATCATTTTGCAATTGTTTTTGATCATCTGACGAATTTACAAGACGCTAAATGACAGCATCATCTGTAAAAAATCTAAGAAGGCTGCTCACATTGGCTCCTATGTTGTTTATGTAGGTGGCCTGTTACACTTCCTTTGGGAACACAATATTGTACCTGTTTTACTCGAAGACTTCCCAGTGGTGACCTTTCCGAAAGGAAATCATGAATCCAGTTGCACAACTGAGACGATACTCCATAGCAATTAGATTAGATTAGAAGATCGGTTTCAGAAGCCTTCTGAAAAACTACAATGTATGGGATGAGTTTGACATCCCTTGTCGATAGTACTTGTTACTTCGTGAGAATAAAAAGCTAGTTGTGTTTCACAAGTACTATATTTTCTGAATCTGTGATGAGTACTTGTCAATGAATCGTTTTCTTCGGAGTAATTCATAATTTTCGAAGCTAGTATGTGTTCGAAAATCCTACTGCAAATCGATGTAAGTGATATGGGTCTGTAATTCAGAGGATTACGTTGTTTGTTGGGCTTTGGTGTGACCTGTGCGCCTTTCCAGTCTTTAGGTACAGTTCTTTCGACGAGCAAGCAATTGCGTATGATTGTTAAGTATGGAGCTATTGTGTCAGCATACTCTGAAACGAACCTGACTGGTATACAATCAGGCCCGGAGACCTTGCCTTCATTAAGTGAGCTGAGATGTTTCGCTACACCAATGGTATCTACTTCTAAGTTATTCATGTTCTAGAATCGAATTATAGAGTAATGAAGTCTATATGCGGCGTATTGTGGGGATTATTAACTAACAAACATCCGCTTAGTTAGATCCTTCTACCACCCACCTGACCAATCTGCACGCTGCTTATGAAGAAAATACGTTTGTTATGTTGACAGTTGAATGGTCTGTTCTCTTTGAGGTTGTTCACAAAGGGTATTGGATCACTGATTCTTCTGCAGTTGTACCGTGATACGAAGAACCACAGCAATAAACGCAAGTCCAGACATTCCCCTAAGCAGAATTTGTGGATACTTGACTTTGTCAGGAGCTAGAACCAGTTACTTCCGACAATGAACATGTAGATGACTTATATTCAACCAAATAGTCTATCAAGTTTACAATAAATAAGTAAGGAGCAGAATAATCAAAAACTCGACACAGGTACTGGTCTGAGTTGGTGCAGAGACGAGAACTGTATCGTGCGTGGCTACTAGAGGGGCAATACGTGAAGCCATCAAAAATTACTGTAGGTAAGTACAGTCAGATCGATCTCTGCTTTAAGCTATGCCCAATAAACGTACTTTCCGTGTAAGTGTTAATTCTTGTTGGCATTCCTGAACTTGTAGCTGTTACTCGACTCTGGATTATTTGTGACAATGTTATCGCAGGACCTGTCCCAAAATCCCACAGACAAATTTTATAATATAGAGTGTTTTACAGTTCCTATTACAGGCGTCTGGGGTTGTAGATGAGACATGTTTAGAAATATATGTTTTCGATGTATAAAAAGTTTGAAGATAGGGTCGATTTCAAAACTCCCGGTTCACCGTACGCTCGCAAAGTGAGAAAAGAGTGCCGTCGTCAGTCTCTGTTATAATTATGACATCACGTTCCATTTTCGTTCTACTACAGCAACGACTGCAAGGAACTGGTACGTTGGAAACTTGGAGGGTTGGCTGTGGTGTTCCAGCCGACCAGAGTGGCCGAGCGGTTCTAGGCGCTACACTGCGGAACCGCGCGACCGCTGCGGTCGCAGGTTCGAATCCTGCCTCGGGCATGGATGTGTGTGAAGTCCTTAGGTTAGTTAGGTTTAAGTAGTTCTAAGTTCTAGAGGACTGATGACCACAGCAGTTAAGTCCAATAGTGCTCAGAGCCATTTGAGCCATTTTGTGGTGTTCCACGGACATGCCGCACTCTCACGTTTAGAGGACGTCTTTCGGCTCATTGATGATGCCCGTACAAAGCCCCAATCTTTACAAGTCCATTCTAGCCACTGCCACGAATGATGAGGAAGAAGAAGAAGAAGAAGAAGAAGAAGATGATGATGATGATGACAATACAAACGTCCAGTCCCCGGGCAGAGAAAATCCACAACCCGGGCTGGAATCGAATCCGGGAACCCGACGATGAGAAGTCGAAACATTGCCCATGCGGTGGACTCCTCCAAAGCACGCATGCCAGCCATAGGTCATTGTCTCCAGTGAGTGTGTATCTTGAAGCGGGAGATTTGACAGCGATTCGATATTTAAATTTGCTTGATATCCAAGCGGTACATTTCTGGACATAGGTGCCTAATAAAAACTTTTTCTAGAAGTCCCCCATACAACCATTAGAAGCCTGTAAATAGGAATTTTGAAGCTCTGTATATTAAAGCTGTCTGTTAGATACAGAGTGGCGTCCACATAGTTGTGGACGAGACATGGATCGGAATAGATAGAAGCATAACGAAACCTCACTCTTCAACTCTGCCTTTACACAAGAAAATCAAAGAACGTTAGCACCAATCAATACCGTATTACTGCATAAGTAATCTATCACAGCGCCCGCCCTGTTAGCTGTGCGGTCTAACTCACTTCTTTCCGGATTGGAAGGAGCGCATAGACCCGGGACGAATGCGCCCGGCGGACTTGTGTCGCGGTCCGATAAGCCGGTCAGTCTGTGGATGGTTTTTAGGCGGTTTTCCATCTGCCTCGGCGAATGCGGGCTGGTTCCCCTTATTCCGCCTCAGCTACACTTTGTCGGCGATTGCTGCGCAAACTTCTCCACGTACGCGTACATCAACATTACTCTACGACGTAAACATAGGGGTTACACTCGTCTGGTGTGAGACGTTCCACCGGGGGCCGAACCGCACAATACCCCTAGAAGAGTGGTTCGGTGTGGGGCGGCGGAGGGATGAAATGAACTGCGGTAGTCGTCGTGGGGTTGTGGACCATTGCGGCTGCGGCGGGGACGGACGTTTCTAGGCCCCCGGTTAACATAATATACAATCTATCACAGCGGTGTTGAGATATGATAGCCTATCCACTAACGCTAAAATGTATGCCTAATGCCAAATGCCTAGTGCATTGTTGACAACCTAGGTCCGTGGGTTCGTGGTGTCTGCACCACACTCGAACCCTACTATCAGGTCGTACCAACTGAAATCGAGACTCATCTGATCAGGTCACGGTTTTCTAGTCGTCTAGGGTCAACTAATATTGTCACGAGCCCAGGAGAGGCGGTGCAGGAGATGTGCTGTTAGCAAAGGAATTCGCGTTAGTCGCTTGCTGCCACAGCCCATTAACGCCCAATTTTGCAGCAGTGTCCTAACGGATACGCTCGTCGTACGTCCTACATTGATTTCTGCACTTATTTCACGCAGTGTTGTCTGTTAGTACTGACAATTCTGCGCAAACGCCATTGTTCTCGATCGTTAGCTAAAGGACATCGGCCACTGCGTTGTCCGTTGTGAGAGATAAATACCTGAAATTTGGTATTCTCGACACAGTCTTCACACTGTGGATCCCGGAATACTGAATTTCCTGACAATTTCCAGAATGAAATGTCCCATGCGTCTATCTCCAACTACCATTCCTCGTTCATAGTCTGTTAATTCCATTTGTGCCGCCACAACAACGTCGGAAATCTTTTCACAAGAATCGCATGCGTACAAATGACAGCTCTGCCAATGCACTGCCCTTTTATACCTTGTGTACGCGATACTGCCGTCTTCTGTATATGTGCACATCGTGACTTCTGTCACCTCATTGAAGATTGCGAAGAAGAAATGTTAGAATTTAAATGCGGGTGTCAGAGAGGAACCCAAAGACGCAGGCAGCTGGATGCCAGTGTCGCATTCCCGTCGCGATTTGAGATTATTTACGTACCACCAAATTCTCTCTTTATCTGCACAAAAATCCCGTCTGGCGCATAGTCTTGACTTGTTAAAAATGTATACTGCGACGTGTTCTCTGCTAAAAAGAAAAAACAAACTCACCTCGGTAACAATTCTGAAGGCTGATGAATAGGTTAAGGTCGGTTTCATTTCCCGTTCTTGCCATTTTCGAGAGAGAAGTCTCTATTGAACTCGTCATGTGGCCCTCTTATCTTCTTCATTTTCCTTCACAGAGATAGATCGAGAGAGAGCCTTTATACGGTTGGAAGGTGTGGAGAAAAATGAGTGACAACTCGCACTCAGAGAGGCGTGCCTGTACAGCACAATGGCAGTGCGCTGGCCGTGACGGGGTCCGATTCCTGGCAGCACGCTCAACTTGAACCCTTAACGTGCCAGGTGCGGTTTCACGGACCGCGAGCTTTTATGGTTACTCTGTTGCTAATGCTTAACGGTGGGGTAGGAGATACAGCGTTTTATAGTTGTTCAGCTATCGTTGTTTCCTTTGACAATAGCCACTTGAATATGATGATGACCTATATTATTACTGCTTCTTTCCTGCTAGTGGTATCCGAGACCGCACCTGGGACTTTGCGTTGTGGATTCTGTAGCCAAGTGTTCATCTACTGTTCATGTTAAGAATCCTGACTTTGAAAATATTGTTTTAAAATGCTTTGAGGACAGTTTAGGAAGTGATGTTGTATTAGATAGTGACAACGAAATTGAAGGTGAACATAATTCAGAATAGGAACAGTGCGAAAGTGAAGACGAATTTGTTTTGCCACCTGTGAAATGCTTGAATGAAATAAGTGATCACAGTGTCGAAGACAGAATTGTAGAGAGTGAATCTTTACCTTAAGGTTCTGCTAGAAATATATTTAGTTGGAGTAAATATCGTTGATCGTCGAAGCCTCATCCAGAGGTGACCAATGGCTGTATTTTTCAACATGTTACACATAAGAGGGGTAAACGCGTTTGTCCTTCATAGCTCCTACAAAAATGGCGCACAGGTGAGCAACTTTAATTTTTGAAAGAAGCTTGCAAAATCGTTGGTGACACTACAGGTAAAAAGCGAGTCAACAACGATCTCTCGGCCAGTGAAATTTTTGTATCCATTCACCGTGTTTTGTGAGTAGTAATACCAAGAGTAGAAGTCGTTGTAGAACGATTGTAAAAAAAAGCAAAACATGCTCCACCTGTGACCAAAAGAATCATTGTTACAAGAAGCCAGTCTAGCTTGATTTCTCTACAATTTCCAGCGAGTGCAAAGAACAACCTCTGAGAAGGAAACAAAAAACCTGAAAATTACTACTGTAATTTTAATTTTTTTAATGTTTTACGAGGAGCAAAACAACTGATGATGGTCGAAGTAGAGAGGATATAAAATGTAGACTGGCAATGGCAAGGAAAGCGTTTCTGAAGAAGAGAAATTTGTTAACATCGAGTATAGATTTAAGTGTCAGGAAATCGTTTCTGAATGTATTTGTTTGAAGTGTGGCCATGTATGGAAGTGAAACATGGACGATAAATAGTTTGGACAAGAAGAGAATAGAAGCTTTTGAAATGTGGTGCTACAGAAGAATGCTGATGATTAGATGGGTAGATCACATAACTAATGAGGAGGTATTGAATAGGATTGGGGAGAAGAGAAATTTGTGGCACAACTTGACTAGAAGAAGGGATCGGTTGGTAGGACATGTTCTGAGGCATCAAGGGATTACCAATTTAGTATTGGAGGGCAGCGTGGAGGGTAAAAATCGTAGAGGGAGGCCAAGAGATGAATACACTAAGCAGATTCAGAAGGATGTAGGTTGCAGTAAGTACTGGGAGATGAAGAAGCTCGCACAGGATAGAGTGGCATGGAGAGCTGCGTCAAACCAGTCTCAGGACTGAAGAGCACAACAATAACAGTGGGAGTTTTTTATGTTTATGTTATTACATGTATAATAAATACTAAAACTATAGCAAAAAATAAAATTTAGATTGCAAGGTATTTGAGCTTTCATTCCATTTACGTTAGCATGTAATGTTATGATCATTTTGTGCATTTTTTTTGTTTAAATGCGCTTTTTTCGTAAAAATAAATTTTAAAATTTATTTGGATATATTTTTTCTGTGGTACTAATGTAACCTTATACATAAAAAGCGTGACCATTTCACTGAAACTGCTGAATGTAATTTTTATGACTGTTTAAACACCTGGGACAGAGTGTGACAAAAAATGACCTGGGAAGCTAAGACTTAACTTACAGTAACGGCTAAAGAGTAAAATCACTTCCTCAATCAATTCAATCACAAGATATCAGCAAGTACTGACAGTACTGCGGAAGGTGATTATCCGGATTTTGATATGACGTATTTGATACGAGTGTCTTAGTTTTTTATTTCGAAATTCAGTTTATGACCTACAAACTGCTCTTCAATATCAAGTTTTCACGAAATCTCATTTAATGCTGCCGAATAATTCCATCGGATATCCAGACGTGGTTGGAGACGACTTCAGTAGCTTCCATATAGTGACTTCCTGGTGTAGTCTCAAAGCATCTGCAGCATTTGTACAGAGCTATGTTACGAATTTTTCACTTAACTGAGTTTCGTTCGTACTCTGCTACCACTGCAGAAAAAGCATAACTTATTAACGGCATATTTCTTGCAAATTTTTCCACACCTCATTGCTATCAATAGTCTGAGAGAACAGACCAGTAGCACTTGCGTTGAATTAATTAAAAAAGAGACCGTTATATTCTTTACTGTGCACTAGTCCCGCATGACCGAGTAAGTGAAGCGAGCACGAAATGGGAGATGTGATGAGTGCAGCCTGACTAGGCAGGCTACCACTAACAAACTAGTGACTGAATGTGCTAGAAGCTATGATCGGATCTAGGTAATGTTGGACGCCAAAGACGACAAACGCGTCTTTATCCGTAAGCGACTACAGTCAGCATGGGTTTCTCATTCGTGTGTGACTCTGTAACCTTTCAACATGAGGAAGAGAGTGCACAAGGAAGTAAGACCGAAAACAATGTGCACACATGAAAGAAACGGGAAGACCTAATAAATAATGTCTTCAATACATTTCTGTTTGTAAACGAAAGCAGCATGTCCTCTGCGTACACATCGTGCACAAAGTCTTCAGCACCCCTGTGTTTCTAGTCTGAAACGAGTCATTTACAGAACCACGTTTGTAAGTAATCCCGCGCTGACACAGCTACTTCAGACATATCGGAAGTAATAAAAAATAATAGTATTCCAGCACAATGTGTTGCAATGTGTGCTCAAGATATGAGATCTTCTAATGTTAGGTTGGTGAAAGTTTCTAAGAACTAGGGCAAAAATTTAGAAGTACAGGAGCACATTATGTAGAATGTGAAGTAATCTGGGTGAAGTTAAGCATCAAAGGATGTTCAAAAATGGTAATCGGATGCTTTATAGACCGCCTGGATCAGGAGCTGTAGAGGCAGAGCGCTTCACAGGGAATTTGCAGAATATTGATAATAATTTTCCTGAGCATTGGGAGAGTCATGCTATTCAGAATGTCTTGTATCTTAGAGTATGTAATTGGAGAAACATGTCGAGAAGATGACGTCTTAGATCTGCTAGCTATAAACAAACATGCACTTACCGAATCCGTTAACGTAGGGAAAGGTATCAGTGATCATACTGAGTATTTTTGCTTACAAGAGTGGAAGGATACGAATTGCTGGCTGTCTGAATAGCCAACGACAAATATTCAGAACTGATGACGAGGATGTATTGAACAAATGGAAAAAATTCAGAAGCATTGTTCAACGTACCTTGGACATGTAGTCCCGAGCAGGGTCTTAAGGGATGGGAAAACTGCTGCGTATCAAAGAGAGCTTCATCGCAGATTCAACAGAAGTCAAAACCAAGCTGACAGACAAAAGCTGACCGAAGTGATAACAGACGTAGAGAGAGCAATGACCTTGAAAGTAAAATTTTGTAGAAATGAATTCGATCATCCGAAATTGTTTCACAGCAGGTAATCGTAACACGGTTCCTTCTTTCACTCGTCTTACGGACATCGAAGTTTCAGATAGAGAGATAAACTATCGCGGAACACAGAAGCATCTACAATCACTTAGTAGTGGAAACGCATCGTGACAAGACGATATAGCTCTAAGATTCTACAGAGATTATGCGAAAGAACTTGCTCCTCTTCTAACAGCAATTTATCGTAGTTCGCTGGAGCTACGAAGGGCACCTAACGACTGGCAAAAAGCGCAGCTCATTTCCGTTTTTAAAAAAGGTGCTAGTATAGGTGCACGTAATTACAGATCTATATCATTGACATCAATGTGTTGTAGAATAATAAAA
This sequence comes from Schistocerca piceifrons, assembly GCF_021461385.2. Lineage (NCBI taxonomy): Eukaryota > Metazoa > Arthropoda > Insecta > Orthoptera > Acrididae > Schistocerca > Schistocerca piceifrons. The sequence goes on along the minus strand of NC_060139.1, from coordinate 441,347,256 downwards.
CATTTTTATGATAAAGAATTATGACTTTTTGGGAACGAACATTTCCTCTTTAAAAATCAGCATGGATTCTCGAAACAGAGAGAGATCTTATGAAACTCAGATCGCTCTGTTACTGCATGAGATACATAGAGTTGTAGACAACGGTGTTCAGATTGATGTCGTGTTCCTTGACTTCAGGAAGGCATTTGTCACTGTCCCGCACTACCTTCTAGCGAAGAAAACAAAACAAAAAAACAAAAACAGAAAACAAACGAGCTGACTGACTATTGGACCAGAAATGCGACTGGATTGAAGATTTTCTTGCAGCTAGAACTCAATATATCGCTCTTGTCCGAACAAAATCTGCTGGTGCAAAGGTAATTTCCCGAGTACGCGCAGGAAGTGTAATAGGACAATTAGCGTTTATAATGTACATATTTAGAAAGCGACGGATGTTCTTTAAGACTGTTCGCAGATGATGTAGCTGTCTATAAGAAAGTAGCAACGCCAGAAGACAGTTTAGATTTGCAAAATGATCTATAGAAGATGGATGATTGGTGCGGGGTCTGGCAGTTGACCCTGAACGTAAATAAATATAACATATTGAGCATACATAGGAAAAGAAATCCACTACTGTACAACTACATTATTGATGACAAATTGTTTGAAGCGGCATACATCGTAAAATATCTAGGAATTACTATCCAGAGCGCTATTAAGTGGATTGACCACATAAAACCAACAGTAGGGAAAGCAGATGCCAGAGTGAGATTCATAGGGAGAATGGTTAGGAAATGTAACTCATCCACGAAAGAAATGGCTTACAAGGCGCTTGTTCAGCCGATTCTTGTTCATTAATGCGGGGCCCTTACCAAGTAGGACTGAAAGAAGTGGTAAGAAGATCGAACGAAGAGAGGCACGTTTTATCACGTGATCGTTTAATTGGCGCGAGAGCGTTACAGCGATGATCAACAGATTCTACAGAGATTATGCGAAAGACGCTACAAGAGAAGCGTTGTGCATCACAGAGAGGATAACTATTGAAACTTAGATAGAGCGCTTTCCGGGAAGAGTCGATCAACATATTACTTTCTCCCACATACACCTCGTGAAATGACCACGATGAAAAGATTCGAGAAATTAGAGCTAATACAGAGGCTTGCCGACAATCATTCTTCCAGTCGCCATTCGCTAATGGAACGGGCAAGCGAAGATGAATTAATGGTACCAGAAGTACCCGCGTCATACATCTTCGAGTGGTTCAAAATGGCTCTGAGCACTATGGGACTTAACATCTGTGGTCATCAGTCCCCTAGAACTTAGAACTACTTAAACCTAACTAACCTAAGAAACATCACACACATCCATGCCCGAGGCAGGATTCGAACCTGCGACCTTAGCGGTCACACGGTTCCAGACTGAAGCGCCTAGAACCGCACGGCCATTCTGGCCGGCCATCTTCGAGTGGCTTGCGGAATACTGGTGCAGATGTAGATGCAGAAGTCAGCATTGCGGATGTAATGTCACATCACTCTACCATTACTTGACATGTTAAGGTAGACCCCTACTGGTTGATCTAATTCGAAACAGCATAATGCCTTTATTATTACAGAAGTTTTTACTAATAAGGCATGTGCTGCAATAATTGATATATGAACAGAGTCGCACACTCAGGCGTGTTACTTGAGGCTTACAGCACATTACATAAGCTTAGACTGAGCTCTTCTGAATAATGTTTTATTTATAGTCAATTTTAAAAAGACTATTGGGCATATTATGAAAGAAACAGGAGCTAATGGCTAGTGGGAACATTATGCCAGACAAGTTCCATAATTTTGTATTTATCTCCGACCAGATTGCCAGTATAATAACGGTTTGGAAAATCGCGAACGGCTTGCTTGATCTCATTATAGTATTAACGCAGCACTAAGTCACACTTTGAATGGTATTAATTTCTAGTTAATTGATGTCCCGAACATCGCAGCAACAATAAATACTGCAAAATACAGTATATGAGGAAAAGCAGACTCTGCTCGTCTTTGAATCCATCTTTCGAACAAGAGGGCAGCACTCGCTGCAATAGCTCGTAATCAACACTGAGTTGACCAAAGTCATGGGATAGCGATATGCACATATACAGATGACGGTTGTATCGCGTGCAGTATGTATAAAAGGGCAGTGCATTGATGGAGCTGTCATTTGTAGTCAGGTGACTCATATGAAAAAGTTGCCGACGTGATTATGGCCTCAAGACAGGAATTAACATACTTGGAATGCGGAAAGGTAGTTAGAGCTAGATGCATGGGAAGTTCCATTTCGGAAATCGTTAAGGAATTCACAGTGTAAATAGTGTGCCGAGAATATCAAATTTGGTCCAAATGGCTCTAAGCACTATGGGACTTAACATCTGAGGTCATCAGTCACCTAGACGTAAAACTACTTAAACCTAACTAACCTAAGGACATCACACACATCCATGCCCGAGTCAGGATTCGAACCTGCGACCGTAGTAGCAGCACGGTTCCGGACTGAAGCGGTTACTACCGCTCGCTCACAACGTCCGGCTCGAGAATACAAAATTTTAGGCATTACCTCTCACCACGGACAACGCAATGACTGACATGCTTCACTTAACGACCGAGAGGAACGGTGTTTGCGTAGAGTTGCCAATGCTCACAGACAAGCAGCACTGCGTCAAATAACCGCAGGTATCAATGTGGAACGTACGACGGATGTATCTGTTAAGACTCTGCCGAAAAACCTTGGTGTTATTGACTTGTGGCAGCAGACGACTGATGCTAGTGTCTTTGTTAACTGCTCGACATGTACTGCAGCGCCTCTCCCAGTTCGTGACCATATCAGTTGGACCCTAGGAGACCGAAAAACCGTGGCCTAATCAGATGAGTCCAGATTTTGGTTGGTAAGAGCTGATGGCAGGGTTTCGAGGGTGGCGCAGACCTCACGACGCCATGCTCCCAAATTGTTGACAGGACACTGTGCAAGCTGGTGGCTCCATAATTAGTGTGGGCTGTGTTGCTATGGAATGGATTGCGTCCTCTGGATGTTCGGCTGCTTGGAGACTATTTGCGACCACTCATGGCGTCATGTTCCCAAACAACGATGAAATTTTTATGGAAGACAATAAGCTATGTCACCGGGCCACAGTTGTTCGCGATTGGTTTGACGAACATTCTGGACAATTCGAGCAAATGGTTTGGCCTACCACATCGCACGACTTGAAACCCGTCGAAAATGTATGGGACATAATCGACAAGATAGTTCGTGCATCAAATCCTGCATCGGCAACACTTTCACAATTATGGACTGCTATAGAGACAGCATGGCTCAATATTTCTGCAGGAAATTTCCAACGACTTTTTGAGTCCAAGCCACGCCGAGTTGCTGGACTACGCCGGGCAAAAGGAGGTTGTCATCTCAGTGTATATTACGCGAGGATCCTGACGCACTCAGTGTCCGGAGCTACTGCTTTGCTGACGGAAACGAATTATGCTTACAAGTAGCGAGGATATGATAGTGAGGGTACAGAAACAACTTTGGATTTCCTGAAACCATTTAAAGAGGCCACAGGTCTAATAAGAGTACAAAAAGAAGTTCAATCTTGTCAGCGCGTTTCTTTTTTCACAAACTTCAACAAACTGAGAGAACCACTGACAATCTCTGTTAGATGAGTTTGATTACTGCATTTATAAGTAATATTTGATGCGGATACTGCAAAAAGGTTGATTTGCAACTAACTAGCGTACTTGTATATATATTAATAGGAGGTATAAATGATTAAATATCGAGTTCTGCCTTTTCTACGTAAGGAAGTTCCAATTACTTTCAAACATCAAATTAGATGTTTCTGTGGCCGTCTTTCGTTGATCTCAATTTCCTTGACATAACTGAAAAGCCTGATATTCTTAGCTGTGCTTGACAAATGTATGTAGCTCATGCAAGCACAACATACAATAATTAATGTAATCGATTTTGGTACTCATTCCTTTGTGTATTACAACAAAACAGAAGTATTATAATTCCTATAATATTTCATCAATGTAATTGAATCAGCTCGTTTGGAGACAAGTCCGTATGTCGTGCTGCACAGGGAAGTTACAACACGTCATGCAGTGTACGGACGAGGAATTTTCCTGTTGGAACAACACATCACCTTCCTGTTGCAAGAATGCTAAAATAATGGGTCAAACGACATCCTGCACATATCGAGTGCTGCTTAGCATTCCCTCCAGAAACACCAAAGGTGAACAAGCGTTGTAGCTTATCGCACCCCAGACCATAAGACCTGGGATCAGGACAGTGTGTCTGGAACGAATGCACTCTACGAGACAGCAGTCACCAGGTTTACGACATATGCGCAAACGACCGTCACTTGCGTGCAGGCAGAATCTGCTTTCATCACTGAAGACCACAGTACACCATTCCATCTTCCAAGTGATTCTCTGACGGTACCAGTCGAGCCCAGCAAGTCGATGCTGTGGCGTGAATGGAAGACAGCTAGAAATGTGCGTGCCACTAGTCTCACGGCTAATGAGCAATTAACAACAATTCGTTGAGACATTTCGTTTCACAAGCCCTCTTATATGCGCTGTGGTAGCCTGTACATTCTGCCACTGCTGTCCTTACAATACGATGGTCCTGGCGGGCGTCTGTGCTGCTTGGACGTCGAGAGCCTCGTCTACAGCTGTGAGAATGTTCACGTTACCACTGATGCCAACACCATTGCACAACTGATGCAGCACGTCCAACTTCTGTGGCAGTTCTCCAGAAGGACAACCCGCCGCTGCAAAGGCCACAATCTGACCCCTTTCAATCTTGTTCAGTTGGCTGTAGGAAGCACAAATGCATCTCCGTGGCATGATTGGCTGCTTGCTTCGCACGTCTGCACCACACTGACCCCTCTGGCTGTGAACATTCTCTTTTAAGGAGTAGACACACATAGTAGTCTGGTAACTCGATCACTGCACAATCTGTTGGCGGACGACATTGAAACCATTATCAGTACATCCACTGTCCCTCAGGTGGCATATGCCGTCATCAGATCAAAATCGACGTCGTTTAACCAGGTGTACTAATTTTTTCTAGTAGTGTATTACAGCTGCATGCATAATATTTTTCATATGTTTTCCTTATAAAGTCGTCTCCTAGTTTTCTGGGATCGCATTTATTTAATGCGTACGTACTGGCCTATCACTGAAAAGTGGAATAAATCTTCAGTTCTGAAATTATTGTTACCTTTCTTTCGGTGATAGTACTCGAATATCACATTATTTTGGACGTGCTTCATGTAGATAATTTTGTCACGAAAGCGGTCTTGGATGTTATATTCATTTCGAAAAAAGAGAGAGAGAGAGAGAGAGAGAGACAAAAGCGTTCTTTGAAGCGTTACCATTCTTATCGAGAGAGAGAGAGAGAGAATGGGAGGCGCCTGAATAAGCACTGCGACGGGGCCGTCATCAGCGGAGACCGGCCACGCTGAATTATTGCCATGAGACATGGAGCAAGTTCGTCAGCGAGCAGAGGAGTTAGGGACAGGCCACTAGCGGCTCGGGATCCCTCTTTAGTAGGGGAGACCTCGCCGGTTAAACAGTGTTCCAATACTCTACTGGGGACCTCTGTTTCTCAATGACCCCAATCGCTGCTGGGCAATAATCCACGCCGAGGGAAGAGATGTTTCATTATCCAACCAGTTTTATCGAAGAAGTAGCATACAGTGAAGCAGACGTGTGGCACGAGTTTAATGTCACGGTGCCTTAGCTTTCAAAATCATTGTTTATCTAAATAAAAGATGTATCTGATTACGACCCCCAAGCAAATTATTAGCATAGCTGAAGGGCATTGTTCTACGAGTCTATTTATAGCAAACAATCTGGAAGTATACCGTAACACAGTTCTCACGAAAAACTTACAGAAATGTCAAATATAACTACTTTATCATAGCAGTCTTTAAGAACTGAGACCGTTATGTGGTCATAACGCTACTAACCGCGTAATGAATACGTTCAAAGTGTGTATCTGATCATTTGATAGTACCGTCTAGTTATCATTAAAGCGCAGCTACTCACAGGAGTCCAGAATAGGCTGTAATTATCGTATGTCAGCGAAACTTGGTAGATATGCTAAAGCGCCCATGCACTGGAAAAAAATTAGTTCCAGTTATGGCCACTGGGTGAAAATCTGGCTCTACGAATACAAGAAAGACGTAAGAAAAGTTTCCATACGTAATGGATTAGGAACAGAACGTGAGCAGAAAAGGTAAAACAAGTAAGAATGGTATAATTTGATCTTATTGTTAACCCTCGCTTACGCAAATTGTTCAGTATGAGCAGTGGAGACGTCGAAGAGGTGTTTCATTCCTAAAACGACGTGATCAACAGTTGCTTGCAGCAGTTCCAGTGGAATCTGAGCAACTTGTTTCACTATACTGGCCTTCAGATACATAGAGACCGAAAGAATCCCTGGTAAACGCGTTCATTTACATATCCCTAGAGCCAAAGGTCACATGGATTCAGATCAGGTAATCTTGCAGGCCAAGCATCCGCAAAGCCTCTGGAGATAACACGTTCGTGGAAGGTTGCATTAAGCAGATCTTTCACTGGGCAAGCGACGTGAGGTATTGTCTCATCTTGCACGAAGACAGTACTCTCCACACAGTTACGCTATTCCAAAGCAGGAATCACATGCTGTTCAAGGTGGTCTCGATATGTGCAGCCGTCACGGAAACCTGGGCAAGTTTTCTGAGTTTCGTCTAAAATGTGCATCATCACTCCATAGAACACTTGCCAGCCACATGTCATCAACTTCGATTCGTGCCTGAACCGAAGCGCAGGTTCAGAATGTTGCTGCGGATTGAGAGTTTTCTGTTGCTGCACCGTCTGGATATTGTACGGATGTCAGTGTAATATAGACCGCAAAACTTTCCGTACTGTTGACCATGGGATGGACAATTGTCGTGACAGTGTGCTACCTGGGGCACGTGCTGCATTGCTAGTTAAAGCAACAGCAACCTCATCAGTAACTTCCACCACGGCAAGACGACGCCTTCCTTCTCTAGGTGGAATTTCATTGCCTTCTTTAAACCGTTTAATGACACCAGGCCTCTCCTCAGACCTTTTCAGTCAGCGACACTTTCTCAATGCAGCACTGTAATTGCTGCCGTTCACATGAAACTGTTTCACTAGTACAATACAATAGTGCATTACCTGTGTTATTCCGCAATATTGTATTATCCACCAACTCCGGGCAAGAGACTTTCCAGTAAAATGTCTCCCCTGTACGGTAATATACATAATGGATGTATGAGTACAGGTTATAGATACATGATTGACGACATATGGAAGTTTGGGGCCGGCTGTGAGTCGTGCTCGGGTAGCCAAACGATAAGGCGACCGCTCGCGATAAGCGGTAAATCTGGGTTCGAGTCCCGGTCTAGGACAAATTTCCACTGTCGTCATTCCATTATACAGCTGATGGTAGTCCATATTTGCAAATGCAAATACATTTCATGAGTTCACTAATAATGCACGGTGTCTCTTCTCAATAGCCATAATGTTCACTCACAGTATAGCATGGAAAATGAGAGTGTGTATGTCTTACCGTCATACAAACGATGTACAGTGCCGGATTTGCAGCTGGTGGCTAAAACTAGAACTATTTTTTCAGCGTAATACCGTTCTGCATTAAGGTGTTAGCATATCTATCAAGCATGGCTGCCATGCGGAAAGTACAGCCCGCACTGGACCTCATTAGTAGCTGCACTTTAATTATAACCATCTGGTATTATGCTGTGAAAACTGATACTCTCGTGCGTTATAGCCTACTGGTGGATTAGGGACTCGATTGTAGTGAAGGAGTTGTCATTACAGGTAACAGTTAAAATTGTGAAACGAGTCTTAATACCGAATTGTAACTCTACTTTTGAATTCCGTGATACCAAATTAAGAGAGATTAACACATTCCGTATCCATACAATTTTGTAGGTTGAATCAGCATTATAAAATAAGACAATATTTTCAGAGATACAGGTATCGTCTACAGCTATACTTCAACAATCTCATATTTACTGCACATTGACAAAAAGATTCAACAAATGGATTTCTTGCATCAGAAATTGCTGCTTTTGTCTTCTACAAAACTATTTTTCTTCAGAATAATATTATCATAGAAATCATATATGCGTTACTGCGTTATCATCATCCTTACCATCTTGAGGATTATCATTTGGAACTTCTCTTTGTGAACCGCGATATTGGTAACAGTCATTGTTCTCCCAAATTACTTTGTCATCTGAATAACGAAAAGGGAAATTTCTTGAGCTATCAATGAAACTTTTTTTAATCAAAAAATGCACTATTTTTATGTAGTTTTCTTCCGGATCTATGTGCTTTGTCTGCCTTTCGGCCAGTAAATAGATTCCATTCCAGAAGTGCGATTTCGGAAGACAAGCCAAATACGCATTGCTGCCACAAACTTTTTATCGGGTCTTTAAAGGCAATAAAATTTCTCTCATGCTGGATAAAATGAAAGTCAAGAAGTTCCACATATGGTGAAGAGGGTGAATACTCAGTTATTCAATTTCAGAACGCTGTTTTTCGTTGTCAGTATTCTTTAGGAGCAGATACCCGAGAAAGATGCACTTCTCTTTTACTTTCACAGTCCAGGCTACCAATCATGAACTGCTCAATACACTTGGCCCGGAATTATTAGTTTCCATCAGTGGCTTTATCTTTTATAAAATATACAATACTCATCTATCAATAAACTTTCCGAGCGATAAAATTCCATTTTTCGTTTCAGAAGTACCTCCTCCCGCGACTGCTTCGATTGGTGTTTCATATCCGTCGTGGACTAATCGACCTTAAGTTTCATTCAGACAGACTGGTGCACAAAAATCAGCTGTATTCTTTTCTTCTGGGAGCAACAATGGCTGTAATCGGAGTAAGCATAAGAGTAGACCCGAGATTGGATGATAGATATGGATATGCCATTCCATGTTATTTTTTAAGAATATTTCTCGTGGAGAAAAGCAGTCTGTCAAAATGTGCTTTAAAAACGAATACTGTGCAATTTTATGTTGCTGGCTAACAAGAGTATCTATTTTCTTCTGATGTTTATTCATAATTGTTTCCCATACGAAATTAATTTTCTCATTAGTATAGAGAATATCAAAGGTGACAGCTGCTTCCTAGTTACGGATTTCATCCATAGAATGACTGCTCTTTTTTGAACAACTGGAATAACATGAGATTTCGTTTGATTCTAACCGTAGCATATTTTGGAATAAAACGATTAGCTAAGCACTGTTTGTTAAATGTATTTTCATATTCAGTGTTATTATTTTAAACCTAATCCCTCTAAATTTCTTAAAAGCTACAAATACCTGACGAGGTACGGAATCAGTAATTTTTAGAGCAGTTCTCGTGAAGAACAGCGGTCTGGCAAAAAGTTCTTTAAAAATGAACACGAACAAACTCGACCGCAACGTGGTAACCGGTTTCGATCAGTTTTTGACTATCTTCAGACCTCATCCATTGACGGTAGGTGGTGGAGATGAACGGAGCGTGTGTTATGACTCCACGGACGTCAACTTGATTTTGCTTGAATTCATCAATCGTAGCGTGTAGCGAGTAGTGGCGTACCAGTGTCTCGGCTACCCATGACCAAATATTGTCAATGTGTGAGAGATCTGGATAACGTGCTAGCCAGGGCAACAGTTGATTACCGTCTGCATGGAGGTAAATTAGAACTTTGTATTGCGATATCTTGTGGAAAGTAATTTCATATAGATCTTAAAGTTAGGGCACAGCCACCACTATTTTCCAAATTGGCTGTTATGCGGATCAAAGGTGATCAAGTCGTGGACCCAGTGCCATCACCCCAAAACAACACGCGTACTAGGCCCGTAGAACGATGGCGAATGCAATCTGGCAACGTTCATTCTCCCCGAATCCTCCACGCTTGGAAGTACATCGTGGTGGTGTGCGCAGAACAGGCGGTTGACTGAAGATACTGCTTGCTGCCGCTCCGTGCTAGTGTAGTTATTGTGCTCACAAGGGGACTGTACAAACTTCTCCTCGCAGTGTTGAGTCTTGTTGGCACGATATATTGGGCGCGTGTAGGACTTCAACATATGTAAAAAAGAAGACGCAGCTCTCAGTCGTTTTCGGGAAAAACAAGTTTAAAAATTTCAGGCGCGCTTATACGCTGGGAAAGGTCGGTATTATCTAAGGAATCCGTACACGAGCGAGTAAGCACTTGTCTCATAAGCGTGACGTCGCCAGATCAAATATGCTTTAATATTCTGTGATGTGCTTCGATATGTATGGTACATCTCGAATTGTGTGACGACCGAGAACCATTTACGAATGTAAACGAAGCTTCCAGAATGAGATTTTCACTCTGCAGCGGAGTGTGCGCTGATATGAAACTTCCTGGCAGATTAAAACTGTGTGCCCGACCGAGACTCGAACTCGGGACCTTAGACAAAGGTCCCGAGTTCGAGTCTCGGTCGGGCACACAGTTTTAATCTGCCAGGAAGTTTCATATCAGCGCACACTCCGCTGCAGAGTGAACGGCACACCGTTTTAATCTGCCAGGAAGTTTCATATCAGCGCACACTAAAGGTCCCGAGTTCGAGTCTCGGTCGGGCACACAGTTTTAATCTGCCAGGAAGTTTTAAACGAAGCTTGTTTTTCAATAGATACACTGCAAAAAACCGTGCACGTGGGAAACTTTGGCATTCGTTACATATGCTGTGTACAACAATAATTATTGTTTTCCAAGGTTCTACGATCAATATTATCCCGATTCGTGCAGTGCTTCTGGGATATATATTATGCTTGTCAACAAATGTAGATATAATAATATAAATAAAATGGCTATAGTGATTTCACTGAAAATTCTCGTGTATACATTTTTTATTTCCATTCTCCCCCAGAAAAAAATTCTTCTCCTTTTTTCAAGTTAAAGATTAGAAAAATAATAAATGAATCATTAAATACTGATAATTTGCATAATAAATCCGCTGTAAGGAGTACGCGAAAGTAAAAAAATACCGTGTACTTGATTCGATCCGGAGACCTTGTAATGGAGCTCAGGGCTTATTCGCTCGGCTGCGGACTGCTTGAATACTAGCGATTCTACAAAGTATATGAACACATCTAGAATTTCCAAACTCGACTTTTTCGAAAACGGGTTTACACATGCCAAAGTCCTGGTCGTGCCCTACACATCCTGTCAGTATGAATCAAATCGATGAGAGAAAGTCAGTACGGAACCCTTGGCAGCTTTTCCTGTGCGCCTCTCTGCTGCATTAGTCACACATCCACTCACAGAGATGTCAAGTGTATTATATACGAGGGTAATGGGGAAAATGCTAAGTGGAATAACTAATGCCTTCAGTGTTCCTACTATTAACAGCCTCAATGCAAACTCAAATTTTAACCCTCATAAGTTACAAGGTGGATTCTTGAACGTAACACTTCCCACCAAAATTATGAGGTAGGATCAACAAACACGATGGATTTAAGTAAATAATGTCGATGCTCACTCTCCCTAGCACAACGGCAAGCAACCTGCTTAACTCTCTTCTTGTAAAGAAGTCTCGTAACCGTCGTCACGACTGGTTTCTTCTCGGCTGACCGCAGGTTCTAACGTGCATGTAGTGAACAGTGTGTAATAAAATGGCAAATGAGAAAGAATTTAGTGCTATTAAAATTGAAATTAAGTGGGATACCACATGATTCAAAAACTCAAGGAAAAGATTCAGAGAGCCAGTGTACTATCAATTTTCAAGGCAACGTTTCCAGATAGTATGTACTTCTAGACACTGCAGTAGTCACAATAAAAAGCTCCGCACGATCTTAAACTTCACAAAAGATTAGCACAAGCTCACACGACAATACCACCCGAAGAAGTTTTAATAAACTATTTCATCTTAACACGAGCTCACATTTGACACATGTATTCACGTGGTGCTTCTTCCGAAAAAAGATCACAGACTAGTGCGGAGCTATCTTTGCAGTGTGGCACCTGCCTGCTCAGTGTGCGTAGTGATCACCAGCGACTATCAGTTTTAACGAAATTTGTATTTAGCTTTTATATAATAATTAAGTGTGGATTGAAAGTTACAGAAATTATCATTTACAAACAACATTTCATTGTTCACACGCTCTGAGAACATCTGTCGCGTGACGTGACTTATACATTTCTCGCCACCTTACAGCGACATGAATCTTCCTATACTCAGCGTTAAAACGTGGTAATAAAAATGTAATGAAATGTAGGCGGAGATGCGGTACAAACTCCACACTGAGTGAACAACATATCTGTCCTCTCAGTGCTAGGTACGTGGCGCCACTGAGTCCTGTATCGCGTTGAGTACGGTCCTCTGAACACATTGATTACATATACATATGACAGTTCAGGCATCCCAACCACCAAGAACAGCTCTATCGCTGGATCCGTCATCCTGCCATTGTTAAATTCCGACATGTGCTAGTAGTCATTTCTCCTACTCGCAAGACGCATGAAACGTTCTTGTCACTAACAACCAAAGTGGTCTTTCTCTATGAACAGAATATAGATGGCGTTATTTCTCTCTACTTTTTGCTAATCATTGGTGCTACGTCGGGTCACATTGCGGATCAGATGACACAACAGAGCTTGCGGGTAGCCGAAACACGAGCTCATAGGGGCCACAGCAGCGGCATCCAAAATACGAGGGGCATTCAGCAAGTACTGCAACAAAATTTTTTTTCTCCGTCAGTCAAGGTTAAAAATATGCGGAATTCTTTGTCGGACGTCGTGAGATATTTCCGCTTCAGTACCTATAGTTTCATGAAATTCCAACAGTTGGTTGCGCTATATGTAGCCTTCAAAATGGCATCTTTAACAGAGATGCGTTCCAAGCAGGTAATTCTCATTGAGCTTCTTTTGGCGGAGAACCAGATCATTGCAGATAGTCAGAGGCTCTCGCAGAATGTCTACGGAGACTTGAAATTGAACAAACGCTCGGTGTGTTGTTGGGCAAGGCGTCTGTGATCACTGCAACAAGATTGCACAAATCTGTCTCATCTCCCGCGTGCTGGCCGGTCGCACACATCTGTGCCTCCTGCAATGTTGGAACGTGCTGACACTCTCATTTGAGGTGATCAACAGATCACAACCAAACGCAATCATTTTTGTCGAATATTGCCAGAGGTGATGAAACATGCGTTCATCACTTCGAACGGGAAACAAATTGGCAATCTGTTGTTGTGGCGCCACTCCTTCCCTTCTCCGAAGAAAATGTTCAAAGACGCAGCCGTTAAAGTCTTGGGAACCGTTTCCTGGGACAATGAAGGGGGTTATTCTGTTTGATGTCAACCCTCATGGTGCAAGGATCGACTCAGAAGTGTATCGTGCAACCCTCAGGAAAATGAAGAAACAAGTTCAGCTTGTTCGTCGCAACAAAAATGCAAACGAACGTTCTTCATAACAACGCAAGGCCTCACACAAGTCTGCGCATCGCAGAGGAGCTCACGAAACTTCATTGGACTGTTCTTCCTCATCCACCTTACGGCACGGTTCTCGCACCTTCCGACTTCCAGATTGTTGGCCCGACGAAGGATGCACTCCACGGGAAGCAGTAAGTCGATGATGGGGAGATTATTGATGCAGCAAGATGTTGGCTCCGATGTCGACCAGCAGAGTGGTACCATGCGGACATACAGGCCCTCCAAGGAAGCTAGTGTAAGGTCGTCGCACTTAACAGAGATTATGATAAAAAATAGTTTTTTGGAGCCAAAAGAGTGAGGAATAATATGGTGTGTTGGAGCCCCGAATAAAACAAATCTGCTTTCTGGAAAAAAAGTGTTGCATCACTTATTGAACGACCCCGTGTATGATAACAGATCCGGACGACAACAGGACCAACGGCGTGTTGTCAAGTGCAACTCTGGACGCCACCACTGTGACTACAGGTGCTGTTACCTGACAGGTGACAGCTAGGCGCACTAGGAGGCGCAACCAGGGAGGATCTATTTGCTTCCTCCCTATCACATGTTAGCAAATAGACTGCTACATGTCGTTCCGCCAGAATTTATGAAGCCGTACGGCCAATGTCTGGCAGTCGAAGCCAACGCACCAACCTAGTGACCGGCACCTTACAGAGCCAGTCTCGAGCTGCCAGCTATCCACCGCGCAGCTACACTGTCATTTAGGCCTCGCGGAGCTCCGGCGCCAGGACTTCGGCATTCACCAGCTTGTTATCGCCTTGCTGCTATTGGACAGCTGTCCAGCTGTCCATAGCAGACATAGATTTTTGCCCGGGTGACTACCACTGAACATTTTAAGTACAGATAACCAATACAAACTTTTCATAGGCTACTTACAAGTGAACAACAGACAGTTTATTGTGCCAATATGAATTATTGTGACTCTTCCTGATTGACTTATTTGCAACTAACAGAGCAGTTTGGAGCGATGTTTTATTTTGTTTACAATAATTGTTTTGTTGTTCCTTGCCTGCCGGAGAGTGAGTTGTTGCTTACCAAGCCCTACTCGGATAATTCAGTTAATGGCGACGAGAATTTACGAAAATTTGAACTGAACTTTTGTACTGCTCCTCTGGCAAATGTTTATAAGGTACCTTTTTTATGTATTTGATGTGCTACCTTACGATTCTTGTTGCAGCATTTCCACTCACATTCCAAGGGGACGGCCTAAGTGCTCTAACTCTTGTAAAGCGTGCATCGGGTGCAAGAACTGACGGAAACGGCGGCCGTTATCTCCACATTGCCCGAGGTTTCCAACAAAGGTCCCGAATTGTTTTCTGGTGAAAGGCTTCAGGGCGCCGCCATCACCAACTTGACAAGAAGGCGGAACTATGGGCCCTTGCAGCAGTATTTCGTCGAACCGAGTATCTCAGGTGATATTCAGCAACGTCTCTTCCTGTTAACTCATTCGGGTGGTGACGTCTATCACCTGCTAATACTATTGAATTCGCAGGCAACACTGCATGACTTGTCCTATGATCAACCTAAGACTAAATTAATGGAATAGTTTGATTCTCGGACCCAAGTGGCCGCTGTCCAGAACTAATTTTTTTTAGTTTCCATAAAAAGAAGAGGCAGCTCTACTTGAAATGGATCGTGCTGTTGCAGCGACTGAGAGAGGGAACCGTCAGACCCCTCTCAAGTATCTTTCTGTTTGTTCTTGTCTGTTCATTTGCTTTGCCCGTCGCTACCTGTTTGCGGAGGTAGTAAAGCCTCTCGAATGGAAATGTGCCATTGTATTTTTTAGGTTTTCTTGATCAATAAATATTGTTACGGGTCAGCGCGCCTTACTCCTTTCCCAAGCAAGCTAGTATGGCAATTCAGTCCGACAATGAATAATAAAGAGATAAACTAATAAACCGAACATTGGATGATGCTGGTGTATGTGTCATTACTGTAATTTTTTGTCCGCAGCTCGTGGTCTCGAGGTAGCGTTCTCTCTTCCCGAGCACGGGGACACGGATTCGATTCCCGGCGGGGTCAGGGATTTTACCTGCCTCGAGATGACAGGGTGTTATTGTGTCGTCTTCATCATCATCATTCATCCCCATTGCGGTCGGAGGAAGGCAATGGCAAACCACCTCCACTAGGACCTTGCCTAGTACGGCGTTGCGGGTCTCCCGTATCGTTACCCTACGCTCTGTCACGGAGTAAAGGACTTCATCATCATCATCACTGCTGTGATGAAACATCGTTTAAGATTAATTTGTGGCAGTTATTCCAATGTAAGCATATCCAGATATCAGTTACAGCAGAATAATTTGCTATCAGCCTAGTAGCTCACACCTTTTAATACCATCCAGATACATAATGAGATGCTTCTCTTAACATGGCAAGGAATAAGCAAGTCATATTTTATTGAAGTAATTGTATTTTCTGTCTGGTGTAATGTTTACCTGATAGGGTTCTCAGTTGAGTCACTTGTCTTCCGTGAGACCAGACCATTTGTTCCTCAGACAATGGAGATTCCTTCCGCTTAATATATACAGGCGGCAACGTGACACGGAGTGTCCCTTGCCAGTCTTCGATGCGAAGCTGGGGGCCAACACGATAAGTTTTGCTCTGGAGAAGCTTTCTGACTGATGAGAGGAGCACTTAGGGCGACTCGGCAGCGGGAGTTGTCTGTGCACCATGTAATCGTGCGCCAGTTTTCGCGTATGTTTATCTTGTTAAGATACTTCAGAATTACACAGAATAGAAGTATTTCTTTTTGTCACATAGCCTAGAGCTCTGGTTGGCCGCTAATATTATAATGTAAAAGGAATTGAGTGGTAAATTTCCTCTTCTCTGATAGTCCAACAAACAGAAGTGAGCATTGGTTGTTTGACGCTAGTTTTTGGCGGACTTTTTTTGTGGAACGCCAGAATTTCGAACGATAAAAACTTCTTGAGCATTCGGGGTTCTGATTCTAGTGCTGTGAAAAGTGATACGTGTTCTCACTTTGGTCTTTGAATTTAACTGAGAGTGGCATCGTGTGAATTTTAGTCGTAGTTACGATTATTTTTTTTTTAGTTACTTCAATTCTTATTACAGTGAATCTTGAGCTATCACGTCTTGCTCGTTACCTTGCCAAGTGCACCATGAGCAAAGCAATTATTTCTACTATATAGTTTAAAGCTGATTTAGTCTCAGTCTATAGAGGAAACTCATCTTTCACTCTACATTTCACAGTGCCTTTAGGGCCAATCATATATATAACTGAGACAGTTTTGAATGTAGATTTTTGCCACGTTTAGTTTGTTCTTGTGAAATATATGTACAGTAATTGAATTCCTGTTGCTATTATTTTGGTAGCTAGCTAACCTCTGTCACTATTGGTTTGTGGATTAACCAGGAGTGTCAGACAGATTTCTTTTGACAATTCCATTGTACATACCTTTTCCAAACGGCAAATAGCTTTCAATTATCATAAAGACCATAGAATATAGTCCTTTATTTTATAAATCATTAATCCTCAGTCATTTGATGACCCTTTATCGAATAGTTAGCAGAATAAGGGTTAAACTAATCGTTTCCACAAATATAGTAATCACAGAATAAGAATCTTCAGTTGGCTTATCCTACCGAGATAGTTTAAATATGATCTCCCCCACTAACTGACTCTGCCAGGATAGTTTTCTCTTCGTACCACTCCCCAAGTAATAAATGCCATTTCAGCAGCCTCCCAGAACTGTCATTTTCAGCGCACCAATTCGAAGTGTAAACTATCTAATGCCGATTCATTAGTGAGGGACAGGATCTTAGTGCGCTCCCATGACGAACGACTCAGAAATAATCTTCTGAAACTTGACTCCTCATTGTCAACGTGTCTCCGGCTCATTCGAGCGTCTGAACAAACAGCACGGTCCTCAGAGGTCCTACACAGCCGTTCCCAGGTGTTCTCCGCTCGCCCTCACAGTAAAGCCCCGGCCAGTCCCTGCTGCTCTAGTTTCACAGCTCCACTAGAAAATACTCTGACTTCACAGGATGTTTTGGGGGCCAGCGTACACAGCAACTGCAATCGTGAAGCGGCTGTTATATCACTCACCAAAGGTGACAATGATAATTTCGGCCAGCAAAATATAAATACTGTCGAAAACCAGGACTCGAGCCGGAAGTCTGTAAATCTGTGCTGAAGATAAACACGGACGGTACCTGTCTTGGAAACTCAGACCCCGATTCAGAAGCTTATGAACTTCTGGCAGGACCAGTTGTCATCCCGGTCAAAGCTGTATTACTTATTCCACAATAATTATTAATATTAGAAGTGTTAGCCGGCCGGGGTGGCCAAGCGGTTCTAGGCGCTACAGTCTGGAACCGCGCGACCGCTACGGTCGCAGGTTCGAATCCTGCCTCGGGCATGGATGTGTGTGATGTCCTTAGGTTAGTTAGGTTTAAGTAGTTCTAAGTTCTAGGGGACTGATGACCTCAGAAGTTAAGTCCCATAGTGCTCAGAGCCATTTGAACCATTTTTATTAGAAGTGTTACTTAACAACGTTCCTGTGACATTCCTAATGGATACCTGCTCCTTCATCACGATCGTGAATGTGGCAACTTACAAGCAGCATGCCTCACCATTACTTTATTTTTTTGGAAAACAACTGAAAAGTTATAGTAACGACAACATTGAGGTGATGGGACAAGTTTGATCGGTTAAATATTACAAGTCCTCCATGTCGACTTTCGTATTGGTCGTTAGCATACTGGGAACTACAAACATTTTACGATTGAATTTTTTTAATACACTCAGTTTGAAGGTGCATGATTCGACTCATCAGATACAGACTTTTTTGCCCCATACCCACCTTCAAGAAGTTTTGACAAAGTACGCTTCAGTATTTTCCGAGTAGTGTCAGTAACTATGAAGCACACATTACTTTGAAGCCTTCTCTAACTCCTAACTTTTTAAGACACACATCGTAGCCGTTTGACCTTTCTTTTCTACCCTAATTGACCCACTAAAAAAAATCTCTTCAAGGATTTGCGGACTTTCAAGTTAATAGTGAATGCACAGTAAGTTGTGGACGTTTATCCCATTTCAAAAGTAGTAGGGAATATCATGTCAGAACTTGCTGGGATACACTGTTCGCAAAGGTCTACCTCCGGGAAGCTTGCTTACAGCTACCGTTGGATGAGAAATCTCGGATCATCGTAATGATTAACATCCTTTTGGGCCTGTTCCAATATCAATGCCTACCTTTCGGCATAGCCAGTGTCCCAGCCATTTTTCAGTGGTACTTGGAGCAACTAACTTGGGAGTCTTGGGTATGGATATCTACCTCGGTGACATTCTCGTAAACAGAAACGCCAAGAACTTCGCCACAAAAACTGGAAGTTCTCTTCCGTGATTTACAAACACCTAGTTTGAAATCAAACAAGGCTAAGTGCATATTTTGTCCCTCAAGTAGAATACTTAGGTCATATTTTCAATGCTTCCAGTATCTGCCCTACTTCATATCATGTGGAAGCATGCCACATGATGCCGATGCCACAGGACGCCAAACAGTTAAGTCGGTCAACTGAATCTTCCGTCGGTTCTTGGTAGAACAGCATTATAACAGATGAAAAGCACTAGTTTGCTTTTGTTCTAGAGTATTACTTTTAGTGTATTAACCGGTTTTAGGCTTACAAGGCCATCTTCAGACATTTCAGTTTCTGGACGTCTCTGTTACTGCCATAGGTTCACCCATCATGTCGCTGTTATTACCTAACCCTTCCACCATCTGCTACGCTAAAACGACGTCAAAAGCAACTGGCCTCCCAACTGCAACACAGCCTTCCAAAACCTGAAGTTTACACTTCTCCTACCAATTTGTTTAATGCCACGTGACCCCGCACAAACTACTTGTTATGGCAACACATGCCTCTGAGCATTGCTCTCACAAAAACTCTGAGACCAGCTCAGTACAATTACACGCAAATTTTAAAAAGAGGCCTTGACTGTTATCTTTGCTCTAAATTTGTTTCATGAGTACGTGTACGGTCGACAATTTCTAACGAATCACAAACTGCTACTGCCCTTGTTCAACTCTACGGCTGGCATCTCTATTAAAATGGTGATGTGACTTTAACGTGGGGCGATGTCTTGTCTGGATGTACTTACGATATACTGCATCGTTCAGTGATGCAGCAGGCAAACGCCAACACACTTTGTCGCCTCTCGGTTGTGCAAAATCCAAAGTTCGATACGAAAGTGCGTTTCCGTACAGGCCTTGAACAAGACACTGTCGTCACACGATTTCTAATCGATGACAAAAGAATCGCAAAACTGTTACCGGAGGATTCCGTTCTCTGGGACATCATGCGGTTTTTGCGATGGAATGGCTGACAGATAAAAAAACTTCTGCTACGTCAAGAAGTGCAGGCTTACTGGCACCATCGTCACGAACTATCAAAGTTAAATGGAGTGCTCATACTCCACAGTGAAAACGGAAAAACCATGGTTATTAACCCGAAAGTTCTGCAACGCACTGTGTTAATCTCGCTAGATCAAGGCCATTGGGGGACAGTAATCATGGAAGCAGATGGCTCACGAGCAAATAATTTGGAAAGGCTCTGATACAGATTTTGAATTCACACCCGCAACTTGCTAGCTGTGCCAGCGCAATGAAGCAGCTCGGTGCACAACTACTTCCCTTGTCCTCCTGCGATGACACCGTGATGCAAACTTCATCCTGATTTTGCTGGTCGTTTTCAGGGTTCAGCTTAGTTCGTACTGATTGACGCTGGGAACAAATTTCCTTATGTAGTAGGAATGTTCTCAGAACGACTGCCGAGGGTATTCAAGCTTTGTCTCTAATTTTCGCGATTGAAGGCCTACTTGAAACTACTGTTACAGGCAATGGACCTCAGTACACTTCTGTGGAATTCCGTTAGTTTTATCATGAAGAAAATGGTATCCAACTGTTTTAAGCAGCCATATTTTATTCAGTATCAAATGGCTAGGCAGAATGATTCGTCAGGACTTTCAAGATCCAAATGACGAAATCCTAACAGAACTACAGTACTAATAATGAGCTTACACTTTTTCTGGCCTATTCCACAGGATTGGGCGAGCTCAGCAGATATGTTGCTTTGCTGACTATAGCGCTACCAGCTTTCGATAGTGACAATCTTACACGAAAGACCCCTTCCCCAAAGACCTCACCGTAAGTGAACAGTAGCTCATTATTTAACTGTTTCTGGAAGTGCTATTTATTTTTGTTGCAAGAGTTAACATATTTTTCGATCGTTTGTGTTAAGTAAGTTACGTTTTAGCATGTTGCGCAGCTGGTATACATCATTTGTCTTACTGGTATCCTAACTACTTCTGAGTAGAAGTGAACACTAGCAGATTTTTTAGCCGTTTCTCTGTGTAAATTGTTTACTTTGTTTGTATTTTTTTAAGACCTTATTCAGTTTTTTTATACAGTACAAAACGGATAGGGACAATGCTTGTTGAGAGTGGACACGAGGGGAACTGGCTGTGCGTAAACAACTGGAAACTGCATAGACCATGGTCGCTTCTGACTACTGCTCGAAACTGAGGCGACATCAAGGCGCTAGTAACTAGACCCGTGACGCCTCTGGTGGCGCCAATGACAAGGTTGTCGTTGTGTCTTCAGATACGCAACATCTGATCAGCCAGACTTTATTCGATAGTGAGTGGCATATAGTGATAGGTTCACGCGTTACGGGGGGGAAGACGAAAAAGGTAACGGGCCGCACAACTGGCTCCTTACGCCTTCGCAACAGGTACAAGGTGCTATCCACCGGTGGTTTTGAAATTTTTTTATGGAATCTTTTCTTGTTTCTTAAGTGTATTGATGCGTGTAAAAATTATCTCCCGTCTCTTGCTATTTTCAGTACGACACCTGAAGATGGCCGATAAGAGCCCGAAACCAGTCGCGTTCTAAATAAAAGAACCTTACAACTGTATCGGTATTTACAACCTCTGGTATAATACTCAGTTGCGGATGTTCCTCCGACAGGATTTTTTGTAGGAAAATGCCACTCAGGGCAACATATTACAAATTTCTGAATTTACGTAAGAGACTCTGTCTGACATCAGCCGCTATTAATTTTAATAAAACGTTTCTAGCATATAACGCGATCCCCAGTTTATCAGAAGACTGTTCAGCAGAATTACTGCTATCTCACCATATTACATTCAGCAGCTTAGGAAAATTGCTATTATTAAAGAAATTAGAGTTTATATTCAAAACGGATGATTTAAGTAAGAAAGCATATGAAACGCACCTTAAGTTTTCTAAGGAACTTACCTGCTTTAGTTTTGACGGCGCATATTATGTATCTCATTGGTTGTCTGAAGGATAATGTTAGTAGTTCTCATGCCAAGAAACTTGGAAGACAAGGTGTGAGGTTTGACTCTCGTTTAGAAGCAGCTCCTAAATGTAATTTTAATTTCTACCATACGGTTGAGAACCAAATTAACATCGTTTCTAATCGCGGTGAAATGTGCTTTTTAAATAAATGGCTAGCCCATAGTGCTGGCTCCTCATTTAATCAAAATACGGCCTCTTAGTTGGTGGCTCATTCTATCGTTGCCCTGGAGCAGGCTAAATCAGATAACCCCACAAAAAATTCCATCTTTCAAAAACTGAATAAGGCCATTGCACTAAAACTTGACACAGTATATTATCAAACTCAGAAACAGTGGAATCCCCACAAGAAGTATGTAAACTTTGCGCGACATGAACAGGAAGCTTTAGGAAAACCAAGCCATAATTGTGCGGGATGAAAAAAGCCGCACATCAATAGTTTTATATGAGGCCGACTACGCACAGAAAGCACAGAACTTCCTCTCCAGCCCTATTTTCAACACATACTCACTTAACTCCACACCAAAGTTCGTTGCGGAAATTAATAAGGCACTTAAAGAAACAGATGGGTTATTCATTCCATTTCTTAAAAAACCTTTAATACTGATGAATCCGAGAGCGCCCACTTTCAGGGGTGTTGTGAAGCTCCAAAAGCCGCAGGCTCCTTTAAGGCCAATTATCAACGCTATTAATACTCCAGATTACTTATTGGCTAACGAATTGCAAGGTTTCCTCAATAAGCATTATTTTTTCCATGACGATCCTGCCATCAAGAAGAGAGAACAGTTAATCACACATCTCAGACATGCAACTGTAACCAGTGAAAGGAGTCTAGGAAGTCTCGACATCGTAAGCATGTATACGAACGCCCCATTAAAAAGGTGATTCCTATTACTGACTCTAACTTATGGCTGTTCTCTCATTTGGATTCACAAAAAATTAATGAATTCCTCCATTTGCCCAGAACTGTTCTGGACCATAATTACTTTGCCTTCAAAGACACCATGTATGGACAAACTGATGGGTTAGGCATGGGATTCCCCATTGCCAGTATTTACATCAATCACATCGAACATCAGTTTTTCTCAACCCAACCACACCACCTTCAAAGAGTAGTATGTTACAAAAGATACTTCGATGACACCGTACTTTTGTATAACGGGGCCGACGCCCAGCTACAACTTTTCCAACACAACTTTAACAAAATGCAACCCAAGATTCAGTATATAATAGAATACCACCCTGGCATTGCATTCCCATTTATAGACCTGGAAATTTCGTTACAGGACAGTTAAGTTCACTGTAACATATTTAAGAAACCAAATACGCCTAGTTCTACTGTTCATTGCTCTTCAGTTCATCCAAAGCAGCAAACAATGGCAGCTCTTCATGCAATGCTTTACCGCGCGGCTGGAGTCCCTAAAAAAATGGTTCAAATGGCTCTGAGCACTATGGGACTTAACATCTGAGGTCATCAGTCCCCTAGAACTTAGAACTACTTAAACCTAACTATGCTAAGGACATCACACACATCCATGCCCGGGGCAGGATTCGAACCTGCGACCGTAGCGGTCGCGCGGTTCCGGAGTGAAGCGCCTAGAACCACTTGGCCACCGCGGCCGGCCTGGAGTCCCTCTCGCAAAACAAAACTAGCAGCGTGAATTGAATGCCATTAAATTTATAACACATGCTAATGGCTTTCAGCCAAACGATTTTGATGTTCTTCACCAGCAAAGCCGTTTTCAACAGTCGGTGCCGGACTGTCCTGTCATCTACTAGTAATGATAACTCTAATAAATTATTTTGCAGGATTCCATACGTAGGTGTTATCTGACAGGATTGGCAAATGGCTTGGAAAAGAGGGGGTTGTACCTGCCTCACCCCGAATAAGGTCGGGCACCTATTGAAGCACCACGAAACCAGCGCAGGCAATCGCTATACGCAATCGGGCGTCTATCGCGTCCAGTGTAGTGAGGTCCTTCCGCGTATATAGGCCAAACTGACCGCTCCTTTAACATACGGTTCAGAGAGCATCACGAACTTAGTAATTCCAAATCCGGTCTCACCAACCACCTGAAGGATCATAACCATTCCATTTCAAATATTGCACGTCATATATGTATATTTCTTTACTGGGTCAGTGTTTTTCAAATGGTTCAAATGGCTCTGAGCACTATGGGACTTAACATCTGTGGTCATCAGTCCCCTAGAATTTAGAACTACTTAAACCTGACTAACCTAAGGACATCACACACATCCATGCCCGAGGCAGGATTCGAACCTGCGACCGTAGCGGTCACGCGGTTCCAGACTGAAGCCCCTAGAACCGCACGGCCACACCGACCGGCCCAGTGCTTTTCGCCATTGCTTTTGTGGCCCTTAGTTAGGCTTAACGAATGTACGGCATATGCCTGTTTCCTATAATGAGGTCTGCAAGGTCCACGCAGATCATTTTACATAGCTGTAAAAGTCCTCTTTTAATAGAAGTTTGCACTTTTTTCATTTTTTACCCTATAACTACAGCGCATTATTGTGCTGCGCCATTATCTGTGGCCTCACTGATTTAAAATTTACCTGTCTTCCATGATGTAAAATTCGTCTCAGGTCTTATGTAAGCCTCGATTACTTGTCGACTTTTAGTTAGCAGGTTTTAAACTGACCCAACTTTTAACGTGTCGTTTCAGTGCTGCTGCTAGCTATTAATCGGAATAATAGTTAGTGACAATGTGGACTGTAAGGTTTCGCTAGTTTCCCTTTTGGTTAGTAGCGAGATGCTTGTAAATATGAGGGGCTCATGTGTACGTCCTTTTAACTAACGATTGTGGCGTGTTGTTCCACGTCGCCACATATATATCCCACTAAATAAAATACATAAATCTTATGTTGCCAGCTTCCATTCTGTTTTACCACAGTTCTGTACTGCCCTGTTCAACATGTTCCTTTACCATGCATAATGCACTTTTGACGTTTTTGATGTAACTTCTTATATAATGGTTCCGTTTCTTTTTTCCTTTTTCATTTTAAATGTAAATCACTAATTCAAATTGTGAACGATTGGGCTAGTGTCCCCGCGTTCTTCCCCCCGTCAACAAATGGCAGTACTTTTGCCACTGAATTGCTTGTTTGCTTCCTCTTTCGTTACGCTACTCCGTGCTCTGCGCTAGCTGGTACCACACCCCGTCTTGTACTCGTCCACCGCGGCGCTCGGAGTCACAGCACCAAGTGTAAGTGTCCTGATAATCGTTGGGTATTTGTTTACCCAGACAGTTGTCTGTAGTACTGTCAGGTGTAACTTTGATATTGATTTAGGTTTTTACTGCACCTAGCCCGACCGGTGGTTTTTAAACTTTTTATGGAATCTTTTTTGTTTTTTTTATGTCTATTTCTGTGTGTAAAAATTATCTCCCGTCTCTTGCTGTTTGCAGTACGACACCTAAAGATGGGCATATAAGAGCCCGACACCGGTCGTGTTGTAAATAAAAGAATCTTACAACTGTAGTGGAATTTTCAACCTCTGGTATAATGCTCAGTTGTGGATGTTCCTCCGACAGGATTGTTTGTATTAACTGTTTGCTGAAGCTGTTATTTGAGAGCATGTATCAAAGAGAGATTTCTGGCTTGGGGCTGCATATAACCTTGCGGATGGTTTCCAAACGTTCCTCAATTGCCCCTTCTTCTTGTCTGCTACAGGTGCAGCTAAATTAGTGAAAATGTAGTGAAAATTCGATGGTAGCCAGTCCACATCATGGAAACTCTTCCTTTTTTGCGTCATTCGTAATTACATTTTTTATGACCGCTTTATTTGTCACCACAAAGAAATATGAACAAACGATCAGTTCTGGCTAACTTCAGTTCTGTTTATGAAATCTTCTGACCCTATAGATTAGTCAAAACGACAATATTAACAATTTGAAGAGAATAATAATGGGTTCTAATAAATGAATAGTACACAAAATATGCAAATTAGTAAGTCGAAAGGTGCACTAAAATGTTATAGGTAAATGTGACAACTTGCCAGTGAAGGCACTACAATGGCAGAAGAAGTATTATTACCAAGTATCTAGAACATGGATGATTAGTGATAATTTTATTGGAGTAAAATGAAAATGAGACCTTTAAGCGTGAAATATAAGTAAACCAAGGCTTGAAACCAGTTCAAAATCACACTGTTGGTGTCTGGTAAGCTCTTCACAAAGTTAGTGATGTTGTCGATCATGAAACAAGTATTTGAGAAACAATACGTAAAAAAAAAAAAAAACCAGAATCGAATCGATGAGCACTGTCTTCCAGTTCTTCTGATTGCTATTGATGCCAAGACCATTTTTTGAGGTTCGCAAATAGAAAGCAAAGCCGTAACAATAACATTTCGCGCAATAAGATTTCTTCTAATTTTGGCAGTCACATGCAGTATCAGGTGAGATGATAAAGCAGACGTTCCAGTAGCGTGAGCGTGTACTTAAGTATTCGTAAAGGCAAGCTCGTGCAGAAGAAGGAAACGCCATTTTCATATGAGAAACTACCTTATCTGTAACGAAGCGTGATTTTCCTCTCCTTTTGGGTGAATCTGTAGATCACCCGACTGTAAAATTTAGCTACCGCAGGAGATCATTTTTCATTGATAGCAGAGTCAAGTTTTTAAGCCGTTCTTGAGTTTGTGAACTACATACATAGTTCTTTATCCCTTTTATAGCTGAAAAGCTTCTCTCAGCTGAAACACTGTATGCAGGAATAACTGAAATGACCTCAGAATTATACAATTTCACAATATGTTGTTTGGCGTGATTGTTATGCAGATTCAGGGAGACACAGTTTGTATTGATTAAAAATATTTATACTTATAAGTTCGAAAAATAAGAGTCAAAATTAATGTATCAATCTTGTAATTGCTCCTTTATTGTGTCCAAAGTTTCGCTGCAAATCATTCTGAAACTTGTTTCCAGTCTGACTGTTGCATCATACCTAAGACTGGTTCATTCATATTTTGGCATGAATGACTCTTCTATATTCTTTCAAATCTATCACGTTTGATTTCAACATTTCTTTTAATTCATTAAAGTAGTCAATGTCGTAAGCTCTGGCTTACAATCTACCAAATAATGTATCAGTAAGAGGGAAAATTTCTGCATAAGTATGTTAAAGGATATATAATAATTAATTATTTCAATATCACTTAATAATTAAAGTGTTCTCATTATCCGTTTCGGCCGCTGAAAGCCATCTTCAGATGTGATTAATCGACTAACAACTTCGTCATATGTAAGAATTCCAGTTATGCACTCTGAACGTCATGTACTCGCATAAAATAAGTCAATACATGGATACATAAAATGTCAAATATGTCAACCTTATATCTTCTCAGGTTGAAAGAGATGATGTATAATTCATTGACATATTTTATGCGGCTCCATAACGTTCAGAGCGCATAATTGGAATTGTTTTATTTCATGACGAAGTTGTTAGTGGCTTAAACAAGTCTGAAGGTGGCAATCAGTTGCCGAAACTAATAATATCGTTGCAAATATTAAGTGACTTTGACGTAATAAATTATTGTATAAACATTTAAAATGCCGCTACTTCCGTTGGGAAATACAGATATTGTAAAAAAAATATGTATAAAAAACTGAAACTGACATCTTGCACTGAGATAACCATCCTCATCTCACCTCTCATCGAAATTTAGTTTCTTCGCGAAAAGTGACTCTAGTGTACCGTGATACTCATATACGGTTTTTACCAAGTTTCTATACGCCAAGAGCTAGAACCCTGACTCTTTTGATTCTCATGAAACGAAAAGCAGCAGTGTGATCCAAGTGAGCGAAGAAGTTCTGTACGATCTTTGACATTACTTGAAGTAGTACTGAATTCAGTCCATGAGCGAAACAGTAGGACACATATTTTTAGCTCTAGACTGTGATCCAAATTACCGGCCAGAACTTCTGTCCTGTCATTACTCTGAGCAATTAGTTTTTCATTGCACCCATCTCGCCATCAGTTCTACTACAAATGATAAAGTACTTAGGTTGTTCTCTCACAAGAAGTGTTTACGAATTTTTGAAAATATTTCATGGACTTGATAAGCAGCTGTGACGTAGCGAACATCTATTGTTTCATTCAGAGCAATTGACACGAAATTCGATTTACTTGTGTCCACTCTTATTTTATTCATGAGAATATTGTAAAAAGAAGAAAGTCATTCCGAATTAGATTTGGCACCCTGTAAACACAGAAGAATGTTCTAATTTGTTTCAACTTTCCCTCTGGTTCATTGAGGAGCTGTAAGAGTTCAACATACTCGACTTTTTTCAGAGTCCAGTGTGATTCACGTCGTTCTCTGAACGCCATCTCTAGTGTTGAAAGAAAAAAAACTACGTCACTCTACACCAGTTAACCATTTAATTACGTCCCAATTCTTTTGTAAGAGACTGCCATGTTGTAGATTATGAACTGTCTCCTGCTCAGCCTACAGGTAATCAGTTTGGATCATCCCAAACGTATATTGGATATAAAGTGCAAATGGTTTTGAGACAGGCTTTGCATTTAATGGCTGTGGGAACGTCAACCAAGTCATCCTAACTAGCTTTATTCCAAACACACAAATGACTCAATAAATAATACGGCTTTTGCATATTAGGACATTCTGTCAGACACTCTTTGGCGTGAAGTTGGGTATCCAAATGCCATGTGCAAGATTTACAGTTAGTTGTGATACATAGTACAGAGGGGTTGGCCTGTTGCATTATATTCCTCTTCTCTTGGAAACTGAAGGCGACGAATTTATGCAGCAGAATCCCGCCAACTGCAGTCATACCGCCGCTGCCCTTCTTGGAGTTCCGCAGTTTCTCCTCTCAGCTACTGTACACCAGGAGCTCGCTGGCTTACCGTCCCACCAACTGCGGTATACCCACGCAGTGTTTATTTTAAAGTGTTAAGAGTGGTTATGACGTTGCGATAAAGTAAAACGACGTACCACAAATGTAATAAGTCATTAATTCAACCATGAGCTCGTTTTACGTAGCACCAGAACTTTTAGTCATTATGAGTGCACAGCAAGGCCCACAAACGACCGAAAGTGGGCCTTGGTGACCGGGGATTGGAGGTATACGGACAAGCATTCCGGCATTCCAGCGATCGCTTGTACAGCCCGTTCAGAAAACATCTGTCCTAACTTAAATCGTAACGCACAGCGAGTGCGAAGTTAGAAGATCTTCAACTACGTCTACATCAGTAGTCTGCAAACCACTGTGAAGTGCATAATAGAGGGTACGTCCCATTGTATCAGTTATTATGGTTTCTTCGCGTTCCATTCAAGTGTGGAGCGCGGGAAGAACGATTATTCATATACCTCTGTGCGTGCTGCAATTCATCTAATCTTGTCCTCACGATCCCGTTGCCATTTCGAACCGTTACTCGTCGATATTATAATCACAGGAAACTACTGTTTTATTTCATTTTGTGAAATGCGTAATTTTACATTTCTAAACGTTTAAAACAGGTTGTCAATCTTTGCATCACTTTGAAATCTTATCAAGATCGGTCTGAATACTTACATAGATTCTTTCGGACATTATTTCATTATAGATAATTGCATCAACTGTAAAATGTTTGAGGTTACTGTTAATATTGTCTACAAGGCCATTAATATACAACATGAATGGCAAGGTCACAGTACACAACCCTGCGTCACACCTCAACTTTCTTCTGCTTCTGACAACGGCATTCCGTGTAAGATGACATGCTGCGTTCCCACTACCAAAAAATCCTCTATCCAGTCACAAATTTCGCTTGATACGCCTTATGCTCGTACTTTTGATAATAAGCATAGGTGTGGTACTACTGAGTCAAATGCTCTTCGATAAACAAGAAATACTCCATCTACGCGATTGCCTTGATCCAAAGCCTTCATTATGCCATGTAAGAAAAGTGTGAATTGGATTTCACGTGATCGATATTTTCAGAACCCATGCTGGTTGGCATAGAGGACGTCATTCTGTTCGAGATATCTCAAATATCTGAGCTCGTTGTAAAATTTTATGGCAAGGATATTGGACGGTAGTTCTGTGTATCACTTCTGTCACGCTTCTTGTAAAAGATTTCGGTTGTGGTCTCAACACCACTGACACTAACACTTATTTCAGTCATCTTTTCAGTGGTACGGGGATAAAATTGGGGCAAATTTTCTACGTTCTTCTTTGTGAAGGAACATATGAAAACGGAGTTAAGCACTTCGGCTTTTGCTTTGCTACCCTCAATTTCAGTTTCTGTCTCGTACGCATGTGAGTGAACAATAACTTTGGTGCCACCAACAGCCTTACCTACGACCAGAACTTATCTGGGTTTTGTCTGTTGAGAATAGTGAGAAATCGGCAGTTTTAGCCTAACAATCTCACATAATATCGCATTTGTCACACCAAGCAATGAATGCTTTTAAACGTAAATATTTCCATTAGTTTCACTGTTTCCGTATATGGTAAGTAAACAGTGTTTAGCTTGCGTTCATCGAATAACGCCACTGAATACTTCTGATGGGTAGAGCTCTAGTCTAATGTTAGAATCATTTGTTGTAAATTTCTAATTGTTTTTACGACTGTTTTAAATTAACTTGGTGTCTTTAAGAAGAGAATTGTTAAATCCTACAGTTACAATATTGTACATACAGCAGTAAAACCACATACCATAGAGAATGAATGACAGTCAGTTAACAAAACAGATCAAGAATCCCTGGAAAATAAATTAACAAGTTGCACCTGAAAAGTCAGAAAAAATTGGAAATAAAAACAAAAGAAGAAACAGCAGAAAGAAGTGTTTTCGAAACGTTGGTTTAAAGTTTGTAGTGTTTCAGAAGGGGTACGAGAATAGGTGTGCAATTTTCTGAGGAAAGAGGAAACAGAAATGATTGAAACGTGCGAGACTCTTGGAGGAAAAGGAAACAGGAACCGAGAAGAAGGTAAAAATATCCCATGATCTCTCGTTGCCCATAACGAAAAAAAAGTACGTCGCTTTCTTCCTTTCATACGCACACTCATACAAATGCATGCACGCATAAATTCATTACGTGTTTTTGTGTCAGACATATTTATTCTTATTACTATAATGCTTAAACAATTCAGTTTCCATTTGAAACCCCCTAACGCAGCATTTTTATGCAATACAACTGTGTCAGAATGTTTGCAGTTTAACATCTTCCTGAGGGGTCTTCATCCGTACCTGCATACCTGAAAATGAAGATAGCCATATTAAAAATCCAGATTTTTTAACGGTTGTTTTGTAGTAAATACAATATCAGTCTGTTAAATTTAGCACTAGTGTAGATAAAAATAATTCAAGTTAAGGAGAAAAAGCTGCTACCCGTGTATACCAATCAAATCTCCATCCTCCAGTTCGGGTACATTCCCACTTCTATTTTTCCCTCGCATTTCCTCTTTTTGTTTATTACCCATCTTATCAGCAGTAGGAAGATGGACACATTATTTTTGAATGCCTACACTTCCTGCATGTAGCCAGTACAAGGAATGACAAATTTTATTTTCCATTCTGAAAGTCGGAAGATATGATTGACAATAATTGAGGGAAAAGAGGTTTGTAATTAACTTTGTTGTTAACGCTCTTGACAATATGCAATTCCAGAAATACCGGTAGATACTAAAATATCGTTTCACTTTCCAGTATCATTTAGCAATTAACACTAGTAGTCACACAATATGAATGAAGCCGCCCATATAGCTGTGCGCGTTGGCGGGCTGCTTTTGAAATTCTGATAGGCTCGCCGACTCCCGGAGGAAGTCCGCCCGGCGGGATAATGAGGGTCGATCTGACGGCTGGTGCCCACGTCCCGCCTCAGTTACGCGATTTGTAAAGATTTAGAAAACGTTCGCACACTACCTAGGGTAACGCAGATGGGGTACACAAATTCCGTCCTGGAGAGGGAAGGTGGCAGAGGCGGGGGCAACAGAAACGACGTTCGGCTACCCCATGTCACGAACGTTGATAAATCCAACAATTAACACGCTGACCACATGAAGATACGAGATAAACTATAAAGGCCAGAAAAGAGAACAAAAAGGAGTCATACAACACGACTGAATTAATATGCTGATGTTCACATTACCATACTCTTTATACAGAGGGGTTCAAAAAAATGTATCCACTGTTTAAAAGTCCATAACTGGCAAACTAATTGACAGAGTTGTCTCATCTTTGGTAGTGTAATAGTTTGTAGTACCGGCAATCACCATACAAGCGTTGTATTGTGTTGTTTTGTTTTGTCAGATGATAGTCGCCAGATAGTCAGTGTTTTGTTCTTAGTTGCACCTAGTTACTCGAGTAAACATGGCTGGCGCAAAGCTTACATTCAATGAAAGAAAGTCAGTTTTGAAGTGGTATTTTAAGTACGGAAACATTAATGAGGTTCAACGGCAATGGTGAAATGAGTATCAAACAGAGCCACCGACACGTTTAACGATTCGTCGCATTCGAGACAAATTTGAAGCCGAAGGCTGTGTTAAAGAAGTACACAAACAACGATCTGGATGACCTGTAACAGTGTTCGGCGAATTTTGAAGACAGCAAAGTGGAAGTGCTACATCCCACGATTGCTACACGCAATGAACGAGGACGACCGAGATCGTAGAATGAAGTACTGCGAGTGGTTTACTAACATGGTGCGCAACGATGAAGAGCTTACAGAGATGATTGTGTGGTCTGATGAGGCACAGTTTAAACTCAGTGGTACAGTAAATCGCCACAATTGCATCTACTGGGTCGCCGAAAATCCGAACGTCCATGTTGACAAAGCCGTGAATTTGCCAGGAGTAAATGTGTGGTGTGGGTTGTCTTACCGGGGCTTGATTGGGCCATTCTTCTTTGACGGCACAGTTACCGGTGAGGTGTACCTTCAGAAGGTTCAGACATCCATTTTACCTGCCATCCGAGACTTGTACGGAGATGGAAGAGTTTACTTTCAACAAGCTGGTGCCCCAGCCCACTACCAAAATCGTGTTAGGGCGTATCTCTACCAGGAAGATGGATAGGCCGTAGAGGTGCTGTGGAGTATCCACCACGTTCCCCAGACCTAACCCCTCTAGGCTTTTACCTGTGGGGAACACTAAAGGACGTCGTTTATCGACAAAAGCCACGCATATTGGACGAACTTCGAGAGTCCATCGTACATTCATGTGCAAATATCCAACTGAACACGTTGCAGTCAGTAGTTCGTGCTGCAGTTCGGCGGCATCGTTTCTGTGTAGATGTTAATGGTGACCAATCCGAACACCTACAGTGATATCTTTAAGTTGGACTTTAAGCTACTCTTCGACCAAAAATGAGACAACTCCGTCAATTAGTTTGCAAGTTATGGACTTTTAAACAGTGCATACGTTTTTTTGGGTCCCTCTGTATAATATGTAAAAAAAATCCTTTTAATAACAAGTTTATGTATAAAACGTGAATATAGTTTTACAAGCATCGGAAATGGCTAAATATTCCGTTCAATAGTTTTGAAATAAGCAAATGTAGTCATTAAGTTCTCAAAGAAAATGTGGAACAGTGGACAAAGCAAATGTAAATGTGTGAAAAATAGGCACCGGAATAAGCTACAACAATTATTTCTAAAGGGAGACATTGTTCATCAGAAATTCTACATTGTTCATGGCTGGCGTAGCGAATAAATCACCTCGAGTTTTGGTTGTGTAATACTTTTGTTGTATTTAATCGTAGATTACTGGAGCAACGAAGGTTACCTAGCAGTTGCAAAATAGTGCCGATTACTCCTATTTTTCGGAAAAAGATGCACATATGACAGACTTACATCGTTGACATTATTCTGTTGTACAATTACGAAACATGTTCATCCTCTCGTATTATTATGTTCCAAATGGATTCCGCGAGCATTCTGTTGAAGATTTCAACGTGAATAGACAGTAGCAAATAGCCTAAAACCAGCAGAGGATCGACAATTGGTGGAGGGACTGTCAGTCGAACGTGTATGTAAATAAATGTAACATATTACACTACCGTTCGGTTACACTGTTGGCGACAAATCACTGGAAATAGTAACGACCGTAAAATACAATGGCTGAAAAAAAGTTACAACACCAAGGACGAGTTGTGCGATATAAACGAAAGATGGTAGGCGTGTTTCTACAGTATATATGGATGATGTCTATTCAGATTTCAAACCAGTCGCATAGGGGTAGCAGGATTAGCGCCACCATGAGGATGCACAGCTGGTTTGCTTTAATTATGTGCTGTAATGGTCGTAAGCGTTAGTTACCTCTGAGACCGGACGTTATGAGTTGATATTAGTCAAGAATGCCTTTACGGCGACAAAGACGCTACTATCAACACATCACTAAGTTTGAACAAGGGCATGTAGTAGCGCTACAAGAAGCTGGATGTTCCTCCTGTGATACTGCAGAAAGACTTTGCAGGGATGTAGCCAATCTACAGTACACAATAGGTGGCAGCGGTGGTCACGGGAATGCCCGGTCGAAAGAAGACCGGGCTCCGGATGGTCTCTTGGTACTACCAAGAGGAAAGACCATCGTAGCAGTTGGCACCACAGTGACACAACGAACTGTTGCAAATCGGTTACTTAAAGGGCAGCTCCGAGCCAGATGCTCTGTAGAATGCATTCCACTAATACGATGTAGATGTGAACAAAAACCCACAGTCATTTGTGATCATTTGCGACTTTAGTGGTGCCAAGCGAAAGCTCATTAGAGGGCATGGTGGAGGTCTGTCGTTTTCTGATGAAAGCTGGTTCTGCCTCGGTGCCAGTGACTGCCACGTGTTAATTAGAAGAAAGCGAGTTGAAGGCTTGCAATCGACCTGTCTGTGTGCTGGACACACTGTTCTTACACCTGCTACACCTGGAGTTGTTGTCTGGGCCCTGGAGTTGTGGTCTGGGGTTCAAATAGTTCAAATGGCTCTGAGCACTATGGGACTCAACTTCTGAGGTCATCAGTCCCCTAGAACTTAGAACTACTTAAACCTAACTAACCTAAGGACGTCACACACATCCATGCCCGAGACACAATTCGAACCTGCGACCGTAGCGGTCTCGCGGTTCCAGACTGTAGCGCCTAGAACCGCACGGCCACTCCGACCAGCTGTGGTCTGGGGTGTGACTTCGTATGAGAGCAGAAGCATTCGCGTGGTTACCCCACACAACCTGACTGCAAAACTGTACGCCTGTCTGGTGATTCGGCCAGTTGTGCTGCCATTCGTGAACAGCACTCCACAGTGTGTTTTCCGACAGTATAATGCTCGCCCAGATACCACTCTACAGAATGTCGACATTTTGCCTTGGCCTGCTCGATCACCATTATCTTTCCCCAATCGCGCGCATATGGGACATCATCGGGAGACAACTATACCGTCATCCACAAACAGCATTAATCGTCCCTGTCTTGACCGACCAAGTGCAACAGGCATGGAAATCCATCCCACAAACTTACGTGCTGCACCCACTGTACAACACGATGTATTCACATTTATATGCTTGCATTCAGTATTCTGGCTATTAATGTACAGTTTTTTACATTTGCCGTGACTGATCTTGCACTTTCATTAACGTGAGATCCTACAATAGTAATCACTTAAATACGAAGTATGTCTACAAAGTAATTTCCGTTTGGTTATATAAAACAAACATGTACAGATCCAGAAAAAATATTTATTGTACAAGAATCTACAACTGTTAAACTACTTTTCTACAGGGCTTCCGAAATTTTGTGGGCACTTGTCATAGTGTGGCACAAGTTTTTGTATGCTTTCGTCATAGAAGGTTGCCACCTGTGTCTTCAACCATGTGGTAACATGTTTTTTCAGCTCGTCACCATCATTGAAGTGCTGACCACCAAGGACAGATTTTAAGTGTAAGAAGAGATGAAAGTCGCTAGGAGCGAGGTCCGTGCTGTACGGAGGATGATCGAACGCGTCCCAGAGCTTTGGTCATATTCGCCGTATGAGGTCAGGCATGATTGAGGAAATAAACAACACCTTTTGACAGTAATCCTCAGCGCTTGTTTGTATTGCGCAGCGCAGTTTCTTGATGGACTCGCAGTAACCATGTGCATTGACTGTTTGGCGTCATGGTAAGAAATGAATGAGCAAAATGCCTTTTCTGTCCCAAAAAACGGTGCACATGACTTTTCGGGTGTCAAGATTTGCTTAGGCTTAACCTTCGTTGGGAATGAAGTGTACCTCCATTCCATTGATTGCCGTTTTGTTTCAAGGGTGTCGTACGATATCCAAGTTTTATCCTTCGTGACTATCCGAGAAAGAAAACCATCGCCTTCTTCATTGTAGTGTGTCAAAAACTGAAGTGCACTGCCCATTTGTTGTTTTTTGTATTGTTCAGTAAGAATATTGGGTACCCAATGCGAGCAAAGTTTTCGAAATTTCAGTTTTTCAGTGGCAATTTCATGAATTAGTGATCGTGAGATTTGTAGAACTTCCATAGCAAAGGCACTAAATGTAAACTTACGGTTGTGGTTACTAAATGTAAACTTACGGTTGTGCTTAATCTTCTCTTCAATAGTGTGAAACAGTTCATCAGTAACCACTTCGTTCTTCATCGTGCACTTGATCACGTCCTTCATTGAGCAGTCTGACCCATCTTCTAACCATTGAATCACTCATAGCATTTTAGTCCATAAACCTCGCAGATCAGCTGATGAATTTCCTTTGGTTTAACTTTCTTGGCATTTAAAAAACGAATCACAGGTCTGATTTCACACGTGGTAGCATTTTCAATTACGGCTGACATTATAAAGAAGCACTACAAAGCACACGTCGGCAGCAGTGATCTGAAAATAGCGTACATCTCTTCTCCTTGAATCAGAGTAACTGCCGCGCATGCTCGGAACTGCTATCGCAGCGCTGCCGCGGATGGAAATAGAAACGGAACTTACTTTGTGGACGAGCCTCATATGTTACTTAAACAATTGTATTTCTCAAATTTCATTACTCTGTATTAATTGTTTTTGGGTGTTGCCATTTTTTCCGTCAGTATACCTGGGAGTAGCTGCCTGGTTCTGCCTGAAGTGAAATGACTGCATACAACGAAAGGTAGGAAAAGCACACGCCATGCTAAGGTTCAGTAGGGAATAATTCGTCCATAAGCGAAATGAATTACAAAATACTTATAACCCGTTTCTCAAGTATTGTTCATCAGTCTAGAAAACTTACCAAATTGAAGCTAATAGAAGACATTGAGAAAATCCAACAAAGAGCGATGACTTTTGTCACGCGATCGGTAAGTTGGCAACGCGAGCTTTACGAAATCCAGTGGCACACGCTTCAAGAGAGGCGATGTGCATCACAGAGAGACTGACTCTTCATTTTCCGAGAGCGTACGTTTCAATCCGTCTCCCGAAATTTACACGATAAGAAAATAAGAAAAAATAAGAGCTCATATGCAGATAGATATACCGACTATCATTTTTCCGCCATGCCATTCGGAAATGGAATTGGGAAGGACGAAAGGTAGTCGTACCAGAAGTTCCCTCGGCCACAAACGTAGGTGGCTTACAACTTACGTAGTATAGACATAGATGCAGGTTCTCTAGGGTACCTCGTACAATGAGAACGACCTTTCAAAGCGTAGCGACACAGGTGTTGATGAAAAACAGTTCAGGTTTTATTCAGTGGGTCCTGATCTGCTACCTATCTACTTCACCATAGCAAACTCTTTTACAGAAATGTCTAACGATATTTAACTTACAGAATGTTTACATAAGAACTACCTTCGAAAAACACCTTACAAGCATGGCCGATGGCAATTCGTGCCAGTATAAGCCATTTTCTGTCCTGTTCCATTCGACTACAGCGCAAGAGAAAAATGTGTGTACAACATTGTGATCACATATCTAATGAGGAGGTATTGAATAGAATTGGGGAGAAGAGAAGTTTGTGGCACAACTTGACTTGAAGAAGGGATCAGTTCGTAGGACATGTTCTGAGGCATCAAGGGATCACCAATTTAGTATTGGAGGGCAGTGTGGAAGGTAAAAATCGTAGAGGGAGACCAAGAGATGAATACACTAAGCAGATTCAGAAGGCTGTGGGTTGCAGTAGGTACTGGGAGATGAAGAAGCTTGCACAGGATAGAGTAGCATGGAGAGCTGCATCAAACCAGTTTCTGGACTGAAGACCACAACAATAACAACAACAAACATAAAAGTTTTCTGAACATTGTAAACACAATATAATGTAAAAACTGTACTGGAGAAACGAACGTTTCGAGCACGATTACAGTGGTCTACTTCTGGGTCTTCTGGTGACCCATTTACATTATGACGCGGTATGATACTCAGAACACTTTTATGTCAGTTGACTATGGCCGCGGAAGCCTAAGCGATTATAAAATATATGTATGTATGCCTCTGTATGCACTCCATCCTCTTTTTATTCTTTCATGATTCCTATGAGAGATATGACAGCAGCAGCAAAATGTTCTCATCGTCTTTCTCGAATACAGGTTTGCTGCGGTTTCCCAACTGTACCTTTCTTCCAAGTATTCCTATTTAAATTCCCAGAACATCTCTGTTGCTCTATCATATGGGCTGTACACCGTCCTCTCCTATGCCAACTTTTTCATCTCAGAGTAACAAATGGCTCTGTCACTATGGGACTTTTCTGAGGTCATCAGTCCCCTAGAACTTAGACCTACTTAAACCTAACTAAACTAAGGACATCACACACATCCATGCCCGAGGCAGGATTCGAACCTGCGACCGTAGCGGTCGCGCGGTTCCAGACTGTAGCGCCTAGAACCGCTTGGTCACTCCGGCCGGCTCAGAGTAACAGCTGCACCCAAAGTTTTCGATTGTATGTGGGATACACTGGTGTGCAAAACTTAAGGACACAACTAACTTTCGCATAGAGTGTTACTGCCAAGCAACAAAGCTCTATGAACAGTGTATCAAACATAAAAACAACTGCCACAATATAGTACAGAAGGTAACTTAAAGAAATAAGCAATGAGACGAACAGGAATTGCACTTTAATTGAAAGGCAATAATTACACTGTAACCACCGCGGTTTATGATGTTCCTCTGGACATTACAAAAGGTGCGACACGATTCTTTATAGTACGACGGCAGTGCACGCTCTTCAGTGTTTTTCCACCCTGGCCATAAGACTGGCAAGCAGCTGTAGTGGTGCAGCACCCATTCCATTCCTCCTCCAGAGCAGATGCCAACTGCTGGATGGTAATCGGTGCATGTGGACGCCCTGCAATATCTCTCCCCAGCATATCCCACATCTGCTCAGTGGGATTTAAGTTCGGGGAACGGACAGATTAGTCCATTCGCCGAATATTCTCTCGTTCCTAGATCTCCTCAGACTGCGCAGTTCTATACGGTCGCCATTGCCATTCATGAAAATGAAACAGAGACGAACGCACCTCAGAAATTCGCAGTGGGGATGGAGTACTGTGTCACAATAACGTTGAGTGGTGATTGCACCGTGCTCAAAGAACATGCAACATGATGCCTCCCCACGCAATGACAGCTAGACCACCAAACTGACATATTATGCGAAGGTTACTTTCGTCCTTAAGTTATGAATGTTCCTGAATGCTTTACATGTTTCCATCTCTCGGCATACGAGAGTTGTTGTTGTTGTGGTCTTCAGTCCTGAGACTGGTTTGATGCAGCTCTCCACGCTACTCTGTCCTGTGCAAGCTTCTTCATCTCCTAGTACTTACTGCAACCTACATCCTTCTGAATCTGCTTAGTGTATTCATCTCTTGGTCTCCCTCTACGGTTTTTACCCTCCACGCTGCCCTCCAATGCTAAATTCGTGATCCCTTGATGCCTTAGAACATGTCCTACCAACCGGTCCCTTCTTCTTGTCAAGTTGTCCCACAAACTCCTCTTCTCCCCAATTCTATTCAACACTTTCTCATTAGTTATGTGATCTACCCATCTAATCTTCAGCATTCTTCTGTTGCACCACATTTCGAAAGCTTCTATTCTCTTGTTGTCCAAACTATTTATCGTCCACGTTTCACTTCCATATATGGCTACACTCCATACAAATACTTTCAGAAACGGCTTCCTGACGCTTAAATCTATACTCGATGTTAACAAATTTCTCTTCTTCAGAAACGTTTTCATTGCCATTGCCAGTCTACATTTTATATCCTCTCTACTTCGACCATCATCAGTTACTTTGCTCCCCAAACAGCAATACTCCTTTACTACTTTAAGCGCCTCATTTCCTAATCTAATTTCCTCAGCATCACCCGACTTAATTCGACTACATTCCATTATCCTCGTTTTGCTTTTGTTGATGTTCATCTAATATCCTCCTTTCAAGACACTGTCCATTCCGTTCAACTGCTCTTCCAAGTCCTTTGCTGTCTCTGACAGAATTACAATGTCATCGGCGTACCTCAAAGTTCTTATTTCTTCTCCATGAATTTTAATACCTATTCCGAATTTTTCTTTTGTTTCCTTTACTGCTTGCTCAATATACAGATTGAATAACATCGGGGACAGCCTACAACCATGTCTCACTCCCTTCCCAACCACTGCTTCCATTTCATGTCCCTCGACTCTTATAACTGACATCTGGTTTCTGTACAAACTGTAAACAGTCTTTCGCTCCCTGTATTTTACCCCAGCCACCTTTAGAATTTGGAAGAGAGTATCCCAGTCAACATTGTCAAAAGCTTTCTCTAAACGCCCAGCACTTTCGAACCATCGTTTTGGGTGTCCAGGTGTAGTGGGATGCAAAGGCATAATGTTGCTTGGGCGTACTGACCTCTAAATTTTGGAACACTCACTGGTCCACATTATGGTGACACTGTACTTTTTCTTCATGTGCATGGTGTGCGATCGCATCGAGCAATGCTGCTAGAGGACCTCTTGGGACGAGAGGATAGGCGAATGGACTGGTCTGCCGATTTCCCCGACTTAAATACCATCGAGCACGTGTGGGATGCATTGGGAACACGTACTGCAACATATCTGAACCACTATCCAGCAGTGATCACGCTCTGCCACAGGAACTCCTTATCAATCTTGTGACTATTATGGGAACACGTTACACAGCATGGACTGTCGTCCGTGATGATTACGCACTTTATTAAGAACCATGTGTTGCCTTTTATAATGTCCAGGGGACCATCATAAATTGCAGTAGCTCAGTGTAATTACCGTTTTTAAATAAAAGTCTCATTTTTGTTCGTCTCATCGCGCATTTCTTCTATGCTAGGCTATATTGTAGCAGTTTTTTTTCTTTGTATGGTGCAAGTTTCATCGAGCTACGTTACTTGGAACTGAGATATTTTGCGAAGGTTACTTTCGTCCTTAAGTTTTGAATGCCATTCTGTTTTCAAATATCTGTCTACGCCTACAGTTTTTATCGTGTACAGTTCCCTCAAGTACTATGGAAGTCATAATATCCCTTATTGTTGTCAATGTTCTCCTCATGAAACTTCCTGACAGATTAAAACTGTGCGCCGCACCGAGGATGGGACCTTTGCCTTTCGCGGGCCTCTACCATCTGAGCTACCCAAGCACGACTCACGCCCCGTCCTCATAGCTTTGCTTCTCCCAGTGCCTCGTCTCCCACCTCCCAAACTTTACAGAAGCTCTCCTGCGAAACTTGCACAACTAGCACTCCTGAAAGAAAGGATATTGCGGAGACATGGCTTAGCCACAGCCTGGGGGATGTTTCCAGAATGAGATTTTCACTCTGCAGTGGAGTGTGCGCTGATATGAAACTTCCTGACAGATTAAAATTGTGTGCCGGACCGAGACTCTAACTCAGGACCTTTGCCTTTCGCGGGCAAGTGCTCTCCTCATGTTCCTCTCCTCGCCTGTTCTGTGGAAAAACTCTCATTTCTAATTTCATCAGTCCACCTGGTTTTCAACATCCTTCTCTAACACTTCATCTCAGTCCTCGTGTTCTAGTTTAGTGATTTCAGACGTTTCTCAATATCGCTGATACTAATGCCTTTCTCATTCATTCTGCAATCGCGCGAGACTTAAACTGAGGTTGTACTCATTGTTCTGCCTTTGTAAGGAAACATTTGAGAACAGAGTCCGGCACTTAATGCTTTGCGACTCTCAATTTCAGTCAGTTCCTGTGTCATCGATGAGTGTATGGACAATAACTTTCGTGGCACTCAGAGCCTTTACGTAGGACCAGAATTTGTACTCATTCGACTACACGCTCCTGTGGTTGTCGTTAAAGGCTTTACGTAATACTGCACTTCTGACACCCAAACCCAAGTGTATTTCATTTAACATCTGTCTATAGTCCATACTTTGTAGTACAGCTGTTGTACTGTATTTGCTATTTATTTACGGAGACGGTACATTTCCTCTACATGGTCAAGCCCATGGCTAAAGGTTTCGAATACGACCTTCACATACGACACCGTAGGCGTCCGCAAGTGGCGAGAAAAACGGGGCAGGGTGGTGGAAAGGGGGGGGGGGGGGGGCAAGAGACGTGGCACTTGCCCCCTCCCCCCTCCCCCCTCCGTGGAGAGTACACACCTTTTATTAATTCTGGAATTCTCGTACTTCTAGAAGTGAGTTGATAGCCATCTGTTTTATAAGACAGGGTTAGTCAGCTTTCTTAAGGTAGGCAAGTAATGTTACTTTAGAAAATCCGTTAATCAGAGTTACAGCAAATTAAAGTATACAATAATTACTTACCAAATACTTTAAGTAAATTTTTAATGAAAACCTATTTTTTTATCACTACCGCCTATCACCACCACGAAAGTTGGAAAACCCACTTGTGGGCGGTAGGGATCATGTTGACTACCACTGCTCTAGGATATAGAAGTTTTTTTTTTTGTGTCACCAGTGACGTTTAGTTCTTGTGGCATGACACATCTCGAAACCAACCAGATCATTTATATCAGAAATAGCAATTACCCATAGTCAAATTTCTGCGGACGCCCATGTATGACACTACTGTCGCTTTATTTAGCCTTTTTTCCTTGTTTTTCAGTATTTTTTCTTGGTCTTGACCATAATTCTTATTCGCCTATAATTGTTCTCCATGTATTAGTCCGCAGCTCGTGGTCGTGCGGTAGCGTTCTCGCTTCCCACGCCCGGGTTCCCGGGTTCGATTCCCGGCGGGGTTCTAGGTGCTACAGTCTGGAACCGCGCGACCGCTACGGTCGCAGGTTCGAATCCTGCCTCGGGCATGGATGTGTGTGATGTCCTTAGGTTAGTTAGGTTTAAGTAGTTCTAAGTTCTAGGGGACTGATGACCATAGATGTTAAGTCCCATAGTGCTCAGAGCCATTTGAACCATTTTTGAACCATGTATCAATCTTCTGTTCATTGCAGTGTTATTTACCAACCAGCGACCTTAACAGTACGTTTAATGACCAAATCTTGCTGCAAAATTAGGTGTAAAACAGATAGCTGATACCCGATATTCGCCCATCCCATAAGCCAGATATCCGGTGGCCAGATATTCAACTGAAGAGCGAGTACCCGGTGGTCCGGTGCGGGTGATCGAGATGATTCGGGTAAAATCGGGCACCGTCGCTCGTAAGCGAAGCGAGGTTATTACTTGTCGATTGATTGGCTCGATTATTTGATTTTATAAACTTTCATCACACTCATTGTTATTTGAGGTTACTAATGCAAATAATTTGTGAGTTGCAAGATAAATTAAAAAAAATGGCGTTTGGAAGTATTTTGATGTAAACAGTGGCAATAATAAGTTTGTCGTTTCTTTGTTATGCTGACTTCATATTTCTTGTGATGGAGTTCCAGTCACATTCACTTGTCTTATTTGAGGGTACTACGTACGGAAAGTAATTTGTTGATTTCAGATAAATTGCAAAAAAAAGGGTATTTGGGAATATTGTGATGGAAACAGTGGCAATAATAAATTCGCCATTTGTCGGACGGGTTCAAATTTCTCGTAGTTCAAAAGGGAAAAAGGCAGGTGTGTAACTTACCACACCACAGTTTTAGCTTGTCTGTTGTTTTTTTGTTTTGCGTTGCTTTATTACACTCGATACTGATAATCAACAAGGTGTTTGTTCATAGGTGTGATGATCAATATCGTTAAGTGGATATCTATTTATCGAACACAACACGGTTTGATTAAACCTGTTTGGGTGGGATGCGTGTGTGCTTTTGTGAAACGTAGTTATAAAAATACAATTTAAACTAATAAGAAATACCTGATCTACCTTAAACCCAAAGAAGTATTTCGTCTAACAGGTACTTCAGCAGTTCAGCTCTGAAAAGTCATTTGGAAACAAAATACGAAGATAAATTCAAGCAATTAACAAAGGTACATCATCTGCTGTGCCTATAGGCCCACCGTCTTTTGCGATTCCCGTACACGTTCTCGTTAGACATGGAGAGAAAAGCAACTGACTACTTTATAACAATTTCAAAGGAAATTGCTTATTATTTAGTAGCAGAAATGACTGCACTATACAATGGGCCATTATCTACCATAGAAAGGACCGAATATACAAGAGCCCTAGGACAAGCTGTACTTGCCATAAAATGCCATGATTTTAACTTAGCATCTATTACACATAAAAACTTGGATATGGCAATAAGGCTTTGTTATGGATGGAATACTGACTGGCTCGTAGATGGGTAGAGGGCAGTGGAACATTATTTATTTCTGAATAGACGCACACAAGACAACGCATCTCGCTACTTCAGTGCAACTACTGTTAGATCGCAAATGTAAATGGAAATCAGTTGCCACGAAAAGTTCTGATATGATTGCTAGGGAACAATAACACTTCTTTCTGTAACCAAGCTACAGACGGTAACTCAATACTCAACAAGCTTTAAAACAAAAAAGTAAAAATCAAAGTAATTAACGGTAAGGATCATTATGTAAATATAATTGACGTGAAAGAAATATTGAGCCATCGTTAATCGATTACCAGAATAATTGATTAGTCGATTAATTGTAATTAATTGCTCAAAATTATGACACAGTAACGGCCTGAAGAAGTGTTGTTGTGCTGTT
This sequence comes from Schistocerca piceifrons, assembly GCF_021461385.2. Lineage (NCBI taxonomy): Eukaryota > Metazoa > Arthropoda > Insecta > Orthoptera > Acrididae > Schistocerca > Schistocerca piceifrons. Next base: position 441,302,439 of record NC_060139.1, on the reverse strand, counting down.
TTTTTGAGCGGAGGGTTAACTAATTAATAACGATAATTTTACTTATATTTAAACGCATTATGCAATAAGAGACACGATCACAAACGCTTACTAAATGTTTTGAATCTCATTTGTCTTCTACTCGTTGCATTGTACCTAGCGTTGGCATCCATCCCGATATATTGCGACCGTCAGCGTTATGGAACTTCTTGTCCCGACATATTGACAATACCCAGTTTTGTCCTGATATTGCAAAGTACTGTTACAAACTCAGCTCAAGTACAGAAGAAACTCCATCTGTTAGCGCAACGTTTAAATACAGCCTTAATTATTTTTGTCAATTGGTTTATGTTGACAAGGTCATCTCACACATGACGTTGCATGTTGCGCATCCTGTATCGACAATGCAAGCGCGTTGTAGATCTAGCGCCATCATCCGAGAAAATATCAGGCATCTCCAGTAGTACAAGACTGGAACTATTTAAGCAGCGCCACGCTGAAGAATCGAACAGGTCTCATTTGAATATTGACATGTTAAGACGATTCTTTTTAAACGTGATGCGAACAACGAGTGCAAGTTAGTAAGAAGTGTATACTGCCGGTATATAGGGCGTGAAGTGTATAGTGATGTGTACCTAGATGACTGAAGTGTTATTGTCGACTACCGTCTAATAAACTTATCATCGCTTACGAAGATACCCAAGGATGGAAAGAGAAAGAGTCACTTTTTGGATGATTACACAAAAGAGTGGTCTTCTGTTAAGAAAGGACGTACGGATCAGAAAGCGTTGTGTGAGATATGTAGCTGTAACTCATGGGTGTAAGGCAGATGTCAGTCAACACATTCCTACGAAGAATTGTACAGATTCACATTAGCACCGATATCCAGATCAAAGCCTATTTTTAGATTCATGATTAAAGAAGGTGCCCAGGAAGAATTGTTGGTTGCTGCTACAGAACTAACAACAGCTTATAAAGTTGTCAAGCATCATCAATCATTTATTTTTTTCGACCGTACCGTAAAACTGAATGCTGCAAAGCAGTCTACAGCCGTGAACAAAGCTACAGCGATTGTTAAAAATATTCTTGCACCACATTCCATGCCTGAATGCATAAAACAATTGCAAGAAAATTTCGTTTCATGGCGTAGGCACTGAAGCATTGAACCACATGGCTGAAAAGATGTTTCCTTTAGTCGTTCTATACTTTATTGGTGACCCTGACGTGATTTGAACACGCAACCTTATCCCGCCCTCCCTCGCCCCTAACATAGATCCCTTATCTGCACCGCCACTGATAGCTGCTAACAATTCCGATTCCGGTGCTAGATTCCTCACATCTCCTGCTCAAATTTGCCCCGGATCAGGTTTTCCCCTGGACATTTTACGTCATGGAAATTGATGCACCTGTACTGGGCCTCGATTTTCTTCATCACTATGCCCTCTCCCCTAACCTGCAAGCCGGCTGCCTGACTCATGTCTCCAGTTCGACTGTTCCTGGTGCGTCACACCATTCCCCCGCTCAGCTCAAAGTTTCTACTGACTGTTCACTCTCTGCCCTTTCAGAGTGTATGTCACTTGCTGCAAACCTTTCCTCTGCTCTCTCAGCTTTCTTGCGCGAGCATTCAGATGTCGATGCATTGCGCACTCAGAATGTCGACCTGCGTGTTCACATTGATGAAGTCTATGCATAACTGTTGCAGACACAACAGCAGCATCTGCAACACATCCACTGATGCACAATATATCCGAGGTGCTGACAATGTAGTCGCTGACTACCTGTCTCGCGTCAACATCATCACTACCCCACTTAACCTTACCAACCCGGCCTGCCGGCAAACCGAAGACCCCTATATTCGTGCCTTGCAACAAGACACAACCTCTTCCCTCCAACTGGAACAACGTGCATTCTCCAGCACCACAGAACCGGTCTGGTGCGATGTTTCCACTGGTAGCCCCCGCCCTCTCGTACCCGCAGCTCTCTACAGCTCTGTTTTTGATGCACTCCACAACCTAGCTCACCCAGGCATCAAAGCCTCCACCAGATTGGTCATGGAAAGGTACGTCTGGCCCGATGTTAAACATGATTGCAGGATGTGGGCTCGCCCCTGCATACTGTGTCAGAAATCTAAAGTGGGCCGCTATGCACTTCCTCTGCCAGGCACTTTTGACATACCTAAAGGACATCTACAACATGCCCATATTGATATTGTAGGTCCCCTCCCTCCCTCCAAGGGCTTTCGATATTTCCTGTCTCTTATTGATAGGGTCACTAGATGCGTTGAGGCAGTCCCTTTGGAAAATATTTCAGCTGTGGCTCGGGCCTTCATTGCCACTTGGATTTCCCGATTTGGAAGCCCTACCTCACTGGCCACCGACCAAGGTAGGCAGTTTGAATCACAGCTGTTCACCTCCCTCTGTTCGTACTGTGGCGTCGTGAAGTTTCTCACAACTGCTTATCACCCCCAGGCCAATGGACTTGTGGAGCACTGGCACCGCATGCTTAAAGCCGCACTTATGTGCCACGGTGGCCAGTGGTCTGACATTCTCCCCTGGGTTTTGCTAGGTCTCCGCACCACATACAAAGACTTGCAAGTCTCCCTTGCCGAGATTCTTTACGGGGAGCCCCTGGTTTTACCAGCCGAATTTGTCGAGGATACATCGCTACCAAGCTCTTCCAAGCTCCCAGCACTCGTCGAGAGCATCCAAGGGCACACTGCACTCATCAAACCTCCCCTGCCCTCTGTAGGCCTCGTGTGTTCATGTATAAGGAACTGGCCACATGCGAATTCATCATGTTATGTGATGACACAGTACGGACGACCCTGCAGCCTACCTACACTGGTCCGTTTAAAGTCCCGTCCCGAGGCAAACCAGTAACTGTTTCACTCCACCGGGTGAAACCTGCATAGACCTTGCAGGAGCACTCTGCAAGTGACCCCAGCGTACATGACAACTGCTATCCTTCCCAGGAATCCTATCATGATTTGGACAGGCCCACCATCCCTCCCCCCCTTCCTCCCTCCTTGCATCCTACATCACGGGCCAGATGAACAGTGGTTCTACCCCATTGGCACAGTGATTATGTCCTAGCTTCAGTCGAGCTTGCTACACCTACCCCCAAGTCATGTGTGTGTAATTTCACCATGGACAAGTGCTTTTGTGATCATCAAGTGTTCCACCCCCACCGGGCTGGCAGAGGACTTGACGCACCACCATGCTCCGCACAGCAAGGTGGGAGGGGGGGGGGGAGGGTCTGTGGTGACTATCGACTCTACGAGTGATATATCTTTGCTATATCAGGCTCTCTGACCCATGCGGATCTGTTGTGCGCCGCCATATTGCTTTTCATTCTGTTTTGTGCTGTCGACATTCATGCATAATAAAGTTGTCTTCATGTATTTTGTGTGTTATTTAATGATCGACGCCCCTCCACGTATCAGGAATAGCTACATGACCAAATCCAGCAGAAGATGTTACATTTCATTAGCTGAATAACGAAACATTGGAGACAATTGCAAAGTTTTAGCTAGCCATTTTTAGAAAACTGCAAATTCCATCACATAAATTAATCGCTTTTTTTTGAGATAGTATCAACACCAACTTCAGAGGACTTCATCGACAGCGTCAGCGGAATGTGTTTCACCAAATGAAAGCAGACTGGGAAAAAATGCTAGGGTTGAATGCCCTGCCTATATTCTCCACAATATTGTATCATGCGCTGCAGGAGCCTCAACTGTTGACACTGAAATAGTCGCTATGAAAATATTTAATTGTTTTTCAATATATATGGTACGGACAGGGAAGCAGATACTGCTCATACCATTGACGCCAGTCTCAATCGAAAACAAGATAGGTGTCGTTAATGCCCGCAGCTAAGGAAATTCTTCAGCTTTGGATTCCATTAAAACAATTTTTTGACGCCGAAGACAGGACACCTAAAATACGTAATTTCAGATTTTTTCAGTAGCCCTATCAGTGAAATTTACTTCAGGTTTATGTAGTCAGACTTGGCTCTGTCTAACAAAAACATAAAGAGCGTGGAGAAGAATAAAGGCTTGATAACTGAAATAAGAAATGTGTTAATCGATGCTCAAAGATGTCTGAATGAAAGGAAGACTGCCAGTTTTATTGGCATGCAAATGAAGATGAATTTGAAGAAATTAAAGAATGAAAATATTTAATTGTTTTTCAATATATACGGTAAGGACAGGGAAGCAGATACTGCTAACCAAGAAATAGTTAATCTGATTTTGAAATTTGAGGAAGAGACCTTGGCTTTCCATACTGTAGCACTTGATTAATTAGAAAAATGGGCTGTTTCTTTAAATAAATAACAAGTATTTGTTTGGATGACGCCATCTGAGACCAGAGAATGGATGATGACTGAAAACGCTATTACATACCTGACTAAAAATGGTGTGAAGATTTTAGGCGACAATTGTTTACGGGAATAGGCCTATATGTATCTGAACAGCTTTTTAGAAACTAAGCGTGACTCAGAAGAATTGAACTTTAAACACTCCATGGAAGAAAGGTGGATTTATTTTTTAAGGAACGCAAAAATCCTGAACGCAAATACCAAGTGCTAAAATTATGCGAGTATTTGTTTCTGCACACAACACCACTACGGAAAGAAATTTTCGCTGATGTTGGCCAAGTGGACTGATAAGCAAAATCTACTGCTCCCAGAGACTATGGAATCAATCTTATAGTGCCAATTTAAATACAAACTGACTTGCATGGGATTTTACACACATTAAGAAAAGTTTTGCATCACCACTGTTCCCAGAAATCCTGGAGATAGACGTTGACTGTGGATATTGTGTCACAGACACAGTCAGTTTGACTGTTCAGAGATGTCACTAAACCTGCCCAAAGATGTAAACAACCATGTATGAGCAGTGCCTATTAAACAGAGGGGGTACGACAGCCGATCAGTTCCACCAGGAAGCGATGTTTTTCGGACTTGGAGGAGATAAAGAGAGACAGGAACTGTCAATGACATGCCTCGCTCAGGCCGCCCAAGGGCTACTACTGCGATGGATGACCAATACCTACGAATTATGGTTCAGAGGAACCCTGAAAGCAATGCCACCATGTTGAGTAATGCTTTTTGTAAAGCCACAGGACATCGTGTTATGACTGTGTGCAAGAGGCTGCATGATGCGCAACTTCACTCCTGACATCCGTGGCGGGGTCCATCTTCGAAACCATGACACCATGCAGCACGATACAGATGGGCCCAACAACATGCCGAATGAACCACTCAGTATTCGCATCACATTCTCTTCACCAATGAGTGTCACATATGCCTTCAACCAGACAGTCATCGGAGATGTGTTTGGAGGCAACGCGGTCAGGCTGAACGCCTTAAACACACTGTCCAGCGATTTCAGCAAGGCGGAGATTCCTTGCTGTTTTGGGATGGGATTATGTGGTGGCAACTACACCACTGGTGGCCATGTAAGGCGCCATAACAGCTGTAAGATATGTGAATGACAACCTCTGACCGATAGTACAACCATATTGACAGCATATTGGTGAGGCATTCGTCTTCCTGGACGACAATTCGTGCCCCCCATCGTGCACATCTTGTGAATGACTTCCTTCAGGATAACGACATTGCTCAACTAGAGTGGCCAGTATGTTCGTCAGACATGAATACTATCGAACATGCCTGGGATAGTTTGAAAAGGGCTGTTTATGGGTGACATGACCCACCAACCGCTCTGAGGGATCTACACTGAATCACCATTGAGGAGTGGGATAATCTGGACCAACAGTACCTTGATGAACTTGTGGATAGTATCCCACAACGAATACAGGCATGCATCAATGCAAGAGGACGTGCCACTGGGTAGTAGAGGTACTGGTGTGTACAGAAATCTGGACCACCACCTCTGAAGGTCTCGCTTATGGTGGTACAACAAGGAATGTGTGGTTTTCACGAGCAATAAAAAGGGCAGAAATGATGTTTATGTTGGTCTCTATTCCAATTTTCTGTACAGGTAACGGAACTCTCGGAACTGAGGTGAGGCAACATTCTGTTTGATGTGTGTATAAATATGTGAAAGGGAAAAAAGACTTGCTGAAAAGGGGGAAATCTTCCGAAAATGTTGTGTCCCAACTACATCCACTGATATGAGTTCCATCTAATTGTGTTCTAAAAAAAAGTAACTGTATTAAATGAAATTTTTACTTCGTTTCTATACCCCCATCTCAGGTCATCCTGATGAGGTCCCACCTAGATATGGCAACTGTAACTGTACTACAACTGACCTAATTTAATTTAATGTTCCTTGCTACAAATATGATATGCATTTGAAAACAACTGTATGGATAAGGTGCATTCACAAATCCATGCTACTTCCATTTGAAATTTATACCATAGCAGCTGATCAGTACAATTCACATGCCCATGAGTTGTCGGTACTGGAAGACAACCAATGAAACATTGTCCTCTCACACCCTCTAGCCTCAAAGTAACCTAACACTCACCTCTCTGCCCGAGCAGGAAAATTACACTTTTAATAAGCTTTTAACGTTAGTTGCTAGAAGCATATTATTATGAAATATGGCAGAGAACTATGGGCCACATTAATATTTGACTTGGGCCACATGTGGCCGGTGGACTGCTGTTTGACAGTCACTGTGTTGAGAGCGCCTCTTGGAACAAAACTTGGCCACGTCATTATGTAGCTGATCATGATATGGGTACCAGTACTTGATGCTCCAAATGTTCTCTGCTTTGAGATCGACTGTGGTTGCTGCTCCAGAGCTGATATACTTCTCCAGCCTGGGACAATTATCCTTGTCGCATACACAAAGCTCCTGAAAGTACTTCCACGTGCAAAGTTAATGTGATCATCATCCCACCTCAAAGACATTCCTTGTATATTAAGATGACTCTGCACATGCAAAATATATAACAAATCAGCACAAATGTCGTGTTTTCCTAAATATTAGATCATTATGTCATTTATAGTTCATGAACATGGTTCATTGGCATGGTAAATGTAGGGTTACACATCACTTTTTTGGGACTGATATGTAACACAGCATATTCCACTCATAGACAGCGTCTTAATCTGTTAAATATTCAGTGCTGTAAACAAATGTGTGTAAAGCAAGCCATCCCAGGATTAAATTTCAGCAAATAATGCCAGCCCGCACACGGCAAGAGTTTCTTCTGCTTGTCTTAAGTGACTGGAACCCATATTTCCACTAGTGCCTATTTAAATTCCAAACTGATTCATCCTTAGCCCTTACTTGCTTTCAACCAACACATTGCTATTAAATATTGCTCACAATAGCTGCTGCCTCTGTTTTAAGACCTAGCACACTCAGAGTAATTCTCTTGGAAACCAGCAGCAAACTCTAACAAAATGATTTGCACTACCTGGGGAAGATTGGTGGTCAAATACCTGCAGAATGGTGTCCCTCTCTTGCAAGCACCATTCATAACACTGATCGAAGAAAACTCCCTTCCTCACTAACAAACCCAACCTGACATACATACTGAATCTCCTAATCTCTGCATTTCATTAACTGAAGCACAACCAATGGTGTCATTAAACTTCAGTGCCTCACAGTCCCAGCCACCATTAAATCCTAACTCTCTCATCTAAATATCTATCTCATACTGAGACATTCATTCTTTTGAAATGGCTAAACTTCAGTCCCACAACTGAATTCAACCTACACACAGATATAATCACATTTCTCCACTCAAAGATAACCCATTCACCCTTAACTCAATTGGTAATAGCACTTCACCATCCAGTTTCAAACCATAACAACAAAGTAAGCTTCAAGCTCTGACTAGCACAGTTCCAACCCAAACTTCTGAGGTGCCTACCTTCTCCTGCCCCTCTTCTTCTTCCTTTTCCCTCCCCTTCCCAAAACCATCCTCTCCAGATATTCAAGGAATTCTTTCTGATATTGCAACATAATTGTTGTTGAAGAAATCAGTGAAACCCCAAAACTCCACTCAAGCCCAGCTCTAAACAATCTGTGACTTAAAGCAACCTTACTGTCATTCCTGTAGACAAAGGCTCCATGGCTCTGGTACCACGTGGCTGCGGGCTCTGTCAGCTCTTGGACACCTCAACACGCAAAATTGTTCATAATTATCTTATTCCTTCAACTGACTGAGCTGCAGAAAATTCTTACAACTGCCTCCACAGAATTCTAACTTTTGTCACCCATGCACTCCTACCTTCTACTGACTTCCCAAAACACACAAAAATGACTAATGTGGCCATTCTATTGCAGCAGTTTCCACCAAATGCTCCTCAGCTCTGGCAGACCAACGCCTCCAACCCATGTACAGAGCCTTCCACCCTACCTCTTCCTGCAATGAATTCCATCCACACCCCTCACCCATCTGGTACCCTTCTTTTCAATGTTGATGCAATCTCATTCTATGCAAACATTTCACATTTTTCAATGACATGAGAATCCAGTAAGACTGCATGTCACAATGCCCACATGAAATGCTCCTATACCCTAGCCAACTGCACCCTTAATGATAAATGGTTCACAGGCAAGAGCTAGGCTTACAGGCAAAGCAAGTACCGCTGTGGGAACCAGGACAACCCCATTCTGTGCCAATGTTTTCGTGGGTCAAATGAAACAGGCGTTCCTAATACACCAAATTTGTGTTTTATGGCTAAATACAGATATAACAATGACATCTTTGTGGTCTTGAATCACAGCAAAGGAGAACTCCACTTTCTGCAACTGTTTTCCCACCATGATTTAACATGGTCCATTTCCAAATTCACAGTTATCTTCTTTGATGTTGACCTTCATCTTACTGAAACTCTAAAACAAATTCAGTCAATGTAAAACGAAACAATAAGCAATAATACCTCCACTTTGGCAGCAACCAATCCTTCCATACCCCTTCCCCGGCACCTATACATCTGTGGAAAAAGTATGAACTCCACCACTGAATCCTTCACCACCTACACCAACCACTTCTTCCTTCTCCCACAACTATGTGACACAACTTGCCCCCACAAACAAATTTTCCACCCAGAATCTAATGTACCCCCCCCCCCCCCCCCAAACAAAAAGCTTGTTCAAAATGTAGTGGCAGTAAGACTACAAAATAATGCATGCATTGATGTTAACCTTAATCATGTGTACATATTCTATAAACTGACCTCTTCCATATCTTTTTGATAAAGGAATTATTCAAATGAGCTATGGAGTATGTACCTAACTAACCAAAACCTCTGGCAAAAATAGCTCTCACTCGCAAAATCCTCAGAAGCAACCCCCATGTCATTCACGACCGGCCAGACCTAGAATGCCTTAATAATTACTCTGCCAAGGCTATAGCCTCCTCAGCTCAGTCTTTTAAATGAGATATTCTTTCCCTGATACCCTTCCCACATAGCCATCACCATCTTGTATCACTCGCTTAAATTCTGTAACACACTTGTCAAACCATATAATATTAATAGACCATTAGCCCCAAGCAAAAGATTCATATTCATGCAATCCTTTTTGTTCCCACTAGTGCTTACTTCAGGCCCGAAAAACATGTAAATCTCACATGTTGCTTATCAACTTACATGTGGTCCTGCATGGTTTTTATTAGTTACTTTTTACATTTTTATCTGTTAATCTACTTACTCCATCTGTTATGATGTCCCTACCAGAAAAGGCTGTCAATCTCTTAACAGTGTGACCAAATTTGTGAGTACCAGAGAGCTCTGTTGACTTTATTGTCCCTTTCAAGTATGTCCCAAAATACACATTTTGGCAGTTCTGTCTAATGCACACCATTGTGAAAACCATCAAAATGCAGTGAAAGAAACAAGAAAGAAACTTGGCATGATAGAAACAAAAAAGAAACTTGTCACTAACACTCTTAGTCAAGCAAACAATGTTAGCAGGTGAAGAATTTTTCCAACAACTTAAGAAATGGCACATATTTTATGCCCTTATTTTTCATCCAGTCATTGACCAAGCTCCTACCACATGTTACACCTACGCAGCCGTATTATAGTACAACCTAGTAAGACAATTACAAATTTATGTTAGCTTATTAGGCAGAGTTGCCGGTGCCAAAAACAAGAGTACCTTTAAAGCCATCAAAACATGAATGTTAAATGCTGATTAATCACACTTCAAAGCACAGCAGACAGATACAGAGGTAGGAATTCAACAGTGAAGGTTGAGCCACACTTATTATAACTTCCTGTAACTCCCTTAGGTTCGGCTTTTTGAGCCCTCTAGCAGCCTGTAAGAGCTGTACACTGTAGGAGACACACCTCCAAATCTCTACTAGATGGAGTTTCAATGTGCAATAGAGCAACCAAAAACATTTGCCATTCCACATGGAAAATATTCAAAATGCCCTCTGATAATTCCAAATCTTTTATACATGATCAAAAAATGTATTTTAATCTATCTTTCAAGGCAGCTACCATCAGAGGCTTTAACTATAAGCTGCATCTGATCTTGCCCTGCTCCCTATCTGAGGCATCACACTTCATCTTTGTCTCCCCTCATTCCCAGAACTGGTGGGTCGCTTGCAGCCTGAGGTCAGAGGTATTTGCCTCTCCTTTCGGAACTTCTCTCATCTATTCCCTTTCCTTCCTAAAGGTGGAATTAACTTTCCTAAAGCCAGGATATTATTTATATTTGTCCAATTACTGTACTTCAAATTTCACCTCATGAAAGTAAGTACTGTTGAACCATTCTGTCTCCTTCTAATTTTATATTTTTCTCAAGAGAATTTTAATTTTGACTGAAATTAATAGGTTATTCATCCTAGAACATCACACAGAAATCTCTTTAAATGCTTAATATCTTAATAGTTGTTTAATGCTATGTGTATATATAAAAGTTTTGCAAAGATATTTCCACAGCAACTTTCATCCCCTATCAAATATTTCATAATACCTAACTGAGAAGTGAAATACCAATGTTCATAAATCTAGCTTCAAAAACGCTTTCACAAAGAAATATTTTCATAAATATTATCGTCCTCTATTGCATTCCTTTAGGGCTGAAACAATTTTTTTTATTACTAACCACTAAGTCAAATACCAAGTGTCATAAATAGCCATAAAAATGCTTTAGTAGTTCTTTAGCAATTATTTAGTTTCAAAAAAAAATCTTTCACCAGCTATTTTACCCCTTTAGTGGTTGAATTTACAAAAATAATGTTGAAAGATGTATTTTTTTTATTTTCTGGCTGAGAAACCCATTAGCAGTTTTCATAGTTCTAGCTTAAAAATTCCCTTAATAGCAATGTACTTTGAAAAAGCCTTTCATCCCCTATTTCACCTTCTTAGGAGTGGAGTTTTGGGAAATCCCTTCTTAAATGATGCCTAGAGTATAAGAACCACACCCTCTCCAAATTTCAAGCTTCTATCTTTAGTGCTTTGGGCTGGGCAATGATGAGTCAGTCAAACAGTCTGACCCTGTTTCGCCTCATAGGCACTGAATTTCTAAAAACAGTGAAACTGGTATTCTTTCATCCCTAACTGAGAAACCAAACACCAATTTTCAAAGATTTAGCTGTAAAAATGTTTTGGCAATGAAATATTTTTGTAAAACATTTCATGCCCTATTTCATCCCCTGAGTTGTTGAATTTCAAAAACAGTAAAACACATAGCTTTTTTATTTTTAACTGAGAAGCCAAATTTAAATTTTCATAGATTTAGCTTTACAATGCTTTCATAATAAAATATTTTCATAAAAAATGTATCCCCTATTTCACCCCCTTAGAGGTTCAATTTCCAAAAATACTGAAACGAAGTCAAATATCAATGTTAATAGATGTAGCTTTAAAATACTTTTTGCAGTTCTTTAATAATGAGGTATTTTCAAAGAAAGCTTTCAATCACTATTTAACCCCCATAGGGTTAACTTTGCAAAAATACTGAAACATGCCTTTCTTTGTTTCTGACCGAGAAGCCAAATACCAATTTTCTTAGGTGTACCTCAAAATTGCCTTAACAACACTATTTAAAACCAAACCTTTCATCCCCTATTTCACCCCTTAAATGTTGGAATTTCGAAAAATCCCTTCTTAAATTATGCCTACAAGATCAATATCTTCTCCAACTTCCAAGTATACATTCTGTGGTTTGGGCTGGAGAACAATGAGTCAGTCATTCAGTCAGTAAGTCAGTCAGTTGCAACATTTATTTATTTATTTGTATATAGATTACAAAATACACATCCTGTAATGTTTTACTCATTACATTGTATATATATTATGTTATCTTAAATTTATATCTGTGTTCATTCCTTTCACATTTATTATTCTTTATGTAGCATCACATGCAATATTTAAATGTCCTGTAAATGACAAGTCAGCACCATTATTTCATTTACGTAAATACAATAGTCTGAAATTTCATGTATGCACATTCCTATTTTATTGAAACAATACTCTTTAATCCTGATTGATGATGTTTAGCTCAAGTAGTACAGTTTTGCAAAATTAATGAATAGAAAAGTCTAGAAAAACACTTAGTCTGATTATTGAAGTTTTAAACATGTATGTAACTAATGATCTCTCACTTGGTTCATGAAATAATTAGATATTGATATTGTATATAATGTGATTGCAACATTGAAGCTTATATATATCTACATCTACACTCTGCAAGATCCTGTGAATTGCATGGTAGAGGGTACATCCCACAGCACCAGTTATTAGGGTTTTCCCCTTGTTCTATTCACATATAGAATATAGGAATAATGATTGTCTAAATGCCATAATGCATGCTCTAATCAATCTACTCTTGTTCACATTTCCTAAAGGAGCAATATGCAGTTGGTTGTAGTATATTCCTAGTCATCACTTAAAACCAGATTTTGAAATTTTGCAAGTAGTTTTTCTCAGTATTGTTTATGTCTGTCTTCAGGCGTATGCCAATTCACTTTCTTCAGCATCTCTATGACACTCTGTCATGGATCAAACAAATCTGTGACCATGCATGCTGCCCTTCTCTGTATATGTTCAATACCCCCTGGAAGTCCTGTCTGGTATGAGTCGTACACACTTGAGAGCATTCTAGTAGGAGTCACATAAGAGATCTGTAAGCAATCTCTTTTGTAGATTGATCGCATTTCCCCAGTGTTTTACTAAAAAAGGAAAGTCTACTACATGCTTTAGCCTGTGAGATCCTTGCAGTTCATAGTCCTACAAGTGTTACATCCAGGTATTTGTATGAGCACCCAGATCCCAACTATGACTCACTGATACTACAGTCATAGGATCCAAAGTGCACAATTTTACATTTCTGAGCATTTAAAGCAAGTTGCCAACCATTGCAGCACTTTGAAATCTTATCAAGATTGAATGAATATTTATGCACCTTCTTAAGATTAGATTAAATTAGTTTGTTTTCATTCCATAGACCCAAAAAATGAGATGAGTCTTGTGGGTGTGGAACATATCAGAAAGTATGACATAAAAACATAAAACATTTGAATATAATACTTACTACCCTGATAATTTGTCACGAGATAGTTGAAAATAAGTTAACAGAATGCAGTAAACTGGGACAGCTAATATTTACAGAATTAACTTTCAGACCGTACTTAATTTTAGACTACTGCATCATCTGCAAAATGTCTGAGGTTACTACATTACTATTAGGCTACTATGTAAATGATAGTAATTAAAATAATTAACCATCTTAGAACTAACTCTTGTAGTAATTGATAAAGAGATTGTTTTATGAAATTTAGATAGAGAAACTTTGAAATTGACAAAACTATTATACCCTGACCATGATGTCTCATGTGAAATTATTTGAATTAATTGTCTTTCTTTGTTGCTAACTCGTAACATGTATCCCAATAACACTTGAAAGTCGTTTACATTGTCATGACATTATTTAAGTGTCCAAGGCCTCATCTGCACAAGTCAGTAGATTAGTTTGGGTCAGATCAGTTTCAGTTTTCAGAATGTCCAGTCAAGATTTTGCTCAGTTCATCACAGTCATGTATTAACATTTATTACTGAAAAGTTAGGGAGTCAAAAATATATCACTGAAGTTGAGAAAGAATAATGGCCATAGGAAAATCATTTACTAAGTCATAAGCATGGAACACAGCTACAAGAGATTCCTCATGTAACCTCGTCAATTTATCATCAATAATAATTAACATTTCACACTGAGCAAGTTAAGAACTAATGTTTTGATAAAATTTTTGCCTCTTCTTAAAGGCTATATCTGATTACTTGTAAGCACTAATATTCAGTACAGAACAGGGCCAGCCATGGTGTGCCAAACTTCACGTGGGTCAAGTGTGTGACACATCTAACTTGGGACAACCCTATTCAGTTCTGCAGAATCATGGTGTCAGCCCTGTTTAGCCATTGCTGTTTGTTTGCCTTGTGAAGGATTTCCACAGGTCCAGTAGCTGTTCATATGAAAAGAGGCAGTCTACAAATCTAACATCACAGGTCTTCAAAAATGAATGGGAATGACAGAAGACGAGGACCAGAATTCTCAGTATACAGGGTGTCCCATTTATCTTGACTACCCTAAATAACAGTTTGTCCAGATGCAAATTAAAAAAATTTTCAAGCAAATGTTCTTTAGCCATCAGAGGGATCAATCAGCATGAATGCCTTTGTTGTAGCTTTGTTTTTTACAAAGATATGAAAAGTGGTGTGACTTTTTGAAATGGCACCCTGTATTTTTTAGTACCGTGTATTTTTTATTCAGTAATTCATTTCCTCTCCTAAAGACCTATTCAAAAATGTATCACAGTGTACCATTCACTGAAACACAACAATATTAATTACATAACACAACATTGACACTCATAGGACTTATGCGAGGTGTCCTGATGAACACTCACCAGTCGATGAGGAGGCAGGGAAATCAGGATGTGCTCAGTGTAAAGACACTTCAGCTATCAAGATATTAGCAGTAAATTTTCAGAGTGTTTGGAATAAAGTTCCTGAATTTACTGCCCTCCAGGAAGCGTGTGGCGTGCAAATTATTCTCGGAACTGAGACCTGGCTGAACCCTGAGATAGGAAGTTCTGAAATATTTAGTGAGGGTTAGAACATGTATTGGAAAGACAGATTAGACACCATAGGAGGTGGTGTCTTCATTGCAGTTGACAAAAATATTGTGTCTACTGAGGCGGAAGTACACTGTGATTGTGAAGTTATCTGGACATGTTTAACAGGGCTAGGAGAAATAAAGTTAATTGTTGGGTGTTATTACTGGCCACCAGGTTCCACCGTGACAGTTCTAGAATCATTCAAAGGGAGTCTACACTCTGTATCGCAGAAGTACCTGGATCATGCTATATTAGTCGGAGGTTGGTTGGTTGGTTGGTTTTTTGGGGGAAGAGACCAAACAGCGAGGTCATCGGTCTCATCGGATTAGGGAAGGACAGGGAAGGAAGTCGGCCGTGCCCTTTCAGAGGAACCATCCCAGCATTTGCCTGGAGCGATTTAGGGAAATCACGGAAAACCTAAATCAGGATGGCCGGACGCGGGATTGAACCGTCGTCCTCCCGAATGCGAGTCCAGTGTGCTAACCACTGCGCCACCTCGCTCGGTTAGTCGGAGGCAACTTCAACCTACCTAGTATAGACTGGGATGTCTATGGATTCATTACATGTGGTAAAGACAAGCTGTCGTGTGAATTACTTTTGAACACATTATCCAAAAACTGTCTTGAGCCGCTAAATTGACAGCC